>NW_022145607.1:18468246-19169107 GCF_000002235.5 Strongylocentrotus purpuratus | reverse complement strand
TTTTTTTTCTTTTTTTTTCCTTTTTATAAAAAAAAAAGAAAAGAAATTATTCCATGGCTGACCTAAAAAAGGTGACCTTACCCCCCCCCCCCCAAGGGAGCAAAATGTCAAATTTTCAAATTTCGAGACCCCCCCCCCCCCCCCAAAAAAAAAAAAAGTGTCGGTGCGATTTTTTGGGGACTCAAAAAAAAAGAAAAAAAAGATGACCTCTTACCCCCCCCCCCCCCCCCGCTTATTCAGCGGCTGGCAGAGTCGTTGCGAAATTTTCGGCCCGATTTATAATGTTAAACCCCCCCCTCCCTTGAAAAAATCCTGCGTACGCGCCTGGTCAAAACATATTCTTTCACACGATTGGTAATAAGAGCTTCAATTTCATTTTTTGAGAGGGGGCCGTTTCGAAAACTGGTCTATACCTTTAAAATCATTTAGATCTAGATCTAAAATATCACCAAGTATTTTTGTTATCATAAACTAAAAAATATAAAAAACATTATACCACAACAAGATGAAGGCGGGCGACAAAAGAATGCTCACGGGGACGAGAAACTAGGAATAAGTTTTACCTGGCCTTAGTGTGGGAGAATACAAAAGCAGTAATGCCCTAAACAAAAATCAATGTATTTGGGTTGCTGTAATTCTTCACTGAAAAGAGATATGCCACTCTTTTGCCCAGGATATTGTCCTTGTGCATAGGCAAATCAGGGAGGTCACATACCCTGGGCAAATCATCACTTTTTAAGTATAGCCAGTGTATGTAGAACTATGTGCAATTATCTTTGAATTCGGGTTTGCCCTTACTGTGGGTTGGGATTCCTTCTCTGCCCGTGGTCTCGATCTTTCCTTCCACCTCTCTCTCTCTCTCCCTCTCTTTCTATTCTCTCTCTCTCTCTCTCTATTCTCTCTCTCTCATATATCTTCCTCTTCCCCTCTCTCTCTCTCTCTATCTCTCTATCTCTATTCTCTCTCTCATATATCTTCCCCTTCCCCCCTCTCTCTCTCTATCAGTGTCTCTCGTTATTTCTCACTGTCTCTGTCTCTATGTCCCTTTCTTCTCTTCTCTCTCTCTCTCTCTCTCTCTCGCTCTCTCTCTTTCTCTCTCCCCTCTTTCTCTTTCTCCCAAGAAAAGTACTTAGCATGTTGTACTGTTCCTTAATTTTGCCATACTTAAATTATGGTGTGCTAGCCTGGGGTGCCTCAGCCAAATCCTACTTAAATAAAATTCTGCTCATTCAAAAGAGAGCAGTGAGAATTATTTCGGCAGCTGATTGGCGTGCTCACACTGACAAGCTATTTTACGAAAATAAAATGCTGAAGGTAAAAGATATATGATTTATATTTCTATATCTGGGATATCTTATGTATCAGTTGGAGAAGGGTGAAGCTCCCATGTCAATAGCATCTATTTTTGTAAAGAATAACCAAATACACAAATACTCCTTACTAGGCAGGCTGCCTTATACCATGTATCATCAGCTAGAACTCAGCTTAGGATTAATACATTTGCACATACTGGACCAAAGTATTGGAACTCTTTAGACTGTTCTATTAGGCAGTCTGTAAGCTCTTCTGTTTTCAAAACGTAAGCTGAAATTTCATCTACTGTACACCTACAGTGAATAGATCTGATTTTTATTAGTATTCAATATAGGTAACTGAATAGCATTGTCCCCCCCCCCCCCCCGTGTTGTACATTATCCTCCTTCCCCTATTTCTTTCTTTTCATTATCTTTATTCTGTTTTCTTTTTAGTCTACCATATTTTGTAAATTAGTGTATATCTGATATTTATTTATAGTCTGTATAGGTAAACTAGATTAGTATTAGTCCCCCTCCCCCTGTAATATAACCTACTTCTTTTAAAAAATATGTTGTTTCTGTAAAGGTGATCTGTGTTTTAACAAGCTGTGCTTTTTTAAACAGACCACCTCTTTTTCCACATTTGTTAAAGTCTTTATAACTGTTTCATTGTTAATGTTTTTATGCTAGTTTACGATGAACTTGTTACTACTGTTACTGAATGAAATGTTTTTTTATGCAAGTGGAAAGAAATAAACAATCTTGAATCTTGAATCTCCCTCTCTCCCCCTCTCTCGTCCCCCCCCCCCCCCCTCTCTCTCTCTCTCTCTATTTTGAGGTTAAACGTACCGTTTTCTGGACACCCCTTCGATTTAGGGGTGTTCGCTAAAAAATGAAAAATAAATCCCTCTTAACTATTGTGTATTATGATAAACTCTTGCAAATAAACAAGATGTGTTAGTTCGTGTGGTAAAGGCAACCAACTCAAAAATTAAAGCATGACCTCCGCTACCTTTTGAAATTATAAATCGGAACTACTTCTAGTAGTATCACATGCCCACATGCCTTACCACAGCAACAACAATAATAAAACAACTTAAGGCATACAAATTGTGACGTCGAGTATGAACGATATGACGAATCATCTTTTGGGCCAATCATCGGGCTTGGCTTTTTTTTTCTCGAGCTTGGAGTTGTACGTACGCGCCTGTTTACCGTTTTTTGGAATTATTTTAACGTTCCTTTCCAGGTATCTCCTAAATATCATTGTCTATCTCCGATCTGCTGCACCTGCAACTCCGGATTTGGAAATTATCAAAACACAATACATCGTCAGCGGGTTCCAGTACAATTTTTCACTTGCCATACAGTACCAGCGACCTTTTGTTGAAGAAGATGTAAGTGTACCCTAAACATGTTCTTTTTACTCCCTAAAGGCCCGGTCACACAGCCTTTCGCGTCTGTATCGCGGGTAAAATTTCGCGATTTTTTTTTTCGTCCGCGGTTGCCCGTGGTGGAAAATGTGCAAAATTGGCTTACCCGCGGTTTACCCGTGGTATGCCCGCGGAACAGACGCCGGCGACTGTTCCGCGTCCTTATCGCGGGTGAAGCGCGGCGGTACCGCGGCCTACCACGCTTACACGCGGTACACACGCTAGTGCACGTGATAACAACGCGGTACAGACGCGGAACAAACGTGCTATGACCGTGCTCCACCCGCGATTACCCGCTAAAATTTCGCGTCCAATTCCGCGTGTAACCACGTCTTAACCGCGGCCGTAGCACGTCCTAGCACGTTCGTTCCGCGTCTGTACCGCGTCTTTACCGCGTGTGTACCGCCCGCGATTACCCGCGGTCTAAATTTTTGGGCAGCCCAAAACTTTTTCGCGCGGCCAACCGCGTGTGAATTTCTTACCGCGTGTAACGACGGGTAAAGTACGGCTGTATCGCGTCTTTATCGCGACCTCAAAGCGTCCAGCGTCGTCTGCTTCACGGGCAGAAATTTTTGGCCGTGATTCGGCCGCGATACGCCCGTGGAGGGCTGTGTGACCGGGCCTTAATACTGTTCATGAGATTCAGGTTTCATTATACTTTTACTGATATCAGAGGCGGCGATCCCGGGGAGGACGGGGGGGGGGGGGACACGTCCCCCTCGATTTTTGTAGGGGGGATCGTCCCCCCCCCCCCCCAGAAAATTTGAAAAAGTGCAAAAAAATAATGTACAGCAAATACTGACTATAAAGATTGTAACACACTATTAGGCTTTGGAGGACCCAAGAGTGAAAAGTGAAGTGTGAAAACAGTACATTGTTTGTTTCATACTATAGTTTTGCTAAGGAATATAATTCTGTTATACAACAAAACTTCAAAACCTATGAGGGGGTAATCACTTTCGTCACCTTCACCCCTCTCATTAATTATGCTCACTCACTCGGGCTTGGGGCAGTCCCCCCCCCCCCCCCCCTCCCGATAAAACTCATTTTCTAATTCGATACCAGTGACTAATTTACAAATGTTGCTGCCCCTATACCTCACCAAGGGCCCTAAGACGGGCCCGGTTGCTCAGCTGACCACAATTAAATGCCTAAAACACCTGAGCTTCCGGGGGCTCCGCCCCCTGGACCCCACCAGGGCCCTCGGTGGGCCACTGATGCTCATATCTGACCATATTCAAAAGCCTAATACCCTGAGCTTCCGGGGGCTCCACCCTTAGACCCGACCAGGGCCCTAAGGCGGCTCCTAGATGCTCATCTGATCGTAATTTAATGCCTACAACCGCTGAGCTTCTGGGGGCTTCGCCCCCCGGACCCCACTCCGATTAGTGACCTGCATGCAAGTGTCACAAATAAGGTATCAAAATATGCTCATCTGACCCTTATTAAAGCCTAAAAACTCTGAGCTTCATGGGGCTCCCGCCCCTGGACCCCACGCCAATTTAGGGCCCACTTGCTTTGCTCTATCTGATCGCAAATACTTTAGCCCCCCCCCCCCACTCCCACCTTGAAAAACGTTCCGTGGGGCCTGCATGTAACATGTAAGAGCGGTGATGATGCGGATTTTTTTCTCCCCCCCCCCCCCAAAAAAAAACTTTTTTGCTCATTACGTCACTCTTCCCTCGTTCCTCGCATTTCGTCCCCCCCCCCCCCCCCCCGGTCATGAAAAGAAATCGCCGCCCCTGACTGATATTAAAGGCACACTGTCCTACTTGTAGCTACTTGCTCCCTCTATATAGAAAACTTCCCCGAACGGTGCCTGTTGGTCCCCCATGATCCTCTTTTTCTTATGTTAAATGAGAGCTGAGTTAATGAGATAGCCACCTGTCACAGTGACCTCGCTGGCTCGCTGGGTGGTCTAATCCCTTCTGGCTGAAGTAGTAAAGCCTGCCTTTAAACGCCACCGTTGTATGGTTGTTGTTTTTCTGCTCCCCGTCGGACTGTGTAGCCCGGCTGTGAAGCCGTCATAATGCCACTTTCTGAAAAGCTTACCAAACCGTACAGGCCGTATACCATTGGAGTGGGTTGTGTGATACTGATCGGGAAATTTGTGCATGTAAATTGATTGCCACTGCCACAAGATGCCTTTTTATTTTTGAAAATATAAATCTGCCACGTGTACAATCTAAGTAGGAGGAAAGAATCAATCAAATTAATTATTACTCTGACTTTTTAGTTACGTTTTATTTAGTCACCAGTGCCCCAACACAATCATGTCCAATATGAACTGAAACTAGGGCTCAAAAACGAGAAAAAAAAGAGGGTGCAATAAATGCAAAGGAAAGAGAGGAAGAGAAAGGGGAAAAAGGAATCAAAGTCATGATCTTTATAACGCCAGGCAACCCAACTCTTGTAATAAGTTCAAAAATAACAAACAGAATGGCGAAAGTTTGAATGACCGATTGGATTTAAGTTTAGGGATCGAGTATATTACACAGTTAATGTATACATGTACATTTTGTACGTGGAACAACATTTCAAAGCATCTGTTATCAATAATAGGTTTCAATGTACTAACATCCTTGCATTTGATAGATGAGGGCAAAATTGTCATAGAACTTTAGTATTAGTAAACAAATATACTATGCACTGAGAGGTTCTAGTTGAAATTATGGATCGAGATGGCAGGAATAGTGCCATTTCTGTCGCCGAGGCAGGAGCGTACGCAGGGGGGGGGGGGTAAATCCCCCCCCCCCCCTCAGGCGCGGATCCAGGATTTTCCTATAGGGGGGGCCGGAAATTTGAAAATTGCGCAGACCGTTTTTTCAAGGTCATTTTAGAAGCACCATACCGGTTACAATTTTTGACATTTTTATCTCTGGGGGCGGGGGGGGGGGGGGGGGGTTATAGCCTCTTGCCCGAAAAAGTAATTTTCTGGTTTCACAATTCGGCTAGTGAGCGAAGCGAGCGAGCAACAATTTGAGCGTAATATGTATTTTGTGAAAGTGTTATTTATCACCAAAATAAACGAGAAAAGATATCGAAAACTCATATTCGGGCAGCTCGCTGTCCCGCCCCCCGCCTCCCCCCCCCATTACGCGCGAAGCTTTGACCTTTCATTAATTATTAGAGAAAAAAGACGATTTGTTGTACAATTCTGGATTCGTATTCCTTGTCTGATTTCAGTTTACCCCCTTTGACGTTTCATTAAATTATTAGAGAAAGAAGACGATTCGTTGTAACATTCTCGACTCTTAATCCTTGTTTGAAGGCAGTTCCCCCCCCCCCCCCTCTCGCGCGAAGCGTGGAAGCTTTGACATTTCATTAAATTATTAGAGAAAGAAGACGATTCGTGACTCTTAATCCATGTTTGAATGCAGTTTCCCCCACCCCCCTCTCGCGCGAAGCGTGGAAGCTTTGACGTTTCATTAAATATCAGAGAAAGAAGACGATTCGTTGTATACCATTCTCGACTCTTAATCCTTGTCTGAATTCAGTTTCCTCCCGCCCGCGCGAAGCGCGGAAGCTTTGCCCTTTCATTAATTATCAAAGAAAGAAGATTTGTTGTACCATTCTCGACTCTTATTACTTGACTGAATTCAGCCCCCCTCCTGCGCTTTGCACGTAAGCTTAACGTTTCATTTAATTATTAGAGAAAGAAGATGATTCGTTGTTCCGTTCTCGACTCTTAATCCTTGTCTGAATTGAATCCCGCCCCCCCCCCTCCCGCCCCACTCCCGCGCGAAGCGCGGAAGCTTTGACGTTTCATTAAATTATAAGAGAAAGGAGACGATTCTTTGTACCATTCTCGACTCTTAATCCTTGTCTGAATTCAGTTTCCCCCTGCCCGCGCGTAGCGCGTAAGCTTTGACGTTTCATTAAGTTATTAGAGAAAGAAGACGATTCGTGACTCTTAATCCTTGTTTGAATGCAGTTTCCCCGTGGAAGCGTGGAAGCTTTGACGTTTCATTAAATTATTAGAGAAAGAAGATGATTCGTTTTACCATTCTTGACTCCCAATCCTTGTCTGAATTCAGTTGCCCCCCCCCCTCCCGAGCGATGCGCGGAAGTTTTGACATTTCATTAAATTATTAGAGAAAGAAGACGATTCGTGGAACTGTTCTCGACTTGTCAGAATTTTCAAAAATGTTTCTTTGTCTGCTCCTTTTTCGTCCTATGTCCTCTTACTGCCCCTACCGCCCCTAGCTACGCGCCTGCTTTAAAGGGAAAATGAAACAATCATGATTGTGATAGCACACAATTAGGTAAATAGAAATGAAAGGGAAAAAAGATCTTTTACACCAACCATGGATAAATCACGGCCGGGAGCGTCATAGTTTTGTGTTATCGGGCGAGGGCCGGGGCGTAGCGACCAAGCGAGATTTTGCAATGTTGAATGCTGAAATTATGCATTCTAGAAAATCCCTAAGCCCAATATGTGCGTTCTTTCCGCTATATTCTTTCTAGCTATCTTTCTAAATTTCCTGGGTGACGTGTCCCCCTATCGGGCCAAGGATTGCCGCCCCTGTCCATGATTACTACCAACATGAGTTCAAATACAAACACAAGCGATTTGGTATGAGCTGAATCCAAATGAAGGGCAAAATTAAGAGTTGTGAAGCGGCCCTACCGTAAGACATCCAAACTATTGTGCCCTTTTTCAAATTTGTCACTAAAGAGTGATGACCGCAGGGGCTGTTCATAACGTTTAACTTTGAATCCGCGGCTCGAGATTATAAGCGGCCGGTGTCATGTAGGACTTCTAAAAACAAGATTCTCATACAGATGGCCCCCACATTGAGCTCTAAACCCAACAATTTTGAAATTTGAACGTGGGCCCTCAACATATACAAACCCTAAAGAATTATAATCATGACCGCCTATGAACAAGATAGTCTGGGATCCTGCATATGTTCGGGGCTCCACACTAATTTTTTTTCATAAGGAGTCTATACATTTTGGGGGGTTTGTCTACATACGGCTCTTGTTTTTATTTTTAGAGGGGGGGGGGTCATCTTTAACCTATTCCTAATTTATACTACACATCTGTTTTGTAGTTAACCTTGAATAAATTGATACAACTTTTTCAACCAGATAATGCAAAACATATGTTGTTTACCTCTTATTAGTCTAATATATTTATGTGGTCCTAAGAGGTTTCGACTTGTGCAAGGTTACCTGTACATTTAAACGTGTTAAATTGTAAGACTTACGGTCCGGAATAAGAGTCAGTGACGAAGCTCCGAGGGGAGGGGGGGGGGGGGGCAGGGGCGTAGAAAACGGGGGGGGGGGGGATGAGCGGAATGGCATGTACAATCATCCCCCCAGGTTTGGGGAATGATATTTGCTTACTTAATAAGTCATAATGATGATAATAATAGTAATAATAATAATGATAACAATTATAATATTAATAATAATAATAATTATGATGATGATAATAATAATCCTCATCATTATTGTGTTTATTGTTATTAGCCGCATTCACACGGTGAAAGCCAATTCAGACGGTAAAAAAAAAGAAAATCTTACAAGTATTTTGTGGTTATCTTGTGGTTTGGAAACCACAAGATAACCACAAGATTAAACAGGCGCGGATCTACGGGGGGGGGGGGTTAGGGGGTTTAAACCCCCCCTAGGGCGGCCCAAAAAACAAACCAAAAAAAAAGGGGAAAAAAAAGAAAAGAAAAAAAAAAAAAAAAAAGAAAGAAAAAAGAACGCACGCTGGAGAGAAACCCTTTCAAGTGCAAATATTGTGAGAAGATATTCAACTCGTCTGGTAACTTAACCAAACACATGATAACTCTGGATATAACTGTGTATTTAACTGTTACTTGATTTAAAAAGACGTTATCACGCACTGCTTTTTATGGTCTCCATTCTGTTAATAGATGCCAGGAAAACCACACTTACGGGGTTCAAATAAACACCCCCCCCAAAAAAATCGGCTCGCCGCTTTGCGGCTCGTGGACGATGCTCCGCATCGTCATTATTTTGGTCAACCCCCTTAGCAAAAAGCTAGATCCGCCCCTGAGTCATCCCCCCAGGTGTACGAACCTGTCTACGCCACTGAGGGGGGGGGGGGTCAAAAGGGCACATGCATTTTCTGAATTGTATTGTAAGAAAGAGAGAGAGAGAGAGAAAGAGAAAGATAGAGAGAAATAGAGTGAGAGAGAAAGAATGAGAGATCATGGTCAAGGATTTAAATTAAATTTTCTTTAAAATTGTAAACCTGGTGTTAATGAAACTATCTGATATGTCATTGCCACGTAGTGCCACGTACAAAAATTAACCACGACTATGATGTTTATTGCTGTGAAAAAACTATTGACTTTTCACCCAGTAAATTATTACTGAAAAAAAGATTCTATAGAATTTTTTTTGTAAAGAATTCTATAGACCAGTTTTATAGAATATAGTATTATAGAATTCTATAGAATTTTTTTGTAAAGAATTCTATAGACCAGTTTTACCACTTGAAAACCAGTTTATTATTCAGTAGCGACCAGCAATCAATTGATCTTGTTATTGGAAAAGTCAGAATTTTCTTTTGTCCTCGAACCAGCGGGTCTACTGGGTGCAAACAGAAATGTCTAAACATCAATTGAAACTTATTCCCGGAAGCCTAACAATTAAAGCTTTTGTTTATTCAAATAGCCTTATAGAGGCGATGAACAGATATGAGTAATAATACAGGGCCCTGGGAACGATTTTTTCACCGGGGCCGCTGAGATATACATACTGCGAAATTATTTCCCAAAAATTTCGCAACGACTAAGCCAGCCACTGAATAAGCAGAGGGGGGGGGGGGGGGGGGGGGGGGGGGGGGGGGGGGGGGGGGGGGGGTAAGAGGACATTTTTTTTTTGGTCCCAAAAATTTCGCAACGACTTAGCTACTGAATAAGCAGAGGGGGGGGGGGGGGGGGGTAAGAGGACATTTTTTTTTGGTCCCAAAAATTTCGCAACGACTTAGCCAGCCACTGAATAGGCAGAGGGGGGGGGGGGGGGGGGGGATAGGGCATTTTTGTTTGTGTGTGTCGAATAATTTGAAAATTTTGTCCATCGGTATTGGGAGGTGGGGGGGGGGGGGGAGGTCTGTCATTTTGGGGTCCCCAATTAGGATTTTTTTTTTTTTTTTATTAAAAAAAAATTCTCTTCGAGGGATACATTTCATAGGATTTAGTGAAAGAAACGTTAATTTTTTTTCTTTCTAATCTTCATTTGTGGCTGACGGCTGTGTGACAATTTTGTAAACGAAGCATATAATGATATACATTAAATATATCATACGAAAACAAATTGCAGGGGGTGCTGTGCCCCCCCCCCCCTGGAAAATTTCCGGGGGTGCTGGCTGGCTGGCTAGCTGGCTGGCTCTCCAATCAATTAGGGCTTCTACAATCTTAATCAGGGGCGGCGATTTCTTTTCATGACCAGGGGAGGGGGGGGGGGGGAAGGACGAAATGCGAGGGACCAGGGTACATAGTGAGCAAGAGGGGTGTGTGTGGGCATATGGAAACGTTGTATCCTCCGCTAGATCTGACTTGCGTGCATAGAACAAATAAGCATTTTTCCATGAAAAAGTCAAGTTTTCTAAAATGTGCGTTCTTTTCCAGCATTGGGGCGCCCGGAATTCTGTACTTTTGTCGGAAAAAAATACATTTATCCAGCACAATGTCGTCTCTTTTTGCGTTGGAGAAGAGCAAATAGCGAGTTTCAATCACACTTTGGCCGCTCTCGCAAGCTCTCACTCGTTTCACTGTGGTCAAGCAACTTTGGGGCAGGCGGTTAATGAAAATACTAATCGTTAGCTTTCTTCTGGTATTAAACTTGTTTTGATTGATTGTATAATTTTGTCGGAATAGAGGAAACAAAAAGGCTCGACCAATGAATTATCAGTGTCTGAATTGACCTTTTGACCTTGAATTCCCTGATGCAAGCGCACTAATGACGTCATCTTCGCTAAATCGGCGTCTTTTATCGTAAAATGCGACACTTTCACAATGTTTATACATCCTTTTTTTAACTATTAGTAAGATTTAACATATTTTTCCGATATCACTGAAGTTTTGGTTTTTATTTAATGAGTAATTTTAAAATAAGAGCCATTTTATTGTTTTAATTTACTGGATCGTACCATTAAAGTCGCAGGGTAGAAAGATGCATTTTCCAACCGCGCCGACTTTAATTTACGTTCCGACATTCTGTTAAATGGGTTCGTGTTGTTAAGAATCCACTGCTTTCTGCTCCAACAAACGTCCATATGCGGAGTCGTTTATCAACTAAATTATTCAAATTTATGGATGCTTCCTAGCTTCCCAGGTGTTTGTGTTGCTGTTGAAGCATTTCATTAACCTGCTATCATTCTTTGTTCTCCAGTTGCCAGAACACAAATTTCATTTTGGTTTTATGGTTTCATCGGAGTCGTTTATCAACTATATGTATTCAAATTTATGAATGCTTCCTCCCCAGGTGTTTGTGGTGTTTATGCATTTCATTCACCTGTTATTATTCTTTGTACTCCAATTGTTAGAATACAAAATGCATTTTGGTTTTATAGTTTCATGCAATAAATAAGTTAATAAAAGAGTATGTTCTGCACAATAAAAACAATGTGTGTCCCTATTGTACAATGTAATGTGTCCCCTCATTTTGTAATAGTTAATTTACCCATTCACATAATGGAACTACCTGCCCGATGAAGCCAGCGGCCTGTGACCCCTGAGCACTCAACACCGTGTGGGAGTCAGTTTGTGATCAACTTTTTTTATGAGACAAATACAAGCAAACGTTTCCATATGGGGGGGGGGGGGGCTCAAGTATTTACGATCAGGTAGAGCAAAGCGAGCGAAGCAAAAAGCTTAAATTGGCGTGGGGTCCAGGGGCAAAGCCCCGGCGGGAGTCATGGGCGGAGCCCATGAAGCTCAGGAGTTCTTTAGGCATTTAATTACGGTCAGATGAGCATTTTGATAAGGTTTATTTGTGATACTGGCAGGTCACTAATTTGGAGTGAGGCCTAGGGGGCGGCGCCCCCAGAATCTCAGGGTTTTAAGGCATGAAATTACGATCAGACGGATGAGCATCTAGGGGCCGCCTTAGGGCCCTCGGAAGGGTCCATGGGGTAGAGCCCCAGGATTCCAGGGGAACATAACGCCATTTTACCAGCATTTTTAAATTGCTGGTATCAAATTAGAAATAATCCATGTTTGATTTTATTGGGGGGGGGGGGGGGTTACTCGTCCCCCCATCAGTACGCCAGTGAACGGGGAGGAGGTGACGGAAGTGACTATCCCCATAGAGCTATATGATAAGTCTTATTATAGCTCTATGCTACCCCCTCACAGGTTTGTTGTATTACAAAATCACATTCTTTAGCAAAACTATAGTATACAAATTACAAGCAATATACTTTTTTTCACACTTCAATTTTACTTTGTCGGTATCTAGTGTGCATTACGAAGGGTTGTAAATATATTAGGTAAATATTAGTAAGTAGGCAGGAAGGGACTTTTTAAAAGAGCAAGCTGAATATTCATTTTTGTACCACAGATCTTATTCTATAACTCCTAATCTTGTACACATACAATGTAAACTGTGTTTACGTGATACCAACAGAATACATATTTCTACAATATTTACTCGTACATTTTGAAGGATATTAGTAAACGTCCATTTTAGGCCACAGTCCATGGGCTAGTAGTATATAGTACCCAATTTTCACCTATCGGTCCCTTTCTGAATTGCCCACGCCCTCACCCCCCCAAAGAAAAAATATTTTCAAATTGTTACATGTATGCACAATATATATTGATGTGTCAACCTTCATAATGATTATTGACCTCCTTTAAATTTATATATGGAAAACTTTAGAAGACAACTGTTACAGGTCAACTATAGGCATAGGCGCCGGAAGTGGGGGGGCAGGGGGGGCAGTTGCCCCCCCCAGTCAAAAAAGTGGGGGGCAAAACGCATTTTTGCCCCCCCAAAACGCCCCCCCCCCCTCCAAAAAAAAAAAAAAAAACAGTAAAGGAGTAAACATGGTTTGTATTTTTAATCCAAAAGAACGTAACAATAATAAAAACCTGAATTAAATCACATATACAATTCCATTCAAAGAAAAAGGAAAGTTCACAGGAATTAAATTTCATAAACATTGCGCATGCCACCTATACGGTATTTATCAATGGAGGTCTCTATAATAGCGATACGCGCATATCGTGGACATATTGTGCGAGAATGGGAAAGCGTGTCCGTTTTTTGTTATAGGGGTGAGAAGACATGAGCCCTGAACGTTGGCGTACTGATGGGGGGGGGTGATGTATTTCTTATTCGAAACAAGTGATATACAAATGTTGATGTTGTGACATGATTTTCCGGCATTTTTCTCCATTTTTTTTGTAAGTCATACCTTCTTATGCGTTTGTTGGAAAATAAGAAATTCCCAAATTACAGTCGGGCGAAATACGCTTATTTAGAAGCCTTTATGTCATGGTCTGCAAAGTGGCTGGGCTCGAGCCCCCCCCCCCTCTTTTTGAAAAAGTATGTTAAAGAGAAAAAGAAAGAAAGACGGAGAAAAAAATAAGTGACCTGCCAATGTCACAAATAAGGTATAAAAAATGCTCATCTGACCGTAATTAAATGCTTAAAACCCCAGAGCTTACGGGGGCTCTGCCCCCGGACCCACTAAGGGACCTAAGGCGGGCCCCTGGATGCTCATCTGACCGTATTTAAATACCTAAAACCCCGAGCTTCCAGGGGCTCTGCCCCCTGGACCCCAACAAGGGCTCTAAGGCGGGCCCCTGGATGCTCATCTGACCGTAATTAAATACCTAAAACCCCTGAGCTTCCGGGGATTTGCCCCTGGACCCCACCAAGGGCCCTAAGGCGGCCCCCTGGATGCTCATCTGACCTTAATTAAATACCTAAATCCCCTGAGCTTCCGGGGGCTCTGCCCCCTGGACCCCACCAAGGGCCCTAAGGCGGCCCCTGGATGCTCATCTGACCTTAATTAAATACCTAAAACCCCTGAGCTTCCGGGGCTTTGCCCCCTGGACCCCACCACGGGCCCTAAGGCGGCCCCCTGGATGCTCATCTGACCGTAATTAAATACCTCAAACCCCTGAGCTTCGGGGCTTTGCCCCTGGACCCCACCAAGGGCCCTAAGGCGGCCCCCTGGATGCTCATCTGACCTTAATTAAATACCTAAAACCCCTGAGCTTCTGGGGGCTCTGCCCCCTGGACCCCACCAAGGGCCCTGAGGCGGCCCCCTGGATGCTCATCTGACCTTAATTAAATACCTAAAACCCCTGAGCTTCCGGGGGCTCTGCCCCCTGGACCCCACCAAGGGCCCTAAGGCGGGCCCCTGGATGCTCATCTGACCGTAATTAAATACCTAAAACCCCTGAGCTTCCGGGGGCTCAGCCCTTGACCCCTGCCGAGGCTCATGCCCTGGACCCCACGCCAATTTACGCTCTACCTGATCGATAATACTCCACTTTGAAAAACGTTCCGCGGGACCTGCATGTAACGTGTAAGACTGGTGGTGATGCAGATTTTTCGTCTGCCCCCCCCCCCTTCCGAACTTTTTTTCTCATTACGTCACTGCCCCTGGAATGTGAGCCCCCTGGAATGTTTGCCCCCCCCCAATCCCAAACTGCTTCCGGCGCGCCTGACTATAGGGCATGCTTTAAAGCATCTTCTAATCTGTCCTGACTAAAATGTAAAACGTTGTTCACATTTTGTATTCGTTGTTGAAAAACTTGCTTGCTGGCAAAAGTGTATGCATGTTTAAATTGTTGTTTACATGTCTAGTCCGGTTAATAATAGCACGTAATGATGTTATTATTCGACACGTTATTCACATTATCATATCGATAAGCGTAACGATTTGCTTTAGTATCATATAACAAATATAACAAGTGACAAGTATGGTCTTCCTGAAAATTACATTACTATGTATATTCATCGTTATGGAAAATGTTGTATAATATACAACAATGGGCAAATATTGTTGTTTCCAGACCGATGATTTAAGTGAGAAGAACTTCATTTAATATTGAAGCTGTTGCCGTTTGTATATACATGAACTTGAAATAATAAGTAGCCTTGAAAGTGTCGCAATATATCATGTGTGATTGAGCTTGAAGTTTAATGGTGTAGATTTGTTTGAGACTATATAGCCTTTACTGAGATATATCTCCAATCAAATCAAATTTAGTGATGTTATCGAACAACTTAAACAATATCAATCTTCTATTCTCCTAAATAAATCTAAGATACTTGAAAATTGCATTACAATGTAAATTCATCGTTAGTGAAAATGTTATACAATATACAAAAATGGGCAAATAATTGTTAATTTCCAGACCAATGATTTAAGTGAGAAGAACTTACATTTTATATTGAAACTGTTGCCGTTTGTATATACATGAACTCGAAATAATAAGTAGCTTCGAAAGTGTCGCATTATAATGTGTGAGTGAGCTTGAAGTTTAATGGTGTAGATTTGTTTGAGACTATATAGCCTTTAGAGAGATATATCTCCAATCAAATCGAATTGAGTGATGTTATCGAACAACTTAACAAAATCAATCTTCTATTCTCCTAAATAAACCTGGGAAACGTGAAAATTGCATTACAATGTAAATTCATCGTTAGTGGAAATGTAATACAATATGCATCAATGGGCAAATAATTGTTTCCAGACCAATGATTTAACCCTTACTGTACTGGGCTATTTTGAGCACCCTCTGACTGGGGGGGGGGGGGGGGGGGGGGCCTGGGAGGCCCCCCCTATGATCTCGGCCGTCGAATGTCCGATGAACACGAAAATTTGCATATTTGTAGATATTTACGTAAGGAACAAGATGGTATAATTAGTTTTTTCCTAATATGCAAATTTTTGTCGTTATAGCCTAATTAATTATGCAAAATGCTAATTTTATGCATTTTACAGAAAACGCTACATAATTGTCCGTAGACTTGTGAAGAATCTTGAAAATGTATTGAATAAAATGTGTCCTTCATCTCAAATTCATGAGGTTTCATTATTTTTATGATATTTGAAAATGCATAGGTTAATTTGCATAAATTATGAATATGCAAATTACGCATTCATGAATATCAAATCAGGAACTATATTTAGGGAACTAGAATCATTACAAAATTGTCAGACTCCACTTTTTGAATGTTGAAACTCATTATTCATATGAAACTTCTTTTCTAACACAAAATAGTTATTTGATGTAATTAATAATGATAATTTATGCAAATTTGATGCGATTTTCAGTTATTTATTTTCTCATGAATTTTATTGTTTTTTATTTCTTATTATATCTATTATTTTATTTCTAATGTATTCTTTTGTTCTGGAATACATCAAGTTACTCTGAGAAACATATAAAAGCAATTTCATATCAATTCATATCTTCACATTTATGCTTGTACATGAATATATGCAATTTATATACCTCATACATAGATTGTCATTCACTGATTGGTCAAAACTATATCACATGTCAAGGAGCATTTCGATCTATCAAGTATCATTACGTCAGAGGGTTTGATAGCTACTATCAAACCCCGGGATAGGACCCTAGCTAACCCCTCCCGCGACTTAGTTGCGCACACAATTTGTTTGAGTTGCTAGGCTACCGCAATCGCGCGGTTACGCGCAGCGCGTAGGAATTCAATACTCTTGCCTTGGACTTGATGTTGGATTTTTCTTATTCTGGTTAGTAATTCCTCTTGATCTGGTTTCCTGTTTTGTAGTGCTAGATCTAGACCTACAGCTAGACCTAATCATGAATCAATACAAAGGATGAGGTATGTAAAACAAATATGGACTGCTCTGTAATCGGATGATGGTGGGAACTACCACTCCCTCGGTGGTGTTAACACCGGCTTCGCCTCGGGGGTGATAGAAGGACCGGTGTGAACACCACCTTGGGAGTGATAGTTCCCACCATCATCCTCATGAGCAGTCAATATTTGTATAATAGCGCTTTTTGATTGACATGCGCATACTAATTGTTATGTAACACCTTACAGGTATATCCGATTTTGACGAAAATGGTATCAAAATGTGCGCAAGACTTGAGGAAAAAAAGTCATGAAACGACAATTCAAAATTCCAAGCGGTTGCGGCGCGATCTCCGAAAATGTCGAGGGGGGGGGGGGTCTCCCAGGCCCCCCCCCCCCCAGTACAGTAAGGGTTAAGTGGGAAGAACTTACATTTTATATTGAAACTGTTGCCGTTTGTATATACATGAAATTGAAATAATAAGTAGCCTTGAAAGTGTCGCAATATATCATGTGTGAGTGAGCTTGAATGTGTAGATTTGTTTGAGACTATATTGCCTTTACTGCTTGGGGTGGACCCCCTGAAGCTCAGGGGTTTTAGGCGTTTAATTACGGTAAGATAAGCATATTTTAATACCTTATTTGTGACACTGTCAGGTCGTTAATTGACGTGGGGTCAAGGGGCCCCCTAAAGCTCAGGGGTTTTACGCATTAAATTACGGTCAAATGAGCATATAGGGGCCCTCCTTATGGCCCTTAGTGGGGTCCAAGGGCAGAGCCCCTGGAAGCTCGGGGGTTTTAGGCATTTAATTACGGTCAGATAAGTATCCAGGGGCCCGCCTTTTAGGGTCCTTTGTAGGACCCAAGGGGTGGATCCCCCGCAAGCTCAGGGATTTAAGGTATTTAATTACGGTCAGACGAGCATATATTGCGACACTTTTTCAAAAAAGTGAGGGGGCGGGGGGGGGGGGGGGGGGCTCGAGCCTCCCGATCCGCGGGCCTTGACACGTAGGCTTCTAAATAAGCATATTTTTGGTTGACTGTAAATTTGGGAATTTTTCCATAAACGAATACGACAGTATAATTTACAAAAAAGTGAGAAATACGTTTGAATCTTCTTTTTTTGGGGGGGGGGGGAGGGGGGGGGGCAACTGCCCCAAGCCCCCATCAGTACGCCAGTGCGAGGAGCGATGGAGCATTGTGAACGAGAGGGGCGAAGGTGACGGCACTGACTACCCCCTCACAGGTTTTTAAAGTTTTGTTGTATTAAAAAATTACTTTCCTTAGCAAAACTATATTATAAAACCAATCAATATACCTCTTTTACTTTGCTGGTAACTTGTGGGTAGTCCGAAGGGTTGTAAATATCAGTTTAGGAGGTAAATTTTAGTATCAGTACGAAACTTGGGCATGGATGGGATTTCTATTTCCCACTCTAGACCTCTGTCATATACATGTATATTGATATCGCTATGGGAGTTGAAATGGCAAATATCAGCCTGGTGGCGGGTATTTTACCTGACTGCTAAGAAAGCATAAATGCTTGTTTTGTTAGTAAGTAACCAGACGGCCGACGGCTTTAGGTCCTCTCCGAGGGGCCTGGTAATGAGGAATAATGCCTTCCAAAAGGGCACTAGCGCCTTGACTTGGTTTCGAACCCGGGTCACCGGATTACAAGACCACTGCTCTACCGATGTTAAATTATCAGCCTGGCAAATATATACACTTAATATCTTGTATTACTCCTTACTGAAAAGAGCAAGCGGAATATTCATTTTTGTAGCACACTAGCACTGATCTATTTCTATAACTCTTAATCTTGTACATAATAATACAGTGTAAACTGTGCTTACCTGATACCAATGGAATATAGATTTTCTACAATATTTACTTGTATGTTTTCAAGGATATTAAGGGATGCTATAGCGAACGAGCGAGAATATTTTTTTCATTTTTATTAGTCTAAACGCTGTACTCTTGGGCCCTCCAGAGCTTATAAGTGTGTTGCAGTCTTTAGTCAGTGTTTGCTATTAATTTTTTGCACTTTTTCGGATTTCCGGGGGGACGTGTCCCCCGTCCCCCTGGGATCGCCGCTTCTGCCGACAATTAATAAGAGGACACTTTTTTTTTTTTTTGGGGGGGGGGGGGTCTCGAAATGTGAAAATTTGACATTTTGCTCCCTTGGGGGGCGGGGAGGGGGGTATGGTCACCTTTATTAGGTCAGCCATGCACTGTAAAAAAGAATATGTTCATTGGTAATTTTTACGTATTTTTTCCATGTAGAATTTACTTGAAAACATTTGTTTTGCCACTTACGCACTAAATTTAAGTCTTGCTAACTCAAACTTTCAATTTAGTAGAACTTACGTGGAATATTTAAGTAAAATAAAATACATAAGAACTTTAAGTAATTTCAGCTTGTATTAATTTAGTAATTCGAACTCAAAATCAGAAATTATACGTATTACTCAAACAATTTATGTTGATTATTCTTATCTTTTTAAAGTAAGGACCGATGCAGTGCGTAATAGAAATATTTACATAATTTATGAATATTCATTAAGACCAAATTAAACTCTTTTTAAAATAAAACAGTTCTTTTTGTGGTTGAATACAAATTTAAGGACTTTAAAAAATTTACTAATTCATTTAACATGGCTAAGCAAAGACAAGACAATTTTTAATTGTTACCCAGTTCAAAACAAATCAAAACTTGATATTTTAGGAAATTGTCAACCAATTTTCCTTTTAAGATGCTACGATCAAGTATATATAAAATTTGGAGCCTTTCAATATGTGTCGAATTGAAGCGTATGTAATTGTTTGTGATGGTGGTAGATATATATATATACGGTTACATCCTAAATAGAAGTAGTGAATGATTAGTGGATGTTACTTGTTAGATTAGATGGGTACCAAATCGTGCAATATGTAATCCTATCATAGCTTTTTTTTAATTATCTAAAATGATTACAATACTTAAATTATTTACGTTAATGTAACTCGATTTAACTGAGTAAAAAATTATTCAGCAAAATAAGTAAATTTTACTTAAGATGCCGTAGGTAATATTTACTTAATAAAAATAAGGCAATTCTTTCCTCAATTTGATTGAGTTATTTCGACTATTATTTTTTTACAGTGTGGGAATAATTTTTTTTTTTATTATAAAAATAATAATAATAAAGGGGGGTTATGGGGGGGGGGGGTTACACACAGAAAATTACCAAGGGGGGGGGGGGGGTTAACCCCCCCCCCACCCCTGTGTACGCGTCTGTACTTGACTAAACTGGCTTAATAACAGTTGTGTAAACAAAATATGCGCGGCCTGGACGTACGTACGTACGTACATTTCCGCGCGCCCAGTCTAAGAATTCAGACTCGTATTCCGAATATGCATGTAGACATGTTAAACGATTTAAATTAATGGCTTTGCAGTGAATAATTGCCCCGAAGATGATTAGAAATATATTGACATTTAAGTTATACTGACATGATAAAGTTTGATATAGTTGCAAAATATGAGTTATTTGCAATCGATTGCAACTCAACATTTTTTGCAACGTCCCATTATAAAAACATAACACTTCAAACATAAAAACAAGTAAATAATACGCCAAACTTTTGGTTTTAAGGTTTTTCTGAAAATAAACGTTAACAAATCGAGTGGACACTTTTCGCCAATCGCTTTGTTCTTTATCTTTTTACTTCTCTTTTCCTTTCTCTTCTTTTTTTCCTTTCTCTTCTCCTTTCTTTTCTCTTCTCCTTTCTTTTCCTCCTCTTCTCCTTTCTCTTTTTCTCTTTTTTCTTCCTCTTTTTTTTCTTCCTTTTGCGCCGCCAATAAGGGGGGGGGGGGCCGCGGCCGTTTCGCCCCCCCTGGATTGGCCACTGTAAATGAAGATATTCCTGACATGATGTGATGCCTTTCAGCATGATATGGGCGCAGCCATTTTCTTGAAAATGTGACGTACCTGTTGAAGTTGTACATGTATCATGCACCAAGCTTTAGTTGGAAAGAATTTTTAAATCAATAACGAAACCTTTACTTTTCAATACAAATAAGTAATAACTGAGATGATAGAAATTATATAAGGTGAAAAATAAGTAATAGGGGCACAATTGTAACAAAATTAATTTATAAATACTACACTATAGCGGTTGACAAATCTATTTCATATATGAGAAACCTTTACCCCAGAAGAGCACTAACTTATTTATGCAATTTGCGTTATGGCAGTTATAGCACAAAGGATAATAGCAGGTGAATGAAATGCTTCATCACCACACACGTCTGGGAAAGAAGCATCCATAAATTTGAATACATTTACTTGATAAACGACTTCGCATAGTACGTCACTTTATCAATAAAATGGCGATGCCCATGTCGTGCTGAGAAACTGTACTTTATTTTTGCTTTATACCTCTCTCATACACTTTGGTGGGGAATCTTGTAGATTTATGGGCAATAATATAATAAATCTCTCAGAATAAGTAAAGTTATTACTCGGGGTTCGGTTTCCTTTAAGATGCACATAATCAGAAGGCTGTGACTATCATTGGATCAAAGAAAGAATCACGTTGAATGTCCATTCGTAATAGGCCCATGGTCTCACCGAGTTCAAACTTCTGCATTGATATAGTACACGATGATTCAGCAAGAATACCGACAAAATTGACCCGTCACAGCGTATCTTTCTTGTTCCCTTGTCGAGACGACACCAGCCAACAACCCCCTTTCTCTTTTACTCTCATCCCTCCTTTCTCATGCCACTACCCCCCTATATCTCCTCTCTTTACCCCCCCCCTGTTTCTTTTGTTTCATTTTTCTCATTTTTTCTCATTTGTTTCCTTTTCTCCTTTTCTTTTCCCCCTTTTTGTTTCCTTTCTTTACTCACCTTCCTCTTGTTCTTATTTCTCTTTCTTTCTTCTCTTCTCTATCTTTTATTTTCCTTTCTTTCCTTTCTTTTCCTTTTCTTTCCCTTTCCCTCCCATTTCCCCCTCCCTCTATTCTCATTTCCCCGACGGCAGCTCAATTTTACCGACAATGTCCTGACAGGTGGGGGTTGTCGCACCCTCAACCCCCCCCCCCTCCTTCTAGCGACGCTCCTGCCTGCAACTAGTGTTAAAGGCTTCAGTGTTATTTGGACAGTTTAACATTTTTTGAATATTTTTTGAGTTAGAATGAAAAGGAAAGGAGTGTTAGCTCCTTGGTCATGTTGATCGAGAGAGACATGATTTGGTGGGCCCTGAGAAAGGAGGTTATTGTACACGTAAGAGACCATAATTATAGAGATACAGAAATAACTGTTGAAGTTTGAACTTGAAATAAGTATGGATCCAAATGGCAATTCTTGAATACTGCGTCCTTACTGATTGACTTGTTACAATATATACATAAGATTTTGCTTATTTACATGTATCATCTCTGGGGTCACACAATTTAAATTTTCCTGCTGCTTTCAAACAGTATTTGTATTGTTTTTCTTCTTTGTTTTCTTTTCAAGGTTTAATACTTTATAAAAATATGTTGAAACTGAACTAATTGAAACCGACATCTTTTCATCAATATTTTGTGTTTAGAATACAATCATTTTTCTGAATTATCTTGCATAAATATAGTCTTATATTATCCTTTTCTTAACATATCCCTTCTCTTCCTCTCTCTCTCTCTCTCTTCTCTGTGTCCCTCCCTAGCTTTTTTTAAAATTCTTACTCATTTCTCTTGTTCTGTCTTTAAAATTGGAAATATTTGTTTATGTTTATCATGAGTTTGAAGTGCAATATGTTGATCAATTCTTTGTTACTTATTATCTCAATTTTTGCTCCCAGTCAATCATTTTGGTGAATGTATAGGCTTCTTTTATACAATTTTGAACAGTGTAGCTATGTATAAACGTCATTTATATTTTATACGCTTTTATTCATAGCTAATTATTTTTTTTCTATCCCCACTTACCATTCATTTTGGTTCACAACAAAATCTGGTGGCTTACAGTGCAAATATATATATTTTTTATTCACCATGTTCATGATTAAAAGCGTATCATGCAATTCATACATTTCCAATGAAATACCTAAACATACCAAGAACAAATTCATTTCCTGGCTCATTCAGATGTGCAGTGGTAGTAATAGTTTGACATCATGCATTATGCTAGAGGAGTTGCCTTTAACTACGCGCATTTCTATGAGAGTTGGTCCGATCCAGAGGCCCGAATTCACAAAGGAGGTTTGTCGACAAACCTTGGTTTTCGTACGTCATATGACGCGTTTTACGCGTTTTTTTACAAACCTGGTTTGTAAAGAACAAAAGGAGGTTTGGCGAAACAAAAGGAGGTTTGAGCTCAAACCTTGCTTTGTGAATTCGGGCCATAGAGTCCAAAGAGAGAGAAGGTGTGTGTGTGTGTGGGGGGGGGGGGGTGCTCAAAACAATATGATACAGTTGAAACAGGAACAAGAGATGTGAGGGGGAAAGGATCGATAGAGAAAAAGATATATGTATGTTCATATGAAGAGAGAAAGGGGGGCTTGAATTAAACTCATTCGCATTTTACTCAGGCTCCTACATGTACCAGAAATTATCATGTCAGTAACTTGTTTATACTTTTTAAAAACATGCATTAAAAAAATCAACATACGTGACTGAGGCTCTTGTCTTCTGATTGGCCCTCCCATCGTCAAAGTAACTGCGAACACACAGGTAACAATGCCGACTTTCCTTGTGTAATTCCTGATATATACCCTGTAGAAAAAAATATCATCATTAATATTATACATGTATCTGGAAAGTACATGTAGCATAATGGGCAAAGTGGTTCTTGGCCGAACATCTTGATTTTGTACTACCCCATGAGGGAATGTCATCATTATTCAGTTAAGAATTCATCCCTAATGTCATGAAGTCCACTTAATCTTCACAATCCTCATGCGCAATTCGTATTTTTGTTATTGACATTTTCATCATTGCTATTATCATCAGTAGTATTATTGTTATTATCAATCATTATCATTATGATTATTATTATTATTAGTATCATTATTATTTTTATTATTATTGTTGTTGTTGTTATTATTGTTATTACTGTTATTATTATTATTATTATTATTATTAGTAGTAGTAGTAGTAGTAGTAGTAGTAGTAGTTCTGTTAGTAGCAGCAGTAGTGTTTGTAGTAGAATAGTAAGCAAACTACCGTTGGTGAAGGTGATGGGACAAACTATCACTTCCGAGGCGATCAGGATGTAGCTATCTTTCCGAAGCGAAGCTGAGGAAAGATAGCGTATACATTCTGATTGACGAGGAAGTGATAGTTTGCCATCGCCTGAAACCAAAAGGTGATTATTTGCTTTATATTCCACATTTAAAAACAATATAACTACAACAAGAAAAGGACGTGTATGCATCTACATGAAAGACACCAGGCCCAAATTCACACCAAAAAGGTTAAAAGTTTAACCCAACCCCTTGAGGTTACGGTGCGCGCATGTGTTTGCTTTAATTGCGCTCATTGGTAATGCGCGCTTAATTACGCCTATTTTAGTGCGCTTTTGGATAATCTTCAGTGAAAGTGCGTTGCCCTTTGTAGATAGTACCTCTATCTTTAGTAAAAGTGCGTTGCCCTTTGTAGATAGTAGTACTATCTACAAAGGGCAACGAACTTTTTGCTTCTCCCATCAATGATGGGCGAACTATCTTTGATCACGTGATTTACTTATGACCAATCGTAGTGCAAGATTCTTAGTATGTGGAATATAATAGTATATAGTATTATCATAATAACACCGTGAACAACAATTTCTCATCACTTTATCCCGTTGGAAAATCCCAGATGTCTCTCACTTGCTACCGCTCCACAGTACAAAGTCCTTTCTCTGTAGGTCTTTTTGAAAGTTCGAGTTATGCCTCATGTAAATAAAACACTGACTCTGATGTCATGTATAAATATGTATAAACTGAGTACTGAGAGATCAGAATTAAGATGAAATTTAGAGGAACCAATCAATTCGGAGAAAAGCCGCCACAAAGATGTTTCATCAAGTTTTGTTAATAGTGAACAAAGAGAACAATTTGGCCAAAATGCCGCCCTGAAGAAATGCAACTCAGTCAAAAGTAAAGGGAAAGTTTTTTCGAATTATTTAAAGCGGGACTGCACTACTTGTAGCTACTTGCGCCCTCTATACAGCAAGCAATGCCTCAGCGGTACCAGTTGACCCCCCCCCCCCCATGGTCCCCTTTTTCTTATATAAATTGAGAGCTGATTTGATGAGATAACCAACTGTCAGTGACCATGCAGGTTGGTCTAATCCCTCCTGGCCAAACTAGTGCAGGCTTTAATGATTTCTTAATTCACTGTGGATTTGTATGTCAAAGTTGTTTTTGAGCTGAACGTACAGTTTTTACAAACATTTTCTTAACTTTGGTATAAATATTATCAGATTCATCAATCTTCCTAAGATTTTTTTTGATGAAAATACTGAACGATTAACCGAGCACAATTGGCATCAAACCATGGTTTCCCATTTCATCCAGATTGACAAGGTTTCCGCTCAAACAATTTATGATTTTCATAAGTTTTTACTATACCACTTTTTGTGGCCGCCGTAAGGTAATTTTTTAAAATAAACAAGCTACATTATCGATTGATTCCTGATTAACCTAAATGTCGTGACAATCCTAAAGATCAACAACATAATGCATTTTTTTTTCAAGGGGACGTTACACCCTGCTATGACCCCGAGGCGCGCCAAGGGGTTAAAAGCAGTCCATAAATCTTTTATATATCGAACTCACAACAAATCTACAAAGAGTTCCCACCTTATCCTTCTCTTGAGTAAAGACTTCATTACAACATCACAGTAAATCTGAGATACTGTCTGTAAATCTTAGCTGGAAAGTTGCCTGAATGTAGCGATCATTTGGGAATCGCAGACAAAAAGCACTTTTTACACGTAAACCAATGGGGATCTCAGCAAAATTGATTTATGTGGCCCGTTACCCGAGTCAACGGGCATCTTTTGAAAAACTATTGACAGGTAGGCGGGCATGGCTAAAATCACGACTCCAATTTCGACCAATCATATGGCAAGATGTCTAAGAGAGGTATATAATGAAAGCTATGAATTTCTATTCCTCTCTTTTCTTTACAATTATTGCGTCCCCTTTCTTTTTCGTTTTCCGCCCCCTTCAACTGCCATCAGGGACACTTGCGGCCCTTACACTACCCGTCATGGATAAATGCTTCTTCATGTTAAATAATACCTCGTAATGATTTGGAATGGTAATTTAAACAAAAACAATTTTCAAAATAAAGTTAACTGATTTGAAACACTTCAAAATTCAATTTGAAGGCAAAAGGTATTTTGCACGCTTCCGTGTCTATGACAAATATTTCAGACAATTTTGTAATGCAATGTTTTTGTGACTACTTGATTTACGATCTTATCCATATCCTTATCGCTTCGGGTTGTACAATCTAATGTAATGGATATACTGTAGTTAAAATATAATGAATTTATTTTAAATCTGAAATCTTCAATCTTCAATATACATGTATTTGAAAAAAAATTGTATTGTATAACCCCAGCTAATATTGGTGACATAAACAAATCTTTATTTTTTTCTTCTTCAGAACTCTGGAATTCCTACCAAATATTTATTAATCATAATTATGTGTGCCATTTATAAAATAATCTATGGCGTTACCTGTGTTAATTAGCCTTTTTTTCGAGTCAAACATTCGTTTTCTTCTTTAAGCAAGTTTGTGCATATTTGCTAACATTCATAATAGCTATATGAAATGCACATTCATTAATTCATGATTAATTTCGGTTTATAAAGCAATTCTTTCTAAAAGAAAAACAGTCAAAAGACTGCATGATAGTGATACGTACCATATAAATAGATCGTTAACCATAGAAATTAAGCATTTTTTTACCCTTGATGCTCGAATGACTAAGCAACAACGAATTGAAATTAATCAGTTAAATTAAATCCAATAGAATGAAAGTATACATCTCAAATATCAATATGGTTGAATACATAAGAACACGTTACCTTCCCAGATGGTATGATAAGCCTGAGAGATTGAAAGATATTTAGAACAGTCCAGAATTATGTGTATTATTATTTTTAAGATCGACTTTTGTCATTAATTCAGGTCCATTTTACATTGTTCAAAAATACTTTTGATAGAACGTTTCAGACGTTAATATTTACATGGTTTGCTATTAATGACGCCGAAAAATTGTTTTGTCTCCACTTCTCATATCAAGGTACGATTTCCAGTTCTCATAATTATAACGGACAAAATAAAGGTCTGATACCAGAACTATCCACGACATCCTCCGAACGCAAAGCACTCCAAAGCTGCGAATAGTTTCCATGGCAATAGTTGCCGATGTGTCGTAAAAACGTGTCAACGGCGGATTTATCATCCACTCGTTCAATATGAAAGATAACACTCGTCGGTACAACGACATTCATTTAGAAGCTGGGAACACCTGTAGTCGACAGCACTGTCTTCCGCTTTAAGTTCATCTTTCAAATGACTGAAAATAAAAATGGATACTAAATTTTAAAAATATCTACAGCCGACGCTTCTCCGTAGCAACAGCACTG
This sequence comes from Strongylocentrotus purpuratus, assembly GCF_000002235.5. NCBI lineage: Eukaryota > Metazoa > Echinodermata > Echinoidea > Camarodonta > Strongylocentrotidae > Strongylocentrotus > Strongylocentrotus purpuratus. The sequence continues at coordinate 19,141,965 of NW_022145607.1, read as the reverse complement.
TCTGTATTTTTCTCTCCATTTATTTCATTTTATTTATGTTCTATCAAGCACTTTTAGGGTAAAGGCCATTGTATGACTGCTTTTCGCTGGGTGCTGAACATTTTGATTTTTTAACCCGTGGCACGGAGTTATCTGGGTATCCGAGTAGCGCTGAGACTGACTGCACACCAGACCGACATCTCACCAGACCGCCATTGTCGGTCTAGTAAACACTAAGAAAAGCTGTTAAAAGGTCCGCGAACGGGCATGCTGGACTGCCGATGAGACCGACGGCTCCCAGGGACCGATATCCCACGAGACCGACATGTCGAATTCGTGGTCTGTCGGTTCCGTTGGTCTTTGGTCTAGTGAGCCCTCACATACATTTCGGGAGACCGCGAGACCGACATTGTCGGCCTCGTAGGGTGTCGGTTGGGTTCTGTAGCAGGAGCATTTAAACTTTCCCAATGAAAGGACACAAAAGAATGGAAGAAAGAGAGGATCGACAAAGAGGGGCCGTGAGGGAGAGAGAGAGAGAGAGAGAGAGAGAGAGAGAGAGAGAGAGAGAGAGAAAGGAAAGAAAAGAGACACACATAGAGATAAAGATATATGTACATGCAGGCGCGTACGCAGGGGGGGGGGGGGTGTTTTTGGGGTTAACCCCCCCCCCTTGAGTTTTTGTTAAGTGTGTATTATATGTGTATTTTTTTTTAACCACCCCCCCCCTTTTTTTGTTAAAACCACCCCCCTTGAAAAAATCCTGCGTACGCCACTGTGTACATGACTGTATAGAGAAAGAGAGAAAAGAGAGAGAGAGAGAGTGTGTAGTGACTATTTCTCAATTTGTTTACGAAATCAAAAAATCACTGATGTACTAATTTTAATTTCATGTGTTACCAAGTAGACTCGACTCAAACGCAATCTGGTATTTAAACACGATTAAGTTGTATGTCCAAGATACGGTGGGTAGTGAAGTTCATTTAATGTTACGGAAAATAACCAATTAAAACTCGCCCTTTTAGGGCGGTTCCGTCGGTTCCGTTGGTTAACTTCTAGGTTCTATTAGGTTTGGTTCAGAGCAGAGCGGTATCCCGGTTGTCGATATTATCAGCGGCACTTAGTGCGTAATTTGGTTACCTCTTTCTCCACGGGGATTCGAACCAATTTCTACCCGAGATCTTCAGTCCACTGAACTATAATCATTTTGTTTCCCAGTGCTTATTTATTTTGAGAGATCACGTTGCGATTCTGAGTGTTTGATTGACTGGTGAGTTTGATTTTGTAATTTCTTTAAAAACATATCAATACCTTTACTCCCATTATTTAGAAAAGTCAGTTTCGTCCCAACAAGAGGAGAAAGAGAGAGAGAGAGAGAGTGAGATAAAGATATATAATTACATACATATATATATATATATATATAGAGAGAGAGAGAGAGAGAGAGAGAGAGAGAGAGAGAGAGAGAGGAGAAAGGAAATGGAAGAGCAACCCCTATCATACCCCGTAGACCCTCATGCATCCACCTACCAGTGTTATAATAATTTAGACCCATGATATAAATCACCAATCACATCAGTGTGGTATAAACGACTAAAATTAAAACGATCGGGTGCATGAGTATAATAAGAACTTAAAAAAACACTGTGAAATAACTTCGAATTTGTAGACTCCTGTGTTATTTTTTGTTTACTAATATGATTGGAATTTGTATCTTATACATTTTCTCCATATCACCGAATAACGGGTTTTGAGAGTTTTTTTTAGCTAGTAGTATATAATGCCAAAATTGCATTGTCAAGTCAGGTATTAATTGCATTAGCATACATGAATCAGAATCAATATAAGAATATGCTCGGAAAAAAAAATCACACTGGAATGTAAACGAATTAAATTTAAAAAAAAAAAAACGTTTCGTAATATTTGTTTTCATCTTATGATATCATGTCAAATAATGTGACGATGGAAGTTACATTTTAGCTTTGATAGCACTTTCGTTTCTCTTTGTATATACCATTTCCTTATCTTCTTTAACAATTCGATTTACCAGTTAATGTTATTGATTTTTGTTGGTATTCATAAACGGATGTTCACACTTGCCCCCTATACTGCAAGATTTTATTCACTTCGAAGCAGTCGAGAACACCGGGCCGATCGATGATTTTAACAACAATGTCTGGGAGTTGACGGCATATCGTGAACTTTTAGAATACATTAAAGTGCATGTAAAGTTGAATGCTGGTCATGCGATTACATAGTGGAAGAAACAAAATAACGAGAAGTAGTTGAGAAACGTCGATTATGTAGTTTATCGAATTTCCTTTATAGAGCTATTGGTAAATCATACAAAAATAATAACAATTAATTTGTTGAAAATTGCGCAGGGTATCTCTGCACAACGGGACTACATGTTCATAAGGCATCAAATTTTGATTTGAATACAATATTTCCATTTATGTTTGAAATATTATGACGTGATTTGAAGTACAGCTATTTTCATGTGAAATTTCTCAAATGATATCTAGAATGATTTCTAGAATGAGCAAAATAATCATTTTGATTTATTTACTATTAAATGTAAAGCGCTTTGACATGTTTATATAAAGGCGCTATAATTTGTAAATATCAATATGTATGTAATGTATGTATGTATGCAGGGGCGGCGATCCCGGGGGACGGGGGGGGGGGACACGTCCCCTCATTTTATTTTAGGGGGGATCGTCCCCCCCCCCCCTCCCCCTCAAATTTGAAAAAGTGCAACAAAAAAAAATGTATAGCAAATACTGACTAAAGACTGCAACACACTTTTAGGCTCTGGAGGGCCCAAGAGTGAAGCGTTTAGACAAATAAAAATGCAAAAAATTTTCTCACTCGGCAGCTACGCTACCTCGCATAATATCCTTCAAAATGTACAAGTAAATACCCAAAAAAGTTAAGTGTAAAAAAAAAGTATATTGCTTGTTCTTATAATGTAGTTTTGCTAAGGACTGTAAATTTGTAATACAACAAAATTTCAAAAACCTGTGCGGAGGGTATCCACTTCCGTCACCTTCACCATTGCTCCCTCGCACTTGCATACTGATTGGGGTTGGGGGGAGGACTTGGGGGGGGGGGCAGTCCACCCAAAATGAAATTCAAATGTGGTTTATTTATAATTCGATACCAGTGATTTACAAATGTTCCTGAAATGGCATGATTTTTCCCTGAGCTTCCAGGACTCTGCCCCCTGGACACCACCAAGGCCCGAAGGCGGGCCCCTTGTTGCTCATATGACCGCGATTAAATGCCATAAATGACTGAGCTTAAGGGGGCTCCGCCCCTGGCCCCCACTCCAATTAGTGACCTGCATATCAGTGTCACAAATAAGGTATCAAAATATGCTCATCTGACCTAAATAAATGCCTAAAACCCCTTCATGGGGCTTTGCCCTGTACCCCACCCCAATTTTGCTTTGCTTTGCTCTACCTGATCGTAAAAAATTTAGCCCTCCCCCCCCACACCCCCCACTTTGAAAAACGTTCCCAGGGCCTGCGTAACATGTAAGAGTGGTGCTGATGTGGATATTTTTCTGTACCCAAAACGTTTTTTTCTCATTACGCCACTGCTCCCTCGTCCCTCGCATTTCGTCCCCCGGTCATGAAAATAAATCGCTACCCCTGTATGTATGTATAGGACTAAATGGCGAAACCTAATCAAATATTTTATACCCTTACCAGAAACCAAAAATTTTAAAGAAAATGTTTACGTGCCGCCACCTATCCATGACAATAGCACTATATTGCTATTGATGAACTGATATACGTATATGGTGGTTTGGCAAATATCCATAATCCAACTACATTCTGGGAACGGGGCACTCTTCAATAATAAGAGACTGAATACACGCGAAATATATAACACTTTGAAAATTCATTGGCATAAAATCATATAAAAGCATTTATTATTTTTCTACAAATCAAATTTGTTTTTACAAATTTACTATTCAACCAGATGTTGGTCGCCGATTATGCTTTGATCGTTTGTTTTAGTATTTTGTTCTCCTCATATATTGGCCTATGAGAGAAACGAAATTTTGATTCTTTTGGCAAATATATAATGCACAATATTGTCTTATTCTTTACGCATATGAATGAAGTTCACAAATTGATATTATCAAATAAAAACGTCTTTCAATGCGCCATAATTATGAATATGTCTACTTCCAAATGCAGTTATTTCTAAAAATGCATGTTGGCAAGAAATTTTGATCAAGAGTTGTTTTTTGCCATAATTCCTAGATTACCATAAAAATTATTTCATCTGCGTCGAACTCAAACAGAAATATTAAAAATAAATAAAAATAAGGATACAATTATCATATTAACTTCATACACTACACAACATAGCAATATCCAAAACGTAAATGTTGTTGAGTCTTCACTGCACAACGTCTCAAAGTAATTCCTGATGTCTTAAGTATTCAGTTATCATAATCTATACAAGCTTTGTTCATCGTTAGCACCTGTACATGTTAGAACTTTTAAATCTATATATTCAATTCCGATAAAACCACAATACTTCGTTTGATTTAAATCATCATAGTTTACCGGCAAAGGACTGAGGAAATATTTTGTCATTTTGTATTACCATTTCGATAAACGACAATTTGTCGTTCACATTATAATGGTACCAGGTAGGTAATACAATGAGTCTTGATCATACTGATATGTTGCTCTTTTCAAAGCCTCTTTTTCCTCTATAACACGCAGCTAGTCGTAGTACTATTAGCTCCCCCTTTGCATTTTATTTCCGTTGCTGTGATTGTTTATCTCTAAATTCACCACTCCGTGTCTAAACCGGAGATTCCAGTATTCCTCCAACAACTAACATGTGATTAGCTGTACTTACAAATTACCCCTGAACAAAACTGAAGATTACTGCCATACCACTTAATACTTTGACAAACTCACGCTTACTAGCAAGACGAACAATTATATATTCACAGGCTTACACACTCATAGCTTATATTACGCGTAATGTCCACAATAAAAGTTGTTTCAGAAGATGCTTGCTAGGTTTAAACACATTGCCTTCCAGATTTGTGGCCTGACAGAATGCTTTGCAACCTCACTTTCTTATCTAAAATTCCTCTTTGTTGGCATCTTCGTTTTCTTCGAGGATAGAATCGACACCAACCTCCTCGTAGTCCTTTTCCAGTGCAGCTAAATCTTCCCTAGCTTCAGCAAATTCACCTTCCTCCATCCCTTCACCAACATACCAGTGGACAAAGGCTCGTTTGGCGTACATCAGGTCGAACTTGTGGTCCAGACGGGCCCAAGCGACAGCGATCGCAGTCGTGTTCGACAACATGCAGACGGCACGCTGAACCTTGGCAAGATCACCACCAGGGACGGCGGTGGGTGGCTGGTAGTTGATACCGACCTTGAAGCCAGTTGGACACCAGTCGACGAATTGGATGTTACGTTTGGTCTTGATGGTTGCGATGGCGGAATTAACATCCTTTGGGACGACATCACCACGGTACAGGAGACAGCAGGCCATGTACTTGCCTTGTCTGGGATCGCACTTTACCATCTGGTTGGAGGGCTCGAAGCAGGCGTTGGTGATCTCAGCAACAGTCAACTGCTCGTGGTACGCCTTCTCGGCAGAGATGACCGGAGCATAGGTGGCCAGAGGGAAATGAATACGGGGATAGGGCACCAAGTTGGTCTGAAATTCTGTCAGATCAACATTGAGGGCGCCATCGAATCGCAGAGAAGCGGTGATGGACGACACAATCTGACCAATCAGTCGGTTGAGGTTAGTGTAGCTTGGACGCTCGATGTCCAGATTCCGGCGACAAATGTCGTAGATGGCTTCGTTGTCGACCATGAATGCGCAGTCGGAATGCTCCAGAGTGGTATGCGTAGTCAGGACAGCGTTGTACGGCTCGACCACAGCAGTCGATATCTGCGGCGCGGGGTAGACGGCAAACTCGAGCTTGGACTTCTTTCCGTAGTCAACGGACAGGCGCTCCATCAGGAGTGAAGTGAAGCCAGAGCCGGTGCCGCCACCAAAGCTGTGGAAGATGAGGAAGCCTTGTAAACCGGTGCATTGATCAGAAAGTTTCCTGATTCGGTCGAGAACAATATCGATTATTTCCTTTCCCACGGTGTAGTGACCTCGGGCGTAGTTGTTGGCTGCATCCTCCTTGCCGTTTATAATCTGCTCAGGGTGGAACAGTTGGCGATAAGCGCCGGTACGGACCTCATCTATAAAGACAAAAAAAAGGGAATAATGATTTCGTACATACAATTATGAAGAAGAAAAATACAAAGAAAATACAATATATTTTCAATTATTATCTTGGGGGTCGGGGCAACATGCAATGATTTATTGAAAAATTATTGCATTTTCTTTTTTTTTTTGTATATGTGGGGGCGGCGACGTAGCCTAGCCCCCGCTGCGTACAGTCATGATTCAGTGGCTAAGCAATGACCTCGTTACTGTGAGCCCCCAGATCAAAACCGTGTCGATATGCTTTATTAGTGCCCTTTTTGAGGCATTATTCCTCATTATTGTCAGTTATGACTTAAGGACGTAGGTCCCCTAATAGATTAGCATAGTAGCATACACATGTTTTAGCAGTCACGCAAAACAAACACTCATAAACTATTATTCAATAAAATCTGAGAATGTATACTATTATCTAGATCTAGTAGGAATAAATCGGGGGAAAAAATATTAACCATTATGACCAACAGTGTATTAGATTAGATTACTTTTTAATAATGTATGAAACTTCAGCTCTTCATGCTTTTCTTTGAAGGGTTGCGATTCCTATTAGCCTCGTAAGACCTACCATTATGGTAGTTTTTTCTTCTTCTTCATTTTCAAATTACATTTAAAAAAAAGAAAGATGTTCAACCCGGTGTGTATATCATAGTGATACTATTAAAGAACTATTCTAGACTGATTTGTTTTTCCAATTTCGTATCAACTAAGAAAATATTAAAGGTGCGTTCATTCAAATGTCAATGAATTATTCATCCATTAACAAGTCATTGCCTGTTACGTACAGTCGTGTATTCGTCATAGGATGAGGCAAGCATAAGCCCCTCCCCCTTTATTGCCCCCCCCAACAAAAAATGTAATAGGTCAACGACAGGCAAAGTTGTCACCGTACAACCCAGGCTCAACCAAAACTCTGACCCATCAATTCTGGATACCCTACTGCAAATTCATTTTACCATTTTGCTTGTAAACAAAAAAAATCGTAACCTTACCAACTACGGTTGGCTCAAGATCGACGAAGACGGCACGGGGCACGTGCTTGCCAGCTCCAGTCTCACTGAAGAAGGTGTTGAAGGAGTCGTCGCCCCCTCCCACAGATTTATCATCTGAGGGCATCTGGCCATCCTTGCCGATCCCGTGCTCCAGGCAGTAGAGCTCCCAGCAAGCATTGCCCATCTGGACTCCGGCTTGGCCGACATGGACTGAGATACATTCACGCTGAGTGAAGAAAAGAAAAGAAAAATTAATTATTATATTTATTCGTTCTTATTCCGCAATTCAAACTAATCAGCATAATTGTGCGAGATCGAATAGACCAGTGGTTTAGCATGTGCCCTCCACTTAAGGCGCGCTGGGGTCATGGAGGGGGTGGGGTGGTCACCATATTTTCGGGAGCCAGTCAGCAATTCTCGCTACCCCAAATAGCGATTCTGCCGAGATCCGGGGAAAATCCTGAAAACGCGCATTGCATTATGGGATAGCTTTTCGACATTACAGCTTCCTGTGCAGGCGGCGCGATAGCGCAAACGTAAAACGCCGTCGCCACACAACGTGTATGCACCGAATATGTCGTCTGCTCGGTCTTGTTTTTTTTTTCGCAAATATTTCAACGTTTATTTGAACATTTCATTCGTTGTTTTTTGCGTCTTTTGACATCAGTGACGATGGTTTTCTTTTGTGAGGCTGCACAGTGCTGGGCTCATGATTCCAAGCGTAAGAACCCTGAAAAATGGGGGTGGATGAAGGCCGTGACTTGGGATGGGACTCTATACCGGAAGTTGTAGTGACGACCCGAGAGAGTGAAAATTACCTCGTCTCGCGAATTTCGAGATTTTCGTACCTATTTAGGGTAGCGAGAATTATTTCGTTTTAATTCAAGAGATCTCCTAAACTAAGTATGGCAATTTTTTTTTAATAACTGTTTTTTGTTGTTGTCAGAAGGAATAGCTTCTCTACCCTTCGGTCCAACAGTGAAGATGCTATTCTGTTGAGACTTTAAACCTATTTTTGGTAGAATTGATGTAATAATATGTATGAATAAATGGAGAAAATGTGGGCATGTGCCCCCAAAAAATATTCTAAAAGTGTACGTATGATATCATTCCACGTACTCGACAAATAAAATAACTACAGAGTATTTGTCAAATGCAATCCTTAGTATACTATAAGTGGCAACAGTCTTCTTTCATTGGTTATTCTGTTTATAAGGTACATTACTTTCAGTGTTTATTTTAGTTCACAGTCATGTATTGTAATTGGCGAATGAAAATTAAATATTTTCAAATAGATAAAACTAAATTCATCGCAAATGAAATGGCAGGTACCATGATAATAACTGGATAATAAATTCTATTTAATTGAAGTAAAATAAAAATGGAGTCAGTGTTTATCGAACCAGGGAGAGATTGCATTTTATAAGAGTTTATCAGCTAAAAAATATAATGGGTCTGATGATTATTTGACCGAAATAATTAGCATTCCCTAGCCACCACCCCATACATATATGACATTAATTTTGATTTGATATTCATTACAAGCAGGGGCCTAGGTCTACAAGGTTTGTCGTGATCATTGGAACATGTTACTATAAAGCGGGAAACCTAAGTGATATGTGTGTGGGCTGAGTATTGCTGTTGTTTTAATCACGAATAAAGTTAAATTTGAATTGGAAATTGCACCATCATTCCTTGAAAGCACATCCGAAATGGCGTAATAACCTAACATGTGTCGTAAAATACTAATAATGCATGCATACAGATCCATGATGCAGGCCATTATTGCTGTTGTTGTTCAGAAGTGAATACATATTGCTCCGTTTAGTCTCATTTCACAACGCCCCCTATCGTCAGAGTCAGCAGCCTAACATGTTAGCCTATGGAATGTTACAACAACAAAAAAATCGTTTAAAATTCATTTTTTATTTAAACGAGAAGCACATCCACCCCGACGTACGTTATCACTAGCTCTTTCATTGGAACCCTCATGTCCCGTTGACTTTTGAAAGTTCACCCACCGTAATTTGATCAAAATAGGTTGCAAGCTCGTCATTGCCTATAATACACATGTGAAACAGTTTGCTCCCTCGCATATAATCCTTCAAAATGTACAAGTAAATATTGTAGAAAATCTGTATTCCGTTAGTATCACCGTGATCGCTGTGCATATTAAACCAATTTGGAAGTGTACAGGTTGATGTTAATATTGCTTCTCTTTGAAATATTTTTTTACGTTGTGAATTTTACATCAGAAGCTCAATTTGATATATTTTACATTGCCAACAACTTAAATGGTAATCCCTATCGCACTTCAAAATGCTCAAGGAGTTACAACATTACAATACTTGGTTAGGAGTTTACGTTTTTGAAATATTAGTACCCGTTTAGAGTGCGAATTCGGTCAAAAAAACACGCGAAATCCAAAAGTTAGGGTGAATTTTGGCTTCCGAAGGAATCCTCGCTTAGGGGTGTGTGCAAAACCTGTGGTCACGCATGCTTATATTATTTCTACACGAGACCCCTGGGCTCTTAGGCCAACGAAACTCGCGTCACATTTTTTCCAGCTCATATAGTATATAGCCATAGGCCTTTATCTTGCTCATTTTAATACAAACATCAAATATTGTACAAGTAACCCACATTACGTGCTATAAATCCAAAAAGAACAGTAATGTGACAAACCTTTTAACCATAATTCACAACATTTTGAATTAGTTCCAAGATATGTCATGATGCACAGCATGCATACACATGACTTACTGAAACATCTTGTGCTGTGTTAAATGGTTGGTTTTAATTTCAAAACAAATTAGAAAATGATCATAACTAAATGACAAGTTGTACTTCTGTTGTGTTTGAGTTGAGACAATTTATTTTATGTCACCCAGCTGAGAAGATCCCGGAGTCCCGGACACAACATTGTCTAAAAAAATACAAGAAAGGGACCGAAACTGTACCGAGGAAGCACAATCTAGTAAACGATGCATGCCTTTTTTATATGCACGAATTATGATTGTGCTGCTGCATGTCGTTGGCCGTAAATATCGCCTCGTAGATGGAGAGAAATGTTCTTTTATCATCTACATGGGCGATGGTCCAAGGCAGGATTGGGGGGGGGGGGGTGTAGGGGGCAAACATTACCGGGCGGCTCACCTTTCCGGGGCAGTGGCGTAATGAGCAAAAATATTTGGAGGGCAGAATACAAATCTGCATCACCACCACTTTTACGTTACATGCACACCCGCGAAAAGTTTTGCAAAGTGGCCGAGTATTATTTTTTTTCTTCTCAAACTCATTTTAAATGTGTATCTACTAAATTGGATCTGGGAGATTTATAGGTTCTCTGTCATTTTTATCATGAATCCTCTTTCTTGCAGAACATTGTAAAATCTGACCTTTCTTGCCCTTTTACAATATTATATGAGTGGTGTCTCACTTCCTGTTTTTTAATACAAAGGTAATTTTAAATTCTTATATTGTATCATTATTTACCTTTAATATGGTCTTACCTTTACTATATATATTTGTTGTCGTATTTGATGTTATACTCTATTTTTTTTTCTCTCATTTTATTAAATATGTAAAGATTTTGCATATCTATTTGTATTTTTACAAAGCAAGGCAACATGAAAGATCAGGTTTTTTTTTTTTTTATCGTAACTTATTTCATATTTTTAGTCTTACTCAGGCGCGGATCCACGGGGGGGGGGGGGGGGGAGGGGGGGGCGCGACGGGCCCGCCCCACCTGGCCTATTTTTTAATTATTATTTTAAAAAAAGATTAAAAAAGGTCTTTTTTATATAATTTGTTGTAGTTAGTGCCCACACTACCCCCCCCCCCCACTCAGCGAAAAAGCGAATTCCCGAGGGCAAAAATGAAGAAAAAGAATAATGCTCACTCCCCCCCCCCCCACTTATTCAGCGGCCGGCTAAGTCGTTGCGAAATTTTCTCTCAAATTTTCTCTCAAAAAGTGGACGAAATTTTGGTCGGCGCGATTTTCAAAGTTTAGGCCCCCCCCCCCTCCTATCGGCAAATCCTGGATCCGCCACTGGTTTTACTTGTTTATCATTGTGCTTTGATGTTTATATGCTTTATTTATTTCAATTTGTTGTCTTTTTCTTCCTACTGTAGTTATATGTATGATTTTGTTTTGAGAATTTGTATATATATGTGTATTTTAATTGAGACAGGGCTTTATGGAAGACCAGTTTTTAATTTGAATGAGATACCCTGTATAAATATGCGAAATAAATAAATAAAAAATAAATAAAAGATCAGGTAGAGTGTAGTGAGCGAAGCGAGTGGAGCATAAATTGGCGTGGGGTCCTGGGGCGGAGCTCAGGGGGTTTTAGGCATTAATTACGGTCAGATAAGCATATTTAGATACCTTATTTGTGACACTGGCAGGTCAATAATTGGCGTGGGGTCCAGGGGGTTGAGCCCCATGAAGCTCAGGGGTTTTAGGCATTTAATTATGGTCAGATGAGCATATTTTGATAACTCATTTCTTTCTCTCTTTCTTTCTTTTTCTCTTTAACATACTTTTTCAAAAAAGTGAGACAATTTAATTCCTGTTTGCTCTCCTTTTCTTTGAATGGAATATAATTTTTATGTGATTCAATTCATGTTTTATTATTTTCTTTTACAAACCATTTTTACTCCTTTATTGCTTATTATTTTTTTTTATCGGGGGCGTTTTTTTTTTCTTCTTTTTTTTTTTTGGGGGGGGGGGGGGAGGGGGGCGCGAAAATGCATTTTACCCCCTGTAAACCCCGCTTCCGGCGCTTATGAACCCAGGCGCGTACGCAGGGGGTGGTTTTGGGGTTAACCCCCCCCCCCCCTCGAGTTTTTTTTATGTGTATGTTTTATGTATGTTTTTTTGGAAAACCCCCCCTTTTTATTTTGACCCCCCCCCCTTGAAAAAAATCCTGCGTACGCCACTGTATGAACCTGTACCCTAACGGAAAAGAACACTTTTTGTGAAGCATTATTCCAGTGCCTTGCATCGATGCCAAATTCTGCAACTTGACATGTCAAACTATTTCAACACGTACCGCGTGTACTTCATGTATTCAAAACAACCATGCGGGGCGAAAAAATACATAAATCTTAAGTTATTTCTGTACCATGCAAAGTCAATCAATATAAATTTAAAAATATAAATATATGTAGGCCTTTCTGTATTTTGAACAAAGGAACTTCAATACAGTATCATTGAGTTTCTTTGATAAATCGATTGGTAATACTTTTCTAAAAAATGTGAATTCAACAGCACGTTAATTTCTATTGGCTACTTTTAACCTGGAATAGGGTCTGTGTACTAGTGGCGTAATGAGCAAAAACTTTTTTTTTTTTGGGGGGGGGGGGGGGGGAGACAAAAAAAATAATCCGCATCACCCCCCCCTCTTACATGCAGGTCCCGCTGAACGTTTTTCAAAGTGGGGTCTAGGGGCAAGCCCTGGCGGGGGTCAAAGGGTGGAGCCCCCGAAGCTCAAGGGGTATGGGCATCAGTGGCGGATCCAGGAAATTCTTACCAGGGGGGGGGGGGGCACAAAATGGCATGGAGGTGAAATATATGTAAAACGATGAAGCGACAGAGCGAGGCTTTAGCGGCGGGGGAGCGGAGCGACCAAGCGGGGGTGGGTCTGACCCCCTCCCAGCATAGGAAGCATTTGCAATTTTAGAACCACATTAGACGCATTTTCAGGCACTTCCTGGAGTAATATGACGTAAAATTGCTTTCTGCTACCCCTCCAAGAGTAGGGATCTTTTGCAATTTGAGAACCACACTTGGCGCATTAATGTCTACCGGCACTTCCTGGAAAAAACGAGGCCTTCTGATTGGTTAAAAGTGATCTGTCACGTCGTGAGACGTTGTAGCTGGCCCGTAGCCAGGGGGGGGGGGGGGCACGTGCCACCCCAAATTTCCAAGATCGGTTGAACTTTTTTAGACCCCTCCCCAGGACGTCGATCAATTACATGAATGTGCCCCCCCCCCCAAAAAAAACAAAAAAAAAACAAAACAAAACAAAACAAAACAAAACAAAACATCAAACTGTGGCTACGGCCCTGCGTTGTAGATGCTTCATTGCTGCACGATGCAAAAAGGCGGTGGTCCGGTATTTTACCTGTAGTACTTGCACAAATTATCTCGAGTGTATAAACTGTGTTGTTATCAGGGGCGTCGCTAGACGCAGTAGCTTCTGGAAAGGAATTGTCTACTAGTGTTACTGTTAGTGGCCACTAAGGCCCATTGTGACTATAAAAAAACATATTTTATTTGGGGGCGCTTGCCCCCCCCCCCCCCATCAGTACGCCGGTGGTTTGTATAATATGGACGGTGTACAGTAATATGCATGCATGACGGCATGAGCGTTCAAATGTGAAGTTGATGCTATTTAAAAACCTTGGACCCGTTTCACAAAGCCTAGTGGCGTGCGCCTGTAATCCAGCTAAAAGTGGAAGTTAAAAACTGATTCAGCCAAGGACGCAGGTTCGAAGCTGAGTCACGTCTTTCGGATGGTGACGCGCGGTCCCCAGACGTAAATAATAATCATATCTGATTGATACACGTCTGTAAAAACCCAATACACACACACAAAGCCTTTTTTCAATGACAAATGACAAAAATCAGTGACAAATCTGTCTCCAAATACTTTCATTAATGAACATGTTTAGATTTTTAGTTTTCTTCTTCTTCCGGTCTTCTCCGCCTGTTTTATTCTCATGTTATATATTGACAGTCTTTTGTAAATTTGATATGTTTGTTTAGCTTTGGATGTTTTTAATGAAATTATTGAATAAACTAAATGTGAACTTTAACTACTATTTTTTAAATCATAATCTTTCATATTCAGAAGAGTCGGAAGCCATCATCGACAATGGCAGAGAAATTCACCGTTGAAGCTGTTCACCAGCAAGAGTGGGAGGAATTTATTGAGAATTTCAAGAACATAGTTGAGCAAGGTAGATTAATAGCCGGAGCAGTCTGGTCGTATCGACCTTTCCAGAGCTTTGCTCATTTACACCTTTGCTTCTGTGACGTTATGGATTCATTGCCCGAGTCTGGTGAGTATTTTTTGTTTCTCTGCCCCTGTCAAAATCTGGAACGAAATTTGTAAATTTATCTGTCATCAGTGTATGTTCATAAGTTGGATATTGATACAATCAGCCACTATCATGGTTATTGTGCCATTAGTAATTAAACCAGTGATAATGGTCTCAGTATTGTAATTGAAGATCTATATTTTCTGATGATTTTTTTTTTAGTACTCAAAAATGTATTGATGTTTTGAAAATATTGCCATGTTTTACCATGTTTTGTGATGAAAGTTAGTAGCAGTAGAAATAATCTTGTTTTACAGTGTTTGATAATAAATACATTTCTAAATTCTTTTGTCACTTCAAAATCATGCATGCACACACTATGTGCACCATCTCCACTCTCCATAAGGAGCATTTCTTTCAATGTGGTCACCGTAAGGGCATATTGCACATTTCATTACAATGGCTTTGTGCATCCTACCTGGTGCTCCATTTCATAAAACTTATTATCAATAACTAGGTACAATATAGTTGTACTAAACCAATGAAATCCTCGCATAATAATTATGATTGGCTATGAGCAAATTTTGTCATAATTAATTATATATGTGTGGCATTTTTCATTGATAACAATCTAATCAAGGTAACGGAAAGTTGAAACATGTATATGAGAAAACATTAACAGGGACCCTTTTCACAAAGCTTGTCATCAGTGACAAATGACAGTTTTTGTTCAGTATAAGCTACTGAAATCTTTGCTTCTGATTGGTTATCAGCAGATTTGTCACTGATTTTTGTCATTTTTCATTGAAAAAAGTCTTTGAGAAACGGGTCCCAGGAGTCTTCCCATGTTATGTTGTTCTTATAAACAAGTAATGGAACGAAATTGAGATCGACTTTTTTTCTTCTTCATGATAGGTAAGCAGTCCATCTTGCGAGGTTTTCCTGATCTTGCTGGTAAGCTTGCGCGTCAAGGCAAACTATCATCGGAGTCAAAGCAAGAGCAAACAAGTGCCGGTCTATTTTCATTAACTGATGAACAGTACAACGAGATCCAGAAGAAGAATGACATATACCGCAAGAAGTTCTCTTTCCCGTTTGTGTTATGTGGGAGAGAGAATAAGATTGCTACTATTTTTCAAGGGCTGCAAACTCGTATGCAGAATTCAAGGGAACTAGAGCTTCAGAAAGGCGTAGAGGAAGTGAAAAAGATTAGCTACCATAGGCTCCTATTTCTAATTCAGGAGAAAGCTTTTTTACCAAATCCAACCTAAATTATGAGGTCCGTAGAAGCCCATGCATCATCATAAAATAAGGGAAACGAAAAGAATGGAGGAAAGTATTCTACTACAGGAATTACAGTATAGTGAAAAACTCTCCAAATATTTTTATAATCTTATGAAACAAAGGAGTGTAGAAAAGAAAATTATTCAACTTATTGATAAAAATGATAAAATATTGAATACGGAAGAGGAAATTAGAAACAAGTTTGAAATATTTTACGAAGACCTTTATTGATTACGAGAGGTATCAGATTTTCAAGATATATTGCACGACCTGGAAGAAATAGATCATAAAATTCCAGATGAAAAAGTAGAAGTGTTGGGTAGAAAAATTTCTTTATAGAAATTTGCAAAATTGTTTGTGGGTTTACTGCAGAGTTTTTCCAGTTTTATAAAAGGATATAGGGATTTATTTCATGAGGGGTTTGAACGCAGCATAAGATTGTGGAAGATTTTCACATTTTCAAAATTTGGAAATTATAACTTCACCACTTAAAGGTATCAAAGCTCGCAATCTACTTAAATACTGGCGCCCTATATCTTTGCTCAATTTCCAATACAATTCTTTCTCGTTGCATTGCAAACAGAATAAAACCACTGTTAGACGAAAACATACATACAGATCTAAAAGGCTTCTTGTTCGGTAAATACATTGGAGAGAATATCAGAATAGTTACGACATACTTTCTTATGCATATTATAAAAAACTTCCTGGGATATTACTTTTTATTGGCATTGAAAAGGCGTTCGATTGTGTTTCACGTGATTTTTTATGGAATGTAGTACAATTCTTGGATCAAATCATTATATTCAAATTCTGCTTCAAATGTGTTATAGTTAACGGTTGTTTAATATCGCGTTTTAATATTAAAAGGGGTTGCTGACAAGGAGATCCGCTTTCATATTCGTTTTTATTATGCGCAGAGATTTAAGGCACGTTAGTCAGAAATGGGTGGTCCCCCTTCTTTTCTGACAAAACATGGGAGGGGGGGGGGGACATTTGATATGATGCCCCCCCTAGGAAAAATCATGGGGGAGTCGTGTCTCCTTCTCCCCCCTGATTGACACCCTTATAGTCGATGTGGATGATAAGGTGAGAGAAGTGTGCTGAAATAAAATGGGACTCGATTGTGGAGACATTATATTGTTACAGTCAGAATTTTGAATAGTATATGTTGTTTTATGGGGAGCCAATGTTGTTGTGGGCGTTTACATTGATTGTACCCACCACAAAGGCTCAAAGGCTGGAACAAAGTAATTATTGTTTATTTCAACACGTTCTCTATATGAACATAGATTAAAAAAAAAAAAAAAAAAAAAAAGAAGCAAGAACTCTGTATTAGGACGTGAATTTTATTGTTGCTAAATTTCATCAAGATGTGCAACGAAGTGACAGAGTAACAAGTAAATATTTTCTCAGTAAAAACTAAAATATCTACATGTGATTTCTTCAGCTGCCCCCTCTCTTTTCCCTCCATCCATACCCCTCACACTTTACCCATCTGTGTGTGCGTGTGTGCGTTTCTCTCTTTCCCTCTTTCCCTTCATCTCTCTCTCTCTCTCTCTCTCTTTCCCTCTCTCCCTCTCTCTTTTTTTAAAGAAAAGGCATTATTTCCCCATTGTCCGCGGGTTCTGTTAATACGACCACAATTACGTACAAGTCCAGTATACCTACTGTATATACTTGGCCTACAATATTCTCTGACCCCCACCCGAAACCCCGAATTTGATCAAACACTTGCAGTCAGCTCACATTACCGGTTGTCATGGGAATCGTCTACTTTGAGTAAAAATGTACATTTAAGGTTGCATTATTCTTTTTTTAAAGAAATAATCTCCCCTCTCTTTCTCCGTCTCCCCTGCTCCCGCCAAAACAGTGTGCGTGTGGCTCATAAAATGGTTGGGATTAAAACTGCGGACAAGAAAAGGACTTGCCGTTAGCTGGTAAGGGTTTTTGGTTGTCGTCGTCCGTGTGTAATAACTAGGGACTTTTAGATTTGCACGTCGACATAGTGGACTGCTACGTGTGACGTCCTTTTAAGGCATTGTGACCTCCTTATAAGGCACTGCCAGTGCCTTAAAAGGACGTCACACGTAGCAGTCCACTATGTTGACGTGCAAATCTAAAAGTCCCTATTGTGTACCAGGTAGTTAGGACGGCTATTCATGTAACGCTCCACCTTTTGACAGGATATAATCTCCTCAAATTTTATATCACTTTCAATTCATAAAAATAATGCAACATGCCCTTTGATTTCAAAATTCTAGGTTTAATATATGTCTTCGTAAAAATGCATTTAATATATTTGTGGAGTTACCCGTTTAGTTTACAAGGGGCTAATGATTGCTATGATAACATACTACATATCGGTGTCTGCATGTATTGAGGTAATAACTCTTCAATACTTAAGCTATTAATATGATGTTCTTTACCTTATACTGTATTATAGTTTCCTAGAGAAAGAAGGAAAAGAACAGAAGAATCCGATATTTTAAAGCGATAACAGAAATTCGAATATAATAAATCTATATATTATACAGTCATGGTATACATATTGTCTTTTTTTGTTAGGCCTAATCGCGATAGTGTTGGAATAAATTTTGTTATTAAATGCACATTACTTGCCTCGAAATGATGTAAAAAAGCATTCAACATGACATACATACAGCAAATCATTCATCAACTATTATTAATAACCATTGTCGCAGATACCTCTCCTATTATTATAATCATTATAATATTCACCTATGACACGTTTCTGCTTTTTTCCACTTGGTTATATATAATGCTGAGATCGTTCATAGACGCCACACCCCATCTATCCCTCTCCGATTATCTTATCATACCTAAGCACTTATAATAATATACAAAACTTTTCGCAATATCAGGAGGGGGGGGGGGTATCCTCTCGTAAGTTGAGTCTGAATAAAACAAGACAAAGTGGTACTCATATTTTCTACACAATCTGTGTATCACATTATTTCATTGATAACGCTTGTATCAGTAAAAATCGAAATGTGAATACGATACATTTCCGCAACCGATACATAGACGCTCGCCATTCTTTCTAAAAATGTTGACCGAGTATGACTAGAATACATTCTAGAATTGTTTGATTTAGAGTGATTATTGAAGGTCCATCCCAGTAATCAGCGTTATGCAAGCCTCACGGCGCAACCATATTGACCCAAACTAATTTCCCTCGCGTCTTGTCTGTCTGAAATGAGCCCGGCGATGATGTGCAGGTCAGTGTTTCGTGACTGTCTTAGGGCGCGTTCATGCTTGATTTTAAAGGCAGAATGAGCGATTTGTAACGCTCATCGTAAACGCTCATCGTAATCGCAGTTCCACGGTGTACTGTTCAAGCTTACTTCTCTGGCTCATCGAGGCAATTCTCCGTGTGTGGCCTTAATTGGTCTTCCATTCGCAAACCTTCACTGTGCATGCTACGTAGACCCACTAGAGGTCAGTGCGTTGACCCCATTTAAACGCGTTTACAAATTGTAAACGCATCTTTTTGTGAGTTTACGATCGGCGATCGTGATCGCCGGTTTTCGGTGATTCTACAAAAGTAAGCATGGACGCAACCGTGTTTTAAACTAAACGCGTAACAGATGCCTGATTCTGGCCAGAAAAAGTTAAGCATGAACACGCCCTTATACCAGCAAAGGGTAGTCTACCATTACAACCACTTCTCGTGAAATACCTTATTCAAATAGAATTACTAAGATACAGTGTTCCTCCATTCATTCGTTTTGCGTCTAAATATCACATAATTACCAACAGATTTTTAGTATTTGTAAGACCAATATTCAGGAGTTCCTGGAAGCTTTTAAGACATATCTTAATCATCATTTAGACGTGATGCACCACCCCCCCCCCCCACAAAAAAAAGCAGGGTAGCGTACTATACAGACATTTTACCTGTAAGGAAACACAACTAGGGGTGAAAAGCATGGTGGGTACAAACACGGAACAAAGGACTCTGAGCATGCTCACTAGTCTTATCTGTGTTTTGCAAGAAAATATTAATGTGAAGTGCTGAAAATAATCTACGTGTACCTTTTAATCCCTCGGCGATTTAAGTTCTTACTCCAATTCTGAATTAATATTCATGGTTTTTTGCAAATAGACAAACGCGTCATTTTCAGCAATTAGAGGCTTGTCTCTTCTTTCATTGATATTCACTTTTGGTATGATATTTAAAATTAAAGTGGATTTTCTGATTAGTTTCCATTCGTGATATGAATGGAACAATCGTAAATGGAACATGACTCTGAATGGTTTCAATTAGAGCTTTGGCGTCGAAGGCGATGTCTAGTATTGGCTAGAGTCATAATACCACGGGGTAATGAGATTTCATTTTTGTTCAATGATTTAAGAATCGGATGTATTTCAAATGTTTGTTTACTTGAGTCCACCTGCGTTAATATACATTTTACAGGAATAAACCCAAAACAAAATGAGGAAAAGGGTAGGGGCGATAACAATAGGTTAACTCTGATTTTTTTCACTTTTGTCTTCTTCATTGGTTTACCTTATTGATTAGAGTTAGTAATTTCTAAAGCGTGACAAATACTATGATTGATACATTATTAAAGAAAAGTCGTATTACATCGTTGAACGTATACAAATCATAGAGAAGAATTGTCACCTGGCTTTGATAAAATCCTTTGCAAAGCCTGTTGGCTTGTCAATTACCGTTCATAGCACTTTATTTTGTTGCTTAAAGATTGAACATTTTCTAGTGGGCATCTTTAGCATCGTGGGCAACTTAGAATTGTGAGTATATCTTGCTATTAACCAATATAAATAGAAGCACTTTGGGTGGCTTTCCAAAATGGATATAGAGTGGTGAAGTGTGACGTCATCAAAAATCTAATTTTAGAATTTCTCAATTTTTCTTCATTTTTCGAAAGAGCATAAAAAATAATGTCCAAATGATGAAAGCCAATTGAATATGTTAAGTATTGTCTGAGATATGACCATCTGAATAAATATACTCCCCATAGGAGCTCAGTGTTATATGCTCTGGCTCCTAACCACTAGGAGCCAGAGCATATAACACTGAGTTCCCATAGGACATATATTCAGATGGTCAAAATCTCAGCCAATACTTAACATATTCAATTGGTTTTCGACATTTGGACATTATTTTTGATGCTCTTTCGGAAAATGAAGAAAAAATTGAGAAATTCTAAAAATAGATTTTTATGACGTCACAGCTTCGGTACTCTATAGGGTTCGGAAAGGTCAGGAGATTGAAATAATAGAAATGCAGTAATGTCTATAGCTGAATTACGTTACAGTAACGTCTGGACGGAGCACAGACTACATGACTTGTATAGAGAGGGATGATGACGAAGCGCACTGTTAACCCATGCCTTCTCCATCTCAATCTCGGTCGTATTTCATCACGGGATGCGATCCGGCAGATGAGTCACCTGCTATTCATAATGAGATGCCGCAACATCCAGAAGATGCGGATCGGAGGAGAGGATTTGGTGTATAGCACTGACATTTCTCTCTTTTTGCTTTCTCCCCACTTTTCTCTATGTCTCTTTCTATCACTCTCTTTCTCCATTTATGTTCCCTTTCTCTTTCAATCTTTACCCCCTCCCCCTCTCTCTCTCTCTCTCTCTCTCTCTCTCTCTCTCTCTCTCGTTATCCCCTTCTATCGTTCACACTTCCTCTTCCCCCTCTCCCCTCTCTATCTCACTCCATCCATATTTAGCATACACTACTAACAGCATATGACTTCCTACTCACAGTGGATTCCAAATACTAGTAAAAGTCTATACTAGCTAAAAGAACGGATACCCCGACATCGACGAATTGCTGAAATTATATACATTCATGTTTATGTTGCAATTACACATATACATGCATCTTACAATATTCATTGAATTTCGTTTGTCATAGCGACCTGTTTGATTATGAAGCTAAAGGTGTAATACATAGTAATTCTGTTTCGTGCCAGCATTATCATTATATTTCCATACCATGTATTCCTTGCATTAGTCTTCTTGAAAATAAATAAATATATCTATGTTTTGCCTACAATCCTAAAATCGTGCCTACGTACATCAAAGCGTGCATTTTATCTTAATTTTATTTGTTTTATAATTATGTGAAACTCCCTCCTTAAAGTTAGTGTGCCCCCCCCCCCTCTCTCTCTCTCCCCCTCTCTCTCTCTCTCTCTCTCTCTCTTTCTCTTTATATCTGTCTTTCTCTCCCTCTCTCTCTCTCTCTCTCTCTCCCACTACCTCATCCTTTTACATAATTTTTGCTGAACCCAGCCTGCTGATGGCTGATGCGTTTAAAAATGTTGATTTTCCACCAGATGCCGAGAAAATTCATACGTCCACGGGATTTGATCTCTTGAATGAGACATCATTATGTTATGAGATGCAGTGTAATGTTCTAAAATCGTGGGACTGCAGCTATATTGGCGCGAATGACATTTGCCTTCGAAGTGTCAATGACTTTGTGCCTTTTAATACAACTCATTCCCGTTGTTGAAAATTGGAAGAAGGGATAGTTTTTTGTGTTATTTCTGTCAGGGGCTTCCTGAAGCCTTGATTCATATATGTTGTAAATACACAGTGGTTACTTCAATATGGAAAAAGCTTGCAGATTATATTGATAATATGACGAAGGAGACAACATTGTACTTTGAGTTCGCTCATACATTTGGTATTGATATCGGTGGCAGGCATGGTGTATTTATTGTTTTGTTTTTTATTCCTGTGCTTCAAACTTTACATTATTCGCTGTAAATCTTTAGAGGTAGAATTTACATTTCCAGGATTTCCTTTCTTTTGTAAAAATAAAACAGAAAATTGAACATAAAATAGCAGAAGAATGGTAAATTGGGCTCCCATACTATATAGGAAATGGTCACTTTCTTTCATGTAGAATTTTGGTCACCTGGCATTTAACAAATTGTATACTTCATATTGTCAATTATGTTATTCTATTGATAATATTACTGCATTTCAGGGGAGCCTCTCCTTGACGAGTCAAGTCTCAGTTTTCTTACATGATACCTTGTTGCATTTCAGCGTGAGCCTTACTGATAGAGCATGTGGAGTGAGGCGATATCTTTGTGTTGTGCTGTTTTGTGTTGTGTTGTCAGGTGTTGTACCGTGTTCTGTATAGGCCTACATCCATTTACTTTAATGATATGATATTATTGTAAATATGTTATTCGTTGTGTTTTATTTTCAATTTATAAATACAGCATTAAAAAAAAAAAAATCATTCCCGTTGTTGTCGTTGTTGTTTCTATCTTGTTTGTATGTGCTTCAGCACTTTTTTTTTACATCATAAATATCTATCACTATTATTACTATATTTTTAATTTTCTATTATAATCATCATCATCATCATCATTACCATTATCATTATTATTATTGTCATTATATTTATTACTATTCATATCTTTATCATAATGATTACTAGGAGAACATTGCATACTTTCGGGATACAATTTGACAGATTTTCATACCGTCGAAAAACTTATAAAATTGTGTTGGAACATGCAATAACCAACTTGACCCCTTTTTTCTTTTCTTGTTTTTTTTAGGGGGTATGGGGCGGTTGGTTGGGACACTACATTTTGCATGGATAGCACCTAAAAAAGCCGAATGCGGCCACATTATGCATGAACGATTGGATATGACCACAATCATGCAAACAAAGACTTTGATGATGACACTGGAGGGGGGGGGGGTCGGGCTCATAATGGTGTCGCCACCAATCTCAACCGAGCTGAACGGTTACGGTTTGAAGTGCAAGCATTAGTACATTGTCCCAGCAGTTGGCTATAATGTTTGCCTAACATGTCTAGACTCTACCATGGCCACTATTGAGGCATATCATTATCAATGTGAACGTTTTAGAACCTGTGCTCCATACACTTTTTGTTAATTATAATAATTCTTTGAGTCCACTTTTCAAAATTTGATTTAGTTTATTGATTATGATCATTATTTTCAAACCTATAGTCCTGCATAATAATATCCACGCGCGTTAATATAAAACATTGATACAATTTTCTAACGGTAGTAGGCCTACATGCACAGAAAATGTAAGAAATTCAGTTAAGCATGCACTGAGTATACACACTTGATGTGAATCAGATTTAGGAAGGATGCAATGTTGACCTATCATGTTTATAATTTATCATTAATAATCAACTTTCCCTCACTAGTCAATTTTCATGATCTTATCTGCATCAATGCGAATGTTTTAGACCATATTATGCTACATAATTATACATAATATATTTTATTTGATAAATTAATATTTTCCCTTTCAATTTTTCTTTCTCAATAAGAAACTAAAACAAGTCAATATACAATGGTGCTGTTGACTCCGTTCGTGGGGGGGGGGGGGGGTACTCAAGGCATGATTCCAAGATAAATGTACGGTATTTTGAATTTCCCTTTGACCGAGCGGGATGCACTGCTAAATGATAAATTAGTAATGAGTTTGGTGGCCGTGTCACTTTCTTTACATCCCCTCTCTCTCTGCCATTTTTTTTTGTTTTGTTGGGGGGGGGGGGGGGCACATCTCCATGCCTCTGTATACCTCAACCCTTTTACTAATTTTCATAAGATATAAACCCAAATACAGCAACACAAAAACTACGTATATCCATAATCTATATAGAAATTGATAGAAATTGATAAGAATCAAGTTAAACATGAATATCATTAGAAAGCTAAGAAGGGTTGTTATAAAGACAAGACAAAAATAATGTAATTAAGACGAGTCCCAATAGGCTTATCATGATGACTAGAATTAACTTCCAAAACATGAAGGCGGAATTCGCACAAAATTAATGTTATTTATCGATATTATTATTAAAAATTCATAATACTTTTTTTTAGACTTGCGGATATTATAGTGCACAATAGTATAGCATAATTTGACCAAATCCCTTTTCCCTAATTCTCAACAATTAAACATGATTACAAACAAAAGTGTCCAAATCATCATGGCCATCAGTCTTTATGAATTCAAACAACATTCTTATGTAGTCTAAAGCAAAGCTAGGCTATATTTGCCATGGACCATAATACAATTTCACCCTGCTAATCATTGTTTTTGACGAATAATAAATTAGCAGGTTGAAATTACCATTGTAATATACAAACGGTAATTTGATTCCAAATAAGAATAATCTACAAAATGTATTCAGAGCTAGATGCACACGTACATTGATGATTATGATGACTGTCATTGTGTGTGCAACAGAAATAATTTTTTTTCATCACCTCAGTATTTCCTACATTTTGTCAAAACTATGTCGAATATCCTTTACATCTCCATTGAATATACATGCATGAAGTGCAAATTGTAGGATAATGCTTGAAATGCCAAGCAGGTCAAGATGTTACAACGGGTTAACAAAAGCAGACCGTCGGAATTATATGCAACACTATACCGAGCTATGATGATGTATGTACGAGTAAAATATCGAAATGATCGAGAGAACCATACTTAAAGGAGCAAGATTCTGCAAGCGCACACTTATAGTTATTCTTAGAAAGTATACGGCGAAGGTCATTTTATTGCGAGCCGCCGATCGAGGTCGCGCTCATAATAATTAGGGCGCTCTTCTCGCAAGATGCAATCACGACCAAAATGACTTGATCAACATCCAGGACGAGTATCTTAAATCTTAAATCACATTTTATTAGATTTCTTACCATGGTTGATTGCTTGGATATGCTTCTGACGACTGAAGGATGGTCGATGTCAACTGCAGTCTCGATAGCATTTGCGAAGCAGTAGTCGTAAGGTGTGGCTCAGTGCATTAACATCAGATGAAGAGAGAGAGAGAGAGAGAGAGAGAGAGAGAGAGAGAGAGAGAGAGAGAGAGACGAAGAGGGGAGAGAAAGAAAGAAAGAGAGGGGGAGGGATGCATTCGATTCGACGGACGGACTTTCGCCGGACCCGAGGAGCAACGCCATGCATAGCGGTAGACACCTGCAAATTCGGAATCGAATAGAGCGAAGGCATTTGCTTGATTTATGCAGCGGAGAAGTCATCTCATTCACGATTTCGATTTAGCGCCATCTCGCGACTAGGCATTTTTTTTTCTTTACTCGAATCACCTTTCATTCAAAGGTTGTGTGTTTTTGTTGGTGTTTGTTTTTTGCCGAATGAAATTTGGTATTTTTTTTTCCCGACCAAAGCTAAATTTCTTTATTTAAAGCCGGCTTTATTGTGTTCGTTTTCTGTTCTTGGTATGTTTTTTTCTTCTTCTCTCCTTCATAATGTGTGGTGGCTGATTGATTATAGGTGACGGGGATGGCGATTATTATGATGATGGTGGTGAAACTGATGATGATGATGATGATGATGATGATGATGATGATGTTGATGATGATGGTAATCATAATTGAAATGGATAGTAACGGGTTGATGATGATGATGTCATGATGATGATGGTGATGATGATGATGATGATGATAATGATGATGATGATGATGGTGGTAAGGATGATGGTGATGGTGATAATGGTGATGATAATAGTATGATGATGATGATGGCGGTGATGATGAAATGCAGTTATGATCTTGACATTACATTTTTGTTCCGTTTTTTAAAAGTTGTATTTGTTTGTTTGTTTTAAATTCTTTTTTTTCCTTCTCCTTCTATCAAAATAATGACAATTTTAAAGTCATTGAAAATGGGGAGAAACAAAATATGAAGGTATAGAGTACACACTTGGTCTAATTAGTGACGACAATATTGTCAAATTTTCGGGAAATGGCAGGTAAAACAAAGAACCCTTTTTGGAAAGAAATGTTCATGGCTTATAGTACACTCTTGTCCACACATTGTGATAACATTTCCTGCCAACTCTTATGGGATAATGATTACATTAAAATAGGCAATAGCCCAATATATATAGTTTTTAAAAAATGTGTAAGAGGGGAGTTTGTTTTGTCAATGATATTTTAGAGACAATTATTGTGATTTTTTTTGTTGCTCTCTCTGGAAGATTTCCAAGATACGTATAATATAATAAAATAAATGTTCTTTTTTATCGTGGATTATGCGATGCAATTAGAGAAGGGTTTTAGCAACTGTACTTTTTTGATAGGTTGCCACAGCCTCTTTTACCAGATGCATTGGTTATGAAACGTATGAAAGGATGTTCACATAATCTATACAGTTATACATCTGGTATGTGATTGTACGCATGTTAAACATATTTGGGATATGTTGGAACACTGGATATAATATTATCCCGGAATATTATACAGGAACCGGAAATAGAATAATATTTTCATCACACGATAAATTATTTGGTTTAAGAAGTTCAAATATTATTATGCATTGAATTGCGACAGATGGTGCATACGTGCACAAAAAACAACATTGCCCGACTTTGTTAATATTAGAGTTCCGATTATAAATTATTTTAAAAATGAAAAGTATATTGCAGATTCGAATTGTAGAAATAATAAGTTCACAAGAAAATGGTTTCAATGCAAGAACTTCTTTATAAAAAATATTTTAAAAATCTGAATTTTTTTATTTTTTTATTTTATTTTATTTTTTATTAAAACAAATCATTAGCAGTGGTCACAACAAAGTAGTTAATGTATATACCCCAATAATCAAAGGATAATATGTCTCTTTTATATTGTTTCTTCCATTTTTGTTGTTCATGAATATCAGAAATCCATTATTGCAAATATGTATGTCTTCCTTAACTCGACAGTTCAACAAATATTTGTATCTTGAGTCGTCAATTTTCAATATTCATGTTTTAAATATGAATTACCTTGATTGTTAATTTGTTGCAAATGAAAATCAATAAAATCCCTGTGGAGAGAAAAAGTATGAAAAAATGATATATTATCAAACATGATAAATAATACACAATTATAATGACGGAGAAACATCGTGACAAGCTATCGAGCAATCATCATACTGTGTGATTCCATAGCATTGCCTATTTTTCAGTTTCCATTTTTAATGTAGGGCTAGAGCCTTTTGTGTTAATAGAAAATGAGGTTGAAAGAATGGGGAAATAAAAAGAAATGAAAAAGAAATGTAGAAGCAAGGACATTTATGAGAAAAGATAGGCCTAGATAGGGAAAAAACAAGACGGAACGAAGGCAAAAAAAAAAGAGAACAAAAAGAGACAATTATGATCTGCCAAATGGCGACTCTCTCGGCATCTTCGTGATAATGCTTTCATGGTAATGAGCTCACTTGTGGATCCAGGGGGTACCGCTGGCACATGCCCCCTCTCGTGCCCGTTATAGTGTCGAAAATGAAGAAGAAAAGAACCAATGACTTTTTTTTTTTGGGGGGGGGGGTTAATTATTACCGAAATGTCGGTGATTATGTTTTTGATCACTCCTAATTCGTATCAAGTACGGCCCAGTAACTCCACGACTGCGAGGACTATATGACTATATGACTAAATTCACAATGCCCTTAACTGGGAATCGTTACACGACAGGAGAAATCAGCATTTGCTAACTTATATGTTTAAATCACTTAATGAGATGACCCCTGTTTACATTTCAGACCTTTTTAGTATCTCTGTGCACGAATACCACTTACGCTTTGGTGGAAGACTATATACGCCTAAGCCTAATACTGGATTTTTGAAAAGAACTTTTAAGTATAGAGGAGCTATTGCTTATGATAATCTCCCTGTAATTGTAAGAAATGCCTCAACTCTGAATAGTTTTAAGCGCGAATTAACGTTGTTCTACTCACATGCCCAGTCACCCAGACCTTGATAATAAATTGACCTATTCCAGACTCGGGAGGGGGGGGGGTGGACTTTCGTAGTCCTTTCACACAACTACCATTTTGTAGAGTTTAAGCATTTATAACTGTGTATTGTACCTTTTCTTATATACCCTTTAATTTAGTAAATAATTGTACATCATATTTTATATTTATGTATATGATTCCTGGACCCATGGAAGACCAGCAGTGTCGTGCCTGGCACAGCTGAATATGGGCTATCCAGCCGTTTTATTTACACTATGTATATACTTGTATTATATGTTTGTTTTTAAAACGGAAAATAAATACTATACTATGTATTAAGGATACGTCTGATCCTGGAACAAAATCATAAGGCCAACAATGATTAAAAATACTGAAAATAAAATCATATTGCAGCGAAATAATGAATAATCAGGGGTGTCTATGAAACATTTTGAATAGGAGAGGGGAGCATGTCCTGCCTGTATGCCACATCAGTCTCGTAACCGCAAAGCCGTGCATGGATACGCTATCGGGAATTGGAGCTAGGGGGAGCACCCCCACATCCCTGTAGCTCCCCATCCTTCGACCCCCAACTTATGAATGCGACTTGTCCAGATCTATATGGTGGATTGTAATATTTTCCCTTTAAATTGTTCTCTTCACTGAAATGATGGAATGTACCACGGATTTTGTGTTACATAATTATCCATCCTTGGAAAAAACGGAAGAAGATAACACGAAGCAATAAAAACAGATCCAAAAGTAAACGTGAGGGAAAGGTCATCCACAATATTTAAGGTCAACATGTAACATTAGCCTGCATCAAAATGGCGACTGTCGGAAGTAAACCGAGCGGCGTTGGAGGTGGAAGTTCAATGCTCAAAGTAAGTTGTTGCGTTTATGAATAATTCGGTATTATGTGTGATTATGCAGTGTATTATTACTGTGCGATAATAATCAATGTGAATTGAGAAATTGTCAAAATTTAACCATGTTTATGCGATGTTGATGTGGTTTGTTGTCGTTGTGTCTACTCTGTGCGTTGGCAATGCACTGCGTGCATAGTGCTCTCTGGCTGTGTAGCTCGCCCGGCCTCCGGCTGACTGAGAGCTGAGTGAAGCTGAAAATGGCTGAGCGAGTGATATTGGGACTCTTTGTGCTGTATGAAATAAGTTCAATGTCCAGTTCAAATAATGAACCTGAACATGAATCCACAGATTGTTTTATGAGAATGTGATCTAGATCTATGTTTTTTCCACTTTATCGGGGAAATAGTTTATGAATGATTAAATCAATGACTTAGCAAGTTTGTGACATGACAGCCCCTCTGTCGAATCCTTTCAATCATCTCCAATTGATGATAGGCTGCAGGCTATTCTGTTTTTAATTGCAACTTGTAAATTATTGGCACATGTACTCTTAAAACACACACTATGTCACACAGTAATGCAAGAATTTTCAAGGTTGAAGGATGCTGACTTGACAGTCAAAGAAGAAGAATGTAATGCTACAAAATCTAATGTTGAAGTAGACACACAAAGAATCAAAAGTGTTTTGAATTGATGCAAAACTCATATTATTGCAAAGGGGAAGTCTTGCTGATCAAATACAACAACTCTTTTCTTCAAAATATGTTTGGGGCCCGCAGTAATCAACTCTCAAAAATGTTAGTTTTGAGATCCAGATTTCTGCCTTAATCAGCGGTCCTTTTATATAGAGCGTCAATATTTGTGACGTCACATACATGTACGGGACACGGCTGGCTAGCTGCAGACTGCTACACGGCACTGAGCTGTTTGTCCAGTGTGTGACGTCGCTATTCAGAGCTCGCTACGCTTGTGTGTTTGGCTTACGTTCGGGGGCGCTTGGGGATCTAAGAAGGTTAGAAGGGTCTTGAAAAATTGCATTTTAAGCCTTTCCATGATATCTATATGATTTCTCAGCAAATTATTTGTGTTTTTCAAGAGAAAATCTTTCCATCCATATGTAATTTGTTCTAATTATCAGTTGTTAGTGAATTTTCTTTGTGTAGCTCCTTTAAGAATTTGCATTCAAAGTTTCAAACATCTCATTTGTTCATAGCAATTTCTAAAACAAAACTGTCCTGCATTATGTCTTGTTCAAACTTCAAGTTCTTGCCTTGCTTTTACCTCAGAGCCATTAAAGCTTATCTGCCATAGTTTACATGAGGGATTAGACCGGCCTACAAGGTCACTGGACAGGTGGTTATCTCATCAACTCAGCTCTCACTTAACATAAGAAAAAGAGGATCATGGGGGACCAATGGTCACCGATTAGGCATTGTTTGTTATATAGAGGGCGCAAGTACATGTAGCTACAAGTAGTGCAGTGGGCCTTTAAAAGATTTTTTATTTTTGGTACCGTAATGAGTCACTAATACATGAGATGTGATACAGTACATCTATGACAATGGTCAGGCCAGGCAATTACACCTGTACATGTGACTGCACAACAAGAAATACATTGCATCTTGCAGCTTCGCCCACCCCCCCCCCCCCCCAAGAAAAAAGAAAGATAATTCGCTTCTTATCTTAGACATAAATTGTAGTGGAAATCAAATCAGATGAAAAAAATCACATACCTTGGTTTCTCCGATGGGCTACAGTCCTTTTTCCAATTTGTTTTTTATCTAGACTTCCTGGATGTCTTTCTGTGGTCTCTGCTAAATTTTCCCATGCTTTTTGGACCCTCTTTGCATCGGGTCAATCTCATTCAATAATTTTTTAAAAGCAATATCCCTCTAGAACTTGTAAATCTTTAAGGGTCTATTTTCAATATTGTTACTGTATGTATAAATTCCTTGAGATTGAAAATTATAAAAATATGATTTATTCTTCCCTAAACCTTCTTTCTCTTTCTATCTATCTACATGGATCTCTCTACCTCTCTCTCCAACTCTCTCTCTATTTCTGTCTCTCTCGTTCTCCATCTCTGTTTCTGTCTCTCTCGTTCTCCATCTCTTTCTATCTCCATCTCTCTCTTGCTCAATCTTTCTCTATCTCTCTCTTTCTCTTTTTTTCTTTCTCTTTTTTTCTTTCTCTCTCCATTTCTCTCTCTCTCCATCTATCTCTCTCTTGCTAATATCTTTCTCTCTCTCTTTCTCTTGCTCTTTCTCATTATCTCTCTCCCTCTCTCTCATCTCTCTCCCTCTCTCTCCCTCTCTTTCCCTCTCTTTCCCTCTCTCTCCCTCTCTTTCCATCTCTTTCCATCTCTTTCACTATCTACAGCAGGATAAAACCCAACCTCAGTTTGAGGATCGCTGGGAGGGCATGAGGCCCACGGTACTCAAACTCTTGAGACAGGAGAACGTGAGCAGAAATGAATGGCATGACCTTTTCTGGTGAGTTGTTACTTCATCTACAAGTATTTAATACTGACCTTGTACATGTACATATACATGCAAGGGACTTGTCATAGGATTATTTCTCCAATGATAAACATTTTATTTGCTTTATTTTGATTATTGTTTACCTATCAAATAGTGTATTGGGTGCTTAAAATTGTTTGGTATGTTCAACTGTTTTTTGAACTGTTGATAAAGGTGTTTATCCAGGATTCATGCACAGTGTTTCAAAAGATGACCTAGGGTATGTATACCTGTTAACACCTCCAAAATAGATAGAAGTAGAAAAAAAAATATTGTTTTTATACCGGTAACTTTGAAATGGAAAAAAGAAGAAGAAGAAGATATGCAGTAGTAAATCATTCAATAAAGGAGGAATACAATGCAGCTAGAAGAAAAGGGTTTTTAGAGAAATAAACATGTTTTTCTTGTCACCTAATTTTGAATTTTTGTTTTCTTTTTAACTTGTAGATCTGTTCCCTCCAACTTTAAATTGCTTTATGGTACAATGAAAATACAACTACCTTCATTTGACACATGATAGTTGTTTATCTGTACAATGTACTATTGTACACGTACAGTACTTCCCCAGTTCAAACTTGCATTTTATAATGCGTTTGTACCACAGTCCTACATGTAGATATTGTACGGCTACTTTTGTATACATGTTCATGTATGCTATCTTTCCGAATTGAAAGTGAAACAACCATGTCAATATGATTTGGGATGGAATAATTAATCACTTCGATATGAAAGACAAGTGCAGGTAGTGTGTACAGAGGTGATCATACAAACCAATAACTTCAGACAATACAGAGGATGGGAGAGTTTGAAATACTGTACATGAACATGTTTTTGTACACTCGTGATGAAAGAACAAAGAGATATATACATGTACAGTGTATATACTTGTCCATTTCTTGATCTGCCCAAGTTCTAAAAGAGAACAAGAGTGGAATTATTTGTTTGTCTAATTAGGCGAGCAAAATTATCTTTTGCTACAGTATACATGTAGCTCTTCAGTCTTTTATGTCTTGATACACTGTACATGTACATGTATACAAATGTACATACAGTATGAAATTGCAAGTAATATGCTAACTTATAAATGCAATCAGAATGCAATCATCTACAGCTCTTCAAAGTGAAAGAGATAGATGCCTTACTCAGCAAAAGAGGTACACTAATGATCACAGTAATTCTTTTAACCCAACATTTTATTTGAGGTTCAGTCCTCAAATTGCCATCCACACCTGAGGGAGATTCTTTGTGTAATAGTTACTGGTATGTTACTAATGTAGTAGGACATTATTGTGTACTCTTCTCTTTCCTTTGCTGTGTAGGGAGGTGTACTCTGTGTGTGTATGGGATGATAAGGGAGTGGACAAGGTCAATGAAGCACTCAAACATGACATCGTCGAGTTCGTCCAGCAAGCCAAACAGGTAATCTATGGATTCATTAATAATATGATTGCAGGGCCCTCAGGGAGAACAGTATGAATACTGATGAGGCTACCCTGGGTAAACAAGACATATTATTATTATTATCATTAGTTAGCAGGATGATGTTGAATTTACAAGAAAATTGTGTAGTTTATCATTTAGCAATTGCGTACCTGCCAGCCATTCCTATTTTGAAGGAATGATTCATATCTTTTGGCCTTTAAGCTATTGTTTTGAACCCTAGGTTCCTCTCTTTTTTCTGAAATATTCTGTGTGAAAAGTATATTAAAAAAATAGATTAATAATAATAATAATAATAACAACATTTATAATGCGCACATATCCACCCCAAGAGATGCTCAAGGCGCCTAACAAGGTAAGTACATTGAACGAAAATAATTTAACATAATTCAATATAATTCAACAATGTTAATTACATCATATTTGAAATACACTACGTCTTAACTAAGGAATTCAGACATTAGATAGGTTTTCAATTGTTTTTTTAACACATTTTGATTGGCTGACATTTTGATTGACTGGGGTAGGGAGTTCCATAACCGGGGTGCAGCAGCTGTAAAGGCTCTGTCTCCCCAACTCCTCTTTGTTCTTAATTGTGTTAAATTTGTTGAATTAGAGGAACGAAGACCTGCACGAGAACTTAAAGAGATATTAAGAAGAGAGGAAATATATTCAGGGACTGATCCATTTAGTGAACGGTAGGTGAGTAGTAGAATTTTATATTTGATACGCTGTTCTATTGGAAGCCAGTGAAGTTTCTTGAGTATTTGAGTAGTATGGGTCGAACGTTTGGATTTAGTGACAAGGCGGGCAGCTGCGTTTTGAACCTTTTGTAGTCTGTGAATTTGGTATTTAGGAAGTCCATAAAGGAGAGAGTTACAGTTATCGAGATGAGATGTTACAAAAGCATGAATCAATTGTTGAGTGGTTTGGGGGGTTAAAAATTTCCTTATAGCGCGAAGATTACGAAGATGATAATTGGCAGCTTTCACACATTTTGAAATATGTGCATCAAGAGACATGCTTGTATCGAAAATGACACCAAGATTTCTTGCCTTATCTGAAGGAGCAATGTGCACAGAACCAACACGTATATGAGTTATAGCAATCTTGGAAAGTTGTTGTCTGGAGCCTAACAAGAGAAATTCTGTTTTATCGTCATTTAGTTTGAGATAGCAATCATTCATCCATTTTCGTACATCATGAATACAACTTTCAAGATCTTTGACACGTTTTTCTACCTGTTCCTGAATAGGAAGACACGAAAAATGTAATTGTAGATCGTCTGCATACATATGATAGCTTATATTGTGTTTACTGATAATCTCATGAAGTGGTAAGGTATATACATTAAACAGATGGGGACCTAAAACAGATCCTTGGGGCACAGAAAACAGAAGATTAACAACCGATGAAGTTGTATCATGTAGGTTAACCGCTTGAGATCGATTTGAAAGGTAAGAACGAAACCAATGAAGACATGTTCCACCAATGCCAATCTTTTTTAGTCTGTCGATTAAGATATTGTGGTCAACAGTATCGAAGGCGCAGCTGAGATCTAACAGAACTAATGCAGTAACTTTCCCCTTATCCATGTTTATTAAAATGTCATTTTGTACTTTCAATAGTGCAGTCTCCACACTGTGGTTTTCCTTGTAGGCCGATTGAAAGGGGTTTTGTAGGTTTTGGTCATTTATGCTGGACTGAAGATGCGTAGATACTATACGTTCAATTACCTTACCAAGATACTTTAAATTTGCAACGGGACGATAATTTTTAAGCTCTTGTTTATCAAGGCTTGGTTTCTTTAGGTGAGGTTTAATGAGTGCATGTTGCAGACAATCAGGAAAGATGCCAGAACGTAGAGATGAATTTACAATCTCTGTGATGTATGGGGTGAATTCATTAGAAAAATCTTTGATCAAACAGGTTGGAATAGGATCTAGTTCACATGTAGATGGTGGGGAATTCATAATGACTTTCCGAACCTCACTTGTTGTGGCTGGTAAAAATTCAGACAAATAGGGAGTGGCATTTTCTGACACTGACTGATAACCTGTACTGTCACGAGCGTCAAGAATTCGACGAATATTGCTAACTTTATTCATAAAGAAATCAGAAAAACGATTTGCTAAGTCTTGATCAGACACATTACTAGGAAGAATTTGATCTTTCTTTCTATTCAAGAGTTTATTTATAATTTGAAACAACCGCTTCTGATCGCCACTGCAGTCTGCTACAGCAGATGTGTAGTGATGTTTTTGCGCTTGGTTAGCGAGATGAGATACTATTTGTCTCTGCTTAATAAATAGAGACCGATCGGATTCAGTTTTAGTGGTTCTCCAACGACGCTCCAGTCTCCGTCTGAGGCATTTTGCCTCTCGGATATCATCATTCATCCAAGGACACTTGGGTTTGACAACTATAGTTCTTGTTTTTCTGGGAGCTAGTTGATCCAATAAGGCATTAAGAGAATAATCGTAATTAATACACATAGACTGTATTCCTAATTTTGCCTTGAGAGATTCCTAGTTTCTGCTGTGAAAGGTTGGCAGGTATGTGATTGTATTGGGAGATGAAGGAAACCCTTGTTGCCACTTGCCAATTTACTTACAGATCTGCATTTTACAAGTTTATTGTCCTCTCTTTGTATGAAGTTCAGATAATCTCTCATAATAATGTGGAAAGAATTCAATGTATTGGGGAAATAGTCAACATTATCTTGCATTTTCAGGGAAATATATAGCTTGAAGTTGTTGTTGAACTACATGTAGGGATACCAGTACTTTTAAATAATTATGGAATTGTTTGAATATGTATGTTATTTTCATATTCATGTAGTGTTAATTCCATGCATTTAAGTTTTCATCCATGTTCTCATTGATTAGCAAAATTTGGTATGCACTGTATCTGCAATGTGTTCCCCTTGCTAAAAAAAGAATGGTGAACTCTTTTTTTTTTTTTTTAATGAAAAAAGATCACATATAAAGCAGGCGCGGATCTACGGGGGGGGGGGGTTTAGGGGGTTTAAACCCCCCCCCCTTGAGCGGCCCCCCCCCAAAAAAAAAAAAAAAAAAGGAAAAAAAAGGAAAAAAAAGGAAAAAAAGAAAGAAAAAAAAAAGAAAAAAGAACGCACGCTGGAGAGAAACCCTTTCAAGTGCAAATATTGTGAGAAGATATTCAACTCATCTGGTAACTTAACCAAACACATGATAACTCTGGATATAACTGTGTATTAAACTGTTACTTGATTTAAAAAGACGTTATCATGCACTGCTTTTTATGGTCTCCATTGTGTTAATAGATGCCAGGAAAACATCACTTACGGGGTTCAAATAAACACCCCCAAAAAAAATCGGTTCGCCGCTTCGCGGCTCGTGGACGATGCTCCGCATCGTCATTATTTTGGTCAAACCCCCCCCTTAGCAAAAAGCTAGATCCGCCCCTGTAAAGAAATAACAAATGGAAAAATTCAGATACAACCAGAAAAGGTTAACATTCATAACCGTAGGATAGAAATATCATGTGCATTTAAATAGCATACCATTCATGGATCAATCACTGTTTATCTATCAATGATGACTGTTTAGTCTACATCACTATCACGATACATCCTTTGATCCTATTGTTATGTCAACACAGCGTGTCCTTCATGACCAGGATGAGTCTGCACTCCTGAAGGCCTACATCCGAGAGTGGGGCAAGTACTTCACCCAGTGTGACTATCTCCCCAAGCCATTCAAGCCGCTAGAGACGGCCACGGGGAAGGGGTCCGGTGCCCAGCAGAAGAAGGCCAATCAGCAGAACGAGGATTCTACAGTCAGAAAGGTGTGTTTATCAATCAAAATGATAACAATTATAATATTAATACAGTCAAACCTTTGTTAATGACCACCTGTCTTAAACAACCTCTTAAAATCCCTCTGTGAGGTTTCAAGTAGTTAAGAACCTGTACACAACGACCACCTGTCTAACGCGACCAGAGGCCACTCATTTGTGTTTCCCTTGGGTGGTCGCTATAGACGGGTTTGACTGTAATAATTTGTCTGGTTTACCCAGGGTAGCCTCATCAGTATTAATACTATTTTCCCTGAGGGCCTTGCAATGATATTTATACCCCAGCTTTAGCCGGGCTACCATGAAACAGCGCTCAATTATTGAAAGAATTTCTTTCTACCGGGTACCCATTACCTCACCTGGGTGGAGTGTGGCAAATGTAGATTAATATCTTGCCAAAAGACTTCAGTGCCACGGCGGGACTCGAACCGTAAACCATGTGATTCACACTCCAGTGACGTATCCACTAGACCACGACACCTCATCCAAACATGACATATTGCTTATCCAGATGTCCACAATAATGAAGGGTACCTGCCGGTTATCATTACCTAAAACAGTGCTCCACAGTGACTTTCTATGTAACTACAGCAATTTTTTGATCAAGCAGAAATGAAGAAAAAAAAAACACTTTTCAGTTTTGGGTTTAACAGATATTGCCATTTCCATTTGACACCTGAGCCCTATCTGAGATAATTTTTTTTGCAATTTAGATTTAAAGCTCTACTCTTCATCCATTGCCATTTGCAACATACCTGGTGTATGTCAATTTATTCTTTGTCTTAATTTCATAGTTGATGCTGGAAAGCTTGAGTCACTATATCTCCTCCAAGATCAAAGTGAAGCTCCATAAAAAACACATGAATAGGGCTTTTGGAAAAGGCTAGTTATTGTCTTCAAGGTGTTTATTCTGGTATGAAATGATGTTACAGAGATCTTTTCCTGCGTCAATGCCTCCCAATAATGATCTATTTCTCTCTTTCTTTCTCTTTTTTCCCTTGCTTCCTTGTTTAGTTGATGCTAGAGAGTTGGAGTCACTACATATTCTCTAAGATCAAACAGAAGCTCCAGGAGAGTGCCATGGGACTGGTACTAGCTGAGAGGAATGGAGAAGCCTTTGAGAAACAGCTTGTTATTGGTGTCAGAGAATCATACGGTAAGGCAGATTACTAGTTTTAAGTCAACAAGCAGTTATACTTTAATCAAACTGATTCCAAACCGACTCCATACCTACCAATTTTTGCCATTATTATTATTATTGTTATTTTATTTGGCAAATCAAATCACATAAATACAACAAAACAAACATAAATTGAGACAAAATCAATAGAAACAAATATAAATATTGCAGTATCAATCAAACCATATATTGTCATTTTTTGATCGGTCTGAAGGCAATCTAGTGTTGTTTTGTTGATGTGTCTTGGGGTTTAATGTCTTTCATGTGCAGGACATTGTCCTTCCCTCAACGCTTTGCCAATTTGATGCTATTGGAGATAATTTTGTGTTTTGGTAGTGACAATCGTCCTTAGTAGAGAAGATGCATTAACCCTATGGGTTATTTGAGTGATCACACTCCCCACCCCGCCCCCTCCCCCACCCCCTCCCCCACCCGTTTCCCTTCCATGCCTAGTAATAATTAAGCCTATGGAGTGACATGTCAACATCATTATTGCTTGGGGACTTGCTAAATGCTAAATGCTAAATGTTTATTCATACTATTACACTCAACTAGGATTATTTCACATGAAACACTAATAACCCTATTTCTTTCATGCTTCTTTCCCCTACTCCCTTGCAGTTAATTTATGCTTGAACAGTGAAGACAGACTGCAGATATACAAGGAGAACTTTGAGAAAGCTTACCTGGATGCTACAGAAGCCTTCTACAAAGCTCAAGCTCCAAACTACCTAGCAGAAAACGGCGTACAGAACTACATGAGATATGTAAGTATTGTTGTCATATTATTTAAGAATCAGATAAATAATGTTAGTGGTGTGTTAGAGCAGTAGCTGAAAACAGGGTAACAATAGACAATATAGCTTCAAATTTTCTTACAAATGCCTCCCCCTCCCCCCTCCCCCAACAAAAAGAAAGAAAGAAGAGAAACAGATCATTAAAAATGCCAAAAAGGATATACAAATCCTAAAATGGCAACTGAAAGTTTGTAATAGATAGCGATCCCCTTCTACTATGAGCGTGTCTATGATGCCATAGTTATAGTGCCCGGAAGTGAAAAATTGATTCTTAATTACATAATTTTATATTCAATATTTCTTCTGGCTTGTTAAAAGAGGGTCTGTGCTTGTTTACAAGACCATACCCTGCCTTTCTCAGCTCTTGCATTAAACAAAACAAAAACAAATTTGATAGTTCCATTAGTTTGTGTTTCGTGATGTTCACTTCTCTCTTTCTTGGTCTTGTCTTCATCTCTATGTCAAGGTTCTAGAATCATTAGTAATTTGATCGTTTGCTTTGTTCTATGCAATTACAGGCAGACAGCAAACTCAAAGAGGAAGAAATGAGAGCAAGCAGATACCTTGATACGAGCAAAGGAAGTAACTCAATGAGTTTAGTAAGTATATCAAGTTTGTTCGTTCACGTCTCCCTAGATCAAGATGAATGTAAAGTTCCTAAATTGAATTAGATTCAATTAAGTTCTTCCATCGCCCATTGATGGCTGCCATCTGTGCAACCTGTTCTGCCACACTGCAAGATGTGTTCCATCGTCTGAGTCTCTCCACAGTCGCAGAGAGTATCTTCGAGAGTATATCACATGAAATGTAAACAATGAAACTACAGTCATGTCTAATTAAAAGTAGAAGTACTACAAGTGGTTGTCTTTCATGATTTAGAGACTGTGCTGTATAAAATACCTCAACTTGTGAATGTCATTATGGGGAATAATGTGATACTTTGTAATAAGCGCAGTAGAGTATATTCATATAGTAGCCTCACTATATTATTTTATTATTAATTTTTTTTAAAAATTATTATTATTATTATAATAACCTTTGATTGAGACTTTAGTGTAGTTAATATGCGATTTTTCCTGTTCTCTTTCAGCTAACCGAATGCTGTGTAGAATGTCTAAACTTGTTAATGGCATTATGTGGAATGATAATCTATGATTGAGACTTTAACGTAGATCATTTGCAATCAATTATGTTCTCTTTCAGTTAACAGAGTGCTGTGTAGAATGTCTAGTTTCGGTCTTCAAGGAGGAGATACTGAGGGAGTGTGCACCAATGATCAAGAACAATGAAACAGACAGTAAGTAAGAATTTTTTTCATTGGAACATGCTCATAAAACATAGTCTAGATCAGTATTGCTTATTTCATTGATTTGGCTCCCTGGTTTATATCTAATTGAAACGTCATGAAGATGTCTAGTATTAGTGTTCAAGAATGAAATATTTACAGTGTTCACTAGTGATCAACATCATTGAAACAGATAGCAAGTGAATATTGATGGGTTTATGGTGATGAAAGTTCTGCCTCAGCAACCTCTTGTACAGAAATCATTTCTCTCAATCCCGTCAATGGCCCTCCTGTAGAGATTTGAGTGTACATGTACATGGTCTATGTACCACCTCAGCAATTGCATATGTGGAAAGAATGACTTTTATCCTTTGGGTTCCGGGGGTCATCTATATGCAGGTTTAATTTTTGCCTAAAATAACAACTATGTGAACATACGAGACGAGAAGGAAATTATTTGTCTCATTTCCTTGAATAATTTTTGTTTATAGGTTAAACTGCATATTGCACATTTTATGTTTCACTTCTGTGTTGTAGAGCTGAGGGTGAAGCTTTTTTAAATTTCATTTGTTAATTCTTCATGTAGGAGTTTGACTTTATTAATGCGCTATAAAAGAACGAACTATTATTATTATTATTATTATTCAAATTCTTGTGTGTTGTAGAACTGAACCTGATGCTAAAGCTACAGTCCCATATACGTCCCGGACCGTCCCGGACCATCCCGGACCTCATCCGGGGTGATCCGGGATTCGGTCCGTGTTGACACCGTGTTGGCACCGGGGTGGTCCTGGATGGTCCTGGATGGTCCTGGATGGTCCTGGATGGTCCTGGATGGTCCTGGGCGGTCCGGGAGTCGACCCCGGATGTTTTTGACGGTCAAAAACTGCCGGGGTGGTCCGGGACGGTCCGGGACAATAGTTTGATCCGGGGTGATCCGTGTAGCCACCGTGCTGGGTCCGGGGTCATCCGTAGTGGCGCCGGGGCGGTCCGTGTTGATCCGTGGCAGTCCGGGAGTGAGTTATTGACCGCCCAGGACCATCCAGGACCATCCAGGACCACCCAGGACCATCCAGGACCACCCCGGTGCCAACACGGTGTCAACACGGACCGAATCCCGGATCACCCCGGATGGGGTCCGGGATGGTCCGGGACGGTCCGGGACGTATATGGGACTGTAGCTTAAAAGCATCACACTTTTTTGAACAAAACATCCCGGACCATCCCGGATCACCCCAGACCATGGTCCGGGATGGTCCGGAGTGGTCCGTGCTCGTCCGTGCTGGTCCGGCTTTATATGGGACTGGGGCTTTAAGCTTATTGACAGAGCTCCCAAAGGCATAAATCCAAGACTTAAGATATCTTTAACAGCACATCACTGTCTTGTTGACATGTGCACTATAAAGTCACTTCTTCTGTCTTGGTCAAAATTCCTTTCTATAAAGTTTTTAACGGTTTTAATATCTATTCTTGTGTGTTGTAGAACTGAACCTGATGCTAAAGCTGATGGACAGAGTTCCAGAAGGCATTAATCCTATGCTAAGAGATCTTGAGCAGCACATCATTGAAGCAGGTCTTGCTGACATGGTTGCAGCGGCTGAGATCATCACCACAGTAAGTTGATACAGATATCTTTGTTATGAAGCATGAACTGTTGTATTTAATCATATGGTAATCTTACTACATGTAAATAAGAAAGTATTTGCTCTTGTGGCTATATTGTTTTAAACTAATATTTTGCAATATCATTTGAATTCTTCACAGTCCATTTGAAATCTATGTTTAACCCTAAAAAGGTCAGGTCTTTTTTGTGCTCCCTCAGCCAAAGGGGGGGGGGGGGGGGGGGGGATTCCTCCACACTGGTTGGAATTTTATAAATTTGGTATCAAAAGATGACTCTAGGCATGAAAGCTTGCAGTGGAAAAAATATCCTAACACATACACGGTGAGGGGGGATTCTGCCCCCAGTCCATGAGTTAAATTCTGGTTAAAGTGAAATTAAATTTCTTGTTATTTCCATGCTCATGTAGAAGAATATGACATTAGAAATGACAAGGACTTGACTACATATTTAAACTACATTGCATCTGCTTTGCATTTCTTTTACAGGATTCAGAGAAGTATGTAGAGAGGTTGTTAGAGTTATTCCATAGGTTCAGCAATCTCGTCAAAGAGGCCTTCAACGATGACCCAAGATTCTTGACATCAAGAGATAAGGTGAGTCTCAAACCTGAAAGAAAATGTTCCATGTGCAGAAGGTCATAATTCACCGACACCAGACTTGGTAGAAATTCCATTAATGGGTGTCCAAGTCTGCACACATCAAACCAGTGTATCAATTAAAAAATATCCTTTAGTCTCTCAGAGAGCCTTCGGGTGATAGAAATGTAAAATACTGACTTTACCGAATTGAATGGGTGTATAAGGCAGTGCATTACATAAAGCCTGTTGGTCATAAAACTGAAGGCTAATCCTGGTAATTGACAACACCTGCTATTGGGTAAACATCAGAATTTCCTCATTTCATCATTCCCCATGAGAGACCACTACTCTGTGCCTTCATTCAAGTTCTGTAAAAGGTGACAACTAGTTTGTCAGATTTTTCTTTCTTTGAATGTCTGATGTCGGTGTGGAAGAATATGTCGTAGGAGATATGTCTCCTGAAAAGGTTGGCTCTTGAAATGCTCACATATTCGAAATTTGACAAGAAATAGCTGAATTGATTAGACAAAACCTGTATGCCTCATGTTTGTGTAGTCCCATATAATAATTTCTTAGTACAGTGCATGTGACTCTCAGCAGGATTGAGGCATTTGTCATTTTGATTATTCCAATACCTCACATTATTTACTGATTCATGTGTACCCGGTACTAAATTTTATTCTGAGGCTTTCCAAATGAATTCCAGACAGTTTCTTATACAATTGAATCAAATGAAAAGAACTCCACGTAATAACACAGAGATATTTTGCTC
Source organism: Strongylocentrotus purpuratus (assembly GCF_000002235.5). NCBI lineage: Eukaryota > Metazoa > Echinodermata > Echinoidea > Camarodonta > Strongylocentrotidae > Strongylocentrotus > Strongylocentrotus purpuratus. The sequence continues at coordinate 19,098,733 of NW_022145607.1, read as the reverse complement.
TAACTTCCTTGTTTAGTTCATCAAGGTTATCTGTTTGATCACAATATTTGTGTTTTCATTTGTAAATGTTTTGTTTGTGTGTTAACACAAGATCTCAACGAGTATAGTCAGCTTCTCAAATGCCATAGTCTTTTTTCTGACCTAAATTGTTGATATTAATAATTAATTTTATGAATTCTCTGGCTTTTGATATTGTTCATAATGTATTATCATAGTCACAGCAGAGGAAATGCTGATAGAAACTTGCGTTTGTCCAATATAATTAATGTGACATGATTTTTTATTGCAGGCTTACAGGCATGTAGTCAATGATACCAAAGTCTTCCGGTTGGAGCTACCAACAAAAAACAAGAGGTGAGGCTATAACCATGTTATGTTGACAAAACATTGGTCCAGACAAACAATTTTTACTTTCTTATTCCTCGTCTGGTTTCTGAACTATTACAAGCATTGTGGAGTTAGTTTCCATTGAGGAAATTTGATGCCCAGTTCAGCAATAATACAAAAGATTTAAATAACAAATTTTACTGTGCAGCTTTTTGTAGATCAAATCCAGCAGCGTAATTCATTGTTTATATCCCCTTTATAAGTTGTATAGTGCTCTTTAAATACAGTTGGATAAGTAATGTACTTAAAGTTGATCACAAATGTAATATTTTCTTTCTTTTGTAACTTTATGATCTTGATTGTCAGATGTCTCGGTGAGAATTTTATCGCAGGTGCAATTGAGTGGTTTGAATATGTTATAGAGTTGTTAGATAGAAATTCACCTCTACTAGAATATAATAATTTAAATTTCAGTTGAAAGAATAAAAAAATCTTCATTAAAACAATTCTGAATTAAAGAATTTTAAATATTCTGCATGGCATGCTAATGTGGTACATTATTTTTTCTTTATGCATATCTTATATTTCTTCTTTCCTCTTTATCTGTCATATAAATAATCAAATCACTCTTTTTCAATTTCGACAACACCCTACCCTCACGTATTGTATCTTCCTCTCTGAATATATCCTTCATATTTAATCTTAATCATACTATTTGGGTCTCTTTCTCTCTCTCTCTCTCTCTCTCTCTGTCTATGTCTGTCTGTCTGTCTGTTTTTCACATATATTATCTTGTCATTTTCACTTCTTCTTCGCTCCTGCACCACTTTCTTTAACCTTTCCACTGTATCTCTATCCAACTCTTAAATATCCCTCTGTGTCTTTGTCTTTTATGTGTCTGTCTGTCCATCCATGTCTGCCATGTTTTCTCCTTGTCTTTCTCCTTTTTTACCCACCCCTCACAAACTCTCTCTCTCTCTGTCTGTCTCTTTCTTGCCTCTCTCTTTCTTGCCCTCTTTTTTTTTGTTTCTCTCTATCTCTTTACCTTCCCACTTATTCCTTTCCCCCTTTCTCCCCATTCATTCTTTCTCTTTCTGTATTTTCTCTCTCCCCCTCTCTCCTACTTATTTCTTTGCCTCTCCCCCCCCCCTCTCTCTCTCTCTCCCCCTCATTCTCTCTCCGCCCCTCTCTCTCCGCCCCTCTCTCTCTCTGTCCCTCTATTTCTCTCCCTCCATCTCCCTTCAGTGCTGTTAGTAAAGGGCAACCCGAGTCGAGATGTCCAGAGCTACTAGCAAACTACTGTGACATGCTTCTGAGAAAAACACCCCTCAGCAAGAGACTCACATCGGAAGAGATAGAAAGCAAACTTAGGAATGTCGTAAGTACTCTCTCATTATCTTTCAACCCCTCTTGCTGCAGCTCTCTCAGCGTGTCAACACACACAAAAAAAATTATCTTGAAACTCTTAAGAATCGTTGTATAAAGAATCAGCGTATAGTGAACCGGGCATCCACACACAAGAAACGTTGTATAAAGAATCATCTTATAGGGAGCACACACACACAAGAACAAGTCATCCCGAAACAAAGAAACTCTACAGCGAAACGTTGTATAGGTGCGCAGTTTGTTGCTGCGCCGCGCCGCGTTCATGAAACGGAAGGGGAAATGAGAGGTCAGATCTACTTTCGTACTTTACTGCTGTAAAATGTGTCTAGTAAACCCTTTTAAAATTGTATTTTGAATTGAATTAAAAGTGATTTTAGTTGACTATAACAAGTGTATTATTTTAACTTGATTGTAATTTGTTTCTTGTATTTCTTCTCATTTTAGCTTCTAGTACTGAAGTATGTGCAGAACAAAGATGTGTTCATGAGGTACCATAAAGCTCATCTAACAAGACGATTAATACTGGACACATCAGCTGACAGTGAGAAAGAAGAAAACATGGTGGAATGGCTCAGGGTATGATTATCACTTTCTCTCTTCTTTTTCTTCTTCATCTTCTCTGTCTTTCCCTCTCTCTGTCTCTCTCCCATCTTTCTGTCTCTCTCCCCCTCTCTCTATCTATCTCCATCTCTCTCTCTCTCTCTCTCTCTGCCTCTTTCGCTGTCAATCTGTATGTCTGTCTGTCTGTCTCTCTGTCTCTCTCTCTCTATGTCACTTTCTCTTTTCCCTTCTCACTCTTCAGATATGAAAGAATTGTGTCTAGGTCAAGTGTAACACATCCTTTGGGAATGACTTCCCTCATAAACTTTAAGTTTTAGTTGAAGAAATAATTTTAAATGACTTACAATGATTACTTTTCCTCTTTATGTTGTTTTTGTCGGTAGTTTTCTTTTGTCAGTACTGTACATTCTTACTGAAAGAATATGATGCACTTTAAAAGGAAACTGTATTTCTGAAATATTGAATGCAGATTTGATTGTGCTGTGAGTTGCGAGTTTAGCATATATTCATGTAGCATATACTACATAATGTACCATAAAATAATGAATTCAAGTTCTGTGTGTGCTTTTACTGTAACTGGACATCCCATTTTGGATGGATATTGTGCACAGTAAAAATGTAGCCGTTAACATCAATCCATTGTTGTTGTTATTGTTGTGGTGAACGATGATAAAGTGAGATTTGTAGTATTATCAGTTCAAAGATTGAACTCAAAGTACCAAGATACAATGATTTTTTTTTTACTAATTGTAGGAGGTGGGGATGCCAGCAGACTATGTCAATAAACTTGCCAGGATGTTCCAAGACATCAAAGTCTCAGAAGACCTGAACCAATCCTTCAAGGAACTTCACAGAAACAATTATGGCAATGTAGCAGGTCAGTTACCTATTAAGTTTCTAGTCTCTTAGATCAGGGCTCTATGCAAAGTTCAAGGTCAAACGATCCTCTTAAGTTTAGAATGACGCCCCAGACTTAATAATAATTCCAGTAAAAAAAAATCTTTACCTTATTGTCGATTGTCATTGTGATATGGCTGGGTTCTATCAGGAACATGCAGAACAACTATTCACCTTATCAGATTTACCTCTTTTCTAAATAGATAATAGAGCTAGTGCTTAGTAGAGAAGTAGTGAGATGCTGTATCTTCTGTTCTTAGTAATCTGTCATTATGTTGCAATTTTGAATGAGACTTGTATGTTGTTGTGATATTTACCTTTGTACTTTCCCAACAATAACATCGGTATCAAGATCCTCAATGCCAGTGCTTATTCTAGAAGTAGTGAAACCCAGACAAGTTTATTATCATTCATTCAAGAAATTTGATTTTGTAATATGTTATACAAGACAACATTTAAAAAAAAAGAACTTTCCCAACAGACAACATGAATAGTAAGATCTTCAACGCTGGTGCATGGTCTAAAAGTAGTGAGAGGGTTCAGTGTTTATTATGTATTTGTCATTCTTCTTATGGTTATATCATCAGCTTTATAAGATTATTAACTTTTCTGCCTGTAATCTTTCAAACAGATAACATGAATATAAAAATCCTCAATGCTGGTGCATGGTCTAGGAGTAGTGAGAGGGTGCCGTGCTCGTTACCAGTCGAGCTAGAAGATTTCATCCCTGAAGTAGAAGAATTCTATCGCAACAAGCACAACGGCAGGAAACTACAGTGGCATCATCTCATGTCCAATGGAATAGTAAGTTTGATTGTCTCCTTCTCTACTTCCACCTCCCTCTTTCCCTACGTCTCCATGTTTTGTCCCCCTCCTGTGTCCTCATTTCTTCTCATTCTCACTTATTCTCTATCTCTTTCCTTTCTCCCATCTTTCTCTCTCTGTCTACATTGTATCTTTCTTTCTCTTCTCACCCCTCTATCTCATCTTCCTATCAGTCTCTCTCTCTCTGTCTCTCTCTCTCTGTCTCTCTCTCTTTTCCTCCCTCCCCTTTCTCTCTCTGTGTCTCTCTCTCTCACTCTCCCTCCCTTTCTCCCCCTTTCTCTCTCTGTGTCTCTCTTTCACTCTCACCCCCTTCCTCCCCCTTTCTCTCTCTGTGTCTCTCTCACTCTCACCCCCTTCCTCCCCCTTTCTCTCTCTGTGTCTCTCTTTCACTCTCACCCCCTTCCTCCCCCTTTCTCTCTCTGTGTCTCTCTCACTCTCACCCCCTTCCTCCCCCTTTCTCTCTCTGTGTCTCTCTCTCTCACTCTCCCTCCCTTCCTGCCCCTTTCTCTCTCTGTGTCTCTCTCACTCTCACCCCCTTCCTCCCCCTTTCTCTCTCTGTGTCTCTCTCTCTCACTCTCACCCCTTCCTCCCCCTTTCTCTTTCTCTTTCTCTCTCTTTCTCATGCATTCTCTTACAGGTTTTCAAAGCTGCTCTATACTCGTTTAACATATTTACTTCCCCCTTTCTGGTATTTATCTTTTGTTTATCGTACATGCTGGTTATATGAAGACTATAGAGCAGGTTAGATTTGCTCATTTTAGCATTGTCAGAAAAAAAGTTGTATTATTTGTCAGTGTTAAATTTTTATTTTGAGAAACATCAGTGTGAAACCAGTTGAACAACCAAAATAATATTATCAAGGTAACTACTCAGACCACAAATACTATCCTAATATGTTTAATATCACAATGCAAAACCTTGGGTGATGAAAGAAAGTCATATATTTCATGCATTGGTACTGATCTTATACCAAGACTTCAAGACATCAAAGTCAAATCCATAACCATCCCTCATATATCTTACGTAATGCAACTTAGATCACCATAAAGAATGAAGTATGTATGTTTGACCTGTAGGTCACCACTTTTCAAATGGCAGTACTATACAAATGGAACCATAGACCCTTAGACAAGATCCCAATTTCACATCTCTCTGCAGAACTTGAACATTATGTTCAACTTGAACTAATGTGTTCTTTATATGGAGATGGTATTAGGATACATGCATTGATACTGGGCTTGCTAATACAGTCAAACCTGCTTTAGTGACCACCTGTCTACAAAGACCACATTTTGTGTTTCCCTTGAAAATGGTTTCTCATTGAAACATGTACTGTAGGCCAGTGGCGGATCCAGGGGGGGGGGGGGGCCCGGGGGGCCCGGGCCCCCCCCCCCTTGAGAAAAAAATCATGTAAAATCACGTGATTTTTACCTTTTTGGGGGGTTGGGCCCCCCCCCTGGCGCTCAAGGGGGGGGGGGGGGGGTGCAAATTGAAATTTTTTTGAGGATCAAAAAAAAAAAAATGTGCTCACTACCCCCCCCCCCCACCCCCCCCCCCCCCCCCCCCCCCCCCCCCCCCCCCCCCACTGAGCGAATTTTCGGCCGGAGCGATTTTCAAATTTTCGGGAGCAAAAAAAAAAAAAGTTGGGCCCCCTCCCCTAAGACAACCTGCCTCTAGAGACCACTTTTCTTGTCTCCCTTTGGTGGCCTTTATAGACAGGTTCACTCTATATCATCACCTTCTAATTGTCCTTCCTCCTTTTTATCTAATCAATTTAGATCACGATGAAGAATGAAGTCGGTATGTTCGATCTTGAAGTCACCACATTTCAAATGGCAGTACTATACGCATGGAACCAAAGACCCCTAGACAAGATCTCACTGGAAAACCTGAGGCTTGCAACAGAATTACCAGATCATGAACTCAGGAGAACGCTTTGGGTAAGTCTAAACTGAATCGATGAGGCACACTTGGGTCAATGAAGAAACAGGGGTTGAATCCCTGCCACAACACCAATGTCCTTTAGCAAGATGTTAATCTACTTTTGCCACACTCCACCCAGGTGGAGTAAATGGGTACCTTGTAGGATTATTCCTTGAAATGCACTGTGTGCTGATAATGGCTGCTGGAGCAAAAGCTAGGGTAATAATTTCCAAAGCTCTTTGGTAGTGCATAGGGACGGTATTTATGCACTATACAAGAAAGTATATTTTTTGTTGACTTGACAGAGCCTTGTCATGTCTTATCCGATCTCCAGTCTTCTTCCTTTGTAAGATGAGCAGCTTAATGATTATTATATGGTGATTTATATAGCACTGTCACATGGTATGAAGGTGGAAAAATCAGCTAAATACATAAGTCTACAAGTGCTTCTTAAATATGTCTAGCTTGACATATGAAAGCTGTGGCCATATGTTGTCATTTAGTTCTTCATTGAGAGTTGTAATAATTATTTTGAAGGAGACATTTCTGGTTTTCGGAAGCAAAACCTGTATTAAATCCTTATGCAGTGTCATAGACTGTCATATTTTTGCTTCCTTGGGCTTGCTAGAAGTTTGCTTCATTGGTTTAATGTTATGGATAATTAGTCCTTGAGACATGACTTGCATATAAAATCTCCATTTTTTAATATTTTTTAAACTGACTGCTAAGAAAGCATGTATATGCTTGTAAGTAAGCAAACAGGGGAGTGAGGGCTTTTGTAAAGATGATTAATGCCTTACCATGTATAATTTATTGAATATGAGGGAATGATAGAGAGTGATTACTCAGTGGTTTGAAATGAGTATGAAGAGTAGCCTCAATCACAATTTATTTTATTTCTCTTGCAGTCGTTGGTAGCCTTTGCCAAGTTAAAGAGACAAATGGTTCTAATGCAACCAGAGGCTAAGTCACCCAAGGAATTTGTAGATGGAACAGTGTTCTGGGTCAACCAAGATTTTGCTGTCATGTGAGTTTTTGATACTGTTCTAGATACTTACAATATGTATGTTTTCCCATATGTATTTGTTTAACAGTTATAGGTCCAGTAGTAACATTTGTATTTACTTTCATTTTGTATTATAGTTACTATTTACTGTTAATGTTTGGCCTTGATGCCCCCCTCCAATAAGTACAACAGCACTGCACACCGGTGCCCACAAAACATTTTCAGAGAAGAAAATAGAAAAACACAACAATCCTTCACTGTGTTCTAGTATTAACCATTGACCACATTTAAATGTTTATCCCTTCGATCAAACTCATCATGTATGATTTAATAGGGCCTCTGTATACACAAATTCACAAAGATATCGGCGTGATTGGATTTGAAATGATTTGGCTGGTCTTGATGATTTGAAAGGACCTCTGTATTTATGAATTAACAAAGATAACGGCGTGAATGGATTTGAAATGAATAGACCAGTTCATGGTTAGCACATGGCTGCAATGACCCCAAATATCCACAGATCTTCAAAACATGAAGAGGCTCCACTTTGTACAAATTGAAATAATCATTCCTACAGCGATGGAAGTGCTACATAAATAGCCTTTGTTTCCCCTTTTCAAAGAATACTTCCACCTGTATATCATGGAGTACACTGCTTGTGCATTAATGAATAATGATTACATAACTTTCATGAGCACGTATCCAGTATTTCATCTCCGTGTATTTCACAATTTGTTCTGCAATGACCTTTATCTGCCCATGTTCATACTGCAACCGTGAACTGGCTTGTTGACTGGTCTTGGATGATTTGATACGGCCTCTGTATATACAAATTTACAAAGATATCAGCATAATTTGATTTGAAATGATTTGACTGGTCTTTGATGATTTGTATTTCAGTAAGAATGGGAAGCCACAGAAGCGAGGTAAGATCAACCTGATCGGAAGACTTCAGCTATCTACGGAGAGGAGTACTGAAGAGGATAAGGAAGGAATTGTGCAACTCAGGATTCTTAGAACTCAGGTCAGTCAGTCACAAGGAAATGTAACTCTGTCGGTGCTTTCACTGCCCACGTGGGCATTCATTTTGGATTTTCTTCTATAGGGAAATTGAGAAGAGAAAGTGTGGCAAGATGTGCGATGAATATAATCGGTGTGCACCGTCCAACCTTTGAGAACACTTACACTGCCCATTGGTATTACAAAATAATTTTTATTGACATTGTACAAAAAAGTTGTCATTCTTTATTAAATGATTAAAATATTTTCATAATTTGTGAGTTAGGATAGTATTTGTATGAATAAAAATAATTAGAAAGGCATCGTGATTGAGAACTTTCCTTATTAAATTCTGTATGTGATTCATATTTACATGTTAATTAACTTACTGCACAGGTTCCTCTATCGTAGATATCAGTGAAAACATAAAAAAAGGAAAGAAAACGAAGAGACCCCAAGTTCTTTTTGTTAACAAGCAGTACACACTGCATTTGAAGTGTATCGATATGTCTCTTCAGTCATTATAAAGAAAGCTTTCTGAACATATCTACTAGTTTTCAGTGAAAAACATCAACATCTAGGATATGTACATCTGGAATACTCATCCCCACTATCCCTTCTTTGTCTGTTTATGCTTACAGGAGGCAATAGTGAAGATCATGAAGATGAGGAAGAAACTAAACAATGCCCAGCTCCAGACGGAACTGGTAGAGATCCTCAAGAACATGTTCCTTCCGCAGAAGAAGATGATCAAAGAACAGATAGAGTGGCTCATAGAACACAAGTACATGAAGAGAGACGAAGGTGACATCAATACCTTCATATACCTAGCTTAATCACGCCGGTGCGAATGGACTGAATTAGCGGATTGGTGTGAATATACTGGAAATACCTTCATCTAGCTAGCTTAATCACACCAGTGTGAATGGAATGGATTAGCGGATTGGTGTGAATATACTGAAAATACCTTCATCTATCTAGCTTAATCACACCAGTGTGAATGGACTGGATTAGTGGATTGGTGTGAATATACTGGAAATACCTTCATCTATCTAGCTTAATCACACCAGTGCGAATGGAATGGATTAGCGGATTGGTGTGAATATACTGAAAATACCTTCATCTATCTAGCTTAATCACACCAGTGTGAATGGAATGGATTAGCGGATTGGTGTGAATATACTGAAAATACCTTCATCTATCTAGCTTAATCACACCAGTGTGAATGGACTGGATTAGTGGATTGGTGTGAATATACTGGAAATACCTTCATCTATCTAGCTTAATCACACCAGTGTGAATGGACTGGATTAGTGGATTGGTGTGAATATACTGGAAATACCTTCATCTATCTAGCTTAATCACGCCGGTGTGAATGGACTGGATTAGCGGATTGGTGTGAATATACTGAAAATACCTTCATATATCTAGCTTTATCACGCCAGTGTGAATGGACTGGATTAGCGGATTGGTGTGAATATACTGAAAAGAGTTACAAGAGATCTGAGGGAGATAAGGAAACAAGAAATATTTATCATCAGGGAAATTGAGAAGAGAAAGTTGTGACAAGATGTGCAGATGAATGGAATCGGCATGCACCCTCCAACCTTGTCTCTGCTGAACCTTATGAAGAATGCTGATGCGGAACATCATCACCATCATCTATCTATCCTAACTAGGACAATTAATTAATTGATGTGCATTAATCAATTTTTTTGAATATCCTGGATAGAGATATTCCATGAATTTGGAAGTGGCCATTCATTAAGCGAATCATAAAGAGAAGTATCGATGAGGTGTGAAGATGGATACAATGAATGTCTGCCCTCAAACCGTCTTTTGTCATCTGGTACTAAAGAACATGATGAAGAAGATAGTGACATCCACAACATCATCTATCTACATGTAGGGCAGTGTCAACAACCTTACCAGGGACCCATTTCACAGGGCCTATTTTCAAAGACAAATTACAAAAATCAGTGACAAATTTGCTGATACCCAATCAGAAGCAAGAATTTCAGTAGCTTATAACAAAAACTGTAATTTGTCACTGATGAGTTTTGTGAAACAGGGCCCTGATGTATTGATGTGAATATACTGGTAAGAGAGTCATATATTTATCTCATTGAGTTGGAAGTGGCCATTCATTTCAGGTTTGCTACAAAAGTAAATTGATAAGAGAAAGGTATAGCGAGATGTGCAGAAGGTAGAATCAATGACCGATTTTAACTGTCATGTTGGGCTCATTCTAAAAACAATCCACAAGAAAGTGGTAAATGTAACTGCAAACTCATCATATATCTAGCCTAATCAATAGACTGACTTTTGTGAATATACTGAACAGAGAAAAATATATTTATCTGTATAAAGTTGGAAGCAATCATTCATTTGGTATTTGCTACATGTTGTGGACATTCCTGAAAGAAAAGTAAGAAAAGAGACGAGTATGGATAGGTAGAGCAGTATTACTCTGCACATTGTACTATTTAATGCAAATCATGATCTGGGGCCCATTTCACAAATTCTTTTTTTCAATGACAAAGTAGAGAAATTAGGTGACAAATCTGCTGATAACCAATCAGAAGCAAGGATTTTAGTAGCTTTTAACACAAACTGTCATTTGTCACTGATGACAAGTTTTGTGAAATGCCCCCCTGATGTTGCAGCATACTTGATGGAAGATCGTTATTGAATATGGATGCCTGCAAATGGAGAGAAGAGATGTAACATGGTCTAGTGGTAAGGTCAGCTCTCTGTTATTGCCTTCCTCTGACGGAGCTCGTTTCAAAACTGATTTTTGTCTTTTGGATGGTGGCATGAAAGGTTGGTCCCAGGACGTAAATAATCATACCTGATTGATACATATCTGTAAAAGCTCTATTACAACAGAAAGCAAGCCTCAAAACATCTTCTCTGCTCATATTGAGATGTGATGCAGAACTTGTTTCAATGTCCTCAACTGTATATGATTCATAGAACAGTAACAACCCTCCTATCATCATCATCTGTAGTGGATCTGAGAAACGGTTCTGATATTGCATTCTGATTAAATCAAGATGCAATGTAATGTGGTTAAATATGATCTGTGGAATATATCGCAGTTATCCAAAGATTTGATATTGTATCCATACTGCTGGTCCTTTCGATTGTATGAACCAAGTGACATATAACGGTAATAGTAATTGAATTAGAGCTTCAAAATCTATAATGTATGTTAGAGTCTAGTACACTGTATTTCCTCCAATGACCACAACTCAATTGTATGAAAAGGCATGCCTATGCTTTTTTGTCCCATACATTGCATACCACATCTGATCGTCAAGTAGCCTTGCTAGAACTTTCATCAGAAGATATAATCGTAGATTTCCACACAAATCGTGTATCAGTTATCTCATCTGTATGACTTTATTTAGCTATGATTTGTTATGGTTATATATCAGTAGAGCTTCTGTGCTTTAGGGGAACTTATCTGTGCAATATGCATTACTATTTCTCTTTTTTGAACAAACCTAGTCATGTTTTGCAACCAAAATGTCTGTTTGTCTGCTCCTGATATTTTAGGCTTTTGAAATGTATTTCGTCTATTGAGAGCCAGAAGGGCACTAACTCTGTTTTAAAGTGTTGGTATAAAGGCCTTTCTGGCTCCAAACAGACATATTTTTTTCTGTATCTCCAATAAAAAAGAATAGTATCATTTCCATCTTTAGAAGTGTTGAATCAATATTTTATTACCACTTTCAACACTCACTTTGATAATGTTGGTTTTGATCATTTTGATCATGAAGGTTTTTTGTTATCTATCCCCAATGAAACAGAAAATACAGGTAGTATCAATTTTGCATCTTTCAAAGTGTTGAATCAAATTCTATTAGCACTTTCAACACTCACTGTGATAACATTGAAACAGATCATGAAGGTTTTAAAATGGACAAGTTGTACAATAAATAGAAATTCACCCCTATAGGCATCATTGTGATGAAAGTGGTCCTCTCAATGCAAAGAACACAATTCATGACGCCCCTCCCTACCCTTCCCCCTCACTCACAAACACACACACATTTTGTCAGAGGTACATTCATGTCGAGTTACCTCTTTTTGTGTTTTCCTTTTCTTTCTACAATCCTTCTTTGTGTCTCCAAAATTTAGTTGCAGTCATTTAATACTCCCCAGGGAGTGAGCGTTGACACTATCACGTGTGGATAACCAATTGAATCCATTGACCGAGGTGATAATAACTACAATGTAAAGCACTTAGAAATGTTGTATTAAGTGCTATACAAATAAATGTGACTGTTATTATTATTCTTATTTAAAACAAAAATATGTTGTCATCGGATCATGTTTGAGGGCATTTGTAAAGTACATTATGTAAATTTCAAAGGGTGATCATGATGTACTTGCTTACTGTACAATTACCGTACCAACTGTGTCAAATAGTTCGAAACATGTTTTCCAAAAATAGAAAATGATGCATAGGGCTACTCATGAATCGTTATGTTTGGTACATGCATATTTTCATATAGATATGCAAGACACTTGTATATAAAAAAGGTTTATATATTATATCGATATACAATTGTGTCATATCATATTATGCTTTCTTGGCCTACTTTCTTTTTCAAGCAATCATGAGGAAAATTTATGAATGTCTGTCAGCTTAGAATATGTTTTTCTTCAGACTTGATAAATGAAAAAGGCATAATCTGTTCTGTGAGTTGAATTTTCACATTATGTTTCCTGATGTAAGCATATACATTTTACACATGTAGCATGTATTCAACTTAAGCCTGCTACCCAATGCCTATAATGCTCATAACTCAGTATTTATGCTGTCAAGATGGGTGACATACCTTTCTGATGCTTAATATACTGGTATCAAATGGAAGTTAGAGCTATCTTTCCAACATCACTTTATTCTCTTGGTGCACACCACTTCTTTTGCGACCATAAACAAACTCTCTGAAACTTCTTTTTTTAAACAGTAAAAGGACACTAACTTTGTGTTTCAAATTGATAGAGGACATTAGAGGTGAAGGTTTCCTAAAAGGCTCCTTTAAATCTAACCTACTTTCTTTCACATTTCATTGAATGTGTAAATCAGGGTTGCAAACATCACCCCCACCCCCTCACCATGACAACAGCGCAACATAAATAAAGTTCCCCATAAACCTACTACACCTACACGTACTAACACCAAGTGTGTTCTGACAGTTGGTGAGACAATGAAAATGCCAAGTGTATGGTTGCTAACAATTAGTCATGAGGATATGGTTGATAATTACTCTTGAGGTACTTACATGAATCAGGGAGAATCTACTGTAAACAACTAAATTATTCATAAAAGTTACAAAGTTTTGTAACTTTTAAGTTAGTGTAAAATTGATTCGTCCCGATATATATTTCTTTTGAATGTGAGTTATAAAAGCTTACATCTAAAAGTATTGACTATTGAAGAAAGGCCCTGATTCAACCAGTCCATCTTTTATTCTTGAGTTATGAAAAAAACAAAAAGCATCAAATTTACTAGGAATATGAATAATTTAGTTGGTAACGGTATTACTCCTGACGACGGATAGTCAACTTGTTCGAAACGTCGAGCCACTCCCGCCACTCATCCTCTCCAAGCGCTATAGTTCTCCTTAGAACTATAAGCTAAGAAAGATAACCAACAGTCTTTTTCAAGACTACACAAACAGTCCTTTTCAGGACTACACACCCCCAAGAAAGATTACCGAGAGTCCTTTTCAGGACTCCTCAATCCTCTCTCTCTCACATGGTGCACCCGTAAGCCTACTGTATAAGTATTACTAAAGTTAGCTGATATCAGTTTAATACAGTATATTGTGTTTCACAAATGTATTCATGGTTATAAATGAGCGTAACATGACTGTAATGTGTGAACATGTAATACTTAAGGTATATTAGAATACTTAAAAAGTAAGTACCGGTATGTTGATATAATATGCCTGGAGACCCACCAAATTTTCATTCATGATGAATTTATGGATAGTTATAGATCATGCAAGCTTTTGAGAGATTTTTTTTCTTCAAGTGTGTAACATCTTGCATATCTATTCTCTATAGATACAAAAGTGGTTGGTATCAATACCCAAATCATGCCGACGAGACCGACAGCTGACCGACCTCAGACCGATAAAGGGAATATTACCCTGAATGCCCAAGTATTGGTCGGTTTGGGGTCGGTGTAGAGCCGGTTTGGCGATGTTTAAATCAAAGTAGTTTGCATTAGATACACAGTTCGTAGATACAATCTGCGCGCATGCGTAGGCTGGACACATGCTCATCAAAGTTGTGTAATTAATTCATTCATGCACTGACTGGACATTCAATGATGCACAGGTAGAATAGTATTCTTCACAAGGGGGTAAACAAGGGGTCAAATAAAGGTTCCTCATGACGAAGCACATCCATGACTTGGGCAGTAATTATTCTAAAATGCACAAAGTTTAGAGTTCTCAATATGTAACAGATCTGTGAACAATTTGGGTTATTTGAACCTTGTGCTAACTACAGACTGGTTTATTGAGTTGCCTGATGGGGGTCTTCAGACTTTGCTCACAACTCTGAAGATATTTCGTTAACTAGTTCATTGAAACAAATATACTTGTAACCGTCCAATGCTATGTATGTGTTTAATTGATTGACACGATTCGGGGTTAAATTTAGATGGATAATATAAGGTTATGGGACGGCATGACAACTTTTGCTCTTTTCTTTTCATCTAAGTTTATTTTCTCTTTCTCATTACTTTTGTTTTGTATTATTTGATGATAGGTTTGCTAATCGTGGTCTATATGTAAAGATCATGCAGAGTATTGTACAGTTTATTCACATATTACATGATAATTGATATGAAGAAGAAAATAAAATTGGTTTTTGTAATGATCAAACACAAATGCACACCGCTTGATTGTTATCATTTATAATATGATAGATGTACATGTACACTGTTATGTTATGACAAAAGTCCACTGCATGTCCTAGTCCAGGGCCCCATTTCACAAAACTTGTCATCAGTGACAAATGACAGTTTTAGTTATAAGCTAGTGAAATCCTTGCTTCTGATTGGTTATCAGCAGGTTTGTCACTGAATTTGTCACTTGTCATTGAAAAAGGTTTTGTGAAACGGGTCCCAGTATTCGTTCCATCAGTCGACCAAAGCTAGGCAAGAGTTGATTGCATTTCTTGTAACAGATGTGTTTGACCAAAATTGTTTTGTAGTTTTCTTAAACAAGAATAATTCTTGTTCATCTAAATTCTTCCTCAAGTCAGCATAACAGGAGTTGAAAAGACGAATCAAATTACTACTTCCCTCGGGCATTCAGCTCCATTGCATAGAAAACAAATCACATATTAAAACATTACATGTACATTAAATAAAAACACATGTCATGTGTGTCATAAAGGAAGTAAATTGAACTTAGTTGCAAGTCGATTTTTGAAATAATCAATTTGAAATGAACTCTGAGAAAAATATAATGTTGATGATAATTTGACAAAATATGTCTCGAGTCTACAGTGCAAATGTTGCTAACATGAAAGATTTTCGTCTACCCTGGCGCAGTAATACCTAAAATATTAGATCAGTTTTTCTCCCGTAAAGTTTGCACTTTAAATATCATGTTAACATATCATATGCTTTGAAATGAAAACATTTTGTGATATCATTTTGTGTTATCATCTTGCGAAAAAATGCAATTGCACAGCTTCGTATCATAATGATAATCAATATATAAACTGTCCCGTAACATAATTTTAAAAGCAAAATGATGTATGTATGGATACCAAGCCATATCTCTCTACTAACGGCCTCCAGTATGATGAACTATATTTATATCTATGCAAATATAGAAACAGTTGTTCATGAATTTGTTACCTTTCCTGATATCATTGCAATGACCCGTACTCGGATAATGAACTCGTGTGCTGCACGCACCCCTGGACGCACCCACTTTTCACACTTCGTAACGAGTAAACATTAGAATGATACGCTTGAACACGAATCAGGGTCATAACCGATTTGGGAATCACAAAGATTATTCAATTGATCTGTATGAGACTCGTCCACTCCCCCCTTTCCCGCCATTTCTTTTCCTGGAGTATTGACCCTTGCGACAGTTTAATCACCTCCCCTGTTACTTTCTTTCTCTTTTTTTCTTTTTTAAAACCCCTTTTTCTGTCTCCTTTCTTTTGTTTTATTTCTGTCTCTTCCACTTTTTTTCTTTCTCTATTTCTTTGGTTTGCTTTTCCTTCTCTGCCCTTTATCCTTTTATCTCTCTCTCTCTCTCTCTCTGTGTCTCTTCCTCATTTTCTCCTTTTTCGGTTTTTATATATCTTTCTCTTTCTTTCTCCTTTTCTCTCTTTAAAACAATTGTTTCTCCCTTCCTCTGATAAGGTCATTACATGTGATTTTTTTCTTTCTCTAACTCCACTTTTTACCTTAACCTTTACCTTTAAACTTTTCTACCCTACAACGTCCACAATATTTTCCCAATAAAATAGTACAAACATGATTTATGTTGTTTTCACTTCAGTGTAATTATATTGATCAGCAGGTATACAATATCAGGGAAAATAGTAGATAAAGTAGTTTTAGTAGTACGGATAAATTAAGATTAACGGGCACAACAGCAGCCCCCAGTCCTAATCTCTCAACTCCAGTCTGAAATCCATGTCGGTATATGAACGATCACCTTTTTTGTCGTTAAATTTTGTACGAGAAACGCCCCCCCCCCCCCCCCGGCGCAAAAAAAGGAGCTGGCGGATAAGGGGAGAGAGGTACAAGAAAGAGATACTAAGAGTGACAAAAAATGAGAGACATAGAGAAGAATATAAAGAAAACGAACACAACTTGGGTTAACTATGACCGATACCCCCCCCCCCCGTAAAACCAAATTTAACAACTAGAAGGGGGGGGGGGGTGGGGTTAATAAAAAGTAAATTAACAAGGCCACCAATTAGGAGGTGGAAAATATTTCTATCGTCGTCCATTTCGTTACCCCTCTTTTACATAGCGATTTTTGCCATTTAATTAGGGGGGGGGGGGCACGCTCCCCCGTCCCATCTGTAGCTACGCCTCTGAACCAAGCACATCTATTAGGTGAGCAAGTTCAAATATGGGGGGGGGGGGGAGGTTTCGGGGTCCATCTGAATACTTATAGAGACAAGTACGGTATGTCTGTGAAGTGTCAATGACACCATTATTGGCCGTACACGCCCTCAGAGCGCAAACACATTAGCTATACAAATTAGCACCAAGAATGAAATTGTGATGCCAAATTATTTACAGCGGAGGCGATGAACTGCACGAGCGAGTTCAAGTCGGGACGTCGGCGATACAAATTTGTAGGCCAAGGTGCGATTCACCTATATATTTGCTTTTCCAATGTATTTACAGTACTTTATCGATCCGAACTCTTGTGAACTTTTTTTTCAAACCTATGTTAAAGGAAGAATTATACACATCGTTTGATAAATCTTCTGCTATTGCTTTCAAACTCGGGGAAAGGGCAAAATTGCAATTTATTATATAGTATTTCACCTTCCATTAGTACTGGAGAAAAATCTTTTTTTCAAATAGGCCCTACATGTATTGCTCTTTTCTGCTTTATTTACTTATGAGCTCCATTGAACTTGAGACGAACATTTACAGTAACATTGAAGTATTTAATGTCATGAAGGAGATCATTATCATGTTTTAAAAGGAAGATAGTTTTGGTTAAAATTATACTTGCTTTTTTTCAGTTTGCAATATGTAATGTTATTATGTTTGGACGATGCATGCTCACCTTTTCTTTTCACGATTTTCAGGCAAGTTCTGTTGATGTTCGTTAGCAACTATATTCAAATCAACGGCATTGGCGTATTCAGGGAGGAATATGCCCCCCCCCCCTTGAAAAACGCAATCTGGCATACTTATTAAGTACAGCACTAAAAATGCCCCCTATTTAAGCATCTGAACATTCATACCTTGCCGGGAATGAACGCACTGCTAACGTGTGACTTGTTTTATTTTTCTTGTCTATCATATTTGGTCAATATTCATTTAAAGCCCGGTGAACTTTTTCATTAAAGGCACACTGTCCTACTTGTAGCTACTTGCTCCCTCTATATAGAAAACTTCCACAATCGGTGCCTGTTGGTCCCTCATGATCCTCTTTTTCTTATGTTAAATGAGAGCTGAGTTAATGAGATAGCCACCTGTCACAGTGACCTGGCTGGCTCGCTGGGTGGTCTAATCCCCTCTAGCTGAAGTAGTAAAGCCTGCCTTTAAATAAAATTCTGATCAGAGCAACATGTCTGAAGACAATGAACTTTCATGCCAAGTCACGTGGTATCTGAAGCGTGCGAACATTGAAATGAAGCATCGTCATTTGTTTGCTTTACATTATTTTCCGTTCATGCCCTTGAACTTTTACCAATATAATACTACTAAGCAGGTGAACAACTAGAGCAAGGTTCGCGTTGGTACGAAAATTATGAATTCCTTTGTCTCATCATAACGCTATCTTCTTAATTACTTTTAGTTATTCATAAATATGGTTTTAGAAGGGTTGAATAAATAATTCGGACTATTTCATATTAATGAACTTTTTTCAAGCAGCTGGTTGGATATATTTCGAGGAACCATAATTATGGTGGTTTTATATTGCGAAATAGGAAATGGATCGCACAAAATAATGTCCCTTCAATAGAGACCGACATACATGAAGAGAGAAGGGAGAGAATAGAGGACGGTGGGAAGAAGGGGTGGGGGGGGGGGGATACCGACAGAGGTAAGAAGATAGAGAGCGAACACATACAGGAAGAGAGAGATAAAACAAAACATGAAAGAAGGGGGGGGGGGAAGAGAGAGATGGTAAATAGTAAAAGATAAATAGAGAGAAAGAAAGAATAATGTAGAGGAAAGATAAAGAAGAGTGATTTAGATTTTTTTAAAGGAAGACAGAGAGATAGAGAAAAAACGGGAGAGAGAGAGAAAGAGAGAGAGAGAGAGAGAGAAAGAGATGGTAAATAGAAAAAGAGAAAGAAAGAGAAGAAAGAAAATGATTAGTGATGCAGATAGAAAGGGAGAAAGAGAGATAGAGAAAAAGAGAGAGAAATATGTAGAGAGAGAGAGAGAGATAGAGAGAGAGAGAGAGAGAGATGGAGACGATAATTGACAATTGAGAATAGGAAACAATAATCAAGGAAATGAAGGAAACGCATCGAGGGATAGTACAACTTCCTTGCATCCATCAACACAACATTATGACAGGTTACGCAGTCACGATTCCAACATGACAAAGTTTGTTTTAGGCGATTGGGGTTCGGAAACTACTTGGTGACGACACACGAGCCAAAGAAACAAATCAAAGTTTCTCCTTTATTTGTTTTCTGTTCAATATCCTTCCATGAACTCGGATTTCTTTCTTTTTTCTTTTGCATCTCCTTAGCATACCCTACAGCTCATCTTAAGATTCGCCTACTAGAAACAAGAAGGAACCCCTAAGCCTTTTTGGCTTTCAACAAAGGCTTCGAAAGCTGCACGTTATGTTGATGAAAGTGGTAATACACATCTAATGGACATGACCTATATTTTTTCGTTGAATCTTATATACACTTATTCGGGAGGGGGAGGGGGGGGGGGGGGTCCAGGAGATTCAGCACAAACGAATGTCCCTACGAAATTGAATAGGTATGCACTTTTGCCAATGCAAAATAGTAATTTGCCGACAAAATATTCAAATGTGCCGGAGATTCATTTTTAGTGCCCATTTTCATTTTTTTGCTGCACTAATGAGTTTAAAGTTTAAAACGTCAATCAGTACCCGCATCCACCGGCACCCTCCCCCCCCCCCCCCCCCCAACACGCACCATCCTTTGGGATGGGAACATGATATCGTGGACTTTCAGGCAGGTTAATCCGTAAGGCCTGACGCAGGTAATGTTATTAGAATTGCCTCGCTCGACACAGGAGAACGGAATGATTGATTGGATGGATATATCTAAGTCTTTTCAGCGTCTAGGGTAATTCAGCGATAGAGATAAATATTTATAGTAAGCGCTTCTGGTCACTGCTGAATAATGATAGAAAATAGTCAATCTTTCTTTGACATTTATTTGTTGATTCTTTGCTAATCACTTCGTCATAAACTGTGAATGTCAACGGAGGAAAACGCTAAATCCACGAATAATCTGTCCACTGCCCTTCCGTTTCAGAAATTAATGATTATTATCGACCTACAGCGTAGATATCAATTCGTCTTTAAAGAACCAAGTGATGTCCTCATCTGACCCCCTCCTATCCCTTCCTCTTACCCTTCAATGACCCCCTTATTCTATAACAAAGACTCATGGAGAGTGACATTTAAAGTGATGAGGGGCATCTTATCTGTCCTGCCAGCTCTATTTACTATCACACACCAAGGGAGCTTCACGACCTGGCGGCAGTGTGGAGGGGGGAAGGTTACATGAGGTCAGTGGACGTACCCTTCCTGATGACGGTTCACACTGCTGCCACCAGTGTAATTTTCAATCCGTCGCGCGCATTTATGTATTCGTCGCGATGCGCGCACTTGCTCATTCAACACACCCTAACAGGCATTGCACCGCTGCGCGCATTTGCATCAATTGGAGCGGTGAACAGACGCATTCAACTCAAGGAGGCTCGAAGACTAACGAATAGATAACGGCGGGAGTGGGGACGTGCCTCCCCCAACTGGATGACATTAAGTTGGCAGGAAACGGCAGGCTCATCCTCTGTTCCTCTGGGAACCGATGAGATAGGGGACTGTCAGGACCCCTTACAGGATATCATCTTCACGATCTTGTCCGGGCATGAACCTTGTTAAACTCTGGTCTCAAGTTTTAAAAAAATCTTCTTGCTCATAGCCATGTTATAGAATCCAATCTATGGATGCAAAATAAATGGATCAAATTCTTTATCATTATGTGAGTAGAATGTGGAATCTGATTTTGGGGGTAAACTTCATGATTTGCATGCTTACGAGCAGTAGTTATCCATTAGTTGGTAAACACACTTTCTTACAATAATGTGGATTACCTTTGTCAAAAATAATTTGTTGGAAGGAAGTGATGACAAGAATTGAATTGATCGATTTTTAGCCACAACTGAAGACTCGTTTTCCCAGTATCATTTAGACAGTGCTATAAATTGTGAAATTCTTACCCTATATGTCACAGGACTGTGGATATGTCACAGGACTGTGGATCACAAGGTCCGCGGTTCGAGTCCCGCCGCGGCACTGATGTCCTTGATATAATATATATAATATTTTATCCAACTTCTTTGCCCAACTAGTGTCTAATATGCTACAAATTATGGTGAGAATTGGGTGAATTTCTGATTGGGTAAAGTTTTGTTTGTTAAAAGTTGGGTATTTTCTTTTTATCCAAAACTGGGTAAATCATGCAAAATCTTTAATTTACCGAACAGTTGGTTGGGAAAAATTGGGCGAGTTTTTGCTCAATATTTTTTTAGAGTGTACCTTTAAAACTTTTAAAATCATCTACAAGGTTAAAACGAGCAGCTATTGAGTATGGCGGAAACCGGTTGCGTTTCAAGCGGAGGGGGCAGGGGAAACAACCGAGCCCTCCCCTCAAACCATGCAACTTCCTTTATCATAACTCCTCTCATCAACTAGTAGACGCTGGTACTTTGCACAACTAATTTAAAAGTTAGTATTCCGAAAACTTGAACTGTATTTGTTAGATGAGAGAAAGAGAGAGTTGATCGGAGGAAAGGAGGGAGAGAGAGAGAAAGAGAGAGAGAGAGAGAGAGAGAGAGAGGGGGGGGGGGGAGGGGGGTGGCAGATTATAGTGAGGGAGACAACCCACTTTAGTACGATTTAGCATATGAAACAATTTTAGTTTTGTGTAAATTAGACAAAGTTCAATTTGCATATCTCTCTCTCTATCTCTTTGCTATCAAAAGTTCATTCTTTCTTCTGAAAATTGATGAAAATTTAATGTTTTCTTAGTTAAACGGCTATATTATGAGAATGGAATGTTCATCATCATCTAAATGAGTAAAGATATATCAGCAATAAAAAAACAAACACACACTATATTCAATAATCATGTTTTATTTAATGAACGTGATGTTAAGTTTTGTAAAGCCAGGGTAATTATGCTGCATTATTGTAGAGCGTTTAAAGACTTCTGATAAAGTAAGTGTTAGGCGCTATATAAGCAAGGATAATTATTATTATTATCAATTGCAAAATTCCCATCTTAAGAAATCCTGAGAGTTCTGGTACTCCTTTCAAGTAGAAGCTTATTTTCAGCGGATAACAGGGTATTGCTCTCACAATTTCTACAACACCTTATTGATAATATCTTTGCTACCGGTTGGCCCAGATTTAAAAAAATGCTCAGACCCTATAGAATAAACCAAGCGTACACAGATCAGTCCTTGACAATGAACCCGCCCATGCAATATCATTTTGTCTGAAGGTCACACGTTAGACTTGGATGCTTTCATAGAATATTGAACCCAATAGTGAGTTCAACAACGAAATACAAATATAGGAAAAGGGTAACAATGTTACTTATAGGACATGACCGATTTAAAGATCACAGGAAAAAAAAAGCCTTGACAATATCCTTGACAATGAACCCGCCCATGAAATATCATCTTTGCGTCTGAAGGTCATATGGTAGACTCTGATGCTTTAATAGAATATTGAACTCAATAATGAGTTCAACAACGACAAACCAATATAGTCCAAGTCCAATCTAAAGGGTAACAGTATTGTTTTACACGACATTCAACCCAAACTCGCATAGGGAATGACCGACTTAAAATCACAGGTAAAAAAGAAGCCATGCCGATAGAGGTGTTGTAGTCTAGTGGATACGTCACCGGACTGTGGATCATATGGTTCGTCGTTCGAATCCCGCTGCGGCCTCAATTCCATTTGCTACTCTCCACCCAGGTGTCAAATGGTACCTGCTACGACGCAAAATGTTTATGTGGTTGGTTGTCATGTGAACAGTTGTAAAATAGCACCTGGATGAAATAATCCCCAGGGAGCGAAGCGTTCGGATTATAAATTGAATCAAATGACCGGGCTAATTATTGGACCAAATTTTCAGGCCATATTATTTTGTGGAAACATCCTACTTAAGTAAGAAAATGATTTCGCAAGTGAAATCATTCTAGTTGTTTTTTTGGTAAATTTGACCAGGTTCTATCGGTATATATATATATATATATATATCTCTCTCTCTCTCTTTGCTATCAAAGTGTTATTCTTACCTGATGAAAAGTTATTGTCTTCTAATAGTAAGGCCTACTATAACATTAACAATTTTTTTTAAAATTCTTATAAGTAAAGAGATGAGCATTAAAATCCATGATAATTCAATAAACTGTCAGTTATTTTTTTTAAACGTGATGTTGATTTTTGTTTTGCCTGATTATCACTTACGCATGTAAGTAAAATTGAAAGTCCCATCTACAGACATTAATACATAAAGGTCGATGCCTTAAAGAAGGGCACTAGCATTTGATTTCAAACCCTGTACTTCCCCATTCAAAACCAAGCGTAAACAGAACATCGCCTGGCAATGAACCCGCTCATGCAATATCATCATTATGGGTGAAGGTTCAATAACGAACTTCAAAATAATATAGAAAAGGGTAACAAACTCGAACTTAAACGATTTATGAATCAGAGTAAAAAAAGAGAAGCTATATCGATGGAGAGGTGTCGTGGTCTAGTGGATATAATGTCACCGGACTGTGGATCATTATGGTTCGCAGTTCGAATCCCACGGCGGCATTAAGGTCTTTGTCACTCTCCACTCAGGTGTTAAATTGGTACCTGGTACGATGCGAATGTGTATGTGGTTGGTTGGCATGTAAATAGTTGTAAAATGGCACATGAAAGGATACTCCCAAGGGAGCAAGTGGATTTTTTAAAAGTTTTTTGTTAATTTGACTAGGCTCCATCGGTATATCTCTCTCTTTGCTATCAAAAGTTTATTCTTACCTGATGAAAATTGATGGAAATTTATAGTTTTCTTAGTTCAGCCTATTATGAGAATAGAATGTTCATCTAAAGTTTTATAAGTAAAGAGATGAGCATTTAAAAGCCAAGATTATTTAATAAAAAGTCAGTTATTTTCATGAACATGATGTTGACTTTTGCTTTGTCTTATTATCAATTACGCATGTAGGTAGAATAGATGAAGGTCATTGCTTTACCGAAGGGCGATAGCACTTGATTTCAAACCCGGGACTTCCCTATATTCAAAGCCACGACTCCCAAAGTGCCGTTTTTGTACTAGTTTTTTTTCGAATGTTGCCACCCCTGCACGTGAGTGAAAGTGGGAGGGCTAGCAGAATCCAAAATTGATAATAACAATGAAGAATGTGTCCTACTCTCCTTCATCTGGAAAAATGTTGCTTAATTCCCGAAAGAGGATCTCCGGGAACTGAAACAATACCAGAGGAAGCGAGTTAGCTTAGTCGGTAAAGCGTCTGCCTGTCGAACCAAAGACCTCAGGTTCGATTCCCACCCCGGCGGATGACTGACGCCCGCGATGTGTGTTAACGTGCCCCTCCCCTTGTTTCTTAGTCGCATGTTATGTTAAGTGTTAAATACTCCGTCCCTCGGATAGGACGTTAAATGGAGGCCCCGTGTAAAGGAGAGTCACCACCTTTGCACGTTAAGAACCCACTGCACTATTCGTATAAGAGTAGGGGGAAACCCCGGTGTAGTGGTCCACCTTCACACCCCAGTATATACATCTGCAAGAATATTCAGTATTGAAGGAGGCAGATTATCCATAAGAAGAAGAAAGAGAAGAAATATGACAATGTTACCCTGCCCCCACCCGATCCTAAAAATGGATGGACGCCCTTCTGGTACTCCTTTCACATAGCAGTCTCTTTTCAGCGGATAACAGGGTATTGCACTCACAAAGTCAACAACACCTTACAGGTAAACTCTTTGCTACTGGTTGGCCCACATTTAAAAAAAATGCTCAGCCCAGATAGAATTAACCAAGTGTAAACAGAACACCGCCTGGCAATGAACCCGCCCATGCAATATCAGCATTGTGGGTGAAAGTTCAATAACGAACTTCAGATATAGAAAACGGTAATAAACTCACATATGACTTAAACGATTTAAAGATCAGATTAAAAAAAAGCTTTATTGATGTAGAGGTGAAGAGGTGTCGTTACCTATAGTAGATACGTCACCGAACTATGGTTCATATGGTTCGCAGTTTGAGTCCCGCTGCGGAACTAATGTCCTTTGCTACTCTCCACCCAGGTGTTAAATGGGTACCTAGTAGGATGCGAATGTTTTATGGGGTTGGTTGGCATGTGTACGCGTGTAAAATGGCGCCTGGAAGGAATTCACCCCAGGCAGCAGAGCGTGTGCTATTATTGCTATATCATGTTCGGATTAGCAATTGAATCCAATGACTTGGGTAATCAATTTTGGACCAATCTTTCAGGCCACATTAGTTTTTGTCGAGACAGTCAACTTCCTTAAGAAAATGATTTCGCAAGTGAAACAATTTTGGTTTTGTGTAAATTAGACAAAGGTTATTGGTATATTTCTCTCTCTCTTTCTCTCTTTGCTATCAAAAGTCTATACTTTGTCTGAAAATTGATGTAAAGTTATTGTTTTCTTAGTAGAACGAGATGTTCTTCATACAGTTTTATAAGTAAAGAGATGAGCATTAACAAAAATGATTAGTCAATAGCAAGTCAAATATTTTTATGAACGTGATAATTAGTTTTGTATAGCCTTATTATCAATTACGCATGTAAGTAAAAATACAAGCCAATTATAGAACTTTGTAGATGAAGGTCAATGCTTTACCAAAAGGCAATAACACTTTATTTCAAACCCTGGTCTTCACTTTTCAAAACCACGGCTCCAAAAGTGCAGTTTTTTTATGTTGCCACCCCTTCACGTGAATGAATGTGGGAGGCTTTGCATAATCCCAAAATCATAATACCAGTAAAGAATTGTGTCCAAAACAAATGTGTTCCTAGTCTCCTTCATCCGGGAAAATTCTGCGTGATTCCCCAAATAGGTTCTCCAGGGTCTGACACAATACTGGGAAGATATGACCCTGCTTTCCTGCCCCCCCCCCAGCCCGATCCTGAAATTTGATGGACGCCCTTTTGGTATAATACTCCTTTCACATAGCAGTTACTTTTCAGCGGATACCAGGGTATTGCACTCAAAATATCAACAACACCTTACAAGCAATATCTGTGCTAACGGTTGCCCTTGGTTAAGTAAATGCTGAAACCAGACAGAATAAGCCAAGCGTACACAGAACACCCCTTGACAATGAACCCGCCCACGCCCATGCAATATCATAATTGTGTCTGAAGGTCACACAGAATACTTTGACGTCAAGAAAGAAAATTGAACTCAATGCTGAGTTCAATAACGTATACAATAAATATAGAAAAAGGATAACAATGTTGTTTCACACGACATCCAACTTAAACTCGCATAGGACATGACCCATTATTTTAAAGGTCACGGGAAATGATAATCTGTATACAGATATCTGGTCGAAACGAAAGAAATATACAGAACTATGATAATGAAAGCAAAATTAAAAAACATAACAAAAGACTATGCGATCGGGTTTGTATTGTGGTCATTGATAATAATTAAGGCTGTATCTTTCTTTCATTTTTGCCTCGTGAGTATCATTGCATTTAAATAATTATCATAGTCGGTAGATAAACAAATGATTATCAGTAAAGGTCACCATGGAGAGTTCAAAACCCTCTATAAACCGAAACCCCACCGTAAATGCACATGTCACAAGAGCGATGTACTGATAATATTATGAAGCGAATTTCACCTGGTTGACTGATTAGAATAATCGTCGAATGAAATGTTCTTATGATTGTAATGAAATGCAAATATACCCTAATTCATTGAACCAAGCGTGACGGCATTGCGATTCAAGCGTTTTAGATTTTAACAAAATAATGCTTAGACCAGACAAAACAAACCCTGGGGAAACGGAACAACGCTTGATAATGAACCCGCCCATGCAATCATTGTAATGTGTGAAGGTCACATAGTAGACTCTGACGTCATAATAGAATAATGAACTCAATACTGAGTTCGACAACTAGAAAATATACAAATAAAGAAAAAGGGTAACAACATTGCTTCACACGACATTCAACTTAAACTTACCTAGGACATGACCTAATTATTAAGGTCATGGGGGAAAAAAACTATATCGATGTATCTAGGTGTCTTGGTTTGAGGATACGTCACCGGACTGTGGATCACATGGTTCGCAGTTCGAGTCCCGCTGTGGCACTAATGTCCTTTGCCACTCTCCAGCCAGGTGTTAAATGGGTACCTGGTAGGATACGAAACTTTATGTGGTTGGTTGGCATGTGTACGCTTGTAAAATGACCTCTGGGAGAAATACTCCACAGGGAGTGGAGCGTATGCAATATCATGTTCGGATTAGCAATTGAATCCAACATAAAGCGCTGTCAACATGACTGTGTCTATTTAAAAAAAATTTTATTTGGTTATTGCTTCAAATCAATTTTTTTTACAATGGTTGTTCATTATAACATTCGATCTGCATAACAAATACAATACAATACAATTCAAAATAAACAAATGAACATGTAAATGAATTAATTGAATATCAAATATCAAATCAAATCAAATCAAGTCTATTTTTAAATCTGGTTGAAATGTAAATAGAAATAGAGAAGAAAAAACTACAAACAAACAAAAAACATAATTGTAGGCAATATGATCGTGTTCGCATCGTGTTCATAAAAAAAAGAAAACTATACAGTCATTTAGTTAGTTGCCTTGAGCAGAGGCGGCGGAGCATCTTCCAAGGGGAGGGGGGGGGGGGACAAAAGGGCACTTTATGAAACAAAAAGTGGCAAATACACAGGGAAATCTTAAAGCGAAAATATACAATTTTTAGACTTTGGTATACATAGAGTTTTCATTATCATGGATGATTTCAATAGTTGGTTCATACTTTGGAGGTGGGTGTGATGGTCTGAATATTCATTTGCGAGAGGGCGAAGAGAGCGTTCAAAAGAATTAAAATTTGCTAGTTCGCAGTGCGAAAAATTACATCTTAAAAAGGAATAAAACAATCCTGAGGGGGGGGGGGGGGGGGTTGAAGCACAATCTAATAGAGAAAGACTGAAAAGACCTTTGATAAGAAACATAATTATTTCAAATATAAATACGAGCGAGCTTTGGGTGAAATTAAAGAAAAATTATGTTAGTCGCTCTAAATTAGGGGCAAATGTTATGGTGAAAGGGAAAGGGCCACTTGTCAGAAGGGAAAAGGACCATTATTAGAAAAAATGAAATACGTGTCAAAGTAAAAGAGGCAATTAATAGAAGTGGAAATTGGGCAGTTCTCGCACCTGAAAAGGGGCACTCTCCAGAGGTGAAAAAAATGCAGGGAATGGAGAAAATTGGTACCTATCAGACTTTGATAGGGGCATTTATTGGAGGTAAAAAGGGACATTTGTAACAAGGGAAGGGCTCTTATAAAAAAAAAAAAAAGGAACAGGGTAACTTATCAAAAGGAAGAAGTGCACTTTTTTGAAAGGAAAAGGGGCACGGCTCAAAGTTAAAGAAAGTGTAATTATCAGAAATGAAAAGGGACACCTCTCGCACCTGGGCTGGGCAGAGGTCACTGTGGCCCTCTGGCCTTGAGTGTCTAACTGCATTGAAGATAGACAAATGATGGTCGGAAAAATAATTTAGAAGAGTTCGAAGCAAGATTTCACATGCATGCTTGACTGAGTAGAGTGATTGTTGTTTAAAACATTGTACTTTACACCTCTAAAATTTGAATAAACACCAATTCGTTGAACCAAGCGTGACTGCATTGCGATTAATGTTTTTCATAGATGATCAAGTAGCGCTAAAAATAACCTTTTATTTCATGAATGATTACAAGAGAAAAATTATCAATCTTTATTATTAGTTTTAGACATTGACCCCTGCACTTCTGCTTCTTGACCGAATTTTCGATTACGGAGTTTAAAGATAATGGTTGAGTAGACATTCAACACGACCGCAAGGACTTTGGAGAAATAAATTCAAGGGCAATATCTTGACACAATTTGTAGAAATCTTGGTCGGATTACGTAACATATCATTGTAATGTTCTCATATCTAAACAATTTAGAACACTTAGAAACGGTGCAACTCCCTACAAAACCACATTTTAAAGAGAATAATTTCGCTCGCTAATTAAATCTTGTTTGTCTTGTCACCAATTTAAATTTTGACTGGGTTTGTTGTCCATGTATACTCCCAAATATTTAACCTCTAAAAACAGTAAAATGTAAATTAAAACAACATGGCCGTCGCCTGCAAGAAGGCAATTACTGCTTTTTACAATACTTAGCACCAAGAGCCGACGAGAGCTTTGTTACTCTTTCACTCATACGGCATGCACTGCAGATTCAACATTATGTTATCGAAAATGAGGTGAGGTACACACCGGTATTTATTAAAAGGAAAACTCGCAGCTGACGAACCTGAATACTGTAAAGATATGAGAGATAATACCCATGTTGATTACAACGTTTGAATGATATTTTGTGTTTCTGTTTCAAGTAAAACTGGGATATCTGTCGGAACGATCTTAAAATGCATTGCTAATATGGGGGGGGGGGGGGCGTATAATGTATGAAATCAATATCGGTGATTGCTTAAGAATGTAACTACATAATTATGCTCTATGGACAAAAATGTCGGTCGCCGTGGCATAACCAATTAACAGCGATGTTACTAAAGAGGTTCTGGGATAAAAGGTAATGAAGACTCAACCAGAGGTGTATGTAGTAGATTTCCATGTCGATAATAATTATTGTAAGTACTCGTGTTTGAATGATGAGATCACATACAGGGCGGATGCAATTTCATATGACATTGACAAAATTCCGGGGAATATCATTGTGGGGGAAATAGAAACTTCAGTGGCCCTATATCTTATAATTGATTCAATTATTTAATTTCGATAACTTTATATTCTATTTCACATGTTTCATCATTGTTGCAAGTTGCAACATGTATTGACATTGTAGTTTAATGTCTGCAAAATGTTTACAATTCAATCTATTTTTCTAAAGGGGGAGGGAGTAGCCCTTATGCTGTGTAGTACACTGTCACCATTGGGTCGACACGTCATGCGATTCACGCTGATCGTGCAAAACTCATTGTTTTGTGATTTCACTCCTCATTATTTTGTATGAATATTTCATTTTAAGTATGGTTTTATCAGCCCATCGTCTCTTGTTCTTTTCCAACTTGCAAACAAAAATGGGTCACACGTACGATTGCATACCATGCCTGCAGAATCATGCTTGCATTTCCCTTTCCCATTCGTTGCTATCAGAGTTAGAAATCAAAATTTACTTGATTAAATCTGCGAGGGCAGCTGCCGATTTGAGTGTATTATAATGTTATGTCTTGTTTACCCATTGGAGGTGAATGACTCATATTCACTCCCAACACAACCCCTTGTCATTAACATCAAAGCGAAATTTGAAATAAAGCTTAAATCTAAATACGATTTTGAATGAACTAAATTGTGATTTAAAAAAAGCAGTGCCAGGAAAATTAGAAGATGAGCTGAATATTTGATAATGCTTTTAAAACAGGAGCATTAGATCCATATTATTTAGATCGGAGTTTGGTGTATGTGTGTAAACTGCAACATCCCAATTAAAGATGTTTACTTAAAGCTTTCAGATACTAAAACAATTTTTCACACCAATTTGATATTTTCGATCTGTTAAACTTTAACGTTTAACATTTAGGAACATGTATACTTATTCTGTTTGCATTGTTTCGCCATTTTGTGGTTTTGATAGACACTTACTCTGTCAAACCAAGAGTTTTTGCCCACTCACTCGCTCATTTCTCTGTCTGTCTCTTTCTCTCTCTCTCTCTCTCTCTCTCTCTCTCTCTCTCTCTCAATCTCTTTGTTTTTCAGTCACCTTTTCTTGATATCCTCACTCATTCTTTTGAAATATAAATGTGACGTACGCTTAGAGAACAATGTAGATAATTATATGCCTATATTATTTTCGGCACATCTCGTCCAGACCCCCTCCCCTCTAATGGAATAGCGTTTGTCCATATTTTGTATATTTACATATATATATAGTATATATATATATATATATATATATATGTACTTTTTTCGGGGGGAGGGGGAGACACTCTTAACACTGGGATTATAATGCGAAGTAACAAGAATATATCAACAAGGGGAATAATAGAAGTAGTAGAGGGGGGGGGGGGGGTATCTTTTTTTAAAGTTTTTTTAGAGGGAACATGCCTATGTACCCCTTTTCCGTCTGTCACACATATTGTGTGCAGTGTTACAGTAATCCCCTTTACTTCGATCTGGCTCTCGTAGTTACCTGTTTGCATTCATATTCACATTCTTCTTTATCTTGCTTCCTTCTCCTTCATTCCCCCTCCCCTTCGAACTTGACTCTGTTTTTGTTTCCCCCTCTCTCTCTTTCAATTTCTGCAAGATCATCAGTGTCACCCCCACGCGTGGTACCCGATGCCAGTGACCCGGTCGGTAGCCAGCCAACAAGCCGAAGCTCCGGCGTACACCCGCTAGCCCCACAACGCCTCCCCCTTCAGGGGAAAGAGCGTTCAGCTCTGGTAAAGCATCACTCGACACCATGCTTCACTACTAGCAGGTATTTTTCCGGCGTTGTACACCCTCCACTTCCCCCCATCCGATCGGGGGAGATTCCCTCGCTAATGGAACCCTCTATCCTCCTTTACCCCCTGTTCCCTCCAAAAGTTTCTTTGTCTAGATTCCTAGTGGGAATTACTCTTTCATTTTCGTTTTGGTACATCGAGATTCGGCTTTGGGGTTGAAAAGAAGGACGAAAACAACTCCGAGGCAACTTACGAAAATAAGGTCATAATATATTTTGCACCCTGTTTGTTAGTTCAAACATTTGCAGTGGTGTTTCCATCACAGCTGAAGACCCCCCCCCCCCCCCAACATTCAAAGGCCTAACCAAAATGGGGAAAATGCAGAGGGTCTTTGTCACGCAGGATTTCCTTCTATAATTCTCATCCCGGGTTCCCACCCCTTCCCCTCATCCGGAAGGAAGCTGCCCCTTCTTTATAACTTCCTGGATACGCCATCGAGGTTCTGTAAGGTTATAATGACGCAGTGTTCAATCAGTATGAGTGATGTTACAGTAGCCTATATTGCCCATCATTAATATCATTATTTTATACGCCCCTTTCCGGGTTTTCTTTTGTAATGGGGTCGATAATTCTAAGATAAGGCATTCAGTGATGAATACACTTAAGCTACTTATATTGGGTTTTTACAAACCCTGCAGCAAATGCTCGATTAAGATCACTTGTTACAAATTGAAACTCAAAATGTAGCCATGCATATTGTTCTTAAATTTACTTATGATATAGCCTGAGTTTAATAGAGAGAGAGGAGGGGGGGGCGGGGGTTTGGCCAAAGTCATGGGGGTCGCATGTAAAGGTATAAAGCCTGAGTTGAATTGGGGAGCGGGGCCCAAGTCATACTTTTTTTCTTCCTTCAATATTTCATTTGTCTCTTCCCCTCTCTTTCTCTCTCTCTCTCTCTCTCTCTCTCATTTTTCACCTGCATGTATCTCTCATCTATGTGTGTCTATTTCTCTCTCTCTCTCTCTCTCTCTCTCTCTCTCTCTCTCTCAGTTTCCCTCTCTTTCTCTTTCCATCCCTTCCCTCCTGTCACCTTCTCATCCCAGTGATGATCTCGGACTATCAGGGCAAGATTCGTATGAAGATGCACCCTGAACAATAAAAGCATGGTCTTGGTTATTGTTTATGTTGGACCCAAGTCTCGATGACAACAGAACTGACAGCAAATGGTGACTAGTGTGGCCAACTATATTGTGAACACTTCTTGGTCTGTTTTTTTTAGGGAATTCCTTATGAGGAAGCTAATACTCTCTTTATATCGTTCAAAATCATCCCTTTTCTCCTAAAATTTGATCTCCTAAGTGGAAATAAGAACAAGCATGAATTACGTTTTGGTATTATATTTAACTTACATTAAAAATGATAGCCAACTTCAAATTTATTCATGTTTCCAACAAAACATTACAAATCAATTATAAGCATTTAAAATAAATGTAAGAAATACATGTTGGACACAGAGGGGTCCACTAAAAAGCAATGCTTGTACCAGTGTGAACACCTCAAATGATACTTAGGAATAATGAGTAATTAAATTAACCAATCTGTAACTACAAAAGGAACTACAAACCGAAATCAAATAGAACAATGACAATGAACTCACCAGGTTCAACCCTCCCTCGAGCGTTCACCCTCCACGAGCTCTGTTCATGACGAGGATTCACAACCGGCTTGAAATATTTGCCGCGTAAATATACCCCCATCACTCATATCAAATCGTAATTTATCACCTCGATGTTTGGATGTAAAATAACAAACTATAAATACATGTATCTTGAATAAGAAGAGGCGGGCAGCTCGTTTTGGGGGGTTAGGGTGTTACGGAGGCAATTTGTCATGAAAAAGTTTCATGTTGGCACGCTTCGGTATGTCGAGGGGCCTTTTGTGTCAATCCAGGTGCTTGTTTGATGAAAATCACGTCGGGCTCACGTTTTCACTATCTATTGGTGGCATTCATACAGACAATATTTCCTTACATGCAAGATTATCTTTAAGTTGCTATGAAATCATTGCATGACAGAGTCACCAATTCAGGATTAAGAAAGAAAAAAAGCCTTGTCATTTTTCAGTCATTATTTGTTGGGGAGGGGGTGGAGGTATTGAAATGGAAAATACTATAGCCCTGCTCATCAATGGGTATTGGGATGACAATTTTATCAAATTTGAAATAGAATGAGCGAGAAAAGAAAGATGAAAACGTGAAAGAGGGAAAGGAAGTAGGGAAATATAGGAAAAGAGAAAGAGAGATAGAGAGAGAGAGAGAGAGAGAGAGAGAGATAGGGAGAGAACAGCAGGATGATAAAATAGAAGTTCAAATTCTTTCATTATCGGTTACTGACTGCACTTGTCTGTAATTGTGGTATGATAATCATACCTGCTGTCATGTGAACCTGTCACGTTAGATTACAAGTGGTGGCCCAAATTCTTTCAAGATATCGTTTCGATACCAGACACAATAAAACGAAATTTCTGCTCATTCAAACATTTCAGTCATGTTTCTGTTCCCTAATGCGTTCAGGAAATGGGAAGGAGATAACATTAAAAAATGACTATCTGCAAACATGCTTGAGAGAATAATTGTTCCATGCATACTGATGACTGGTATGAAATTTGACAATAAGAAAGAGGCAATGAAACATGATTATAAGTCATCAAACGTGTTTTATAGCCAACTGTTCGAAATTATTTTGAAATAATCTCCCCCATCCCCCCCTCTCTCTCTCCCTCTCCCGTCTAAAACATCATGTTTTATCTAGCATGGTAATGTCTTTGAAAAATTAAGATAAAATTATTTTATCCGTACACGTTTACTGAAGGCAAAATGTAGTCAACCAAGCCCTAAATGTTGACACAACCGTGTCTGCAACTTGGCAAACGAAAATGATATTGGCTAATATATAGCCATAACGTGGGTGTTCAGGTAATTTTCGTCGTACCGAGTGCATACATTAATGAATAAGCAAGGACACTGTTGATGCATAACAAAGGCAGGGTGTGTCATTACCATGATTACATTTGTTAGCCTTGTCCTCTATCATGCTGCTCTTGGGTTGGTGACCATGCCTAAAACTTGGCTAATTCAAACAATGTTGCCCAATTTATAATATTAAAAACAGGGGAGTTCATGTATTTGTGGGTGTACAAAGTGCATACATAAGCGAAGACAATGTTATGTATAACAAAGGCAGGGGTGTCACACCATGATTGCATTTGGCTGGCCTTGTTCTCTACTGCTCTTGGGTTGATAACCCGATGGTCACAGCGACCTAATACAAGGTCATAGCGACCTAATACAACTGTCATAGAGAGATAAGGAAATCTGCATGATAAAATGTTATAAAAAAACTCTTTCAACCAATAATGATAATCAACAAGCAGATATCAATAAATGAAGTGAAATTGTAAAAAGAGATAGATAATATTATATGTATTTAAAAAATAAAAAAAAAAAAAAAAAAATTAGGGGGGGGGGGGGGGGGGGGGGGTAAGCGAAGTCTGCATATTGTGCAGGACAGTATCAGGACATTTACAATCGCTCTAGATACCCAGGACAATGACCTCCTAAGGCGACCACCCCTTGGGCAACTACCTCAGGTCATTAACACAGTTATCTGTTTGACTCGCATTTCATTAAAATAGAATAATGCACCAGTAAACTCAAATTACAATCAGGCAAAATTGTTGCAAACAACATTCTTATATCTAAAGGTTCAAACAAACTTTTCACCTGGTCACGCCCACTTCTTGAGCGAGAGCGGAACTTTATCGCCTAAGTTACCGTATGATAGCCAATCACGAGACTTCCTTGATAAGGCAATCGGTCATTGGCCTCTGCCATGCTTCATTGCGCATGCGTAAGCGAGTCATTCACTCTCCGTCAAATGCTATTAGTTCATAGCGTGAGATAAACAAATAGAAGCCAATTCTTTTGATTCATGACAAAAGTCTCGCGTAACTTTTTTTCTTTGATTCTCGTTCCCACCTTTTCATTATTCCTCTCTTTTTTTCATGTTTGTATTCGTACCGCGTCATTTCATCCTGTGCAGTGAGAATCGTTGGATCTGGCGCATGGTTGATCGAACTCTCGGAGCAGTTCAGCGACAGTGATCTAGGTAGATAAAAGCGCAGCTGCGAGTCGAAGAGCTTGTAGTTGTGACTTGGTCGTCGCTAGCTGTGCAAGCTCCCTCAAGCCTCACGTATACCAAACACAATTTGCACTCGTACACGTGCTAGAGTCCACAAACCGTAGACTCGACTTTTCTTTCATCAAACATCGCTGCCGTTTCCGTGCGTAGACACCCCGCTCCTTGCCTTCGCCAACTTCGTACTTCGAGAAAAAAAGAAGCACCAAACACCCGCGGAATGTTCAAAGGAGACATACTTACTGATCTGTAGGGTGCTTAGAATGTTTGGGAAGTGTTTGGATTAGTGAATTCCGACCTCTCTTCGAGTTTCCTAACGTTACAGAGTCGTGATTTTTGTGCCCCGTGGCGGAGTATCGTATTCGCTTCTTCGCGTGGAGGAGGTGCGGGAGCGACAGGCGACAAATTGCCGCTTCAAAGAAAAACACCGTGGAAGGCGTTGGAATAGCCTCTGCCAGACCCGCCCTCCGTTGAATTACACCCACAACTGAATCGCAATTGTTGGTTAAAACTTAGATTATTCATAATCATTTCTTGGCTGTTGGATGTCATCATTATAGTCATACGTCTTTAGCCCTGTATGTGTTTGTCACGTACAACTCTATAGAGGTAAAGCCGAGCAAAACACAAAAGTTGGATTAAATTGATAAATCATAAAAGCTTAAAGTGGGGCCAGCCATTTTGACAATAGTAGTTTAATCTCTATACCTCGACAATTTTATTCAATTTGTATGAACGACATTACTTCAAAGGCCATTCAAGGCTATTCTAGTTGTGTGACTGGGGATGAGTTTATCGACCTAAATATCATTGCTCCGCTGGAATGACCTACTTGTATAAGAGTCGTTTACTGCGTTCAAAGTCTAAAGAATGTCTTTAGAAATATGATTACAAACAACGCCAGTCAATGTATAAATTATTGTATACTTTTACCAAATGAAGGCAACACCTGGTTCAGTAGTCTGAATGTAGTAGGTCCATGGTTTGATTAAACGTCTGCTTTTAGAGATAGGGGAACAGTAACAGCGTTGAAACTTTAGTTATTTTGCCTCTGATAATTATATAGACGAACAGTATATATTCTTCATCTATTTTGAACTCTCAACTAGGACCATGTGTTGTTTGATCTTGTTATCCGTCATTTGCATCATCGGCGTCACGTTGTTCGTCTTCCGGTCCACTCGACCTAAGAAGATGCTCGATCCGACAGGTCGCGCGGTGGTCGTCACCGGATGCGACACCGGGTTCGGGCACGCCATCGCCAAGCGTTTCGACGAGGCGGGGTTCACTGTGTTTGCTGGAGTACTGTACCCAGAGAAGGCTGGAGCCATGAAGCTCCGTGCAGAGGGTTCGGAGAGGCTCCATGTGATCCACATGGACGTGACCAAGGATTCCCAGGTGCAGGAGGCTGTTGACTATGTCCAGAAGCACCTTCCTGATCCGGACAAGGGTAAGTCCAAATCCTCGAGACTATAATGCTCCAAAAACTCTTCATTGTCCAGTATATCACTTTAAATTTAAAGGGCCGAGGGTCACAGCGCTTTCAAAGTGTTGCATTTTGCTGGATCCAATGACATAAAGATTGCATCCAGAGATGTGAATTCTTACTTTGTAGACGATGTCAGCATGGTCAGTCCGTCTGTCTTCGGCTATTTCAGATGGATTCTAGCATGTTATAGGTAAATCCACCGCAATACGAATCATTTTGGCCAGGTTATAGATGTAGAACATTTAGAAAACCGAATAAGCCGAAATTATATTTCCATGTATTATAAATGTATTTCTTT
Source organism: Strongylocentrotus purpuratus (assembly GCF_000002235.5). Classification (NCBI taxonomy): domain Eukaryota; kingdom Metazoa; phylum Echinodermata; class Echinoidea; order Camarodonta; family Strongylocentrotidae; genus Strongylocentrotus; species Strongylocentrotus purpuratus. The sequence continues at coordinate 19,061,106 of NW_022145607.1, read as the reverse complement.
ACAAAGCAATAAATCATCAGAAATATAAGTTCAGTTGACGTCGCTTGCATGTGAACTGACGAACTATAACCATGAGCGAATGAACGTGAATAAAATCCCCATGTAGTTAAGTCCTAACGTGTGAATTTTAGGTATGACATATCATGCTCAGTGCATATGAAGCAAATATGAATACCTGCTTGGAAGTCAATGTTCGGTAACTGAACACAAAAATGGTCCTTCTCGCTGTCACCGAACATGATTGATTATATACAGATAACAAATAAGCAAAGATCATTGTATGCAATATCTGTATTCTAGTGGAAACTGTCAGTACACAGGTCAATATTGACTGTGAAGTTCAAATCCCGGTGTAGTTTGGGCTTTTGACTTTGAGTGATAAGTTGTAATAATCACGTAACATTGTAAGAGCATGGACCTGGTGAGAGCAAGAGTGATTGAGAATGTTTGCCTCTTCATCGAGCGCGCTTGACTCTCAAACCTGGGTTACTTCATATTATATTTATTCTTGGGAACCTACAAAAACAAGCTATGCTTTCCAGGAGGTTCCTGTTTCATTTCATAATTTTGATCTTACTTTGTCAGCTATATTCTTCATTGTGCAAACAATTGTTATGTGAAATGAATAAATAAAATCAATCAATCAATCAATCAATCAATACAGGCTCACAATATTTTTTAAGAAATATAATGGAATATGTTACTCTCTTGTATGATGTCTACAAAAAAAGAAACCACTCTATAGTATACCTCTAGTTTGAAGACAGCAGGCCTATTTCCACCTACGTCCATAACGAAATATTATACCAACTTTACAAAGATAGATTACTCTACTTAATATTCAACTTTTTGCAGAGTTAGCGAATATAATTGACCCTCGATATTGTCCTTTACCTTTATTTACGCCCCTATAACTCTAGTTGAAATAAGAGTAGGAAATCAGTTCACCAACAATACATTTCGAGAAATTAACTATCCACTTTTTGTTCATAAAGGTTATAACATGGATTCCATGATTCCATTAGTGGCTCAGCAGAAACTGCCAAAACATGTCAACAGTTTTGACAAGTCCATAACAGTGCTTACAGACATATACATGCTATACATCAATGGCGATTTGGAAATGCCTTTTTTGCTCCAACATTCGGAAAAATATATATCATAAACCTGTTTTACTGTACATAAGGGCCTATAGTGTTGCTGAGGGGCATGCATGCGCCATATACATGATGTAGCTTTACTCCCCATGGCCTGAGCAAGAACAAACGAATAATATTTCTTGAATTTGATAGGATTTATGAGGATTATTGCTTCGAGAGAAACTGGTCAAGGCCGGATGACCGGGCCATGACCTCAAACTACACTCCCTTTCGCCCAGTGGAGGATCCAGGGGTGCATGGCGGGGGCGGCCGGAGGTGTAACGGGGCGTGTGCCCCCAAGAGGAATAAAAGAGGTATCATGGAAGAAGAATCTTTCCTATTTTTTTTTTGTTAAAGAAATTTGAAGTAAAAACAGCACTTCAAAAACATGATGAACTTTGTATTAGTTTTCACAGAATTGACGCACTTGTGCCCCCTCCCCTCCCCCACTCGCTAGCAAATCCTGGATCTGCCACTGCCCTCCCTCCCATGCTGATGATTCGTGCTTCTCGTTGTGGGACCATAATACGTTTACCATAAACCATACGTAGTTACTATGGTAACGAGGTACACCTTCCATGCCCATTGCTTTTCTCTCACATCAATCATACCAGAAGTTTTGATAAACGCATATTTTGTCAAAGTACTTTTACTTTAATTTTAATCAATTTTAACCGATGTCTCTTGATTCGTCGAGGTGTTAGCCTTCTTTTCTAAATGTATGCCCTCATTTGTTGAAAAACGCGATTTAAAAATCTTTGTTTTATTTATTAGCTTGTCATTTTATTTTTAAACTTGGGTAAATAGTAATCACATTATTGTCCCTACCGCAAATACAATGTTCAACAGTAGATGGTGACTTTTCTCCAACACTTCGCAGGTCAGCACATGCGCAGATACGATACTGGGGAATTTCTGGCTTCCTCAGAGAATGTACAGCAGTGTCAACTAATTCCTTATTTCACTAAACTATTGTTCAGGTTTAATGAACTCCCTGAAGATTTGATAAGATCTATGTAGGCACCATAATGATAAGTTACTTTAATTACTTGGTTCCGAAACTATTATTTCTGTCGGTCTTCTCTACCCATTGTATTTCTATGAGAACCGGAAGTGCCTTTGCCAAATAAACCCATGACCCACCGGTGCTGCTTGATATGGCCAAATACCATACTTGTTCAAGAAAGCAACCAAAATATGTGCATACAGCGTTGTCACGATTTGCAACATTCTTCTGGACGACAGTGATCATAACTCTTTTAAACTTTTCATTTTAACAATACCAAAACAGATTTTTATAAACGAGATCCTTCATCTGCTTTTAAGAATGTCAAGTCAACGGAATTGATAATACGAATTTCTAATGTGATTCCTCAATTCCGCATGTTTACTTCGATGTTTTTTTAAAAATTAGTACAACTGTGATTGTTTTTATTCACGCACTGTTGTTTTACCATGGAAAAACCAATAAAATACATAAATAAAATAAGTGATGAGTTTGCTGGATATATCCCCGTCACTTTTAAATAATAGTCTTGTTAATAACAGATTCACGAAATATTCTCTTGATTCATACTTGAAAATTGCTTTTCTCCATTTAAAACAAAATTTAAAAGAAAGCGACATGGAAAACCAAACGTCCTTTCGAAATAAGTAGGTCAATTCTAACCAAATAATACTATTTTATGCACTGGTTATGATTTGTATCTCCTCGTCAAAATCGAGGCATAAAGCTAAAGAAGCAATGAAAATGAATAACTCTCTCTTATTCCCTTTTTGCCTTCAATCGCATGTCAATAAAGTAGTTTATTGTTACGTTGAGTATCACTTATAAGTCGTCAAAATCGAGGCATAAAGCTAAAGAAGCAATGAAAATGAATAACTCTCTCTTATTCCCTTTTGCCTTCAACCGCATGTCAATAAAGTAGTTTATTGTTACGTTGAGTATCACTTATAAGTCGTCAACATCGAGGCAGAAAGCTTCAAAAAAAGAGGAATGAAACGTTTTATGTGATGCACTTATACACTTTTAGACTTTAGATTCTCCGTTTCTCTCTCACCTCCAGTTATACCTCGGTATTTGCCGACATTATCATCAGCATGTGCCCCCCCCCACCAGCCCTTCTTTGCTCCCCCTCCCCACCTCTCCATACACGTTCTTTCACCTTCTACTTTCTCATGAGTTGAACGTGCACCCTTTACTTGATCAGCTGACGGTGTATAGTTTACTTTGAAATATTGTTACCTTTGAAACCCATAGAAATCTAAAAATAACTTGATCGTTTCAGTACAAACATAGCGCTATAATTATGCACATGTTTAATTCTTCCCTGTGTCAACTTGTAAACTAACCTTCGATATTGACATCAGGTGTTCAGAACCTATTAAACCACTTTGTATTTACCCAACCCAGATAGATCGATAGATATGATAAATATTCCAGTAATATGTAACATAATGGTTCATGAATTGTGTTAGGGGTCGTTGACTCGAGTCTAGATAACCTTGCCTGTAGTGGGTATGTTTCTTGTGATCTTGTGGACTAGTCTCCGGACTCTGAACCACGGGGTACAGGGCTTCGAATCGATCAGGGACTGTTCGATTTGCGTGGACGTGGACGTGTGACTTCCTGTTAAGGCACTGGTAGTCACGTGTGACGTCCTTAAAGGATGCCACACGTTGCAGTTCACGTTCTCGTCGTGCAAATCGAAAAGTCCCTATTGTCGCACCAATAACGTCATTTGGCAAGGCATTACTACACTTGCCACTCTCCACCCAGGTGTTAAAAGGGTGCCAATAGAAAGGAATTTCTTGAATGCCGTGAGCGCCGGAATCGGTAGCCTAGCAAGAGCCGGGGTAATAATGGCTAATGAGCGTTATGAAAATATCCAATATCATAACCATTAAAGGGAGATAATTATGTGTATATAATATAATATTATACAACACCTACGTGAATCCCTGTCATTTGATTGGAGGATTGTTGGTCACATGATATTCATTAGATGGTATATTGCACGGTCGTGCATTTTTGGTTATATGCGCCGTGCATTTTTGGTTATATGCAGACTGCGTACCTCTCTGCCGTGCGCGCGCGTATCCCTGCGTGTATCTGACGCGAAGGCAATCTGAATGTAATCGAGAAGGCTTGAATCCAACCTTAATTTATCTTTTATAAGGAGTAAAGCATAATTTGTTGATTGACGTTCTATTAGATCTTCTTCGATGTTGTATAAAACAAATAATGAATGTTATTCATTCGTTCAATGGTGCGAATATTTTCATTCGTTGAAAGATTAACATTAATTCTATTCAACTCATGAAAATATTCGCACTATTGAACTCATAAACATTCATTATTTGTATATTATATATAGTATATAATTGCATTATAGGTAAAGTCAAATCACTGGTACTAGTACTGTATATCATATTCGATGAAAAATGTAAGCTACTTTAGATTTCAAAAGCGAAACAATATTTCTCAATTATTTTTGAAGAAACAGATTAGTAAAAATAAGTATTGACGAATTACATTTTATCCGCACAGAAGCTCGTCTGTCGGATTATTTGTCATCATAACCAACCACAACAGAGTGTATAGTTTTGTTGAATTACAGATGCTCCATCACAAAAATGGCGACATACAAATTTAGCGCTTACACAAATGAAATTATACTGGACCGCATGAACTACTATAATATGGCGCTCGTAAAATATGTCTTTTTTACGGACGTGCATTGAGCTGGCGTACGTTGACCCCGCTGGCTCTTTTTCATCTCTTGGTGAAAATGCAATAGTTTCTCAGACTTCAGTGTGAAAAAAAAGAAAACTTTTTGTTGGTTGTCAATGTCTGTGTTGTTGTTTACTCTCTTTCATTGTAAACTCTGCACCACGAGCCTCATGACAATAAAGTGCGGTTTATAAATCGACGGTGAATACAGGTGAAGAAGAGACACAAATCATTATCCACACACGAGTGGGGTCATTTTTTTGTTGTTGGTGCGGATGGGCCATTCAATAGAAATTTTGCTAAGCTTGTTCCTAATACGCTTTAGATTTGTGATCTTTCCAGCCTCTGCCTCTGCGACATCCATTGTACCATGTGGATTCCTTTCAAAATTATTTCAGACAACGTACCCTACTCAAACAAACTTTGGGACTTCCAAGGCAATCTATACCGCAAGCCAATGCTGAGTTTGTTTTTACATGATGGTATTTCATTTTCACTTCTTTTCTAATCCCTAAAAGTCGATGAATGTGTATGCCAGGCTATGCTTACACTCAAACACCAACAGAAATCATAAAAAAGATACCAAGGGCAATAAAAATGTAATCAAAAGTCCCCAACAAACGTATTTATAATGGTTCAGTGACATATAAATAGTCTGTAAGGGCATTGAGGTCATTTGGTCCAGTCTAATCCTTGTATGTGTGTGGGTGCGTGTGTTTAGTGCGTGTGTGCGTTTATATGGGGTTTAGGGATGTAAATATTTGTATACCCAGTACAATATTTTAGAGTCCTTGATTAATCAAAACCCGTTTTCAAGATATTCATTGTGAGTACACTTCTTGTACTGTCATTATTTTTAGGCCTTTTAAGTCCTTTCTGCTTATTTGTATGGACCCGTGGCGTAAGCATATTATTGTGGTATTTTGAGATGAATTAGCGTCCTATAAAAGGCTAATCCGACAAAGAACTGAAAACCAATTACCTTCAAATTTTCCCAATTTTGAATCTCAAATCACGTACCGAATACCACATTTTAAATGACCTCATTTTACCCCATGCTATGAGTATATCAAAAGGGATCAGTGTAGAGCATGCATGGGGCTCCACCGCCAAACTTTGAGTAGAAAGAAAAGCAAAGAGGTGTAGATTGAACCTTTCGTTTCGTAGGTTGAATTCTGGTAAATGATTTGTGAAAAAGATCATTCTTTTTAAACCGTCTGGAAAAACATCATAAGATGTTCCGTGAGAAATATTGCTCATAAACTTCTTCCCATTTCCCAAACATGACTAGGACTACGTCGGACCGAAGTTTTGATGTCACATGTTCATGTAGCCCCATGTTGACATATCTGTGTCGGCTTATTTTTTGATGATATTCAGAGTTAGTAAATAAACATAAATCTTGGTAGTTTTTAAGCCTCAAGATACTCAATGTTTCCTACTTGCCACATAAGAAACCCCGTATAGTTTAGGCCTATAATACGGTTTCCTTTACATTAAAATTGCATGAAAAGTATTCCACTCTTTGATAACTATTAAAGGTACAGGTCGAATCCATCCAAAGTGAATGCCCACATATGGTGATTTATTGTTAGAATGAAGGTGTTAAACCATGGACATCTCTATCATGTCCCTGGTTAAACACGGAGAGTATGAAAGGAAATGAATAGCCATCTCAATTCCTTGCACAAAAAACCCTTAGGCGGTTGAAGACAGAGAATAAAAATTGTGTCGTCCCGATAAAGCAACGTACCCAGTGGCGTTTCATTAATTCGTTGAAAACGTGCGAATAGATTCACAACGCAAAGCATTATATGTAAGAATTATAGGTAAGCACATTGCAATAGACTCTTGCTACCATATTCACTCATATATTTCAAAGTTCATATTTCTAGGTTTCATACCTTTTAACAATGGCTTGCTATTCCACCCATTTCTTAATTCTCTGAAAAAGTTATTTGCTTCAGGAATTATAGCAGTGATTTTAAATGCAAGTGACTTATCCAGGTCACCAGTTTAGCCGGCTATTATAGATATCAAATATTAACGTGACGAAAGAGTTCTCGTAATAATGTCTCGAGCAGTTTTCATTTGTTAAAGTCCAAGTCTGTATAGAGTGTTGAGTACTCGCATGAGTCTAATTCATTGAATACTTTAGATATTCTTCAAATGGCTTCTATTGGTAAATCAATAATGATAAATCAAAATCGATTTTAGCAACTGTCCACCAAAAAAAGTATATACTCTTCAAATAAGAATGAAATACCTATCGTTGATAAACTAAGTATATTAAAGACCTTTACCACGGCACTTGGAGTCAGTGGCTCTTGAATAGATCCGCAATATAATGTAATATGAAACAGAAACAAAGAATAAATTAATTTACATCATTTAAAAAACACAAAATACACATTTAATGTCTTATTTCGTTTCGTCTCAAATGGATTTTTATTTTATTCAGATATAATGTAGACTTATTTCTGTTTAAATTGTCACGACTGTCTTTTACTAATAAAGGCGTTTTGAAATGAACGAGTTGGTCTCGGCTGTAATTCGTCTAGTGAAGGACACAAATGATGGAGAAGTGATAGGTATATATGGAAAGATGCAATATTTTTGAGAGGAAATTATTTAAGCAGTACATAAACTATGCACAATCAGAAAAGTATGCTCGCTCGCAAAATTGGAAAGTTGACGTTGGGGCAAAGACGTCACTCCTTCATCTGTTCATGTCCAAAATTGTTCCCTTATAGGCCTACTTATTTTCAAACAATACATCATCTCAACAACAAATTAATTCGTTTTGTTAATAAGGATTCAGCCTGTTGAGAATGCGATTTATCTTTCACATTGAAGTGAGCAGTGCAAGAATTAGCATCGAATTTGAACCAGTGTGCATAGTGCATGTGAAATGTGAAACTCGTTCCTGGAAAGGGTTTTTATAAACTTGTAAGCTAAAGCTGAGATTGACACATACCCAGGTTCTCTCAATGCAAAGTCTTAGACCAAAACTTCTTAAAAATTATTATTAGTTGGCTCTTGTCCACGTGTAGTAGTGGTGGTTATTTTACCTGACTGCTCAGAAAGCATAAATGCTTTTTAGTAAGCAACCAGAGTACCGACGGCTTTAAGTCCTCTCCGAGGACGTATGACTAAGCCTACAACTAGATCCGTAACAGCTCTACCCTGCTTCTGTAACCGTTACCAATGCCGATACAATGATAGAGGTTGTATTCCTTCAAAATGTTGAATTGATGATTTAAGTTCGATGGATCTCGCCTTACCAAAGATTGAAATCAAGCCACAAAAAAAATCAGAGTTATAAATGCACATAGATCACCGTGGTTCACGTTACATGGCAAATATTTACCGCGATGAGAAATGTTGCTGCACCCGTTTTCACTCGTCACTGGTGCAAGCGGCTCCCCGACCCGCTGGATTTGAACAAAAGTGCAAAGGGCTCGCGCGGTTGGGTAGGTGTCACCTGAAGGTCAGGTAGCGTCAAGGTCACCAAGAGCCAGATGTAGGTCACGTGAGGACAGGTCGCCTGTCAGTAGTTGAGCACATGTTCGGATAGTCTGTATGTTCGTAACCCTTTTCTGTTTTTGTGTGTGCATGTGTGTCCTCTTTCTTTCAATTGGAGCCGTATTCACACTTATTCTATTTATGAGTATGTTAATATTAGAAGTATACACACTTTCTCGTAAGATAATTTAGCATTAATTTAAGCATAATTTAGACCATTTGCCGACCCGTTGCCAACCATTTGCCAACTGCACGAAAAAGCGCGAAGAGAGGTCTTTTCATATCATTTATCATTTACACACTTTTGCTTTTTCAAACTCCAGTACTCTCTAAAAAAAATCGAGTGATCACGGACGTCACTCCTCTGGAGAGTGAAAATGTTGTGAAAATAGAGTGAACATTCACTCTTTTCTTCTTAGAGAGCACTCTAAAATCAATCGATTTTCACTCCTAAACAAGTGATCACGGACGTCACTCCCAAGAAAGTGAAAATAGAGTGAAAATTCACTCTCTTTTTTTAGAGAGTAAGTATTCATAATATATTCTATATGTTGGGTATGAAGACAATCATGCAGGAAGAAATGTCCGGCCTGTGACACACTGCGTAAAACAAGCACTTGAGGAAAGAACTCATGTGACCAATACAATGGAGCCACTAAAGAGTTCCTATAACACCATGGCATAACACATGGACCAAAGGGTGTTTTAACGTTGGGTTGTCAAAAGAACGAATGCTTTTAAGATTTGCAAGATATAATCATATCAATGATTGTTGTATCTTCAAGAAACATTTGTATCTTTTGCTTGTGCATTATCTGATGATAAAGTCGGTTCTAGGACACCTACCCCCTGGACATCCACCCCCGGATAACCATCCCCAGTCAACTACCCCGTTTAGAGTGTTCTTATTTTGTTAATGTGAATGGGGCCGAATAGGGTCATGCTCACATGACGAATAAATGATATTGATTTTTGTTTATTTCTGTCCTAGTTTTGTTGATTACCGAGTCTGGCAGGTCTGCTGGCTTTGAAGTATATTTTTATATTTTAAACATGAAAACTGATTACAGAACTTTGTCACGAACTAAAAGGTTATGTTTATTTTTACCCACGACCAAATTTATGAATTAACGATACTAGAGTTGAAGGGGTGAGCCGGCTTTGAAGATTTTCAAAAATAATTTAAACATGAAAACTGATTACAAAACTTTGTCACGAGCTAAAAGATTATGTTTATTTTTACCCACGTGAGTACACCGTTGTTGTTGTTTACCTAAGTGAAGGCTCGTGGAAACATGCGCGGTAAACCGCCGCGGCAAGATTTAAGAAATATTTTACGATCAAAATTAATGTATGAATTAACGATATTTAGAGTTTAAGGGGTGAGATAAAAAGTGGCTGCACGTAAGGCACAGAAATATGAGGCATATCACACTTACTGTCATTTTACTTCGCCGCGGTGTTTCATTAGGCGGTTTACTGCGTCAGTTGAAGACGAAGCATAAGCATTGCCTTTTTACCGGCTACACACGAGGTGTCTAATGTCGATATTGTTTATACTTGCGTTTATCAATGAATAAATGAAATTAATCAACACGCCAATAAATCAATGCAATTTGTCCACTGTTCATTTTATAATGATTTTTGGCAATATGTTATCCTTTCAATGTGCGTGAAAGACCGCACTCTTGACGCAGTCCAATGACGAGCATGATTTAACTTGTTGCTTCGAAAAACTCGGTTTGAACTGGACTTAAAACTCAGTGTCGCATGTCGGGTTCAATAATGTTCATTTCTACATGTTATAGGCATGATATTTGGGAGGGATACGCTTTTAAGAGGCATGTTTTGTCAGGTCGGATCAAATTTCAAATAATGCATATTTGAAGTTGTTTAAGTTGACATGTTGGCTTATGTTGGCTTCTCAACATGTTTGAAGTTGTTTAAATTGACATCGTCACATGCCAACATGGTGACAATGTTTCTTCGTGTTGTTTTATACATTCTTTGTTTCGTACGTGACCATACGTATCACCCGTATCACCATGATTTGGAACGTAATGTGACATTTAACTACATAAATGATATTGACACAGAACTTTGCTCCTAATTTTGACACTGCTCGATGCCGACCATGTTGCTTTCTTACCTTCCAATTAGGGATAATCTCTATTTTTGCTTTGGTTTTTAACGTTGCTTTCATTTTCCCCAATCAGTTTCTACTTCAGTATTTTGAGTTATGGTAAACTATGAACAACAATCGGCGGATCGCAATGGTTAACTTAAAAAGCAACGCCTTATACTTTTCATCTTAACTTTGTGTATATTTGTTAGTGTGCATGTATCGGGATATTGTAGGTTCTACAAAGCTATGGATTCTTAGTCGAATCATAGATGGGAATGAATACATTGACGTGAATTATCTTGTGGCCTGAACGGCCTTGTGATAAAACTTATTGTGACATATTGACCTTGTTTAATCTAAAATGCATTCTCAAAAGATATACACATCTCAGTTGCTTTTGCAATTTGGAGCGGTCGTTCGCAGTGAATTCCATTTGAGGTGTTTTTAGCGCGGGCCACTAATTCACTTGGACAGGGTGTTTTTCCCTTTCATATTTAGCTTCATCAAAATAACAAGGTCAACGATTCCTCTTCAGCGTCCCGGAGGGTCTTTGTGCTGCCGTGTATGATTATGAAGACTGAACTTGAAACACTTTAGTGAAAATTTAACTGTGTGAATAACTATAGAACGATCGATAATTACTTTTGACAAGTCTAGTTTCCCAGATAGAATTGTCACCTTAACGCATTCTTCGGATGCCACACCTAGCCATCGTATCCCAGAAGACGCATTGTACGATCGTATCCAGAGGCGGCGCCCCCGATTTTGTTCGGGGGGGGGGGTGGCAAGGGTCTTAAAATATATCCAAGCAATACCATGTTTTGATTCATATCTTTCTCATAGGTGTTAAATCTGTCTCAAATTTTGAGAAGCAAAACAAAAAAAGGAAAAGACAAAAGTTGTAACATTTTGGAGATACATTTTTTGGCAAAAAATAAACGGAAGTGGCAATCGTCTCCCCCCCCCCTCAACCTGCATCTTAAAGCCGCCCCTGATCGTATTCGCAGCAACGAATGGAAGGTTAACGTGAAGTCCGAATGAGAACCATCAATCAAAGTCTACGTGTGGGGCTGTAATGTTTATCTGCCGTGTTCAGCTCGATTAAAGACGCCATGTTAAGAAGTGATGGATGATCTGTGGATGTTCTGTGTCACTGTCTATTTGTTATCAACCCGTCTTCCGTATTGGCCGATCGTGTAACCATCAGTCGAGACACGCGGGAAAGACATCGCAACAAATTAAACCTGGTTTGGACTGGCGACGCACCACCTTCGCTCGCTAATGACGCCAGACTCCGATCTTCAGGCGACGCATCAAGACCCACTCTTCGATGACGCCTTAAAGTTCACGTAGCATTAATAAGACGTGATGCGATATTGGTTGTGGCCATTGAGGAACTGCTCGAGGAATGGCCTCTCCAGTATCCTTCCTATGCCACAATCATCGTTCATTCTCGTGAATGAATGCACGTTCTGACGAGATACACCCCTAGTTCAAATCAGTAGCAAATCTGAATGAAATTAATGTCGTCGTCCGCGAGACTGGTTTCCGTGAAGTCTGTGCATGCTGTCAAACCTATTATGTACTGATGATGGTTGAGATGCCCACTTGGAAGTGAAGCCTATCAGCAAGTCATTGATATGGTCACATCGTGGCGACCTTTCAATAAAGAAGAGGCCTCATCTACTTGTTCGATACAATAGTCAATAAGATGGGGCTCCCCTTTCACATCTTACCCAATATGCATGTACTGTCATGCACATTCTGAAATATAAAAGCATTGCGGTATTAAACAGGGCATGATATACCTCTACGCAAGTAAAAAAAAAAAAATGCAGTTCTGTCGAAGAATAAAAAGAATTTAAAAAAGTATATTATATTCCTATCCAATTAATAGGCATGCATATACTACGACCTCTTATTTTGTGATTAAAGAAAACAAGGAGTATAAAACGCGGGCCATTGATGAATATCCCATTATTATAGTTTCTAAATTACAATACAAAATATTTCTTTTCAACTTCCATGTCACTGCTTTATGCAATGAGGTTGGTTTTATATAAAAGATTGGTTGGATATTTATATGTATATAAAAGAATATGCTCAATACTAAATGAAACTAGTTTACATACTCTCGAATATTTTTTTTAATTAGTACGTTATAATATTCAAATTCTCTTCGTTCTGCTGATGAGAACTACTCATTTTAATATATTTGTCACAACTGTTTTTGTCCAAAATGTCATGATTAAATCATTTTTAAAAATCACCTGCACCCTGTGAAACTCCTACCTATACCATTATTGCTCGTTTCTTTACCTTTACGGTTACTAAAGTCAAATAAAATATTGATGTGTTCAGTTCGTTGTATATTTTATAAGGGTAAGCTGATAAAATTGTGACATAATATACGTTTAATGAATGTCTTTTGAATGGTCTTAGTCAAAATCGTAAACACGTAAACACTTTTTGTCGGTGGATAGTTCTAGTACCTAACTAAATATTGAATATTTGCGTCGGCATATTTTACTTCCATCCAAACATATTTCGGATGTTTATCTTCTGGAATCGCAAACTTAGTCCGACCCAATTCTCCCTCTACTCCCAGATCGGTCATAATGTCCCCAATGTATTGGACCCCTGCAAACGGTCAGATCTCTTGGAATGACTTAAATCGTATTTTTTTTGAGGTTCTGAAATCTGTTTTCGTTCGGCAAAGTGAAGCACCTGCCGTCGTTTTGTCTTCGTCATGTTTATTTCCTACTCGAGTTCGAGTTGTTTTGTCGGTGTGTAAACATATGTTGTTATGAGGCTTTTTCGTACATTCCTGTCAGATGTGATAATAATGTATTTCCACTGACATACATATTCAGCATGACATGAGAATGCTAGTTCGAGAAAAGAAGAAAATAAAATGAGCATAGCCAGATTTGTAGGACATTAAGATATCGTCGTTCATTAATTTTATTCCAATGAGACACGACAACCAGAGAGTTCTAATTAAGAATCAAGTAGCAATAAACCTGTTTTTCGAAGGGAATCTATAACTATACAGACGCTCGGTTTTAAAGAGCAATTGCCAGAAATAAGCTAAAGTAATGAAAAACTTATTCTTAAGTAAAGAATGGACAAGAAATATCACCAATGCAAGTTAGTACATGACTAGTAGGCCTAACGATGGCTGCTTTATTATAAAGCACATGTCCGTGACACAAGCACTCCAGCAATATTGCCCAGGTCATATACCTGGCCCCCGCTGCATAAAAATTACCACTGATGGTAACTTTGCCACCAATGGCAACTACCATGGTAACAGGGCTCAGCAGCCTATCAAAATCAAGGTTTCCATGGTAGTTACCATTGATGGCAAAGTTACCATCGATGGTAATTTTTATGCAACGGGGCCCTGATGGGCAAAACTAGGCCTATACTTGTTTACACATGATGGAGAGTTGTAAGTTTGGACTTATGTCTTGCCAGAGGGCGGGATTTGAACCCTCAATCCATGGCATGTTTGCCGGATTGAGAGTCGAAGTGATTAAAACACTGTACCACGAGACCTCAACATGCTCACACACGTGGCTCTCCCTTGCACTTAGACACGCGGGTATTTACGCCGAAACTCTAAACGTTACTGCTTCCTTGAAAGGTATTCAAATGTCATATAAAATGAAAGCAACATGGATGTCATAATCACGCCCACAACCAATCACATTCAATTTATGAGTCACGTGGTAAGAGACTACCATTTTGTCTGGCCGTCTAGGAGTTTTTTGCGATGTCACTCTCGATCAGGTGATCCCGAGTCTCACCCTTTTTTTCCCGATTTTTGTTTTCGATTTCTTTTCGAGTCTGTAATTATGACATTTCTGTTGGCTCCATGTGAGTCAAAGCTTATGCCTTTGCTGACTGTTTGACATTTTATTTGGATGTGACATTTTAATTTTTTTTTATTAATTGTTAAATATCTGTCTATTTGAACTATTTTAATGTAACTTGCCTTTCATTGTTTTCGCGCCTTGATGGAACGTTTGGGATATGTGGGCATTATAAATTTATGTATAATTATTGTTATTTGTATTATTGATATTATTATTATTATCTAAAATTCTAAATGATAGAAATTAAAGTTCAGCTTCCTAGTACGACACTGAATGGAGTCGTCAGAAACCTTTTGAACAGTCTTGTACTTGTAGGACATTCGGATTTCAAACGTAAACGTTACCTCAATATAATTAATTTGCAATGCAGTTTCCTCCGCGATATTGTAAATGTACTTGAATAGCGGTATATCTAAAATTCTTTAAATATGTCCGTTCTTTTCTTGAATTTGAGAAAATTTGATCAATTAAGATTTATATGATTCGCGAATAAAGGTACACATTGTACTTCAATATCAATCATTCCACTTTCAGTGGTTTACACTGACCAACAACACCGTCCTACATACATTGTACACTCTCCAACTCTTCCCTCGTAATGAATTAAAATTGTCATCCTTTTTATCCCATAACTCTTTAACTTTCAACTAGGATTTGCATTCAATAACATCAAAAGGTCTTATATGCTTTATGGCGAATTTTCTTGTTTACAATTTCGATCCATACTTCGAAGTTTAGGGGAACAATACGCGTATCTCGCTGCTTTTCCATTTAATTATTTGCATGCAAAAGGTTGCGATATACCGGTAGCATCGATTATGGCTACGGGGATGCATGGCAATATTGTTTTTGTCAAATAACCATTTTCCTCTCTGTATACTCTACCGTATGCTTCGAGTGATCAGAGATCCAATCAATAATCCTGCTGTTATAAATGTGCATATTCACATTTCTTTAAAATTACCATTGCTCGCGGCCCCTTTGTGACAGAAATCAATGGCAATTCATATCCTTGAACTGATTTGTCACCGTGGTTATGCATTTGTCGTGAAATCACCTATCTGTATTTCATCTGTTTCACAGGATTTGTTTTGCGCTTCTTCAAAATAACGGTATTAATTGCCGAACGTTTGCAGATTGAAATGCGAACCTATACCTGATGTCGAATCGTTGCTGGAGAGCAATGTCCGAGCGGTCATTCACCTCGGCTGCCGGTCAGTGTGTGTGCAAACTTATCAAACCAGCTAGCGGCCACTGTGTGGTCAGTTGAATGCCCAAACAGAATAAATAGTGGTCAAATTTGCATATGCTAGATCTAAACTTTCTGTTGACTATCAGAGATCAGTTTCCAGCATTTGTAAATATTTCATTATCACGTCTTTATTGTGCTACCCGGACAATAATTGTCCATTTAAACCAGGAGTGGCCAATACATGACGTGTAAGGCTCACTTATCTTCACAGCATGCTATAAATGAACGTGAAACTGATGAACAGGTAAATGGACAATAATAAAACGAATCTGTAAATTACTGAACTATTTCATTTATTATTATCCTCAAGCTTCGAAGGGCTTATTAAGTTACAAAGCATTTAAGCCTTTAAAAAAAAAATTAAGAACAATATTTCATAGGACTGCTGGTTTTAAATCTCATGAATTGTAAAATTAGCCCTTAGTAGTAGGTTGCCCGATTCATTTATTGACGTTAACGTTCACAACTGAATGACACTCGCCGTTACAACGTAGAAAATATCAACAACATTCATTATAAATAAATTAAAATTATCGTATCAGCATGGACCTATCCATAGTATCAGGCATAGTCCTGTTCAAATATTAAACAAAACCTCGTCATTTAAAGAAGACATGTTCCTCTCGAAACGTTTAAACAAAATAATGCTGAGCAAGCAGTTTTTGTTAAGAGAAGTCAAGTATAATGACTGTACCTCTGTCTTGTGTTAGGATTTTTCTTTTTGCCCGTCATTGCGAGGTTTGAAGCTGCACCGATGTGGGTGTTTTGTGGTCACGGTGGTTTGTGGAGAGAAGTGACCGGTTAATCGAGACTGATTCATGACTTCCTCCATCATTATCATTCAGTCACGCACACAATAACCCACACCCACACGCAAATGCACCCTCGCGCACACATGCTATTATTCTTTACACGCGCTAACCTTCCCTATATGTCTCTGAAGTGCACGCGGAATGTCTTTCCCCATACTTTCATCTCCTACTTTTGAGCCATTCTCCTGTCTCCTCCACACATTTTTCTTCCTATTTCACATTCCTTTTACGACGCATCCGTCAGTATACCCACAATATTTGTCTCTAATCTGCTAAGTAACGATACACTTTCTCGTCAACTCTTTGGTCCGTATTCTACTAATTCATTTAAACCTGACACTGGATTTAAAATCACGTTCAACAAAGGAAAATGTCAACCTCAGACTGCCAGCGTCGGGTTTAACTCTTAGAATAAGGGCCTCATCGCCTATTTTCCAATTTCAACCTTCTCTGTATTTTTTCCTACGCACAATATACACACCCTCTTTCTGCATAATCCAAAATCCAAAATCCAAATCCAAACTCTTTATTTCTTAGATATACAGTTTGTAATATTAAATGGCGCCTTTATTGTAACGTGGCTGCATAATAAGGCAGTGTTTCACGAGACCGTCATAAGTACAAGTTCGGCAATAACCCGTTGCAGCACGCGTTCCAATGTGATGTCGATGAACTTGTACTTATGACGGTTTCGTGAAACAATGCCCAGGGGTTTTCTGTAGAATGCTGATAGTTGCGCCCATCGGAGGACACGTGCTTTATTGTGACGAAATTCGATGAAGAAGTGTATTATCAGATTATAACAGTTTTCCTCAAAGAAATTTAAAGTGTCTCTGACATTGTGCTTCCAAACTGACTTGCCGCTTTTAGACACAAGTTCGATGTCCAGGGCTTCTCATGGAAATGGAAAAAAGCATTAGTTTCTCCGATGATCGTTGTCCATTATTTTGCGCAAGTGTGTCTATTTTCTGTTCGGGTATCCAAGGAATAAATGTCAAATCGAATATAATTCATACTGTAGCTTTCTATACGTCGTAAAAATCAGGTGTTACATTGAACTGCGACTGGGGGTAAACCTTCGACAGATTGACGGCTCCTAGGTCAAAGGTCAACGATGGAGTTGAAATATTTTATGGAATTTCTCACAATTATAGTCGACATGAAACTCATTACGTTGGACGTCGATATCTCCAAGCTAGATTTATGTCGACCGTGAAATCATGTGATCCCTGAGGAAATTTAGAAAGGGTGTTTTATTTTTCTTTACATTTTTAAATTCGTACGCCCGCTTGAAGTGAGCCCTGGTTATATTTCATCGGCAGTTGACCGCGAAGGAGAGTGACGAGTTTTATTCTTCTCCAATTTGTTTCTCGGCTGGAGTGAATTAAATCGTATTTTGATTTGTTGAGATGGATTTGCTGTAAAGTGTCCTCATAGGAAGAAAGTCACACTGACAGCGATCTTACCCCACTAGTCTAAAGTGCCACCGGTCCTACACTAATATTTTCTGTATTATGCATCATGATTGTTTAAGGGAAGGATTGAGAATCGTAACCAAAACGTTCCCCTAAACCCTAACCCTAACCCTAACCCTGACACTAACCCTAACCCTAACCCTGACACTAACCCTAACCCTAACTATAGCACTAACATTAACATTTATAAAAGCGTAGGCCGATCAATAATCACCCATAAATGTAATGCCTCACCAATATGCATTGTGTCATTTTAATGCATGGAAGTTCTTTCGTCTGTTTTGAGACATTTAGAAAATCAGAATATGATATTGTAACTTTTGCGTGGGACAACATCCAAAAATTGGGATTAAATCGGAATAAATTTCAATGTTTTATGATATTTCGCAAACATAATGAACTATTACCCTCGGATTATATGTTCATCATCTTTTTATACGAATTGCAAACCAAGCCATTTTTGTTTTAACTGATCATTAGAATACGTTACAAGCACTAAACACAAAACTGTACTGCTTCACCACTTTACTCCAATCTTGAAGCAGAACGAATATTTGGGTGGATAAGATGTATGTTCACTCTATGAACTAAAATTTAATAAGACGAAGGCCTATAAGCTTCGAGCGTCAGAAATTAATTGACAGAGTATGCAATCAATAAGAACGAAACTGCATTTTACCTATGATATGCTTGGTTGATAATGCATAAACAATGATTGATAAATGAGGCTTATATTAGAGCTATAAATAAATTATATTTAAAGGCACCGCCATTATTACTCCATCGATCATGCCAAATATCCATTGGTGTCTTAATATAGCCTCGGTGTTTAGGATAAGTGTAATCAAGTGAAGGTCACAATGGTAATTAAGGTAGAAGAATAACGGCCTCGTCGTCTCTTTTCCAAACCTCTGTCTTTTTTCCTACGCACAATTCACGAAGTGACGGTAGTGAGGAAAATCGTCAAGCAAAGTGAATGCAATTTTTTTTTTCACTACCGTCACTTCGTGAAAACAGCGACGAATATATACACCCTCCTTCTGCATAATGCTCTTGACAAATCCATTTCTTAGATATAATATTAAATGGCGCCTTTATTGTATCGTGACTGCATAATATAAAGCAGCTTTGTCACGACGGTAATTAAGGTAGACAACGGGAATGGGTACCTAAAGAGCGTTGGTGGTACGAAATTTAACTATGATAATAATTATGATAACAATGATAATAATACTACTACTAATAACAACAACAAAGACAGCAGCTAGCTACGGCTCCAACAGCATAGCCACAAATGACTTTTATCTGCAGCAACTGCAACAGGACCTGCCTCTCTAGGATTGGACTGTTCAGTCACAGCAGGAGCTGCACACCAAGAAACTGACTAGTACAACTATATAGAGCAATATTATATTGTCTTTCGAGACGGACAGATGCCGAAGAATACTACTACTACTACTACTACCACCACTTCTACTTCTACCCCTACTACGACTTTTACTACTACTGCTACTACTAATTCTAATAATAATAATGAGAAAGCCTAATCAGCTTTAATGCTCTTCTTTATGAGGGTCCCCTATTATTATTATTACCCCAGCAATTGCCAGGCAACCATTTACACCTGGGTGGAGAATGGCATATTTGGATATAATATGTCTTGAAGAAGAACGTTATAGTGCCGGGTAAGGATTTGATCCCTCACCCCTTTGAATGAGAGTCAAGTTAATGTCTATACCACGATACCTCCACTAAAAATTCAGAAATTGGGAATTTCCAATATTTCTATTTGTAACATTTTTAAATAGTAGTAATTTTCAACCAAAGACTAAGATTTTATAACTACAGAAGGTGAGAAAATTCCAATAAAATAAATGTAAGTTTTTGAAATAGATCTTAGACGAATATGTTGCTTAATAATTATGTTTTTTTTCTTAGTCTCCCATGTGTCATGTATGTGAGTAACTCGACTTGAATTTGCGATGGACGGTTGTGATGTCAGATTGTGCAATTCGTGACACAGATCTTTTGTAACCCCCACCTCCCTTATTTTCACCTTCAGTAGTACACCTTTTTTTAATTTGAGATTTCATTGTAGCTTTCAGATTAGATTATTAATAATGGAAAGGAGAAACTGGCATGAAAAGTTGCAAACTTCTAACAGAGCTGCCATCAGGGTAGAGTTAAAAATACGAACAAGACTCTTTGCTTTTATTCTAACGGATGAAGCAGAAGACTGACTGCAATATTGCTCTTAAAAATGATAAACCTGGCATTATTATTACGACGAGTTTATATTTCAGATTTAAACCTTGTAACATTTTGTTCCAACTTGTGGTCTATGTTGTTATGCTCCCCTTGTACGTTTTCCCAATCAAAACATTGTAAAGAGACGCAAAGCAGTGCGTTTCAATAGGCAATGCCTTAATGATGGTTTGGGATAAATGATTGCTATAAAGTGATGCAGCAGAAACTAAGTAGAGGAATGCGGATGATTCGGGAAGACAAAGGAAACGGATGAAGATGCAATTCGGAAAGCTTCGGAGAAATCTCCATCTAAATGTAGGTCACGGTGAAATGCCAAGTAAAGTTCACTATGACTGAGGACACATTGAAAATTTATTTTATGTTGTACCGTTTTCGTCTGCAACACTGATATAGGAGGGAAGTTTCTAGGGATGATTTCTTATACAGTAGTTAAAGTCATTGTATTTTGGATAATCACTCCAGTTAATGCAAAGCCATATCTCACTGACTTGTTTATCTACGTTTACTCATGGACCTATACTTCAGCATTGCTACCAAAGTTCGAACAAACTGAATCTTTGGGGAGATTGAGCCAAAGCGTATAGGGCCTTTGGAGAGACAAACGGAGAAACAGGAGGGTCAAAAGCAAGAACCTAATATTTATAATATATGATTTAAAAAAGGGAGGGAGTGGGTTTGGAAAGATGCGCTCCTGTTATGCTTTTAATTAAAACGAACCCTTCCTTATTTATATATATATATATATATATATTGGTATATCACCCCCTTAGCTTATATACGTAGTAGGCTCTATCTTTGAATGGCAATCTGGCAGTGTAAGGGAGTTGTGTGAAAGAGAGAGAGAGAAAGAGAGAGAGAAAGAGAAAGCATGGGGAAGGGTTAAGTCTTATTGGATTGCAATGGGAGAACCCAGGCCGGGTTGAATTATCTAGGTCTGGGTCGGATTCATTACATCTAAGCTACTTCTCGGAGTCGCAGAAAGTTCACTTCATTAAGGTTGAATCGTATGTGTCTCCACTTAATGAAATGGGAGATTACACGATTCTGAACAATGGCGTAGCCACGGGGGCCCAGGGGTTATACACGTATCCCCTAAAAAGAACGAAGATATAACCACTTCCACACCCTTTTGTTGTTTTACGAACTCTCACTAACTCCATCTCGTGAAACCGTTGTCCCCAGTGGTGCCAGTGCCCCCTCATTGTCATGTCCCACTTGACGCCGTTGTTTTGAAAGACAGATAGAGAGAGAGGGATATAGAAAGAGAGACATATACTTATATCAGCCATGGTTACTTTGCTATAGATCTCATCGGGATTTCGTACCAAGAGAGCCGAGAGTACTCTGAGAAATAGTGAGTAATAACCCCCCCCCCCCCACCAACATCAGGGTCATGAGTGTTGTTAGGACAACGTAGGGTAATTGTTTGTCTAGCTTAGCTAATAAATTATCTAATCATAATCATTCTTTTTATTGAAGATTTGACAAAATATAAACCCGTATTGAGTTGGTCGGACGCAAAATTACCGTACTTGGGACAATAATTTCGTTACCCAGTATTTTTTTAACAGTCGCTTTGTCTTTGGTAACCAAAAACTGGTTGATTGCAGAGTATCATCTGTATACACCAAACTATATTAAACTTTCTAACTCAATTTGCGGATGATAAAAAAAATATTTCAGAGACTAGAAAGCAGTGGATACAAAGTTGCTATGCGATTACCCAACAATGAAAACGTGGTTACCAATTTCTTGACTTTATGCAATTAAAATAAATATTAGCAAAATCTTGAAATTTCTAGTAAAGGAAAATACAATTCTTGCCTGGTAGCCGTTTTAAAAAATTGAACGCACTCAATGCACGATGTGTGAGGCTTTGAATTAACCACAAAATGATCACGGGGATCCTTGAATGTAATAACATGTTATCATGCAAACTTCCCCCTGTAAATCCACTTCTATATTTTGCCATGTACTTCAAATGAACTGCAGAGGACGGATGGGGAGGGATACACCCTATAGCCAGGATGCCGTGATCAATCTATTCTTTAATGATGGAGGAAAAGTGAAACAGAGTTGGAAATCGCGATGTAGGAAGAATATTGAAGATAAGACCTTAGAGATATATTCAGTAATGAAGGTTAAGCCTTGATTTGGATCTTGTGAGTTTTTTTTTACTTACAGAAAATGACGGTCAGCATGGTCATATACCTACTCTTTTTACTAAAAGTCAGTATTAGTAATTAATTTGTTCGCGAGTCTCCCAAAAACCCGAAGAAGCCAAAGAAAACATGAACAAAAAGAGGATGGATTTCATGGAAATGTGCAAGGCATGTCCCTTTTAAAGTTAACCTCCGTAATTGCTCAACTAAAGATGAGAGAAGACACCACCGTTTATACGATTAAAGGAGGTGCTTACGTAAAGGTTACCTTATCATTTGATATTGCTCAAGCCTCTGGCTGACTTTGTCACCTCTGCATGAACCGCTGACCGATAACTGATCCCGAATCGCCCATCTACAGGCTTCTATTTCCCAGCAATTAAATTACCCTTTAATGAACCTTACCGAATGTCAACTCGGATTCGTGTGAACCCCTGTCTGGATATCCACACAACAGTAAGCGCGGTTCTAGCTGGAGGTTGTCTCTCTTTCTTTCCCATGTTTAGGGGGCTTCAAAAGGCTTGGGGAGCTTTGGGTTCGTGCATTCATTTTATACGTGTACCTCTCTTAAATAATCAAGATTTCATTTTGGAAGGGGGGGGGAGGGCTTCGAATATTAATTCTTTGAAGATGGTTGAGCCCCTAAGCCCCCTTCTAGAATCGCTACTGCAAAACACCTGAACTAAGATGCGCAAAAATAACTCGCCCTCTGCTCTCTTGACTTGAGCTATTCGATCAGTGTCTTCAATTTTACGGAAGCGTTCGAACCAAAATCGTTTTTTTTTTGTTGCATTGGATATTTCCATGTCCGAAGACGCTCAGGGTCATTTTAGGTGTGTTGCTTGGACAAGTTCAGATTATTCAATAGCTCGTTTTGAAAGTCCAAAATTGTCAATGTTAAATGTAATACAGTGCACTAGTTCCCTGATATATGTAGGATAGTCGTAAATCCTCGAGTTGCTCTGCACTAATAACAAAATACCTGGCTTGGAACAAAGTGGAAAAAACAAAATATCAGAAAAAACATTTCCTGTAATTAAATCATTTTGCATTACAATGACCAAAAATCAATGTCAAAGATATTTCAATGCTCATTTCTGTTTAATTTATCATTACGTTTATCATTGTTTTTTTTTATTGTTTATATTATGTGAAAAGAAATGAAAAATAAATTCGCTCTGTATAGAGCTATACTACTACCACTACTATTTCACACTTGCTACTAGTAAAACAGAAAAGGGTTTCGTAATGTTTCATGCCAGTTAAATATTGATTGTGTCATGTGAGTAGCTGCAGAATGGCTAGAAGAGTCAAAGTATTTGCAATTACACTTTATAATATATTCATCCCTGTATACTGGTGTGTGTGTGTGTGTGTGTGTGTGTGTGTATTGAGTTTTTACAGACGTGTATCAATCAGCTAGTAGCCGATAGAGATAGCCTTGAACTTGATTGTCTCATTTATTAGTCATTCTCCCCTTTCCCAAGGTCACCCTAAAGTGGTAGTAAACCGACAGTGGTGATTTAGGGGGAAATGGTGGTTAAGGCAACCAATAATGGCGCCACGTTATCTTCCGGAGATAATCGGGCGCCGTTTCATGTGCGTTTCCGTCGTAGTCTGCGATGTACATAAAGTGATATTTGCCATTTTATAGTTCGATTCCACATCGGATTGTTTACGACAAGTTTTCAGGTACATTTGTATTCTTTTTCTTCTCATCTCTTCTATCGTCCTCCTCCCTGTTGCTATTTTTCTCCTTATTCTTCACAATTTAATGTAATACCATTATGAGTTTCCAAGAGACCGGAATAATTAGGGTAAATATTTTAGGGATGAGGGGCCTGTAATGGAGAAAAGAAGTATACGTTTTTTAAAGATGGTCTAAGATTATGGGCCATTGATGGTGCGAGCCAGATGGTTGTGGAGCAATTTGGAGAATACTTTTTGGATTTTCTTTCAGTGGAACGAATATTTGAGTCTGAAGCGTGGAGACTTACAGTGATAACTTTTGGTGGTACAGTGGTGGTGTGCAGACACTTTACCATACTTCATAATACCTTGAGCAGAGCCTAGCTCTCTGCTATTCTCTTTCTGTGTTTAATGTCCGGAGCGTATGCAGTACACCTTGAGCTTTATAGTCTCACAGTGCAGACACAGGTACGAACAGCATCTGACAAGGGTTCGTGTCTGCACTCTGCAAACTAGTAAGGTTCGTTCAGATATGACGCGGCAAAACGGAGGCATTTTTCTATTTAAATGATGACGTAAAAGTAATATGCTTCACACTTCTGCATATCATTACACAGAGCTCAGTGAATACGCGGAAGTCCTTTGTTGCGCGCAGTTGCCATTCACTTACACGTGTAAAAGAAACCGCGGTAGGTTTTTTTTTTGCGGCGGTTTACCGCACCATATCAGAACAAGCCTTTACGGTGATCTTGTTTGATGTAATCGCGAGGTGAGTGTAGGAGTGGAGTAGGATGTTAAGGTGAGCCTATCCCAAGCCCTCTGGCTTGTATCAAGTGATTAGTGAGCGGGTATTCCCGATCATGTCTCGTCAGGTGTACCTCTATCGACTGATATCGACTAGCTTCACATGCACTCCGGAAGAAATGGAAGCGGAGTGGCGGGTTGTTTGTGTGTGTGCGCGTGCGATGGTGCGCTTGCGGGTGCGTGTGGGTTTGTTCGTGTTGTGGGAGTCATTTGGGGTGTCATGAGAAGCATTGGGGATGTGAAGGGGTTAGATAACGCCGTTCTATTTCCCTACAACACTTGTTTACCGCTAGTAACCTTTCAAAGCTCGGGGGAGGAAAGGTGAACATTATAAGGGGTTGGGTATTATTGGAATGATCTTATTTTAGCCTCTATCCTTTAGGGCAAACATACAGGTGCATATGTGAAAGGAATAATTTTCAATCCTTTCTGGGTCACGTGTTCCGAGAAGCACCAGGATCGAGTGAAATTATATTCTTTGACATGTACGCCTTTAGATATAATAGGGGTGCCGTGCAACTTCGCAGGTATCACTTCGGTTGGGTTCGACCCATTTGTAGGTTTGTTCTTCGCTCCTTAGTCATGGAGGGGAACGACCGAGAAGTTCACTTTTAAAGAACTCTTGAAAATGATTGAAGTTAGATCTAAGCCATCGTGGTTAGCAACAGATGAGAATCTGAATATAGGAAAGCGAAAAAATTCCGAAAACACTAGATAAGTAAGCCCATGAGGCTGATGCACCATCTTGTATCCACCTTCCCTATACCATGGAAAGATATAGGTTATCTGAGGTCAGATTAGTTTAAAGGCACAAACTCTTGTCAGTCGTTGTGACAGTATATCTGCCTGCACTGTGAGACTATGCTGACGGCACACTCCATAGACTTTGTACTTAGCTGCTCCGGACACATTAATTGTTGTTGTTGTTTAGTTTTAATGGCGTGTGCCATTCATTGATGAATATTTACGCCGACGGACATAATAAGGCTCTGCTCAAGGATTTAGGAATTATGGTAAAGTTTCTGCCGACTAAGGTCAGATACGGTTGTTATTTGACGTACTTTGTCCCAAACACATTTTGTTTGTCGCTAAAATCAAAATCCTGGATTAATGCTTGGTGATTCCTTTTGCTTCAAACATCTTTTGGATGGCATATTCCACCCTTATTTGTTCCAGTGCTTGCTCCCTATCTTTTAAAAGACCGAATATAATCTTTTACATTTTAGAAAATGTTTTTCATTATTTCGAATTCTGACAACACCAATTTACAGCAATGTATAGTGACTGCTAGCTTCACCCACCCTGAAATGTTTTTTTTACTCGGTCCATGACCAAATTCCGGTATTTGGATAAAGAAAGAGACATAGGTAATTCCTCTTTTAATACACTCAGTGATCATTAATAGTTTCAGTTCAGGCGAGACACCCATCGTAGCTAGAATACCTTTTCTTTATATCCCTATCGTTTCCTCCTTGTTTATTTTCAGCTATTAATGGTCCCTTTCGTGCACCCCTGTTGTGTTTCTCCTCCCTCTAAATCCGATTTCTTGTCTTCTCTTTGCTAGCTATATAGGTTATCTGAGGTCATAGAGGGCCGTATTGACACACTTCTCGCCCGACCAGCCCCCCGGGCCCTCTGACATAATGTTTAAACTCAGCTTTCGCGCGCGGCTCTCAGGGAGAACAAAATAAGCGTGAGGTTTTTCACCTTTCATATCTTGCTCAATCTATAACCCTCTTTCTTGTTTTCCTTTTTCACTTTTCTCAGCCCATTCCCTCCCTTTCTATCTCTCTTCATTCCTATCCTCTACCTTTTCATCCATTCTCTCGCCGTGGTATCCATGATTTTTCGTGGCACGTGCGTCTATCATCGATTAAATCTTATCTCTGATTGTCTATAATTATATCAATTTCCTCGCTTTCTACACAATTGGCTTTTATTTAAAAAAAAAATAAACTGATATCTATCTCGTTGACATGCATGATCTCAAAAGAGTTGGGCAAAAGAGTCGGAGCTAATGACAGACATAGGCATAGGCTATTATAAGGAACAATTTATAATAGTTTAAATACATATTTTATCTTTGATGAATTGTATTGAAAACTTCTTAAAATGTCAAAGGGCGGAAGGGAAAAGACCAGGATGGGTGTCGTTGCTGTCTCATTAATATATCTTATTCATTTCTTGAAAAGATATTGCATCAGTCGAATCTAATTGGATGTGACTTTGCAATCGTCAAGTCGTTAATCAAATCTTGAACTGTTCGCTCGGGTGAGAACTTTGCTTTAGCTAAAGGTCGCTCAAACCTGCAAATGCTGTCACTTGTCACACAATGAGAACAAGTTAAACAGAATTAGTGTTACAATCACAGGTAGGTTTCGCTTCTCTTTACCACAATTCTATTTTGTGAAAAGCAAGGGCTGTTCCAGGGTGCAATTTATCCAAAGCCGCAGACGACTGGCCATGGGGCGAGAAGTGTGGCGGTATTTGACCTACCTGAACCCGGTCTTTAACGTTTGCACAGCGACAACATGGGGTCCGTTCCCACTTCTTTCTCGATTTCCCTATCCAAAGCTGTTGTGATGATGTTTTTATGTGCGGTGAATGGGTACCCCCACCGTTATGCCTCTTGCATAGGAGGTGTCATTTCGATTGCATTATTACATGTTCTAATCTAGTCTGTGAAAGCAATCAGCCCATACCATAACATTTCTTAGCAATGGTGCGCTGTTCATGTTGCATTCCCATTCTCTACGATGTCGCATGCACATGGAGCCTCAAACAGAGTACAACTTTCTGAGGCTGTCATAGGCCTCTATCAGGCTGCCAACCAAATGTCGCCTAAATGTGCAATGATGTAGGAGCTAAACTAAGGAGCTCCTTGGGCCAACTCAATGTCGCCTAAATGTGCAATGATGTAGGAGCTAAACTAAGGAGCTCCTTGGGCCAACTCAATGTCGTTGTGGGTTTCTTATGGCTGCTCTTCTGCGTGTGTTTCCCACCTCTGTGTACTCGTTTCTGTTTCCCGTAAACCTCAGCGGTGTATTCCAAACTCATCTTGGGGAGCAGAAAACATACCAAGAAACACAGAGATTAAAATGAAAAGGTTACAAAGTTCTGAGACCGTAAGTTCACAGGGATGCCGCGAGATGGTAATTTGGTCTTAGGGATCTTCTGACTAGATGTCTTAAACACTATGGTCTTAACAGCATTGAGGAAATGTCTAACTATAGTTATCAGGATATCTGCCTCATGATCCTAATATTAACTCATGCTCTGCAGACACCTATTTATGAAGTTCCTGGATATAATATAGGGCCTGCAATGCAACAAAACGAGTAAAAAGGGATGCGCTGGTGACACTAAAGGGCTAAGCACCATCCCAACTTCATCATCTTCTGGCTATGAGAGTGCCCTTATGAAGGTGAATGAGACACGCTGAGCACATGAGGAGAACAACCCAGAGCGGGGAAATCCTGACAGAACATCAAACTTGACTTATGACAGGACGCTGGAGGTTAAAGACGTAAAGCGAGATTTGAGACCGTGTTTTGACATGTTTTATGATCCGAGCTGGCAAAGTTGAGTGGCAAAGAAAAATATGTCTCGGGAACAGTCGAGTAGGTAGGGCTATGATCACACGGTGAGGAGATGTCACTTTGTCAGAGGAAAGTGTTTGATCAGGAGTAGTAGTAGTAAGACCATGATGAAAGACTTTATACATTATATTTCTCTCAAGTTCATCGATCAGCTTAAAGACTGATTGTTGATGATGCTGATTGGTCATATTTGATAGGGTTTGTATACGACGTGCGCTGATAATGGTTAATGAGTGATTTCTTACAGCAGTCATCCTGAAGGCAACTGAGGATACTTGTGATGAACCTTGGACATTTTATGATCACTTTTGTATGAAGTTTGAATATGTAATGCAGATACCTCAACAAAGAGGTATAGTGGTGTAGTGGATAAGTCAGGGAAAGAGCGGTCAAGAGGTAGGGGTTCAAATCCCAGCTGCGGCATGTATATATTTCGGCAAGTGATATCTACATTTGGGACTTGGCTTGTTGTCATGTTTATGGTCTTTTTTTTCTTCAAAGGTACGTTTATGAAGAACATACATTTACCACTGGTGATAAGTGGTCTACAGGAACGAAATACTATAATTGATAGGTAATTTATTCATGATGCTTTCGGCTTGATTTAGATCATCTTGGATAATGCTGCAAGATTATGCAGTATTCATGAACAAATATTAGTAGCAACCATAATGGCCTATTGTCTCTGATTCCATGTATATGGTCTATATCTATATCCTGTGTTGAGGCCAATGACATCACCTGCGCGGAAAGGTAAACATCATTCAAAAAATATATGCGTTCAAAATACTCTTTCTCTTCTAAAATTGTGCCCCTTTGGCCTTACCCTAAGTATTAAAGCCGTTCCCCTTATCGAAATTTCAGTCAAGAGGTTTCATTAATATTGCTACTGTACATGTATCATTATCATTTCAAACAGGGTTGAAAGGGAAAACAGTTTTAATTCTTGAAGGTTGGTCTCAATTGGATATGTTTTTGATAAATCTGCATGCCCCCTCATCATAATTTGTTTAATTTATTGATAGGATTCTACCATTAAGATTATCTGACACAAGTGCGATGCAAGGGCCCTTTATTATATTGCTACTTTGCTAGACAATCACTATAAGGGACAATGCTGAGAGTGAAAAAAGGGAAGGCCCTCAAGGAGAAGGATGAGGTCTTTACGAGGTATTTTGTGCCCTATGTATTCGTCCTTTAAATTTATGTGAAAGTTTCATGACTTTATCTGGCCCATGGGCTATTAAAAATAGGCCTATACCATCGTCAAATCGAAAGAGGTTTCCTAGAATATACTCCGGCAAAGACAATGCAGTAGAATAAACGCCGAGCTGCAAGTCATTATACAATCACTGTCACCCGAGCCTACCTCGTGTCCAGGGAAAGCAATACAAACATAGAAGTGAGACACGCGCCATCGTGTCCTCAAATGACCCTGTGACCTCATCTGGTTGTGTTGGTCAGTCATCGCACGACATGATCTTGCACTTCCGGTCATCGGCATCGCCTGCGGGAGTTTGACTGGGGACTCCCTGCTGCGTAATACATGTAGTGGTGAAGGATAAGAGGGGCGTGTGGGATGGCATCATGCTGGTATTTCCTCCACCGGGGGATCAATTTTGGCTGTTGGGGATGATTGTTTTACTCCCAAAGTGATTAAAATGTGGTTCATTCAAAATTTGAAATGAATATTGCTAGAAGGCGATGAGAACTAGACATGAAGATTCAGAAGCTGATCAAGGTATTTGCACTGAGTACTTAAAAACTTAAACACCCGTGAGTCGTATCTAACAAATGAAAGTTCTACTGAATGTAGAAAAAGCTGAGCACGAGGTAATAAACTTGAAACAGTTCCTAGAACCATGGACCAACCAGCTACGATTATACTAAGCCATAATGTCGAGTGCTATTTGAGCCAGTCGGGTGTTTTTTTTTTAGACCTAAAGATTTAAAATAGGTCCATATTCTTGATAGCGGATTTAATTCATTGATTTTTGAAAAGCTAGGTGTCGACCCCAATTGACTCTAATAAATTACTAAAATAAAGAATGTTACAATTATTTGTCCTTTCCCCCCTACATTTTAACAGAATGCATTTGTTGTGACATTTGGCTCTCGATATATCGATGCAGATGCAGTAACCCTAGCAAAATGGCGGGGTTTAAACCTGGTCTAAAACGAGACGGTTTTCTAGAGTACCGGCCATTGTCTTTGCAAACATCTCGTCGAGGGTTGAAGGAACTCCTAAGTCAACAGGAGACTCCTGTAACAAATGATAAGATCCCTGAAAAAGGGGGTTATTAGCCTACATGTCGCACGCTTACGGAGGCTTCGAGGAAGGAGGGAAAAAGCGATGCCTCCAGTCACAATAACTCCAAAGCACTCCAGCTATTATCCCTGCTCTCCTCCAAAACAAATATTCCCGCCAAGATTTCGGAGGACCTCCGATCGAATTAACCCAGTTTTTAATAGAACTGTTTGAACCTTTCTGCAGCTTGTGTCATCGCAACAAAATCTAATTTGTGCAGATGGACCGATAATAGCGCTAACTGAAATAACTTTTCTTGTGTGATGTGTAGTCTCGCGTCCAATCGCATATCCCTTATGATCATCTTCAGCGGTCAATGATCCCGTTTCATATGGGAGAGTGAGGCCAGCCAAAACAAGACTGTTATAATTTATGTTTCCTTTATCATTCTCAATCATGACTGCCCGTGATGCTAAGACAGATTCCGAATTAATGTACACTTCTTATAAGTTAATTTTAGCTATTTCTCTATAGCTATTGTGTATTATATGAAATAATAGTAAGCTGTCTTCCGACTTCAATACGAGAAGAGCTTTTTATGATTGACGTATAATGCCTGCTATCATTTAAGATTAGCAGGCATTGAGGGGGCAAAAGGGCATGGCACATAATATTTGTTAGTTTCGAACCAATTTTCCGTGAATCCCAGCATTATTATAACCATTTACCAGAAATATGGACTATCTATGAAGTAGAAGTAAGATGTGTAGTCTTACAAGTACAAACAGGAGTGCAGTCTGGAGAAAAGACTATCTGATTGACAGATCATTTTCGCTGAGATTTTTCTTGCTCGGCATGCATTGAAGGGACAAAAGGGCATGACACAGATATGTTACCGTTTCAAAGCATCTACTTGCGCTTATTAACACCCTGTCACTTTCACTCCTGACGAGTTGGAACCCTTCTGAGCTGAGCGCACGTAGCAGTGCTGTAAGCCCGCCCCTTTCTCATTTGACAAGATGCAAACGCACGAATTTAAACAACGCCAAGTAAAAAAAAACTTAATTTTGTTGAACGAAGTACTGTGTTTAAATTGTCTATAAGTTTGTTTACTTGATTTATTTCATTGTCATTGAATTCACCCTGTTTCTATCATTTTAATGTAGTTTTTATAATTTCAAATGGATGCATTAACTTGTGATGTACCTAAAGCCTCGGTCACACATGCCATTATGAACTGCTACGAACGCCGTACGAACGATTTTCAGACAATGGAAAGTCGGAAAGACAATGGAAATTCGGGAAGACAATGGAAAACAGGGAGATTCGTACGAAATTAGCGTTCGTACGAACCTTTGTGACTGTAGCATAAGACTTAGAATGGATAAACGTGTACCTAAATGATTGGATTATTTCACCACATGAACACGACTAAATCCTTTTGTTAGAGAACACTACTACTAAAATGGATTATTATGTCAATGAAACTTCTTCACATTGCATCTGCTCTGTATTTATTTATATATCTTCGTTTGTCTTTCTGTGTTTCATCAAGAACAATGTATAGGTCGACTTAATGTTATTACTATGATATTCATTTTCCATTGGTTTTGTAAAGCATGAAATTCATTAGGATTGTGTAGATTCGTAGTTTTCCTTCCTTAAGAAATTATTTTCATGATCACAGACACTCGTTTCTATTTTGCCCCACCCCTGTCATACAGTTTCAACCGCTTCTTTTTAATTTTATTACCCCCCCCCCTCCATCTTCTTTTTTCTTCAACTCTGCTCTCGAACTAACGTCTCTCATTTGAATTGAATTCTAACGCGCTTGTTCATTTCTCTTCGAAATCATATCTTCATCACAAAACAAAATTGAGAATTTGTCTAATATTACATCGCCTAACCTTCCCAAACCTTTACATTTCACAGGCTTTCATGCTTCATTTGCAGAGTTGACCTACATCACAAAACGTCAATAGTAATAAACATCCATTTGTCAAGTTAAAGTCTCACTTTCGTACTCGACTTGAAACCTCTTAATTATTGGAAATTGATCACGTCGGTTAAGAACACGCAAGCTCTGCATGAATTTCGTTTCAAATTTCTCATCTTCAGCTTGGTGACTTACTTCTGCACTTTAGAAAATTAATTTAGTAAACGAAAAGGGTGTAAACTGATTCGAAAGAAGTTCATTTTCTACAAAGTGGGAATATTCGATTTCAGATATGATTGGGATAAAGGATGTAGTACCTGCGAAATACACACAATAAATTTGAGAAGACAAGCCCAATTTATTCCACTACTCTTGATGTATTACAGGGACTAAGTAAGTAACGTGACAAGAACAAGATATAAAATGACAACGTTTCATCGATTAATACTTCTAATATGCCCATTGCACACGAGGCGTTATTTCGATTACGTTATTACCTGCGCTAATGAAAGTAGTCGGAACGCCAGTAATTCAACGCAGTTCTTGCATTGTTCAGTTTGCTTTGAGTTGTTGTATCATTCCACCTTCATATGAGGCGTCAAAGACCGCGCCAGCTGCTGACGCACGCTTACGTCAGGGAATAACGCTTCGTGTGCGACAGGCATTATGTGTCATCCTCCCAACCAACCCGTACGTGCAGTCAATTACATCATTAATTCAAAACGATCCCGACATGTTCTCTCGATAACCTGTTCATCTTCCCCTTGTGCTGGAAGCCATTGAACCCATGTTTGAAAGCCAGGCATAATTCGCAAATTGGTTTACAGGGTTAGAGAGAACGCGTGATCAGAATGAGGTTATCGACATGGGAGGTAATAGCAGCCATGTATCAACTCTTAAACGTGCCAAAGATATTGTAAGAAAGGCTAAAAGAGGTGATGAATAAAATACCTTTAGCAGATATAATTGATGCATTATGTGATTCCGGTTGATGTACATGTAGCATAGTCCTGCATTTCGTTGAAATCTAGGTTCATCTTGGATGCGTTTCAAGAAATGTTTGCAATGTCGATGTCGTTATAAATTGGGCCTGTGGCACATACGTTTATACATTATGCCACCTATGTAAAAGCGTAGCAAGACCAGGATAGCTTTGTACGATGCAGACTATTTGTTTAATTCGAGCGAAGCATATGTATTGACCTTGCCAGAAAGAACAGGGCCATAAAATTCAATGTTCCAAAATTTGAAAACATTGTGAATATTAATGTTCTCGTTATAATTACTGTGGTAATATCCTGGTGCCCAGACTCTATGGGCTATGTGAACAGAGTTTAGCCTACTGTGTCACTCAATAGGCAAATCTCTGTAAAGAGTTACCACAGTATAAGATTCTTACAATCATCATCTTGGACACAGTTTGTTAGAATTCGTTCCATGATCACTATGGCCAGGGATAAACTCACATATCCCTGCTATGGCCAATGTCTCCCACACTGTGTTAAATAAAGTAAGCACATAGGTAGTGAGATACCTTAAATTAAAGTGATCAAAGTCCCCCCCCCCCATCATCTCTTGGTGTTTGTCTAGTACTCTCTTTGAGCGATGTGGCCATTTAACCACACTGTGTCACACACTGATTGAACACAGTCAATACTTTGATTATGTTCCAAAGTCTCTCTGTGGCCACAGTGTGATGTGAAGATTTATGGCACAGGCTTTCCATACTGTTCCATTCTTTTTGTTCACACCACAAACTCTCTGCAAGCGTGTCAAAATGTTTATGTGCTCTCACTGTTGTGTGTGAGCATGAACTCCCTAGCCACAAACTTCCACACTGTATCACGGAATCTGTTCACATATGATGATGAATGAGAATTTAATCCCAGTATAGTATTTTTTTAAAATTTTGTTACGCTGTGGTCCCTATACCCTTTCTGAGCTCTATAACTCCCAATATGCTACATTGTGTCCCACAACGGTTTTCACAAAAGCTAATACTGTCAAAATGTTTCAAGTCATGTCCGTTGTCAGAGAATTCTTATTCAAGCCGACATGAGAATTTACGTCAAATGATACCTTCAGACCTTTAAGAAACGTTTTCTCAGCGGAAAAGTTGAAGACATCTTCAGCAGGGTTCGTGCAGACGGCAAGCAATAATTACCAGGCGTAGTGACCCTCTAGCATTCACTCAGGGCATTGGGCGGGGAAAAAAAGTACCCGCAAACTTTTCCTGAACTGAATTTAAACTCTGTGCATGCATGTCCATTATCGCGTGCTGGCTATATCATCGGTCGGTCATTCGCCCCATGATGTAACAGCTTGCTGTAATTGAATTCTTGGCGGATTGACTGATATACCATTGACAGTACATTTTCGACCGTTGTGCCATCGTAACCTAATTGTGTACATCCCACCCCCACTTTGCATTGCCCCAAGTTAAGTTTACAATGTGATGGTTTACTGATTACAAAATTCACAGGGCCTGTATGTAGCCCCCTTCCCCACTCCTGCCGTTTAACTCTGTTTTTTGGTGTTGCTGTTCTACAATTTCTTTATCTTTTATATAATCAAACTTCTTTCATCTTATTTCGGCAGTATTCACGTATTGTCACCCAATCGTCGGCCACTGCGGCATAGGGCAGATCCATAGAGGGG
Organism: Strongylocentrotus purpuratus; assembly: GCF_000002235.5. Classification (NCBI taxonomy): domain Eukaryota; kingdom Metazoa; phylum Echinodermata; class Echinoidea; order Camarodonta; family Strongylocentrotidae; genus Strongylocentrotus; species Strongylocentrotus purpuratus. Next base: position 19,025,800 of record NW_022145607.1, on the reverse strand, counting down.
CGCATGGGGGGGGGGGGGCTTTTTAGGGGGCTGTGGTAATTCCAAGGATGTGCATATAAGTCTTTCGTTGTGCCCCATCTACATGTATCTATCTATGCTACTTCACATGTAGCATGTACGTTCTACGGTGTTGGGGTCAGTGGCGTAGGTATAAGGACGAAAGAGCCCCGTGCCCCCCCCCCCTCTCCCAATCCGACACACAATCGAAGGACGAACAATTGGGGGGGGGGGGGAGAAGGGAAGATGAGGAGGGGGTGGGGGTGTCGAAAATGATTAGACCCCTACTACACCTCTTTATTAATCGGTTGCTATGCCAATCCAAACGTTATCCACTCAGCAAATTTTGACCCCCCCCCCTCCTCCATGATCTAAGTACCCCTCCATGGCTGGACACACGCTACGCCAGTGCATCGGGCCCCACCGATAACGCGACAAGATTAAATGTCCGTAATAGGGAATATGGGGCAAGGTTGAAATAGATAACTTACGTATAAAGCTAGCCCCCTCCTTCATCATCCCTCTTTCTCCTCATCTCTCTCCCTCTCCTCTTACATACACTGCTCACACTACACACAACCACCCCCCCCCCCAAGTCCATCCTACATCGACGTCTCTTCCTGTACCCCCTTACAGATTGCTGACGCTAAACTTCCGCCCCTCCCCTCAACACTCCACCCTCCATCCCATCTCTCTTCCCCTCTCCTTAGAGATACTCGAACTCGGTCATGGAAATGTCAGCAGATGAGCGCATAGCATTCGGAGGACTGACCGAAAGGTTGTCAGACCACAAGTAAACTCTTTTACCAGGCTGATTCTTCAAAGAAACTAGAAACAACTCGCAGACATATAAAGCTCTATGCGAAAGGCGTAGGTGGATTGGAATAATCTTAGTTATTTTGTGATTCATGTCGTGTCCCTTATTAGTAAAATGACTGAAATGATACCTTATTTATTAAAATTAGTCTGCTATCGCAGACTAGAGTTAAATGTATCATCGGCTAGTTAACTTTTCGTTAATTGTCGCATGCTGTCTAGGCTTCCCACCGATGCATCTGATATTGTATCCTTCTGGCTCCGAACGAATGGTCACGACTATTTTTTAATGAATTCAAACTAGACAATAATTCATATGTGGTTCGTCGATTTCCCCCTCATATCCCCCCATCCACCCTACAAAACAAAAATATATATAGGCCTACATATACAAATAATATAAATATATATGTGAACAATTGTATCTAAATTGTTAATAATAATAATAATAATAATAATAATACATAACATTTATTAGGCGCTTAATACTGATGTTTCTAAGCGCACAGTGTTCTGATTAAGAGAAGACTATAACCCGTAGAATTAAATTAGAAGAAAAAGCAAAAATACAAAAGTAACATAGATAAGGTAAGAAAAACAGTGGCAATCAACTAAATAAAGACAAATATGGTGCGCACCTCCATTGACCGACGCACAACTGCAATTTACAATTTTAATTGATACTTCAATTTTAAAATGTATCATTCATTTATAAAATGGTCCATAACTTTATTGTTTAAAGCCACTTTAAAGCCACCGAATGCAAAACGTATGGCGTTTAAGACTATTGTGCGCTGAGTTATTATACGCACCTTACTTGATGTGGCCTGCTTTCTGGCTTTGATCTAGCCGACGACATCAGAAATTGACTTGACCAGGTGAGACAAGTGACACGTGACATTAACAGCAGGTGCGGTAAATAGGCTAATTACTCGCCCAAATATTCCGTGCAAATGACCGGGAAAAATCAAACTGGCCAGGATGTGTTTTCGGTGTACTTTCACAATGGTGTTTGTCAACGTACCGACAACATTATTAGTTTGAATGCATAATTAATGCACATTTCAATTAGTTTTAAACTAGGCATACATGTATATCGGTATATTTCGGTTATTTTTTAATTACAATTTTTTTTCTGAAGTTCACTACTCCAGAATTCGTTCAATACTTTTTGAACAGTGGTGTGCTCTCACTTACCTGTTAATCATTTATCTTCATAGTTTGATTATATTCGACAAAATTATTACCATTCGGTTTATGCTTTAACGCAATATTACACTACAAAATACTATGATGCTGTACGTTGCACTTTTGGAAAGCACCGGTGAGAAGAAGCCCTCAAGATCTTTCCTTACTTAGAGTTACTTTGAGGCCCGCCCAATAAAACGAAAGAGGCATTATTCAGGAAAATCCCTGGCAAGCAAAATCAATGCCATATTTGACTTAATACGAGGGGGGGGGGGATGTATCATGGTTGTCCCCCAGCGATGACATACGACAACTGTGGAATCTGGGCCTACTGTATGACCATGGAGCTTATGCACAGCATTTTTGATAGCGAGATGGCGCACTTGACTGGAGCAGCGAAGCACAAATTAACTGAAAGCGTTTTTTCTCGTTCTTTTTTAACAATCAGAAACGATCGAATGACGTAGCATAAAAAAATGGGAGCGTTTAGTAGATAGTGTGGAGAGAGAGAGAGAGAGAGGGGGGGGGGGGGGGGAGGGATAGGCGTAGGATAAATGGGAAAATGAATTACTCAGAGTGAAATTAAGACATAGAAATTAGATGTTTCGATGTAGTAATGATTTTTTTTGTAATAACACCAACGAATTTTATGAAATGGGTGAACTGGGCTATATACGTAAAGGATAGAGAGAAAGGGAGATAGAAACAAAAGCAAGATATAGAGAGAACGAGTGATTGAGAGAGAAATAGAGAGAGAGGGAGGGTGAAGATGAGGAGGGGGAGGAGAAGGAGGGCGTTGGGAAGAAGAAGAAGAAAAATATGCTTTATTATTTACAAGTTACTTGAATTTTCATGGCAGCACTCATCTACAAAATATTTCATTCATTTCACCACCCTAATCCCTCTTGCTTTCTATTTCCTTTTCTCACCTCATCTTATCTTTCATCCATATCTTCATGTTAAGTAGCCGTAAAACGGCAAGTATTCAAACATCGCTCGGCATGTGCACCGCGATCAATACACTCTCCAAATATATCAGTTACACTCAAAACAAGCAAAGATTTCAACAGACACCGTGCGGCCATTTTGTCGCTGGTAAACGACACCTCGGCCAAACAGATCGGGTCAATGGCCGCTAGGTCGATAGCACTCTTGGTCTATCCCCGCTATGGGTTTACGAGTGAATAAATTTGTCTCTCGACAGTGAACCTTTTGCTCAAATAAACTTTCATGACAAATAACAGAGACATCTTGTAACGAAAAAAAACAAAAACAATATTTTTTTTTTTTTTTTTGGGGGGGGGGGGGAGGCTGGACATTAGTTTCTTCCCATGATTTTTTTCTATATTGAAATTATTTTCGTGAACGCCCCTCAAAAAAGGAATGGCAATAGAGGTTTATAATGGGCCCACCACCTCCACCACATCCACGCACACACGCACAGAAATATTCTCTGTTGGAATACCTCGTGGGGTCATTGTCCTTTGGGGCTGAGTATGACTGCATGCGTATTATCTGATCATCTTCTTGGTGAAGCACCAGACATCAATGCCACGATCACTCCCAAAGTAATTATGACACATCCAAGAGGCTTTTAACCAATTCTGTTTGTTTATCCTGGATGGCTAATATGACAACAACTTGTCGCGATGGACGAGAAATATCATTATAATATCTCAAGGCGTCTAATCCTCGGTCAGTAACTACGGAATGTGTTTTCCTTCAGAGTATCCATCCCTGTTTCGTCTGTTTCACTTTGACTTCGCGTTCAGGGGGCTGTAACCGCTCGGACATCGACCCCAAAGCTCAACGAGTCCGTCCAAGCCAATGCCCCTCGTGCGCCGGCTGGCCTGCAAGCACGCCTTGCTTGCTCGACATCACAGCAGAGCATGAAACGAATTCCGCAAGCAACTTGCATTCTCTCTCATCTTATTTTTCTCAAACTGGTGCCAGATGTTTTGTCACCGTTTTTTTTTTCGGGGGCGGGTTGGGGTGGGTGGGGGAGGGGGTGTGATTTCATGTGTCTCAAATAATTCAATGAAGACATGCAATCATCTATCTAAATCAATTCACATAACAATGCTACCTTTGCCATAAATAAACTACACCACTTGATATTTGTAACGCATGCTGCATTTATATATTTGGTAGTTCATTGCCAGAGGGAAAATGTACATTCTGGTCAGCCCTGGTCAGCCCCCCCCCCCTCCCCTTCCCTCTCGTCCCCGTTCGTCTGTCTTCATTCTAGTCGAGGAAGTTGCTTTAAAGTAGGCAGACGTGTTATATTTTAAACATCGACTCTATCTCCATACGTTTAAAGAGATTCTGCAAAGGTCAGAAACGCAAGTGACCATTCGGGCAATGACCCTTTCTATGAAGAAAAGACGTGACTCTGGCTCAACAAGAGTAATGAAGAGAGGGTGGAAGAGATGAGAGAGAGAGAGAGAGAGAGAGAGAGAGAAAGGGATAGGGGGGGGGAGAGGAAAGGGATAATAAGATTTCTTAATGTCAATCAAATTTTCCTTGTATATAATCATTCGGGGACGTTATTACTCTCATAATAACTTGAAACGTCATTTTTGAAAGCTCATTTGTCACTTTCATTGACGATATTTTCGACAGGTATTTATCGCTTCGACGTTTATGTGAAGGAATCATGATTATGCGATTAAATGTACAATAAATGATTGCGATGGAGTGTTAGAGTTGTCGTGTTTTGATGGATCAACGATAATATTTCGAGACATTAATGATCACCGTAGTTTATATTCCAACTTTTATGATTTAATTGAATTCAGCTGGTTTATTATAATGCTGAACTTTGTGAACAAAACCAATATGCAATTTTAAATGATGTATTATGTTCTCGTTTCTTTTAACGTCAGAAGTGATTTGAGTCATGTCGCCTGGAGTTTCGGGACGAGGATGGGGGGGGGGGTGGGGTGGTAACAGTTGCGAAGATACGGGGGTGTGCACGTGCCTCCCAATCGAATCGGAGCAAAAAAGTGCCCCACCCCAAGCATCTACGTCACGTCACTGGGTGACCAGTTGCATATACTTGCCTTATTTTTACACTAACCTTTCTGGGTTTTTTTTCTTTTGAATTTTTCTTGTGTGAGTATCTTGAACAATTCAACATAATTTTCACACAAGTTTTCATATTTTTTCTTTACTGCAGGTTTATGGGCCGTTGCTAACAATGCCGGAATTTCTTGCTTTGGTCAAGCAGAGTGGTGCACTGTTGATATGTTCAAACGAATCGCTGATGTCAATCTATGGGGAACCGTCCGGGTGACAAATGCCTTCACGCCACTCGTTAGGAAATCTAAAGGTAAAACAATTCATAAACAATTATTATCGGCATGTTTTAAAATATTTGGATGTGTTTGTCCAAATGTGAAAAACTGTTTTTGGTGTTGCAAGACTATTTTTAACTTCTACCTGTAAATTTGAAATCCTATGCCCCTTTTTTCACATTTGACGACAACATTTAATAACAAGATTCAAATGGTGCCACTGCATTACTTTGTTAAGATTGTTGTAAAAATAGGCTTATGATTCGTAGGTATTATTATAGGCAGATTGTAACTTTGCCCTTACCAAAACGTGTTTCTTTCAATTTTGTACACTTTCGTTTTCGTTAAAATTAGCCTATTTTTGAAAACAGAAAACCTGCGATACCGATGGCTGAACAATCTGACAGTTCTCGAGACTGACATTGCCGATCTAGATAATCCTCACAAAAGGTGTCATCATGCCCCGAGACATCGTCGGTCCCTTGGGCTGTCAGTCTCGTGGGCTGTTGGTATCGTGGACCGTCGCGTGGGCCGTCGGTTTCGTTGGCTGTTGTCTACTGTGTTGTGCCGAATCTATCAACTCCGATTCTAATTTACTATGGTTATTTGTTTCTTCCATGTTTAGGATTTGTATTAATTTCTTATTGGATTTTATTTTACAAACTCGTTGTTTATCCATCTTCATCCCCTTCAGGTCGAATCGTGAACATTGGTAGCGTGCTGGCACGCCAGGGTACTGCAGGCTTCGCCCATTACTCCATCAGCAAACATGGCGTCGAGGCCTTCTCCCAATGCCTGCGCTACGAGCTCCGAAACTTCGGTGTTCGCGTCAGCATCGTCGAGCCCGGCAACTTCATGGCCGCCACCAACATCTACACCAACGAGAACATCGACGGCGTCCGTGACGAGCTCTGGGCGAACATGAAAGACGAGCAGAAGACTGTCTTCGAAAAGGACTTCAATAGCATGGTTGACATTGTTCGGTTCTCAAGGACAATAGGTTCGGCGGACACGTCGCCTGTGGTAGATTGTTTTCTGGATGCGGTCTTGAACGAGAGTCCGCGGGTAAGGTACGAACCGAAGGACTTATACTGGACGATCCGTACACTCATCTTGGCGCATTTTCCTGAAGAGATTTCAGATCTTATATTCTAATGTCGTTGTCGACCCCTATCGTCGAGTTCTACTTAGAAATTTGAATAGGATGTTTTGCTGCTGTTGCTGTTTCATTAAAAAGTACAAGATCAGAATGGAGGAGAAGGAAGAAGATTTGTTTACAAAGGAAACGTCATGCTACGAGTACGAGGAGAAGCAAATTAGGAGATTTGTTGAACAGTTGAAGGCACAGTCTAGATAGAGGAGAACGAGCATAATATTAGTAGAACATTTAGTAGAAAGAAGCAGCTATGAGAATAACGAACTCCGCTATTGTGAATGGTGAAGGGTTATAGGTATACAAATAGACACGTTCGGTGATTTGTTAAAGATTTCATATCGGGTTTCATCTCAGAGGACTCCAATAATCAAAGTTGTTAATTGATGGCTTTACATTGCAAAGCTGGAGTACTCATTTCAAAGTGCTGCTAAAACTTTGAATACTATCAGGACGTTTGTGACTGTGTATATTCTCTCATGTTTCATCTATATCCTTATTTTATTTGCTATAAAAATGATGCCTTGGGAAATTTCTTCTGCATGTTCAGTTGAAAAATTAAAGATAAGGCTCATGATGGGAGATCAAATGCGTGTGACATTGTGAATGTTTAATTTAGAGTCCCAGTAAAAAAAAAGAATAGCACTAAGATTTGATTTGATATATAAGTTACTAGTATGTATATTTGTTTTCAATTGAACGACGGGAGTAGTTCCGATATGCTCATAAGGGGATGTCCCCTGCAGTAGACCATCAGCCCCGGCCACGAGACCGACTATGCCGGTCTGACGAACACTAAGTAAAGTTGTCAGAAGACCTGTGAGATCCACGTGGTCTCGTGAACCCCGAGATATTTTTCAGAAGGCCCATCGATCTTGTTGACAGTCGCGACGGTCTCGTAGACTGTCGGTCTGTTTCGTGAACTGTTGCCGTCGATATTAAAGCGTTCATCTTGCGTAAGAGAGTAGTAGTCTAGTAGATATAAACTTGGTGTAGGTAGACGTTTTAGATGACAACTACAGTCTTCCAGTTATTCACATTAAGTCTATCTCTGCAAATGTATCAGTTGGTGTGTACCAATATTGGGTCCCTGTTTTGCTGTATCTACCTCTATACTAGTGAACTAGGCATCCATTGTACAAATTATGTCTTTACCTACATCCATTATTGAATCAAATATTTACCGGTATATCAAAGGTTTATGCGTCTTTCCCAATGTCTTATCGTTAATTCTTCTCATTGGTTTTGAAATTTCATGTCATTTATAATTTCAAAATATTAATTCCTCACTCTATGTATCCCGTTCACATTTCTGTTCTCAGCTCAGTGCATCCGCTTAACATGCTCAAAGTTATGACTCATTAATTGTGTAAGTTATAAGTGAACGGTAAAATGAACGCATCGTGTATGAATATATCTTAAATTGATTGAAAACTCGTATAGTCAGGTCTCAAGTAAAGTGATTCACATTTTGTCAGTAAAAGGTTCATTTGTTTGTATTATTTTGTTTCCTAAAAACACGTAGATGCGAAAATCACACAATATTTTTGGGGTGACTGATTTCTCATTTTCGATCTCTTTTGTTGTTTTTGTTTATTTTTTATGTCAATAGACCAGGTGGAAAATCAATAAGCTGAACATTGATCAAAAGCAAAAGCCTAAAAAATTTGAATACAATGACAGGTGAATATTGGCTAAAAGCAGCGGCGTCAATAAACCAACTTGAATTAGACAGGGGAGGGGGCGAAATGTTAGAAGATATTTATTTAATAGCTGAACATTTTAGAAAACCGGAATGAATATCAGAGTCTTAAATTCCCAACAGGGGTAAAAATTGTTCGTCAGATTTGCCATCAGGTGTTCAAAAAAGAGAAGCAGAGAGGTCATTAATTTTTGAGATTTTGTCTACACCATATACAAATGCTGTATTCACCGATAAAATGTTATAATGGGGGGGATTCGTACCCTCTCCCCTCATCTAGACACTGTCCTGGTAGATGGAAACACGATAGAAGTAGATAGGGTTAGAAAATGATCACTTTCACTGTAGAATATTATTTTATGATTTTGAGCTACTTTTCATATCGCTTTATTTGTATTACATACATGATCGCAAACAGTTACCCCGAATAGAATAGATTATTCACATGACATGATCAAATTGTTTAAACATTATTTGATATTACAAGTTTATGACGAACTCATGAAATTATTTGCACGTAATGTGATAAGGAAATTCATTAAAAGACCAAACCATTTAAATATTTACTTATTCGCTATATCGTATTCTGCGTGAATGTTTGTGACATGTTCCCTTTTCATATAACTTGAATGATAGATATTGTTGTATTCGATTTATATGACGCTGTACAGACAACTATTTGAAATAATTATACCTCTTGACGTAAATTATATACTATATCTTATGTAAATAGTTTCTCAAATGATTCTTTATGACTTTCTGTATTCAGCGGGGTTTCGAATTGTATATCTATCAAACCAAAAAATACTTCCTTATCAAGTAAATATGAATTTGCTATTGTGTCATGAATGATTAAATAAAACACGGTCGCAGAGACTTTCAAGAAATCAATTTAAGGGCGATTTCAGAATTCTATTGTATTGTCGGCCTAAAGAAGAAATTTTCTGATTACGTAACATGTCATTTTGATTTTCGCACGCTTCAAAAGGTGATAAACAATATTCCTCAGGTTAATTTCTTGAAAGCATTTGCAATCGTGTTATAAGTGTTTTTTTTATATATGAATATAAATATATATACAGTGTATATCTGTCATCGCGAAATTTCGTGACTGAACTTATTTGAGTCGAGTCGAGTGGTTTAAGCCCTTGACTTGAAATTCAAAGGTCGTGGTTCGATCCCCGACACGGCACTGATGTCCTTTGGCAAGGCATTAATCTTCATTTGCCACACTCGACCCAGGTGAGGTAAGTGGGTACCTGGCAGGAATTAATTCCTTGAAATGCTGGAGCGCTGTAATGGCAGCTAGGCTAAAGCCAGGGTAATAATAAATGATCCTTGGATAAGAATATCTAGATAGACGGCCCTATAGAAATGCCTGTTAATATTATTATTATAATTTCTATGTACTCTCAAAATTGCTTGGGTAAAATATTCGCACACAACTGTAAATTAATTTCAAAGGGATTTTATTCATTGATAGCTAAACTGTCTTGATAGCGTCACTCTTTACACGCTTCACCTTTACGCCAATATTGGGGTTATAATTATATTAAAAGCCTTATACCCAAAAGCGAATAACTTGTTCATTCATGATTAAAATTTAAGTCATTCTCATCCGTTATGAAGATGAGGTGTTCAAATTTTGCACAAATTATTGATCGAATTAAAAGGGGGAAAAGGGTTTATGTACATACCCTCGAAATGTAAGACAACTTTGTAGATTTAGACTTTTGCAATTATTCTGCATTTTCCAAAACTAGATTGTAGTATACACCATACTTGTCTGATAACAATAATAATAATGACAATAATAATAATAATAATAATATAAATATTTATGGTGACGATGTTTAAAGTAATCATTGTAATAATGATATTCCGGGTTTATTTAGCGCTTATAGTACAACAGCAATTTCTGTAAAGTGTAAGTGCGTTACAATTATTTTTGGTTTGCCCAATTATGAAGATAATATTTCTTAGGTTTATTCAATTTTCTGAAGAGTGTAAAGTTAGTTTTCAGTTTTAGTTTCAGTTTTTAATTCTCTTTTCCAACAGAACGATCAATATAAGCAATTATGACAAAAGTCAATCAAAGAAATCAATGTACATTAAAATAATGCATTTTTTTCAAATCATTACTCGAATTACAAAAGAAAATATATTAACTTGCTGTAAAATATGTACGCTTGTTTTTAAGGAAAACTGGAAATAGAGGGATCCACTGAGAAGCAGTTATCTTAATTTTTAATTTTGATTTGATTTAGTTTGGCATGATTCGTTTAAGAATCAAATGAGTTTTTACTTTTATTGGTGAAGGAACATTTTTTTCCTATTATCCGCGCTTTCTAAACTAAGAAGTTTCAGTGATATGATAGCGTCTATCTAGAGTATCGAAGTAAGTTCGATAACTTTGAGTGTCTTTTGAAGAGCTCTTGAATTAAAGGTGAGGAAGATTGGTTTCAGTTTGGGCAATTGTCAGAGAAAATACAACAAATATAATTATATTCACATGACTTTGTTCTTGACATTGTTTTACACAGCAACTGTATCACCTAAGCTTCAGACATAGACTCTAACTTGACACTTTTCAATTCAATTCTATTAAAATAATCTTATTTCCATAACTCAATCAAAATATAAGTAAATGCTTTCATAAAATTAATATAAAAGACATATGGAATATAACGTAGAAAATGAAAGTTATTTGTAATTATACAATCTTAAATGTCGACAGGTCATCGAAGCATTTTAGGATACAAAATATATAAGCGTATAATAAATAAGGTCGAACTCTAAAGGTAAAGAGAAATCCTCTAAAAATCAGAGCTTGTATTTGTGTGAAAAACCCTTGCATGTACATTACATTATATTAGCACGGTATAGAGATACGCTTTTTTTTTAAGAAACCTTGTATTGCACACGACATTGTTCAATCAATATAGGGCTTGTAAAGATCAGTTCAGCGAAAAAAAAACAATTAAAATTCACTTTGATAATAATGCTAGCCTGAAATATATTTTAGCCTGGAAATTTCGTACATTTAATCACCCCCCCCCCCTTCAGAAATACACGTATCGCACTTTCGGGATTGAAATGACACAGCCCTTCTCAATCCAATTAAAATGTAAATAATATGATAAATACAAGTAATTATGCATTGGTGTTTTATATCATGATTGTGTTCATTTGCAATGAAAATGTAAAATAAATCAAAGAAATTATTTTCAAATCAGTTTGTTAAGTGTGTGTTCATTGAATGCTGAGAGCACCAAATACGTAGCAAAACGCTTTGGTCACCTGCCAGTGGGTGGATACGAGTGCTTTACAAGCAATCAGCAATTTATAGTAATTTTCATTCCGACCCTTCATCCTATCTACAGGGGGCACGTTCCCTCCTAATCGAATGACGAAAATAGAAGATAAAAAACCCTCCCCATCAAAAGAGGTGAAGAGAGAAAAAGAGAGAGAGAGAGAGAGAGAAAGTGAGAGAAAGGAGAAAAATAAAGAAAAGTGAAATTGTAACGTTATAGAGAAAGCAATATACAGTGCGTCCCAGAAAAAACTGAAACCGAGAATTATCGATGTTGTATCATAACTTAATCACAATTATGATTAATAAATGACACATATTTGTAAAGCTTAGATCCTCCTTTTCCATTTGATGCAACTCATATGATACATAATTCATGCACAACTGATTATAACAATTTGAAGAGAGGAAACCAAAATGTCATTTGGCGGGCGGTATCTGAATTTCAAGGCGAAAATCACATTTCTAGAAAGTTCAATTTCTGTCCTTTCATAATGACACCTCAATCAAGAAAAATAAGCCAGGAATAACAAAGTTCTGTTTGTTTGAAGTAAAGCTTGCATTTCCATAATTTGATTAAACCAACTCGTTAACACTGGCTGCCTGCCGTAGCAACAAACAGAGTTGACAAAAGACATCGAAATACAAATGAAATCCTGTTGGTGTGCAGTCCCGCATACATCTCATATTTTGATATGTAAACTTCTGAATTATTTTGTTCCACCCCAAAAACCTCCAGATCTCATTCCCATTGTGACATCATCTGTCATTCATCAATGAGCTAACTTGAGAAAGTGTTATGTATCTTTGCCGAAGTCGAGCACCTGTTACAATACGTAATACAATAGCAACATACAAGTTGCTATGTCAGACATGCTGTAGCATTACCAGGAAGACAAAGGCAATGATGTTGTATTGTACATAATGTATGGAAGCATGCAATTCTATTATGAACGTGTGCTAAGCTTGGGGAAATTACATACCATTGTCTATTCTAGAATATTAATTTAGTCTGACATGTCTGACATAGCAACTTATATGTTGCTATTATTTGTGGTATTGTAACAGGTGGTCAACTTTGGCAAAGTTACATGCCACTTTCTCAAGTTAACTCATTGATGACTGACAGATGATGTCACAAGGGGAATGAGATCTGGAGGTTTTGGTTTTGGGGGTTTTGGGGGTTTTTTTCGCAAGTTTGAAAAACAAGTATTTCAAAAAATATTTAAAAATCTATGAAACAAATTCAGAAGTTTATATATAAAAAATATAATATGTAGGACTGCACACCGACAGGAATACACTTGTATTTCGATGTCATGGGCCCTTTAACTCCGTTTCGTTGACGATCAGCCATGCATCAAGTCTTTCGACTTCTTTGTGCATGGCTGATAGTCAACGAAACGGAGTTAAGTCTTTTGTCAACTCTGTTTGTAACATTCCGTAATAGGTCCATGGTGAGAAGAAGTGTTCAGAGTCAAACAGGAGGAAATGATAATAATAATAATAATAACAAACCACCGAATAATAGTAAATATATTGGATATAGCGCACATATCCACAATGCAAGGTGCTCAAGGCGTTCCAATATCACAGCATCCAAGGAATACTTTCCTACCGGTACCCATTTAACACCTGGGTGGAGAGTGGTAGTGCAGAATAATGTCTTGCCAAAGAACCTTAATGCCGCGGCGGGACTCGAGATGCGGACCCCGACTTATCCACTAGACCACAGCACCTCTATAAGCAAGATCATTCGCACCCCGTGACCATGGGCCCTATTACAGATGGACTAATACTGAGAGTCTTTCTTTAATCATCATGACCACCGCCACCTGATATGTGTATGGTGATGAGGACATTAATTTGACGCAACAATATTGATTATGTAATCACGCATCATCACAGACAAATTTAAAGAGCCTTTTCCATCTCTTCAGATTCTTTTCGCTGGGCCAGGGCCCAGAGTGTAGTTTCAGGAAAAGTATCGTCATTTAAGACCAGTTAGAGGAGCAGTGAACCCCAAATAATGACAATTTGTGGGATATTAGATTGATTATTAAAGAAGTGGAAACTGGTAGACATACACCTGTTCACCTGGACTTGCCAGACTTTGAACAAATACACATTCTTTACTGTCCTATTACCTTCTATTCCTTGTAAATGGATAGGATAAGTTTTAGAATGAAGTTCAAAATCATTGTGTTACAGGAACTTACAGCCAAATTTAAAGGTTTCTCTTGTAAACTAATTTCCTATTGAAAACTGCATATACGTCAATATTCATATGTACGCCACTGGCTGACTGGCGGCGGTCGTGATGAGATCAAAGTTTGGAAGCATGTTTGGAATGTCATTATGATACTTTTGACAGAGTCAGGTACATGAATGTATTATGGTACCGATCAGTGTCCATTTGTAGTATTTCCATGCCATGACTAATGCTTACAAATCTTCTGGGCCCTTTTCATCATTAGACTTGTGCCTTTCAATTGTCATATTCTTTTCTTCTCGTTTGCCATTCTTTCGCACTGTATGCCTGCATAATGTGACTATATTTTGAAACTGTTCATGCATACGATCACTGCGAAATATGTAGTAGTTTGAAGTTGGACGATGTGCAACTCGGCACCCTCTTGATTGCATCTGAAGCACAACTTAGGAGCAGATATTAATGAATTAATCTTCTTCCGACAAGGCCTTCATTACTAAGGAGTCATACTACGAAGGATAGAATATCAGCTGACGTCTAGCTTGGGTGAGATTGTATTGTGTGTCACTTTGATGGGGTAAGAACTATGTCATATTTTAAACACGGAAGTGTAAACAAGAGAAACGATAGTATGTGGGTAGGCTATGTATTAGGATGGATTATTCACTTGTGATAATAATTGTATTTACCTGCGGTACAACGTATAGCAGGAAAATGTTGTATATGCAGATCCTTTTAATGATTACGTAATAGCGGAGTGGCGAGCTAGCTTAGACGCCACGATCCCGCAATGCGGGGTGGTTTAAATAACTTGGGCAGGTGAAAGTTATTGTATTGAGAGGGAAATGGTGTGGTAGCCATTCTAGCTTTGTCAGACACTTCATACACGACACAAATTTCAATTGAAAATTTTAATAAAGAAAAATAGTTTGGTGTTTGTTTTTGTTGGTGGTATAGAGACTCAAATAGATTAATTTTATTGGGACGATTTGCCATTAGGATTTTCCAGAGCATTTGCCTTATTCAGTTTATCTCTGGTTTTTTTAACCTAGGAAATCGGTCCGGGCGTGGGGCGAAAAGGCAAAGCCCCATTCAGGCACGGATCAAAGCAGATCAAATTTATTATTTGCAAGGTTCTATACACCGTCAGTTTATACTTAGGTGTGAACGTTTACGATTGAGATTGAAATTATGCAATGCTATTAGAATATTTACATTATATGAAACCATTTTTTTTAAAAATCAAGAATGAGCTTAAAAACTGAAATTATTTGATGTTCAAAACATCTATTAGAAGGCATTATGTAACAAGATTGTTCAATATTGTTCAAGAAGATACAACTCGAATAAAAGCTGGCTTGGTCGGTCTGGCAGGCTTTCCCATAAATATTGATATTGATGTAATCTGTGAGTCATTAGTATGCATAGTATTCAATGAGTAATGAAGGATGAGAATAATTGTTAAGAGTCAAACAGGAGGAAAAAAGCAAGATCATTCGCACCCAATGACTAATGCTGAAAGAATCTTCTGGGCCCTATATTCATTAGACTTGTTATCAATTACAAGCGCAAAAATGCTATAACAATTTTGTTCACACTCAATTGACAAATACAAGGATTTCACTAGCATATACTATTATCAGATATTGTACTTTGTCACTGATAATACTTTTTATGAAACAGGGACACAGAGGAAGCCTGCTGTTATTTAAATTCATATCATTTTCTTTACAAAGTGCAACGGTGCCTAGCAATTGTCGTATTCTTTTCTTCTTGCTTGCTTTTCTTTTGCACTGTATGCCTGCATACTGTGAGTTGTATTTGAAAACTGTACATGCATATCATGATATCACTGCCAAATTGGCAGTAGTTTGAAGTTGGACGATACGCAACTCAGCGCCGTCTTAATTGCGTCTGAAGTACAAATTAGGAGTAGATATTGATGAATTAATCTTCTTCCGACAAAGTTTTCATTATCGAAGGACTCTCTACGTTGTTAACGTTCTTTTTAAATTCATATTTAATACGAAGGTTAGAAAAGCAGTTGACGTCTAGCTTGTGTGAAACTAGGGGCGGATTCAGCCGGCGGTGAGGGCCAAGACCGAAGGGGGGGGGGGGGGGGGGGGGGGTAATGAACACTTTTTTTTTCTCAAGGGGGGGGGGGGGATGGGGGTAGTGAGCATTATTTTTTGTTTACCCCTCCCCCTCCCCCCCCCCTCTTTGAGCAACAACAACAAAAAAGAGAAAAGTGTAGTTACCATTTTTTGAAATATTTTTGTTTTTGCCAGGGGTGGGGGCCCTTTTTTTTTAAAAAGGTGTTTTTTACTCTTTTTTGCCAGGGGTGGGGGCCCGGTTAGACAGGGGTCAACATTTGAATATATTCCAAACGTGTCGATATGCAAATTAAATTACTCGTCTAGTCATGAGGATTTTAAAAATCTATAGTTTATTATACCTCCAACCTTAAATGAGGGCGCTGGTGTCAAAAACGTTGGTAGGTCAACGCACTTTTAAGTGGTGGTCAAATTCGTTAACATTGTCCGATTCTAATGATTTTAGTGTCTGGTAATAAGTTTTCTGGCATGGCAAATTCAAATATACAACTCTCAAAAGTAAAGAAGCTTACCTTGACCATGAACATCCAAACTGGCTGCCAAAAGGGCTACTGAGAGACTTAAATCAGGATCATTGGTTAACAATAACACAGTTATTTCGAAACGCATTGTTCAATGATGCTTATCCTGCTTTATTGCCCAGTTAGGTGTCATATCCATCAGAATCAGGTCAGAATCACTGTTACAACTACTAGCATCTGAATCTATGTGACAGTCTTCAGTGCAGTTTGGCAAAAATTGCCCTCTCTCAAGCTCCAATCATATGAGGGGAGATAATGGAGCATCTGGATTTTATAAATATTAACATGATGAATGCCTGATAGTTGGCCTGTTTTTCTTTCAAATTAGGTGAATCTGTACCATGAGGAATCCTGAGAGTCGATTTCCTTATCAACCATCCCACCTTTTAGCCCGAGCTTCTACAAGTGTCTTGCTTGATTTTATCCTTGTATATGTATTTGATGATCGTATACTGCTCCAGGATTACATCGGAAATCATGCACGAAACATGAACATGACTCGAAAATGTGTCTTTAATTTGATACAACTGGAACAATACAAGTATAAGGACATATTTTAAAAGTTACAGTCCAATTTCCGTTGTACTGCTAGAACTGGAGAATATCTTTAAAAGTTGTAATGAATCATAGTTAATTTGACATTTTGCTGTATAGTAAAAATGTAACAACTTTACTTCTATTGGTACTCCTACCTGAACTACTACTAAAACTACTATTGTTACTACTACTACTACTACTACTACTACTACTTCTACTACTATACTACTACTATTAATGATAATAATAATAATGATGATAATAATAGTAATGATGAAAATATCAATTAAAAAAATACAAATTATTTAGTGGACTTCATGAAATTAGGGATGAATCCTTAAATAAATTGAAGACAATCTCGCGTGGGGTAGGAGAACATCAAGTTGTTCGGCCAAGAACCCCTTTGCCCGTTATGCTACTGTTTTGATATATGATCATATTTTGTCTATATACTACAGGAATTAAACAATGGAAGGCATTATTACCTGCATGACCTGTATGTTCGCAGTCACTTTGACGATGGGAGGGCCAATCAGAAGACAAACCTCTCAGTCAGGTATGTTGATTTTTTTAATGCATGTTTTACAAAATATGTGTAAGATTCTAACATGGTCATTGCTGGTAGGAACCTGAATAAATACATATATATTCAAGCCCTCCCCCCTCACTCTCTCTCTTTCTCTCTCTCTCTATACAGTGCGTCCCAGGAAAAACGAAACCGAAAATTATCGAAGTTTGATCATAACTTAATCACAATGATAATTAATAAATGACACATGTTTGTAAAGCTTAGATCCTCTTCTTTCATTTGATGCAACTTATATGATGCATATCTCACGCATGAGTGATTAAAATCAATTTGAAGAGAGGGAACCAAAAAAACCATCTGGCAGACGGTATCTGAATTTCAAAGAGGAAATCACATTTCTAGAAAGTTCACTTTCTGCCCTTTCATATGACACCTCAATCAGAAAAAATATGCTAGGAATAACAAAGTTCTGTTTATGTCAAATAGTGCTTGCATTTCCATAATTTGATTAAATGATTTCGTTTTCACTGGCTACCTGCCGTAGCAACAAGCGGAATTGACAAATGACTTCACCCCGTTTCGTTGACAACCAGCCATGCATGAATTCTTTCGTCTATGGCTGATCTTCAACGAAACGGACATTGACAATGTCTACAAATCAAATATAACTACCGGTATTATGTATATTAGCCTCTACGTTCTCAAAATAAAAAAGCGATAAATTCATGATTATTGTGTATGATTTATCCATAGACCAAGAGGTACGACTCTCCACCACTTCTCCAGGTGTTCCCTTCAGAGCTTCTACGACGATACCACCGCAACCTGCTGAAGATAAATCAATCTTCTTAGTCTTTTTGATATTTATCCCCATCATCTTCATATTGTGTCTTGTTAACAAGTACTCGGAACGTAAGCATATTCGTTCTAATACCTTTTCAAAGACTATTTATATTGAATAATTATGATCAGATATTCATGTTCTTTGTGGAATTGCACCGTGATATGAATGTTGCCCTTAGAATTTTGAAAAAATCCAATCCAAATTCTTATCAATGTGTAAAAATAAGTGGAAAATATGATACTGAAAAATTATGACTTTCTCAGAATTTAAATTTATTTAGAAATGTTTACAACGTTTAAACATGAACATGTATGCAGACAAAGTGACCTGAATTCAAACCAAAGTCCACATTTATCTTTCTTTTTTTCTTCATTTATTTATTTTATCTCATTTTATTTTATTTTATTTTATTTTATTTTATTTTATTTATTTATTTATTTATTTATTTATATATTTATTTATCTATTTTTTTTTTTATTTTTTTTTTTTTTTTTTTTTTTGGGGGGGGGGGTTCTGTATTTTGAGGGACGGTTGGGTTTGTTTACACAATTGGAGGGAATGGAGAGGGGGTATATCGGGGAAATTACATGTGCTATGGACTTCATTCAAATTTTATTATGGTATTATTATTATAACTATTTTTTATAAAGGGGAAACAGACCTTTGGCATACGCAGGATACATGAGATCTAAATTAAATTTGCCAAACATTTTCACTTGCTTTTGATTTGATTTGATTATCATTTACCAACATTCATGTCACATAGATACAACAAAAAGATAAACGATATAAAGTATATAATAGACTTAAGGAAAAGGGAGTTTACAAAACTAAGCTAATCGAGATCAATCACTTGATATAATAAGTACAGCAGTGTGTATATTATTTATTTAGTTCGCAGTTCACATCACGTTTCAGACAAAAAGGAAATTAAACTGATCAATCCGGCGAAATGTTCCATTTTCTTTAGGAATCAAGAATTTACCGGCAGGATGCGTGAGTGCCTTCAGAAGACTGGTAAGGAAGATTTATTCATTACTTTTTTTAATAAAATGTCATGTAAAGGATAATAACCTTTTTTTGATATTTGCCAAAGTACTTAAATTTTCATTTTCCTTTGGATTTTGTTTGTTTGAGCCGAAATGAGACGATCAAGAAATCTAACCAAATATTGTGCAGATATTGATCGGTAGGGTGTGTAGTATTTCAATTTTTGGACCGCCTCTTTGGATAGAGCGTCTCTTATCTTTCACCTCGTGCAAATTCTTACTTTTGCACTCATGGCCATTCACTATTTGTATATTGACCTACTGGTCAATATAACATATACAGGCGCGGATCCAGGATTTTCCAATAGGGGGGGCCGGAAATTTGAAAATTGCGCAGACCATTTTTTCAACTCAACATACCAATACTGACAAGGTCATATTAGAAGCACGATACCGGTAGAATTTTTGACATTTTCATCGGGGGGGGGGGGGGGGGGGGAGGGGGAGGGTATAGCCTCTTGCCCGGAAAGCAATTTTCTGGTTTCACAATTCGAAATAGTGAGCGAAGCGAGCGAGCAACAATAATTTGTGAAAGTGTTATTTATCACCAAAAAAAACGAGAAAAGATCAAAAACTCATATTCGGGGAACTCGCCGTCCCCCCCCCCTCCATTACGCGCGAAGCGCGGAAGCTTTGACCCTTCATTAATTGTTACTAGAGAAGGAAGACGATTTGTTGTACCATTCTCGACTCTTAATCCTTGTCTGAATTCAGTTTCCTCCCGCCCGCGCGAAGCGCGGAAGCTTTGGTTTTTCAAAGCTTTGGCCTTTCATTAATTATTAGAGAAAGAAGATTTTTTGTACCATTCTTGACTCTTATTACTTGACTGAATTCAGCCCCCCCCCCTTCCCGCGCGAAGCTCGTAAACTTAGGTTTTTCATAGTTTAATGGAGTTATTAGAGAACGATGATTCGTTGTTCCATTTTCGACCCTTAATCCTTCTCTGAATTAAGTTTCCTTCCCCCCCCCCTCCCGCGCGTAGCGCGGAAGCTTTGGCGTTTCATTAAATAATAAGGGAAAGGAGACGATTCTTTGTACTATTCTCGACTCTTTATCCTTGTCTGAATTCAGTTCCCCCCCCCGCCCGCGCGTAAGCTTTGACGGTTTATTAAATTATTAGAGAAAGAAGACGAATCGTTGTACCATTCTCGTCTCTTAATTCTTGTCTGAATTCAGTTTTCACCCTCCAGCGCGAAGCGCGGAACCTTTGACGTTTCATTAATTATTAGAGAAAGAAGATTTGTTGTACCATTCTCGACTTTTATTACTTGACTGAATTCAGCCCCCCCCCCGCCTCCCGCGCGAAGCACGGAAACTTTGGCCTTTTATAGTTTAATGAAATTCTTAGAGAAAGATGTTTCGTTGTTCCATTTTCGACTCTTAATCCTTCTCTGAATTGAGTCCCCCCCCCCCTTCCGCGCGAACCGCGGAAGCTTTGACGTTTCATTAAATTATTAGAGAAAGAAGACGATTCTTTGTACCGTCCTCGACTCTTTATCCTTGTCTGAATTGAGTGCCCCCCCCCCCCTCCCGCGCGAAGCGCGGAAGCTTTGACGTTTCATTACAGTTTTAGAGAAAGAAGACGATTCTTGTACCGTCCTCGACTCTTTATCCTTGTCTGAATTGAGTGCCCCCCCCCCCTCCCGCGCAAAGCGCGGAAGCTTTGTCGTTTCATTAAATTATAAGGGGAAAGGAGACGATTCTTTGTACCATTCTCGACTCATAATCCTTGTCTGAATTCAGTTTTTCCCCGCCCGCGCGTAGCGCATAAGCTTTGACGGTTCATTACATTATTAGAGGAAAAAGACTTATCGTTGTACCATTCTCGTCTCTTAATCCTTGTTTGAATTCAGTTTTCCCCCTCCCGCGCGAAGCGCGGAAGCTTTGACGTTTCATTGAATTATTAGAGAAAGAAGATGATTCGTTGTTCCATTCTCGACTCTAAATCCTTGGCTGAATTCAGTTTTTCCCCGCCCGCGCGTAACGCGTAAACTTCTGACGTTTCATTAAATTATTGACAAAAAAGACGATTCGTTTTACCATTCCTTGTCTGATTTCAGTTGCCCCCCCTCCCGAGCGAAGCGCGGAAGCTTTGACATTACATTAAATTATTAGAGAAAGAAGACGATTCGTTGTACCGTACTCGACTTGTCATATTTTTTTTTTCTTTGTCTGCTCCTTTTTCGTCCTATGTCCTCTTCCTGCCCCTACCGCCCCTGGCTACGCGCCTGCTTTAAAGGGAAAATGAAACAATCATGATTGTGATAGCACACAATTAGGTTAGTAGAAATGAAAGGGAGAAAAGATCTATTACACTAACCATGGATAAATCACGGCCGAGAGCGTCATATCATAGTTTTGTGTTATCGGGCGAGGGCCGGCCGGGGCGTAGCAACCAAGCAAGATTTTGCAATGTTGAAATTATGCATTCTAGAAAATTCCGCTATATTTCTTTCTAGCTATATTTCTAAATTTCCTGGGGGACGTGTCTCCCTATCGGGCCCAGGATTGCCGCCCCTGTCCATGATTACTACCAACATGAGTTCAAATACAAACACGAGCGAGTTGTTATGAGCTGAATCCAAATGAAGGGCAAAATAAGAGTGATGAAGCGGCCCAACCGTTAATTTAAAATTTGACTGTTGAGTATATAGCTTCTATTTAAAAGACATCCAAAATATTGTGCCCTTTTCAAATTTCTCACTAAAGAGTGATGACCTTTGTAGCGCAGGGGGCTGTTTTTTACGTTAAACTTTGAATCCGCGGCTCGAGATTTTATGCGGCCGGCCCGGCCCCCTCTATTCAATAACGTTTGCCAAACCTTCTGGAATGACCCCAAATCTCCCGATTACAGTTCTCCCTTATTCGTCGTTACTGTCACTTAGCGCCCTTTTCTTGTCTTTCCCCCTTTCTCACCGAATCACCCCCCCCCCCCACCCACTTACTATAGGGTACGCACATGTATGTTCCCTCTCTTTGAAAGCACCCCTCTATCTCCGGTGTAAGTCAGTAGCCTACGGGCCGGATTTTTGTGTATTACGGGCCGGACTTTGTTGCGTGAAAAGTAACTCTTTATCGGAAATTTTGGGAACACATATTCGGTCCCTCCGACCCCGGAGTGGGAGGGAGGGGGAGGGAGGGGAGGGGGGGGGTTGGGCTTTCTTCTTTATCTTTTCTTTTCTCTTTTCTCTTCTCTTCTTTTTTCTTTTCCCTTCTCCTTTCTTTTCTCTTCTCCTTTTTTTCTTCTCCTCTTCTCCTTTTTTTCCTCTTCTTTTCTTCCTCTTTTTTTCTTCCTTTTTTTGCGCCGCCAATAGGGGGGGCCGCGGCCGTTTCGTTTGTATCATGTGGAGGGCTCCTTTGGAAAGCAGTTTTTCAACTGAAACGGACTACCCTCCATTGATTTATCAATTATTATAAATAAAACATGAATAAAATAATGAATAAATCTAAACTGCTAATATATCCCCTTTGTTAAAAAATTAAAACCCTTAAATTAATTGGTATCAATGACTGTTTAAAATATTTTTTTCAACCATTGATTTGAGTGGACTTCCCTTGATATTCCAGACATATTTACAGGAATGTGTAGAGATCAGTGGTTCTTGTTTTGTTTGTAATATCAGGAAGCTGTAATGAATGGAGATACCGTCTCGAAAGAATTTCCCGAGGGAAAAATATTCAAGATTAACTTGGCTTTACAAAAAGAAATGCAACCCTCTCCTGCCATAAAATCCAGCAACAGCTGTCCTTCTCAATACACTTCCCCTCTGGCATTCCAAATATTACAAAATGTTACGCAACGCCGTCTGCTTCCCTAAGTTCTCTATTCACTCGGTCGTAAAATATGCAGGCGTCCGGCTTAGAAGTCATGCGTGTCACCGCAAAATTTAGGTCATGATCAGTGAAGATGTATTTAGCTATAACATATAAAATACAACATTCACAACATATGACCAATGCAACTTTCTATTGGTTATCAAATGCTTTTTCCGTGCTCGGATAGCTTTACTGAAGACATAGCCATTTCTACCAGCGAAATCGACCAAGGATATCGTGAGTTAGAGCAAATGTAAGGTTTTCACCATCATGATTTTCTCATCTATTTTTTGACATTTTCCGAAAATTTCCGAAATGTGTATATAGCTAAGAAGGTAGTCCAAAGGTTTATCTTTCAGAACTAAATGATATTGTGTTATATCTTTGCGCATTTGTTGGATGAGGGTTAGAAGTTGTCAATTCATCACCACTTTTAACCCAAGTAGGCCTACAGGCCGGCAAAGCAAAAGCCGCCGTGCTCGCTGGGCTGTGAGTGGAAAGGGAGGATTTAGTGCTACTAGGAAGCTGTACGGTTTCGGAAGGGGGTTAAGGGGATTACGGTAGGGGAAACAAAAGACGCGCGGTGCCAAGGATGACTTCAAAGGGGCCTCTTGGACGGGATCTCCATTCATTACAGCTTCCTGGTAATATAGAGCACGAGAGTTGCAGCTAGTCACACGTTTTCACCATGACTATTTTGTTTTGGAGTATGAGGCCATACGTCACATTTAAAAACCTCATGCATTTGGGTGGATGCTATCTACTGTATAACTTTTATGTTACATAGAACTAAGGAAAATAATGAAATGCATTTCTAAGGCGGAGATTGAGATTGGGAATTAATTTTTTTTTTTTAACTCGTTGAAATCTCAAGCGGGTAGTGAAAATATCGCGATATCGTTAGCTTCAAAATGTGACGTCATGGTATACCCGGAATATCATTAAAAAACGTCTTTGTTTTCTTTTATTCTCTTGGTGGTAATATTTTATGGGACCCAGTCCCACTGTTCAAAATGGCTCATCTGAAATGCTGATACCCCCCCTCCTTTGTCCACAAAATAAGGCCCTTGAAGTAATTAGTATCAAATAAAATAAATAATTATATGAAAATGTAATTATTCATATCCTTCCTAAGCTTTGTGAGAGTCTATCTTCTGTATAATTTCTATGTGACATAGAAATTTGGAAAATAATGAAAAGCATTTTTAATGCGGAGATTGAGAAAAAAGGCAAATTTGGCTTTTTCATTTTCAAACTTAGCCATGAGTAATTTGTTGATATATTAGATTAGTTTTTTTGTTTTGTTTTGTAATGTAGTAGTGAAAGTGTGGCGATATCGATAGTTTCAAAATGTAACGTCATGGTATATCCGGGATATTATTTGAAAAACCGTCGCCATTTCTTTCATTGAAATTGATTTTATATCATGAAAACATTTAAAATACAAAACAAATAGTGCACAAGTTAAAGAAAAACATTTACAATAGAATACCACAACAACAAAAAAGGTCATATGAATGAGGAAGCAGGGAAAAGGAAAAATCAAAGGCTTTATTGGTGCTGCCACCGCAACGAAAATACACTATAATACTGTTGGTTATAAAGGAGATACAAAAAAAGTAATGCCTAAATAGAGGGGGGAAAAAAACAAAACCATTCTCGTGGTGGGACTATTTTATGTAAATGAGCCATCCCTGAAAACGATTTTTTGACATGGGGTATAGTTCAAAGTGTTTTCCAGCCACGGTGGATGAGGGCGTTTAATTCTCTAACGCTTGACTATATTCTTTTTTTTTAAAGGAAGGTAAACGCACTGATTTACTCAGCTCAGACACACATGGCAGAGATGACGAAGACGTGGATGACAGCCAAAATAGAGTTCAAATGCATCAGGGTCGGCGATACGGCGACCCCTATACAAACCCTAAACGCTGGCAATATTAAAAAGTGCAAACAAAATGTAAAACAAATACTGACAAAAGACTGGAACACACTTTAAGGCTCTGGATGGCCCAAGAGTGCAGCGTTTAGACTAATAACAAATGCAAAAATCTTCTTGCTCGGTCGCTACGCTCCCTCGCATAATATCCTTCAAAACGTACAAGTAAACAAAACTTTTAAAAATGTGAGAGGGTAGTCAAATTGGTATATGTATGTATATATTTCATGTATTTACCTATACATTTTAATGTATTTACTGGAATTGAAATATTAAATGGATTGAATTGTAAAAGAAATATACAGTGTATTTCTGTAATCGCGAAATGTCGTGTCTGAACTTATACGAAAATTTGTTTCTCTATGCCCTCAAAATAGCTTCGATAAAATATTTGTATACAACAATGAAATACTTCAAAGTTATTTTATTCATTTGAAATAATTGATAGTGAAACTATTTTGTTTTGCGAACATTTTGACACGCTTCACCTTAATGCTAATATCGGGGTTTAATTACATTTAAAGTTTTCTATCCAAATGTAAATAATTTTTGCATTTATTATTAAAGTGTAAGTCACTCTCATCTATTATGAAGATGAGGTGTTCGAATTCTGCACAAAATCACTCACAGAATTAAAAGAGAAAACAAGGGTCTATGTACCCTCCAAACGTTAGACTACTTTGTACCTATCTTATTTGTTTTTTTGCAATTATACAATTTTCCAAAAATAGAATAGGTGTGATGATGATAGAAATGATAATAATATTCCGGGTTTATTTGGCACTTAGTAAACCAGCGATTTCTCTATGCGCGTCACAATTTAATATTTTTTGGTTTGCCCAATGAGGATATGTCTTCGGTTTATCCAATTTTCGGGACAGTGTAACGTAAGTTTTCAGTTTCAGTTTCAGTTTTGAATTTGAACTTCCAACAGAATAATCACTATGAGCAATTACGACAAAAATCAATAAAAGAATCATTATACAAAGGGAAATGTATCAATTTGCTGTAGGGTTTACTTTCATTGGTTAAGGGACACTTTCCTTTTATCAGAGCTTTCCAAACTAAGAAGTTTCAAATGATATATAATAGCGTCTATCTAGAGTAGCTTTAAAGGAAGTGTTTGTCATATCGTGTTACTCTTTTGGTGTATTTTGAAGAGCTCTTCAAGGCAAGGAAGGTTGTTTTCAGTTTGGGCAGGTGTCGGGGGAAAAAGCAATAAATACATATCCACATGACTTGTCACTGTCTTAGACAGCAAGTGTATCCTCTAATCTGCAGACATAGACTAATTTTATACTTTACCACGATTCTTACAGCCTGAGCAGAGCCTAGCTAGTAGCTACGTCAGTGTCTGGCTGTGTCAAATAAATCTTGAGCAGCTTAAGTACAGAGCATAATGACGTCAGCATAGTCTCATCGACCTGACAGTCGTTGTGCCTGCAAACTAGTATCGTCGACGGAGTAGGAAACGTGTCCGAGGCTTGGCCAACTTGGGACCAGCCATGCAATTTGCTATAACAGAAAGAAATAACTTGTCACTTTGGTACACATACGATATCTATCATTATGATTATGAACATGTCATGAAATATGTTACCCTTATGGAAAAACCCTCTTATACGAAATAAAAGCAAATGCGAAAATATTATGAGCATGGTAAAGAGATACGTTTTTCGAAGAAAGCTTGCACTACACACAACATTGTTCAATCAATATAGTGCTTGTTAGAGATGAGTTTAGCGAGAAGCAATATACAAATTATAAAAACAATTTGTATAATAATGCTCCTGATATATATTTTTGCCAAAATGTTTCATACATTTAATGCCCCCCTCTCAGAAATACACGTATCGCACTTTCGGGATTGAAATGACAAAGCCCTTCTGAATCCAATTCAAATGTAAATAATATGATAAATACAAGTAATTATGCGTTGGTGTTTTATATCATGATTGTGTTCATTTGCAATGAAAATGTAAAATAAATCAAAGAAATTATTTTCAAATCAGTTTGTGAAGTGTGTATTCATTGAATACTGACAGCACCGAATACGTAGCCAAACGCTTTGGGCACCTGGGTGGATATGAGTCCTTTACAAGACATCAACAAGTTATATCAATTTTCATTCCGACCCCTACAGGGGGCACGTTCGCTCCTAATCGAATGGCGAAAATAGAAGATAAAAAACCATCCCCATCAAAAGAGGGGAAGATAGATAGAGAGAGAGAGAGAGAAGAAAGGAAAGTGAAGATGTAACATTAGAGAGAAAGCAATATAAAATGATACCACCACTGCCTCTCTATTGCCCAGTTCTCTCACAATAAGTAATTCATTCAGTAAGACCGGTATTAACGCCCCTCCCTCTAACAGTGGCGGAACCAGGGGGGGGGGGGCTCGGGGGGCCTTGAGAAAAAAATCATGTAAAAACACGTGATTTTTACCTTTTTTTGGGGGGTGCACATTTTTAAATTTTCGAGGACAAAAAAAAAAAAAAATGTGCTCACTACCCCCCTCCCCCCGGGTAGCCCATTCAACAATAAGTTGGTCTTCCATGGAGCCCTGTGATAACATACAATTCAAAGCATAATTATTGAACGATCAACATCAACATAAACATAAACATAATATAGAATCATAAATCATGAATCAGAAAAGAAAATGGCAAGTAAACAAACGAACAACAGATGGAAATTCTCTAAAATAACAGAAATAACAAACATGTAAAAATTAGACTAATATGAAAACATTGGGAAATATTGCATGTGGCCGTATGGCGGATGCAATAAAAATATTAGACATATGAACATATGAACAATGACCAAAGTAACGTAGGGAATGAATTTAGAATAATCATAAAAATTACTGGCAAGAGCTAGGAATTCTTAAAGCAGTGCTTCTTTAAGCGAAATTTAAAGGAATTAAGGGTATCTTTTGTTATTATAGTGTGGTACGGTATGTCACTGAGACAGCTCCCGTAGGAATTTTGTGCCAAAGTTGATTTTTTTTTGCTGTTTTGGCTTCAAAAGGGTCCCAATTGACCAAAAATGATGGGGTGCAAATTTTCAGACCCCTACTTCATTTCCTGGGGGTCCTAGACCGGGAGCCAGTGGGGGTCAACCTAGCTGGGAAGGAAACCAATTTTAATGTGTACAGATGTAAAGATCGCATAGCTCCACATAAAAAATTGACCGCCTGGCATGTTCTAAGTGGTGGGTGTGGCCAGGGGGACGCCCCCACCAAAACGTGTCCCTTTTGACGACAAAATAGTATTATGTAAACAATATTTTAGGAAATCTTGAACCACAATGAGTTTGGTGTCATATGAAATAGAATTAAATTATCTACATTTTGATACAAATTTCAAAGAATTTGGGATTAATTAACATCGCAAATTTAAGTAAAAAACATGATTTTTGAGATTTTTTTCGAAAAATTTAATTTTTATAAAAAAACATTATTTTTCATTTATCAAAATTGGAGAATTGCATTTTTCATAACTTTCCAGGAATTTGCTTATGTACAACGACAATATCCTGTGCGAGGGAGAGGTTTATATATCGTTTCAATAAAAAGTTTTAGCAATCCAAAGTTATTGATTTGATTTCCACAAAAACAACATTTTTGCCCACATGTGTAATAACTGTATGCATATACGTGCATTAGTGTATTAAGGACCTGTTTGTGTGTTTCCATCGAGTTTTAAAGATAACTTTGAACTTAAACCTCTAATCACCATGTATTTGGTGTCAAAAGATGGATAATTAAAGTACCTTCATTCTGATATCAATTTCAATGAGTGATGTAGTGTGTGAAATATAAATTTTGAGTCAAAAAGGTGCTTTATTGTAGATATTCTTCTGATTTTTGCCAGTATATCGGTATATTAACTTTTGTGGAAATCAAATCAATAACTTTGGATTGCTAATTCTTGGAAAGTTATGAAAAAATGCAATTCTCCAATTTTGATAAATGGAAAATAATGTTTTTTTATAAAAATAACATTTTTCGAAAAAAATCTCAAAAATCATTCAAATTGGTATTTTTATGTGTGTAAACTCCCCTAAAACACCCCCCTTTGGATTTTTTTTTTTTTTTTAATTATTAAAAAAAAAAAAAAAAAAATTACCCCCATGGCTGACCTAAACAGGTGACCTTACCCCCCCCCCCCCAACAGAGCAAAATGTCAAATTTTCAAATTTCGAGACCAAAAAAAAAAAAAGTGTCCTCTTACCTCTTACCCCCCCCCCCCCCCCCCCCCGCATATTCAGCGGTCGGCTGAGTCGTTGCGATTTCTTTGGGACCCAAACAAAAAAAGTGTCCTCTTACCCCCCCCCCCCCCCCGCTTATTCAGCGGCTGGCTGAGCCGTTGCGAAATTTTCGGCCCGATTTATAAATTTTAAACCCCCCCCCCCCCCCCCCTTGAAAAAATCCTGCGTACGCGCCTGCCCCAGATTTAATCCAATCATCGTCTCACACAAGGAAATTGCGAAAGTTACAGTTACAATTTATTACAGTGAAAGTAGTTGCGATGGCGTGAACAAACAGTGCAGTAAACATACTCTGGATTGAGTGATCGAATCTAACCATAGATTAATACAATATTACGTATTACGTCTATGATCTAACCGTTGCATGACCATCTGTGTATTATGTATGATCGAATCTTAATCATTGAAAACACTTCCGCGATCAAGTTCGAGTTCCAGTACACAAACTTGCCATACAAGCGGTCGTGAATTTGTTGAAGAAAAGTAATGTAAGTGTACCCTATACATATTTGTATTTACTACCCAATACTGTTTATGAGATTCATGTATCATCACTGCCGTGTTTTTGTTGTGAAAATGATTATATGCGAGTTTTTGTTTCCCGTTGACTAGTGTCGCTGTCATCTTGTGTGTTTTCTTGATATTAAGTGTCTAACCAATAAGGGAGTTTACAGATAGCACATGGTACAAATGACCCCAAATATCCACAGGTCTTTTACACATGGAGAAGTTCCACTTTGAGCATCTTAGAATAATAACTGCCAAAGTCCTAGATGTGCCTCATGAATACCTTTTGTTTGTCCTCTTAAAAAGAATACTTCCACCTGCGTATCATAGAATGTACCGTTGGTGCATAAATGAATAATGTTACATAACTTTCATGAGCGCATATCCAGTATTCATCTCTGTGGGTTTTACCATTTTGGTACAAATGACCTTTATCTGCCCATGCGCAGATTGTATCTATGAACTGGCTTATTCAAGATGGAGTCCTATCTAGCTCATGCCCTTTGTACCATCTTCGGTGCCGCCAGGAGAAAATATGTCAGGCATGTGCTTTTAACTGGACCTTCCTTGCAGATATGTAGACAAAATATTCCTGCCTAGCTGCAAACTATGTGGCCACTTTCAAATGGAAATATGATTTTGTAATGCCAATTACTTTTCGCTACTACTCTTCTGATAATACGGAGCAAAATTTCATGAAATATTAATCAAAATTGCTCGACTGGGCATGTGTGGGCACTAATCTGACATATAACATCATAAAGAACTGTACACGAACAAATTCACTTTTTATTTTCGTGAGCCGCAAGTAATCGGAAAAATGTCAAATTGCAAGTTTTAGGACTGTACATTTTTAATATTTTTCACAAATTAAAGCTGCTATCATACAATGTAAGTAAATTTCTTGAAACAATTAGGCTTTTGTATTCATGTTTTATCATCTGTAAGATTTTCCCCTTGTTAGTTCAAATAAAAAGTGAAATATTAAGGATATTTCTTTGTGACAATAATCACTACTCAAGCTTTCCAATGATATTGGCGGCTTGGAACCTCGGACATCAAAGGTAAAAGCTTACCAGTAGATTCTATTGTGCAACCATAGAAAACGGCAGCTGCTTGGAATAATTTGTTGCCAGTTGGGTCTCCAGCTCTTAAAACTCCTTGGTACACTGAATATTTTCAGATTCCCTCCCCATGTTCACTCTTGTCTTGTGCCCGTTGTGTCCCTCCCTATCTCAGCTCAGGACTGCCAACATTTCTGAACCCCCGGCCCCCCCCCCCCACTCAGGTTTCAAAATGACCGCATGCGTGTTGCCAAAATGTCCTTTTCGTAACAAAAGAAAAAGGTCGAGCCGTATTGACTTTACACACCGGACTTTTGCTGAAAAGGGGGGGTCGGTTGGAACACGCATATGCGTACCCTAAATAACACTGAGTGGGGGGGGGGGGGGGGCCGGGTCTGAACCCCCTTTTGCGGGCTTTTGGGGGGCTTTTCCTTCCTTGGAGACCCCTCAAAATCTGGAACACTGCTTAATGTGTAACCCCCTATCAAGTATATTTTGTTGATATAAAACATACCAGAAAGAGAGAAACTCGAATTGCCTTGGGTTAAATAATTTTATGCCAATCATCGTCTCACAACAGGAAATGGCGGAAGTACAGTGAAAGTAGATGCGATGACGTGAACAAACTGTGGAGTGAACAAACTGTGGAGTGAACTTTGGACGGGGAAGTCACGTTTTATTTAGAACATTAACATGAATGTTATACTTCGGACAAGTTGATAGAAGAAAAAAAAAGAAGATAATGTTCAGGGGGAAGTAGGCCTAAAAGAGTCATGTATTACATGTATGAAAATGGTATTATGCACAGTGCTAAGTATTTCTCTGTCGTTTGAAAGTTCATAATACATGTACATGTACGTTATTTCGATGTAAGTTGTATGTTGATGCACATCAGTTCAGTTCATTTGAAGGTGTTTAAAAATTGTTTAATGTTTATGTGAAGAAAAAAAATATAAAAAAATATTAAAGGCAATAAATACAGCCACTGACCATTCTTGTTCTGGAAGAATAATTCTTGTTTTGGATTTCATGTTACTGGTTTATTTTCGGAGTTATTTTTCGAAAGGCAGTTATAACGAAAATCATGTTCTTGATAATTTAACTTCCGTAGGTAATTTGATTTTCAGACAAAAGTTTGACAGCTATGAGTAAACATTGAAAATATTTGATTTAAAGTTATCATTGATGCATGATTATCTTGTATTGGATGCTTTTCTTGAGTTGATACACGGATGTTTATAGTAATCCAGGGATTACTAGAAAGTGTTTGAATTTAATGTATAAACTATAGGTTTAAGTTTGAACTATCAAAAAGACGTAAAGAGAAGGCCTTTATTACTGTGGAGTGGTGTCAAGTGAGACACATCTGAGATTTTCTGACGAGATAAAGTGACGAGAAGCTTTTGTCGTGAACAAGTTATTATGATAATACTACTCCTACTAGTACTACTACTACCAATAATAATAATAATAATAACAATAATAAAATGATAATAATGATGATATTAGTAATAACAATATAATGCTGATGATAATAGTGATGACGAAAATATAAATAACAAAAATGCAAATTGTGCATGAGGGTTGTGAATATTTAGTGGACTTCATGAAATTAGAGATGAATTGATGACATTCTCTCGTGGGGTAGGATAAAATCGAGATCTTCGGCCAAGAACCACTTTGCCTGTTATGCTACTGTATTATATGATGATCATGTTTTTTTCTACATATTACAGGAATTACACAATGAAAGTCGGCATTATTACCTGCATTACCTGCATGACTTGTATGTTCCCAGTTGCTTTGACGATGGGAGGGCCAATCAGAAGACAGGCCGCTCAGCCAGGTGTGTTGATTTTTTTAATGCATGTTTTACAAAATATATGTAAAATTGTAGCATGATTGCAAGATGACCATGGCTTGTAGGAGCCTCTCTCTTGCTCCTGGTTCCTCTGTATCACAGTGTTTTGAGAATCACCCCTTCTCTTTCTTTGGACCCTATGCTTTCGACCAACTCTCATAGAAATGCGTGTATAAGTTAAAGGCACCTTCTGTTTATAGCATAATTTCAAACTGTTATTACCACTAGTAGCGTATGTTCCCCTTTAAGTCTTTATTTTATAGAGCCTTGCATCTAGGGGCGGTGATCCGGGGGGAGGGGGTATGGGGGGACACTCCCTCTCATTTTTTTTTAGGGGGATCGTCCCCCGGAAAAGGTGAAAAAGTTCCCCCAAAAGGACAGGAAATACTGACTGAAAACTGCAACATACTTCTAGGCTTTCTTAATGAGGTAGCATTAAGACTGATAACAATGCAAAAATCTTCTCGCTCGGTCGTTACGTTCCCTCGCATAATATCCTAAAAAATGTACGAGACAGTCAATATTGTAGAAAATCTGTATTCCGTTGGTATTACGTAAGCACAGTTTACACTGCATGTTTAAGAGTCATAGAAATAGATGGTTGGTTTTAATAGTTTACTACCACATAGGCTATATATTTACCATGTCAACTTCCATATCGATATCAATATAAATGTACATGACAGAGGCCTAGAGTAGGAAATAAAAATTACACCCATGCCCAAGCTCCCTACCCACTGAACTTTACCTACTAAATTTGTACAACCCTTCGGACTGCACACGAATTACCGGCAAAGTAAAAGTGAAGTGTAAAAATGGTATATTGCTTGTTTTTTAAACTATATTTCTGCTAAGGAATGTTAAAAAAACCTGTGAGGGGGAAGTCACTTCCGGCACCTTCGCCCCTCTCGATCACTATGCCCCCTCGTCCCTCGCATTTTGTCCCCCCCCCGGTCACGAAAGTAAATCGCCATCCCTCTTGCATCAAGTAAAGGCTCGTTCGCAAATGAACGGCAAGTGGGGTGAACAAAAGAAATTTGCTGCGCGCATCAAAGGGGTATCAAATAATCGCTCATAGTTGCGTTAAAGACAATCTATACAAAAAAGCTTAAGCAAGATTAATAACTCAACAAATATTAAAACAAACAAATGAAGAAAAAAAGCAGTAAACCGCTGTGGTAAACGTAAGAAACGTCTGCGTTGTATAATAGCGTACAATAGAAATTACTTTAGATTTACATAATGATATTTTTCTCCTTCTATAGAGAAAACTGTCCCCATTGGAGGATATGTCACCTTGCCGTGTCCCCCTTTCCCGAACGAAACACGAATATTCGTGTACTGGAAGAAGAACGATCACACTATCTACTCTCTCGAAGTCCAGAGTAATACCTCATGGACAAACGATACCAGATATGAGGGCAGCAGCAATGCTACACGTTTAACGATCAGGGACCTCAAGAAGACAGACAGTGGAATCTATCACTGTAAAGTGGCGACACTTCTCTTCATTGAGGAACGTGGCCATGTACTGCTATCTGTTACAGGTATAATAAAGTACCACACATTTGGCTTGGCTACGTTATTCAGTAGAGTTTGATACACGCTTGTATGTGCATTTCATTTTCATAAGTCATTAATTTATAACCTGACTTTACTATCATATTTATAATTACCTTGATTAAGTGAAATTAGTAACTTTGTTATTTTTTTATGTCAACATAATTATGTTTGTTTTAAATATATAACAACATTCCTTTATTAGTAAATTAACCGGCCCCCCAAAAAAAAATTGTCAAAAGATATTGCAGTATAATCACGATAATCATGATGATAGTAAGCGAATCACGATGATAGTAAGCCTACAAGTCAATTACAATATAATAAATATGTTTAAACGTTTCATCATATGGCTATGTATAGTGGATGGGCCTAAACTAAAGCAATGCTTGTTTTGGATAGGCCCGGCGAATAAATGCGTTACAAGCAGGTAGAAAAAGAATATTTAGAAGGGAGGAAAAATGAATGAAGGAAGGAAAGTGGGTAAAGGAAGACAGGCGCAGATTCAGGATTTCTTAGGGAAGGGGGCCCATTTTTTTTTTTTCTCCCGAAAAATTCGAAAATCGCGCCGGCCGAAAAGTCGCTTAGAGTGGGGGGGGGGGGGGGGGGGGGGGGGGGGGGGGGGGGGGGGGGTAGTGAGCACTTTTTTTTTCTCTCGGAAATTTGAAAATTGCGCCGGTCAAAAATTCGCTCACGGGGGGGGGGGGGTATGAATTATGAATAGCGACCCTCATATCGTATTATGAATAGCGACCCCTACTCCTATTATGAAAAGTGACCATCATTTCGAATTATGAATAGCGACCCTCTACTCATTTTATGAATAGCAACCCTCTGCTCATACTATGAATAGCGACCCTCAGTTCATAATTATGAATAGCGACCCTCTGCTCGTTTTATGAATAGCGACCCTCAATTCGTATTATGAATAGCAACCCCCTACTCTTATTATGAATATCGACCTTCATTTCTTATTATGAATATCGACCTTCATTTCGTATGAATAGCGACCCCCTACTCCTTTTATGAATAGCGACCTTCATTTCGTATTATGAATAGCGACCCCCTACTCCTATTATGAATAGCGACCCTCAATTCGTATTATGAATAGCAACCCCTTACTCTTTATAGCGACGCTCATTTCGTATTATGGATCTTAAACGACCCTCATTTTGTATTATGAATACCGACCCTCTCCTCGTATTATGAATAGCGACCCTCATTTCGTATTCTGAATAGCGACTCCTAATAATCCACCTCAAAGAGGTGTTCCTAAATATCTAACAAATCATATCGTCGAAGATTTGGAAATGCCTGAGCAGTATTGATAATGTCTACTAATCAAATATTATTATAAACATGTCAATATATTAGCCTCACCATTCTCAAAATACAATAGCGATAAATTCATGAAAATTTTGTATGATTTATCCTTAGCCCAAGGGGTAGGGCTTTCCACCTCTTCTCCAGGTGTTCCCTCTAAAGCTTCTACGATGATACCACCGCAACCTGCTGAAGATAATACAGTCTTTTTAAAGATTATCTTCCCCATCTCCATTATCACCTCCATCATCATCTCCGTCATCATTACGTGTCTTGGTTTCAAGTACCGGCAACGTAAGGACATTCTTTTTATTACCTTCTCAAAAGCTATTTACATTGAATAATTATGATCAGATATTCATGTTGTTTGTGAGATTGCACCATGATAAACAATGTTGCCCTCTGGATTTGGAAATTCTTTATTCATGTTTTCCCTTTTCCCCTTTTTTTTTCTTCATTAATTTCATTACCGGTATATTTTATTCAATTTCATTATTATTGCTTTTATTATATTATTATTATCATTAAAATATTTCATTCATTCATTTATATTCTTGTTTATCTATTTATTTTTTGGGGGATTCTGTATTCGGAGGGCTTCTTACAAATATTGGCAGGGATGGGGGAGGGGGTATATCGGGGAAATTACATGCGTTATGGACGCAAATTTCATTATTGTATACAACTATTGTTAATAAAGGGGGCCGCATACCTTTAGCATACACAGGATACATCAGATCTGAATCAAATTTGAAAAAACATTTTCACTTGCTTTTGATTTGATTTGGATTGATCATTTGCCAAAATTCATGTCAAATAGATACAACAAAAAGATAAACGATATACATAGATATTTTTGGAAAAGGGAGCTTACAAAATTTTGTTCGCAGAACCCGATCACTTTTCGGACAAAAAGAGATTTGAACTGATCAACACCATTATTCCTTTTTCTTTCTTTTTCTTTTTCCAGGACTTAAGAACTTACTGGCAGGATTCGTGGATGCCTTCAGAAGACCGGTAAGGAAGTTCCACGTTTATTTGTCTTTATAAAATGTCACTTACAGGATAATTACCTTAATTGTTTGCAAAATTCCTTAAGGGTTCATTTCTTTTGGATTTTGTTTCTTTGACTTGAAATGAGACGATCTAGACATGTTTCAAATATTGTGCAGATATTGACTGGTAGGGTGTTTGGTACAGCGTTTTTTGCACCGCCGAAGGGAGTTATATTTTCCCAAGATAAAAGGGAAAATATTACTCCCTTGCTCTCAAAAATATGGTATATTGCACACAGTACCAGTCAATATCTGTTATATATAGCCTTGATTACACTTTGTTATACAGGGTGAGTCAGAAAGAATGTCCTACTTTTTAAAAGTTGTATTGTTTGAAGTATGAATATTTATTCATTGGTTTAATGATATGTCTTGATAGAGTTATCCTCCCAGTACATTTAGGTACCATTTTCACGCCATGTCCACGTTGAGGCTTTTACCCAATTTGTTTTTGTTTATCCTGGATGGCTGATATGACAACAAGGTGTCACGATGGACGAAAAATATCATTTTGATATCTCAAGGCGTCAAATCTTCGGTCAGTAACTACGGAATGTGATTTTCTTCCAAATATCCATATTTGACTCCTTGTTGCTTCTGTTTCACTTTGACTTTGCAGAAAATCTGCAAGACCAATGATGTAACAATCTGACAGCTCTCGAGACTGACATTGCCGAACTAGTGAATCCTCGAATAGGTTTAAAGGGCAGGAGTCATGTATTATGTATTGTGTATTTGTTTTTATTTGTTGTTGTTGTAATTTTTACCATGTGTTTTGTCACACGCCTACATGGCTCCTTTGAAAAGCAGGCCTTGTGGCTCTGAAGTGACTACCCTGTATTTTAAAGACGACTGAATAAATAAATAAATTAATATATATATAAACTAGCACATTGACTTGGTTTCGAACCTGGATCCTTCCAGTTTCGAGACTGATGCTCTACCACTGAGCAATTGCGTTATACCATGGAGATGGATATACTTACTGTAGATAGATATATTTTTTAACTCGTTTATGTACGTGTATATATTTCATATATTACCTATGAAGTTTTAATCTACTTGCTGGAATTGAAATAAACAAATTGAATTTAATTGATCTGTGAAAACAAATACCAAAGAGATATATGCAATGTACATGTAGGCTATGTCTGTAATTGCAAAATGTCATGACTGCACTTTTACGAAAAAACAAATTGGCTGTGCTCTCAAAATAGCTTGGAGAAAATATTTGTACACAATGAAATATTTCAAGCGGAATTTATTCATCTGAAATAATTTGAAGTGGAAGTGGAAGTGGAACTGTCTTGTTTTGCGAAAAGTTTGACACGCTTCACCCGGTCACGCGAATATCGGGGTTTATATAACAAAATGTGTTTTTTAAAAGCCTTTTCTCCAAGTGTTTGAGGAAATTTGCCTACAATTTATTTGATAGCTGAAAAATTTAGAAACCAGAAAAAATATCAGATTCTTAAATTCCCAACAGGGGTAAAAAATGGTCGTCAGATTTACCATCAGGTGTTTAAAGAGGAAAAACGGAGGTCATTAATTTTCGCGATATGCCGACACCATATACAAGTGCAGTATTCCAGACATACTTTTGTGAAGGGCCTATGCATATAATGCTACGAATTAGATTGAATTGAAATGTAATAAAAAAATACATGTATATACAGTGTATCGCAGACAACAGATTCTTCTTTTGATACCGTTTAAACAAGTTTGTTTGTTCTGTATTAGACTGTAACTATTCTATGTATATCATAAAACTCGTATGTTTATATTTTATGTATTAACCTAGTACGATAATAGGCCAACGGCGGTCTGTACTTAACTGGAAGAAGAAGAACCTATGCATATAATGCAACGAATTAGATTGAATTGAAATGTAATAAAAAAAAATACATGTATATACAGTGTATCGCAAACAACAGATCCTTCTTATGATACCGTTTAAAACATGTTTGTTTGTTCTGTATTAGACTGTAACTATTCTATGTATTTCATAAAACTCGTATGTTTATATTTTATGTATTAACCTAGTACGATAATACGCCAACGGCGGTCTGTACTTAACTGGAAGAAGAAGAACCTATGCATATAATACAACGAATTAGATTGAATTGAAATGTAATAAAAAAAATACATGTATATGCAGCGTATGTCTGTAATCACGAAATTTCGTGACTGAACTTTTACGAAAATAAATTCTCTGTGCTCTCGAAATAGCATTAATAAATTATTTGTATACACAACAATGAAATGATTTCAAAGAGATTTTATTCATTGGGTAGCGAAACTGTCTTGTTTTGCAAAAACTGACACGCTTCACCTTCACGCTAATATCGAGTCGGGTTTTAATTATAATAAAAGCCTTCTATCCCAATGCAAATAACTTTTAAATGTATTACTCTCATCCATCTGCACAAATCGCTCACAGAATGAAATGGGGAAAAACAAGGGTCCATGTAACGTCCAAACGTTATACGACTTTGTACCAATCTGATCAGTTTTTGCAAGTATGATAAATTGTCCACAAATAGATCAAAGTATACACAATTAATGGTTGTCTGATCATAATTATAAAAACTATGAGGGTGATGATGATGGTTAAAGGCGGGGTAGGGGGCGGTCGCTCCCAAAAAAAAATTCAAATGTGCTTTTTTCTTCTTCTAATTCGATACCAGTGATTTACAAATGTCGCTTAAATGACATAATTTTCCTGGAATTTTTCTCAATTTCTTTTGTAAATTAAGCTTCTGTAGCCCTATGCGTTTGTTGGAAAATTACAAATTCCCAAATTTACAGTCTTGCAAAAAATATGCTTATTTAAAAGCCTTCATGTCAGGGCTTGCAAAACAGTGGGGATCGGGGGCTCGAGCCCCCCTCACGTTTATAAAAATTTTATTAAAGAGAAAAAGAGAATGATGACCTGCCAGTTTCACCAGTGAGGTATCAAAATATGCTCATCTGACTGTAATTAAATGCCTAAAGCCCCTTAGCTTACGGGGGCTCCACCCCTGGACCCCACCAAAGGCCCTAAGGCGGGCCCCTGGATGCTCATCTAACCGCTATTAAATACCTCAAAAACCCTGAGATTCATGGGGCTCAGCCCGCTACACCCCAGCTAATTAGTGACCTGCCAGTGTCACAAATAAGGTATCAAAATATGCGTATATGACCGTAATATAATTCCTATATATTATGCGCAATTTCGGGATTGAAATGACAAAGCTCTTCTGAATCCAGTTCGAATGTAAATAATATAATACATACAAGTAATTATGCATTGGTGTTTTATATTATGATTGTGTTTATTTGCAATGAAAATGTAAAATAAATCAAAAATAAAATTCTTAAATTAGTTTGTTAAGTGTGTATTCATTGAATACTGAGAGCATCGAATACGTCGCCACACGCATTGGGCACTTGGGTGGAAATGACTCCTTTACAAGAAATTAACAAATTATAACAATTTTCATTCCAACCCCTCATCCTATCCTCAGGGGGCACGTTCCCTCCTAACCGAATGGCGAAAATAGAAGACATTAATACCCCCTCCCCATCAAAAGAAGGGAAAAGAGAGGAAGAGAGAGAGAGAGAGAGAGAGAGCGAGGAGAGAAAGGAAAATGAAGATGTAATGTTAGATAGAAAGCAATATAAAATTATACCACCACTGCCTCTCTATTGCCCAGTTCTCTCATAACAATTCATTCATCCAGTAAGACCGGTATTAACGCCCCTCCCTCTAACGCCCTTGCCTCATCAATAGCCCGAAACACGCAACTCCAATAACTCAGCAAAATGACAATGGCGGTAATCCATGGTTAAGGAGGGACACGCCCCCCCCCCCCCCATTGAAAAAGGGGGGGGGGCACATTTTCATCAACCCCACGATTTCTGGTCATTTGTTTGCCAACTATAAATCACTCAAACCAAACTTGAATATCTTATTAAACTTTAAAATCAATTGATTTTTATTAAAGGTAATACAAAGTTTTAGGGAATTTTGGAAATTGGGTGGATAGTGAATCTTTACAATTTTGATATATTTGGATGCCCCTGTGGATGTATTATAAGTATTAAAAAAAATAACCCTAAAACACTTCTGTTTTCGAGAAAAATTAAATATAAAAATTTACCGGTGCTCCCGGTAAATTTTGATAAATTTATTATAGCGCCTACGGCCGTACAATAGTAACTGCCACCATGGTAAATGGTAAATCCCAGAATATGTAGTTGTGATATATAATTTCCATACGGGAATAGCTAATCGGTCGATTTTAGTCAAGAAACATTGTTTCATAGCTAATTGGTATCTTGACCTTGAGAGGGAGATATACAACATAAAGGGTATTATGTATAATTTCATAACTTTAGACTCGATTTCAACCGGGACAACGATCAATGAATATTGTATGAACGCATGTGCTTCCAATATGTTAATTTGAACCAAATTCATTACCCCATACCAAAACTTTGTAATACCTTTAATGAAAATGTCTGGCCTTTCAACAACAAAAAATGGGGGGGGGGGCGATGGTTGCACCTCCCTCCCCCTTCTTGGAGTAAAAAACTAGTTGATGACCCATTTTTGTTTTAGCTTTTCCGAAAAATTGAATGCGTCCCCTAGCGTTTAGCGATAGATTAGGCCTATATGCACATCGTTAGTGGGGA
The DNA here is from genome assembly GCF_000002235.5 of Strongylocentrotus purpuratus. NCBI lineage: Eukaryota > Metazoa > Echinodermata > Echinoidea > Camarodonta > Strongylocentrotidae > Strongylocentrotus > Strongylocentrotus purpuratus. The sequence goes on along the minus strand of NW_022145607.1, from coordinate 18,984,456 downwards.
ACTGTTGTTGATAAAAGTGTATTGTCCAGCTTTGCATTGTATACCTCACTCACACCGACAAACCGATCCCAGACCTAATTCAAACTTTTAAAGGGGCACTGGTATCCGGAGACAGACAGGAAGAGGGATCATTGTTCCTTGGTGGATTGAGAACAAGCCTTAGGTGATTATTAATAGTGGAAGGGAGTGTGATTAATTCTTTTATGACAGAGGTAAATGAATTTAATTGTTGTAGCATTACAAAAAAAAATCATGTTGCGTTTCCCTCTTAATTCCCTCCTTTCACCATTGGGAGGGGGCGGCGTACATGGACTATATTTTTAGCTATACCTGACTCTGTGTTATTTATGTTTATCATCTCAGGCCTATCTGCTTACAGCATTATTGGAGAAATTGTCAACTCAGACTCGGAGATATCATTTTCACCCTCGAATTTGATTCATTTTGTCATTGAATTCAAAGCAATTATCGGATACATTAAGTGCTGTAACTACTTATTGCCCGTTATCATCATTTATACAGACGTGACTTGCTTGCTGGTAAAACTGGGTGATAAATACTCATGGTAGCAATATTTGACACTGAAGAATATGGAGAGGGTCAGTCAGATCACTAAACGCAAATAGATTTATATTACTTTTCTGTCACGGTAAACTTTTACAAATATTAATCATTGATTCATTAATAATTCATAACTACGATTAGCTGATTCCTAGAATGATTATAACAGAATTAAGATTTCACAAAGTAACTTGCTTTCGATTTGATATAATACTGCTAAAATATCAACGTTTAAATTTCTGCCCCATAAATAATTCGTTCCCTTTCCTTTTTTTTAAACGTTTTAACCTTTACATTTAATCTAGTATCATTGCATCATTGCATGAAGTCATTTTCAAGTGTTTACATTAGTTCGAGTGTCCCCTTCTCCAGTTATCTTACCATGACATCCACCGCAATGTCCGTCTCCCTTGGTGATCTGTATCCAACACTCGATTGATTGGGTGGATTGAATGTGAATTGTATGTGGAAGGTTGGATCTCTCACTAATACCTTTAAATGTTCTTTTGTTTTGGAGGGGGGGGGGGTAAAAGAGCATGTGTAAAGAGTAAATACAAAGAAAGTTAATGCTTTCTTCACAATCAGTGGAAAATTACCTATTTTGGGTTTAGCTTAAACTGTCATGCTGTGTGGCGAGCTACTTCCGACCCTTGCCGTAGATGACGCTGTTGTTGATGCAGTTCGACGAGGTATATAAAATGAGATCGTACGTTGAATTATAGTATTCGTTAGTATGCAAATACAATATTATATCTTTGTCACTTTCAGAGAGTTTCGTTCTATCTCACCATCGTGCTGCATCAGCAACAGCGCCAGCTACGACAGAGTTTTCAAGAAGCTTGCAAGCTCAGCAAGTGAGGAAAAAAGGCAGCTTTCCGCTGATTATGAAGAAGAAAACAAAAATTCAGTTATATCACCAACCAGATGAACATTTTCAGTTATTCAGTAAATACATCTTTCATCCCAGCATCTCCCCCCTTTTTATATGACACGCTTTGGTAGTTTAAAGGTACTATGTCCCATTTGCAGGCCAAAAAAAATTCCCTAAAAAAGGGGGGTTTGAAAATGTCTTTAAGTGGGAAAATAACGACTATTAGTTGTGAAATCGACTTAAGAGCTCATAGTCTTGATTTTCAGACCATTGTACCGAATGGTCGTACGTTTTATGCTGCGCAAAGATTCGATCAGTTTAATTTTGGCCATTACAAGAAGTGGGTTATTGATGTAGACAAATGCTCATGTAGGCCTACCCTATTACCAAAGAAGAAAAAAGGCCAGTCATCCACTGAATTGTGTCTGACAGTGAAGTCTAGCAAGTAAACGGCTTTGCTTGCATTATCATTTCACAGATAGGACATACATGATATACTCATAATTCCTGCAAACTTCTACAGAATTTGATGCTGACTGCAAAAGGGACATAGTATCTTTAACAAGAAATACATTCTCTTGTTTTCAATGAAGTTTGTTTTTATTTATATAATGAACTTTAACTGTAAGTGCATTTGGGGATACAGCTTGAATAAGGTTAACTCTCAGTTTAAAGTCCAAATAATAACTCGGATATTGGTACTTGTAATTGGTTGAGTCCAGGCGCGTACGCAGGGGGGGGGGGGGGGGGGGGGGGGTTAACCCCCCATGAGTTTTTGTTATGTGTGTATTTTTTACCAACCCCCCCTTTTTTTGTGGTTAAAACCTGCGTACGCCACTGGTTGAGTCTACATCTCATTCAGAAAGCTACAATATATCCTGGGATTATAGGTTAGTCGAGTAACTACAAGTAGTGCCATGACGTGCATAAATGGTGTGTGGACTAAGCACCTGACAATTTACAGTAGAACATGCTAGGTTCAATGCAAGTAAAAACCAAGCTAGTAAACATACTGACCCGAATTCGACACAAAGGAGGTTAGTCGACAAACCTCCTTTGTGAATTCGGGTCACAATGTGAGAGCCCAAAGGAGGCAACATCACTCTGATGGAGGGTAGGGCAGCCTCTTTGAAGTAAGTGGTTCCTTTTGCAATGACTGCCGAGCATGGTAGAATATTAAGTCCGGTATCAAGCGTCCTGTCTTATAAAAGAAAGGGAAAACATCAAGAACTACCGGGATAATATTCTGGTTCAAACTAGCCTTTGAACAAGGTCAAATGTCTGATAGACGCCGAGCGACTAAAAAGAGACTAATCGCGAAAGCCCTAGTGAACGACAGAGCGAGAATCACAGCGTTGTTGTTGTTGTTGTTTTAGTTTTAAGGGCGTGTGTCATTCAATTGTGAATATTTACGCCGAATTCAAGTTTTTTAATAATTTTAAATGGAAACAAAAAAAAAGGGAGGGAAAAAAAAAAATCGACACTGTTCAATTTTTCGCATTTTGCGGAGATTCCAGACAGGCTAGCTGTCAACATAAAATCATTTAACCGTTTTGAGCGTATTTTCTGGCCAGCCCGGTTCGGTACGTTGAACAGGCTTCTCGGCTTCATGCGCAGCCTAGGCCCCTCCAATACCGGTCAAAGACTATGTGATGTCTGTCGGTGGGATGTCTCCTTTCCGGGAAAAGACAAAAGCAAACAAAAAACGAGAAAGAAATAAACAAAACCATTATAATTTAATTAGACTGAAAAACAGTTTTTGAAAATCTCAAATTATGCAGATATTTTGGGCTTCTTGTGCAAGGTGCAGTTAGTAATACCTTAATCTTAATAAAGTACAATACGTTACCTACGACCTATATATATATATATATACATATACATGTAGGCATATAGCTGAAAAAATATATTTAAAAAAAAAAAAAAAAAAAAAAAAAATTATATACATATATGTATATATGTATTATAGGCAAGACCAGTTTTAATCTACATGGCATACGGTATAATTTAATTTCTTGATTTTGGGCTCGCATGAGTGCAGGTCGCTCAACAAAATACAAAACACACCCGGGTATCTAGACTCATCTCAGCCGCTTAGCCAGAGTCACGAGGCCTTGTCAAAAGGCTAGGTGCAAACCGGAACAAAGGGGATTCCCCAGATCTGGCAAGTGATCGGACAGATAATTATATGCCGAGAATTTTTGTTGGCCAATCATCGTCTAACACCATACAGGGCATGGCGGAAGTACAGTGCAGTCAGACCGCATCCTGCGCTCGAGCTAATGAGCTGTGCGGTGATATTTTATATCAAATCTCGCTTCGCATCTCCGCAAGCGTCCGGTGATGTAAATTCATATCGACCAAAAACAGCGCATACCCTTTGCAACGATAAGAGCTTGTTATCGCGCGCAGCGGTACGGTACTTGGAATACGTGAGTGAAAGTAGCTACCCATCACGTGAACATAGTGTATTACCGTGGACGGGGAGCAGCCAGTGCAGTGAACATATACTCTAGATTGAATGATTGAATCTAACCGTTGCATTCTGTGTATTATATATGATCAAATCTGAATCATAGGAAACACGTACGCGTTCAAGTTTGAGTTCCAGTACACAAACTTGCCATACAAGCGGCCGTGAATTTGTTGAAGAAAAATAATGTAAGTGTACCCTATACATATTTGTATTTACTCCCTAATACTGTTTATGAGATTCATGTATCATCACTGCCGTGTTTTTTGTTATGAAAATGATTGTATGCGAATTTGTGTTTCCCGTACGTTGACTGTGTCGCCGTCATCTTGACCAATGTCACTGTGTGTTTTCTTGATATTAAAGGGACTTGGTAACATTGTTCAGATAAGAGATAGTGGTGCTAAGGTAATGACTTCAATGCCAGATGTACAATTAAAGATAATCTGAAAATTTGAGTGAAAACGGACCATTATTCATGGTACAAATTGGGAAAAACTGATCTGATCGATTCCTTTATTCTCCCAACTATATTATTACAATTTAATTACATTTTCGGTGGATGGAAATCTCACAAAGCAATAAAATGGCTCTACATTCCATTCCAGACATTTAAGTGTTGAGTTTTTTAAGCCTGTATTTTATGTCTTTTTTTCATGGAAAAACGGTTGGGAAAATTCAAAAATGGTTGGGAGAATTTACTGTTAATCACTGTTAGAGGGTATCGTACATCGACGCCTTCAAAGAAAAGCATAGATATCTTCGTGGTTTGTAAAAAAAAATCAGGATTTTTGCATGTCAGAGGGTTAGTACATTTTATACAAAAATTAAGCATTTTTTTTTCATCAACATTTAACAATGTTACCAAGTCACTTTAAGTGTCTAACCAATTCAAGAAACTTTAAGAGATGGAGTCCTATCTAGCTCATTCCCTTTCTACCATCTTCGATGCCGCCAGGAGAAAATATGTCAGGCATGTGCTTAACTGGACCTATCTTGCAGCTATGTAGACAAAAGATTCCTGCCTAGCTGCAAACTACTTGGCCACTTTCAAATGGAAATATAATTTGAAATGCTAATTACTTTTCGCTACTACTCGTCTGATAATACGAGCAGTAGATTCTAGGCCTACACAGTGCTTACCTTTACAGGAGGCAAGCGAAAGAAAATGGAGCAAAATTTCATGAAATATTAATCAAAATTACTCGACTGGGCATGTTTGGGCACTAATCTGACATATAACATCATATAGAACTGTTGTGTATTGAGACATGAAATGACGAAGCAGGTACATTTAATTCTGATATCGGCCAAATTGAAGACAGTCTTTATTATCCAACAACAGATGGCAGCATAACAGTTGGCGAGGTGGTATAGGCATGTACACAACACTCCTTCCCCACTAAAAAAAAAAAAAAAGAGGTTAACTGTACTTCCAGTGAAACATACATATGTGAAGCAACCTCTTTTTATATTACAAAATTACCATAAAATAACATAATCAGCCCACGTTATGTCAAATAACTCATGACGTTAATTTTTCCCCTATCAAATATACGTAGAATCATTTCCAAAAATAAATTGATGTTCCATTAAGTAGAAACAAAACACTTTGCTGTGAGTGTGACCCTATTCCAGTAACAAGTGCATTTGCAAACCGTTTTCTATGATTGTAATTGTGCTTCATAACTGAACATTCATGTAATAAACTTATGGGTTTAGGCTGACATGTAAGACCAGCAATAAACTGAGTTACCCTTATTCAATTGTGTTATGTGTTGTGTTTTTTTTTTTACTTCTACAATCCATCATGCACATGTTATAAGCATACTGCATACAGTATCTTAATACAAGAAACAATCACCTTTCTCAATACTCTGGAGAATGTGGCAAAACCATAATATACCAAACTGGTACATACAATATAAACATAATATATGGAATGGACTTACATTTCCTTCTTACATATTTTCTACCAAACGATCTGGTTTCTTTCTCTTTCTGTCTGGGTACCTTCTAGCATTGCTTTCTTCATCATGTCGCTCGTTTACCTCTACCCTCTCTTCCTGAAGGTCATCTTGACCTCGACTCTGACCTTGACCACCACTAGTACCACTCAATGTACTAGGCTCTATCGGTGACTTGCTAGTCTCACTTCCAGACACAGACTCATTTGGTACAACAGACCTTGGCAATCCAGACAATTTAGTGCCTGACTTTAATTGGTCTTGGTTAACAGAGACCCTTTCTTCCTTCTCTAACCTTTCTGAACCTCTTTCCAATAAATGATCGGTCCACTGGGTCGACATTAGGGACTTTTAGTTTTGCACGAAGACAATGTGGATTGCTACGGTCGACGTCCTTTTAATGCACTGCCTTGAATGGACGTCACACGTATCAGTCCACGCAAATCTAAAAGTCCCTACTATATGGGCTCCAAGATTCTTTCATTAATATTCATGAGCTTACGTGCGTGCAAGCGCGCGAGCAACCGACCAGCCATGCGCTATGCACACTGTAGAGGTCAGTGGCTATGCAGCTAAGTTTTCCTATGTATAGCAGAGTAACGGTAGGTTGGGATCTGTGTAAGAACGGCACATCTCTTTGGCAGAATGCCTAACTCTATGACAGGCACTTCATGTGCGTCAGAGTATCCAAAGTTTGAGGAGGAGGAAAGGACCCGGGTTCAAATTGTCTTTTAGCTGTGAAGAACAATTATAAAGGTTTGTGAAAGATTTTTTCTTTCTCACCCTATAAACCTTTGAGCCCGTGTTAAGAAATAAATGAACGCTATATATCGGGCTCCTACTCTTTAAAGTTTATAATTATTAACTATTAAAGTAATGATATATATAATGATGATGATGAAGAGAATATACGATTTTCAAATTGGGGTTTCAGAAGATAATTAGAGTTTATAGATTACTCTCGATTATTCTTATTATGAATAATAACTCGTATTATTCACATTACATCTTAAGCGGGCTCCTAAACATTATATCGGGAGTCCTATCCTTTGTCAAAGGGGTCTTATTCATCAGCCTTTTGCAAGAACAAATATCACTCTGACCTCTTTCAACAATTATCTCTTGCATCAAAGAATGGAACATATTGCCTGATGATATAAATAATAGTACAACTCTTTAGAAGGTTATCTCAAACGTACCTACTTGGAAGACTGACATAATTCTACTTTGTATCTTAATAATTTCTCATTCTCAAATGCTTATAGACCATCATGTGTGTTTGCGGTGTATGTGCGCGCGTGTGGGTGTGAATATTTTTGTTTGTGCTCTATATCCTGTAGCTTTTTTCCTTCCCTTGTATAAACATTACATTCTTTTTATTCACCTTCCCATATCGTTAATGAATGTATTTTGTTGACTAAAGGGCCCAGGGGCGTACGCAGGATTTTGTCAAGGGGGGGGGGGGGGGGGGGGGGGTTAAAATCTGGCCCAAAATATTTTGCTCCCGAAAATTTGAAAATCGCGCCGGCCGAAAAGTTGCTCAGTGCAGTGGGAGGGGGGGGGGGGGGGGGGGGGGGGGGTAAGCGGACACTTTTTTGTCTTTCGCAAAAAGACTCAGCCAACCGAAAAGTCGCTCAGTGGGGGGGGGGGGGGGGGGGGGGGGGGGGGGGGGGGGGGGGGTAAGCGGACATTTTTTTTTTTTTTTTTTTTGGTCTCGAAATTTGAAAATTTGACATTTTTTCGTTGGGGGGGGGGGGGGGGGGAGTAAGGTCACTTTACGTTAGCCGTGAGCATAATTTTTTTTTTTTTTTTTAATTTTTTTTTTAAATTAAAAAACAAAAAACAAACAAACAAAAACAAAGGGGGGGGGGGTTTAGTTTTTTTTACGGGGGTTAACACACATAAAAATACCAAAGGGGGGTTTTGAACCCCCAACCCCCCCCCCCCCTGCGTACGCCTCTGATAGGGCCCCGCTCACAAGCTTAGCTTCTACAGGGGTCCTAAAAAGCATTCATTTAATGATGTAATCAAGTTAATATAATGTTCATTAATGTACTATTACCAGTCTCTTTTTTATGTAAAAGATTAAAATGTTTTGTGTGGTTTTGAATAAATGAACTTGAACTTGAACTTGAACTTTGTGAAGTAAAAAATAATAATAATCATAGAGCTTGAGGATGAAAAAAAGAAAAAGAAGTTAACAATTTGTTGAAACTGATGTTATATCCCGTGTTGTGAGATAAATGGAGTTCAGATAATCCCCTAAAATACTTGGAATCGCCAGGCTTAAAACCTGTATTGACAATGTACGTCCAGCTAAAGCGGGCTCCGAAACATTATGACGGGCTTCAATCCTCTGCGAAGTATTAAAATAATAATAGAAAATGTTGAAAAGAGGAAAATGAAGTGACGATTTGTTGAAACTGATGTTATATAAATTATGCAGTGTTCTGAGATAAAATTTAGTACAAATATATCCCTAAAATACTTGGAATCGCCAGGATTAAAACCTGTATTGACAATGTACATAGAGCTAAAGCGGGCTCAGAAACTCTATGATGGGCTCCAATCCTCTGCGAAGTATTAAAATAATCATAGAGATGATGAAAAAAGGAAAAGAAAGTGACGATGTGTTGTAGTTGATGTTATATAAATGTGTTGTAGTTGATGATATAAATTACGAGTGTTGTGAGATAAATAGAGTACATTATAAACCCCTAAAATACTTGGAATCGCCAGGATTAAAACCTGTATTGACAATGTACGTACAGCTAAAGCGGGCTCCAAAACTCTATGATGGGCTCCAATCCTCTGCGAAGTATCAAAATAATCATAGAGATGATGAAAAAAGGAAAAGAAAGTGACGATGTGTTGTAATTGATGTTATATAAATGTGTTGCAGTTGATGATATAAATTACGAGTGTTGTGATATAAATAGAGTACAAATAAACCCCTAAATTAGGGCCTACTTGGAATCGCCAGGATTACAACCTGTATTGACATCGTACGTACAGCTAATGCGGGCTCCGAAACTCTATGACGGGCTTCAATCCTCTGCGAAGTATTAAAATAATCATAGAAAATGATGAAAAGAGGTAAATGAGGTGACGATTTGTTGAAACTGATGATATAAGTCGTGTTCTGAGATAAATGGAGTATACAGATAAACCCCAAGTATACTTGGATTCACCAGGCTTTAAACCTGTATTATTCAACTCAAGTTAAAGCGGGCTCCTTGACACTATGTCGGGCTCTTATCCTCTATGAAGTATGAACAAATCATAGAGATGATGATGAAGGGAAAAGAAAGAGACGATATGTTGAAGTAACATTTCAAAGAAAGCAATCAAGCAAGCCTATCATATTATTCAATGGTCTCCAAATTACTGTATAGAGTTTTTATCCTATTGACGTCTTGTGTCTTATTTCTGCCCTCCCCATAGAAATTAAGGTTTGGTCATTCCTACGCCTCTGCGTAGGAATGACCAAACCTTAATTTCTAAAAAAAAAAGTTTCCTATTATCCTATTGACCGTAATTAAATGCCTAAAACCCCTAAGTTTCAGGGCTCCGCCCCTCGACCCCACTAGGGGCTCTAAGGTGGGCCCCTGCATGCTTGTCTGACCATTATAAAAATGCCCTAAACCCCTGAACTTCTAGGGGCTAATATGTTCATCTGACCGTAATTTAATGCCTAAAACCCCTGAGCTTCCGGGGGTTCCGCCCCCTTGATCCCACTAATTTGTGACCTGCTAGTGTTACAAATAAGGTATCAAAATATGCTCAACCGACCGTAATTTAATGCCCAAAACCCCTGAGCTTCCGGGGCTCCGCCTCCTGGACCCCACAAGGGCCCTAAGGCGGGCCCCTGAGTGCTTATCTCACCGTTATAAAATGCCTCAAATACCTGAGATACATGGAAAAGGTATCAAAAATTGTCATCTGACCGTAACGCCCCCTAAGCTTCCAGGGACTCTGCCTCTAGACCCCACGCCTACTTACGCTTCGCTCTCCCTGATCGTAAATACTTGAACCACCCCCCCTCACCCACCCACTTTGGAAAACGTTCAGCGGGGCCTGCATGTAAGATTGGTGGTGGTGCGGATTCCCCCCCCCTAAAAAAAGGTTTCGTCTCATTACGTACCAATATTATGTAGCTCGCATGTTTTCTATTCGCCCCCCCCCCCCCTCCCCCGCTAAAGAAATCCTGGATCCGCGCCTGCTCGGCCTCAAGGGTGCACAGGTGCTCAATATTGTTACATTCGAAGGGTGCAAAGTTGCACTCCTTTTTATCACAGTGTACGGTAGGATGTGGGGGGGGGGGGGGGTCGTGTCTCCGGACACGATTGGATTGAACAAAATAGTCATCATTGTGTGTCTTATAAACATAATTCTCAAACGATTTGCCTATTGCTTAGGTAAATCTGCATAGGTATAATATATTTTATAAGAGCCTTATGGATTTTGTGAGCCCTTAAAGTGACTCAGTAACATTGTTGAAGGTTGATGAAAAAATTACGTAATTTTTGTATGAAATGTTACTTATCATATTTCTTCTACTGTACGAATTACCTTCCAACATGCAAACTACTCTGAAAAAACATTCAAACCACAAAGGTATTTATGGTTTTCTAGGAAGGCGTCACTGTGCAACACCCTCTAAAAGTAAATTCTCCAAACCATTTTTGAATTTTCCCAAATGTTTTCCCATTGAAATAAGACATAATTATTAAGACGGGCTCTTAAAAATATTTCAAGAATTAATTGTTTGGAATTGCACATAGAGCCATCATTGCTTTGTGACGATTTACATTCACCTAAACTGTAATTATTTGGGAGAATTAAGGTATCGATCAAATCAGTTTTTCCAATTGTTATCATTAAGAATGGCCTGTTTTTACTCAAACTTTCACATTATCTTGAATTGCACATCTGACATTGAAGTCAGCACTATTTTCTCTGATCTGAACAATGTTAGCACGTCCCTTGAAGCTCTAGGCCTATTTTATCAGTACAAGTTTTAAACCTGGCAATCACGTGTTTTTACATGATTTTTTTTCTCAAGGGGGGGGGGGGGGCAGGCCCCTCGACCCCTGGATCCGCTACTGTCCAAGTAAAGTAAAGTGTTAAGGAGCCCGCTGTACGTTGATCAATACAGGTTTTAAGCCTGGCGATTCCAAGTATTTTAGGGGTATATTTGTACTAAATTTTATCTCAGAACACTGCTTAAATTATATAACATCAGTTTCAACAAATCGTCACTTCATTTTCGTCTTTTCATTATTTTCTATGATTATTTTGATACTTCGCAGGGGATTGGAGCCCGTCATAGAGTTTCGGAGCCCGCTTAAAGGCCCGGTCACACAGGGAGGACGCATGGGGAACGCACGGCCAGCGCCTTGGAAATTTGCAATTTGGGCCAGTGCGTTGTCGTTCGCTAGGCGTGCGTCATCATTCGTTACTCGTTCGTCGAGCGCGCTGGACCAACGCTGGACCAGCGCTATGCATGCGTCGTCATTCGCTGTGTGCGTCGGGATTTTTTGAGCATGCTCAAAAACGTGCGCCGAGCTCGACGCATGAATATACACGCCAAAGGCACGCCAGACATGCGTGGAGCGCGCTAGACCAGCGCCAGACATGCGTGGAGCACACGCCCTGTATACGCACAGCGCGCTAGCTACACGCCGTGCATTTTGTGTCAGCTCGCTAGCTTTTCCAAAATTATGACAAAAGTTAGGCACACGTTCTTTTCCGATTTCCAATGCGCTGGCCGTGCGTCGTAGAACGCGGTGCATGCGTGGACCATTCGTCCAGCGCGCTAGCAACACGCTGTGCATTCGTGGAAGTTGTTATCATGTGCGCTCTGTGTGCGCCCTGTGTGCGCCCTGTGTGCGCCCTGTATGTGTCCAGCGCGCTAGCAACACGCTATGCATTTGGTGTCAGTTAGCTGTAGCTTCGACAAAAGTTGGGCGCACGACAACGCACTGGCCAAAATTGCACATTTCCAATGCGCTGGCCGTGCGTTCCCCATGCGTCCCCTCTGTGTGACCGGGCCTTTAGCTGTACGTACATTGTCAATACAGGTTTTAAGCCTGGCAATTAGTATTTTAGGGGTATATTTTGTACTAAATTTTATCTAAGAACACTGCATGATTTATATAACATCAGTTTCAACAAATCTTCACCTTATTTACCTCTTTTCGTCATTTCTATGATTATTTTAATACTTCGCAGAGGATTGGAGCCCGTCATAGAGTTTCTGAGCCCGCTTTAGCTCTACGTACATGGTCAATACAAGTTTTAAGCCTGACAATTCCAAGTATTTTAGGGGTATATTTGAATTAATTTTATCTCAGAACACTGCATAAGTTATATAACATCAGTTTCAACAAATCGTCGCCCCTTTTTCCTCTTTTCACCATTTTCTATGATTATTTTAATACTTCGCAGAGGATTGAAGCCCGTCAAAGAGTTTCGGAGCCCGCTTTAGCTGTACGTACATTGTCAATATAGGTTTTAAGCCTTGCAATTAGTATTTTAGGGGTACATTTTGTACTAAATTTTATCTCAGAACACTGCATAATTTATATAACATCAGTTTCAACAAATCGTCACCTCATTTTCCTCTTTTCATCATTTTCTATGATTATTTTAATAGTTCTCAGAGGATTGGAGCCGGCCATAGAGTTTCGGAGCACGCTTTAGCTGTACGTACATTGGAAATACAAATTTTAAGCCTGGCAATTCCAAGTATTTTAGGGGTATATTTTGTACTAAATTTTATCTCAGAACACTGCATAATTTATATAACATCAGTTTCAACAAATCTTCACCTCATTTACCTCTTTTCGTCATTTCTATGATTATTTTAATACTTCGCAGATGATTGGAGCCCGTCATAGAGTTTCGGAGCCCGCTTTAGCTCTATGACTATTGGAAATTCAGGTTTTAAGCCTGGCAATTAGTATTTTAGAGGTATATTTTGTACTTTATTTATCTCAGAACACTGCATAATTTATATAACATCAGTTTCAACAAATCTTCACCTCATTTACCTTTTTCGTCATTTTTATGATTATTTTAATACTTCGCAGATGATTGGAGCCCGTCATAGAGTTTCGGAGCCCGCTTTAGCTCTACGTACCTTGTCAATACAGGTTTTAAGCCTGGCAATTCCGAGTATTTTAGGGGTATATTTTGTACTTAATTTTATCTCAGAACACTGCATAATTTATTTAACATCAGTTTCAACAAATCTTCACCTCATTTACCTCTTTTCGTCATTTCTATGATTATTTTAATACTTCGCAGATGATTGGAGCCCGTCATAGAGTTTCTGAGCCCGCTTTAGCTCTATGTACATTGTCAATACAGGTTTTAAGCCTGGCTATTCCAAGTATTTTAGGGGTATATTTGAACTTAATTTTATCTCAGAACACTGCATAAGTTATATAACATCAGTTTCAACAAATCGTCGCCCCTTTTTCCTCTTTTCACCATTTTCTATGATTATTTTAATACTTCGCAGAGGATTGAAGCCCGTCATAGAGTTTCGGAGCCCGCTTTAGCTGTACGTACATTGTCAATACAGGTTTTAAGCCTGGCAATTAGTATTTTAGGGGTACATTTTGTACTAAATTTTATCTCAGAACACTGCATAATTTATATAACATCAGTTTCAACAAATCGTCACCTCATTTTCCTCTTTTCATCATTTTCTATGATTATTTTAATAGTTCGCAGAGGATTGGAGCCGGTCATAGAGTTTCGGAGCACGCTTTAGCTGTACGTACATTGGAAATACAAATTTTAAGCCTGGCAATTAGTATTTTAGAGATATATTTTGTTTTCTATTTATCTCAGAACACTGCATAATTTATATAACATCAGTTTCAACAAATCTTCACCTCATTTACCTCTTTTCGTCATTTCTATGATTATTTTAATACTTCGCAGATGATTGGAGCCCGTCATAGAGTTTCGGAGCCCGCTTTAGCTCTATGACCATTGGAAATACAGGTTTTAAGCCTGGCAATTAGTATTTTAGAGGTATATTTTGTACTCTATTTTATCTCAGAACACTGCATAATTTATATAACATCAGTTTCAACAAATCTTCACCTTATTTACCTCTTTTCGTCATTTCTATGATTATTTTAATACTTCGCAGAGGATTGGAGCCCGTCATAGAGTTTCTGAGCCCGCTTTAGCTCTACGTACATGGTCAATACAAGTTTTAAGCCTGACAATTCCAAGTATTTTAGGGGTATATTTGAATTAATTTTATCTCAGAACACTGCATAAGTTATATAACATCAGTTTCAACAAATCGTCGCCCCTTTTTCCTCTTTTCACCATTTTCTATGATTATTTTAATACTTCGCAGAGGATTGAAGCCCGTCAAAGAGTTTCGGAGCCCGCTTTAGCTGTACGTACATTGTCAATATAGGTTTTAAGCCTTGCAATTAGTATTTTAGGGGTACATTTTGTACTAAATTTTATCTCAGAACACTGCATAATTTATATAACATCAGTTTCAACAAATCGTCACCTCATTTTCCTCTTTTCATCATTTTCTATGATTATTTTAATAGTTCGCAGAGGATTGGAGCCGGTCATAGAGTTTCGGAGCACGCTTTAGCTGTACGTACATTGGAAATACAAATTTTAAGCCTGGCAATTAGTATTTTAGAGATATATTTTGTTTTCTATTTATCTCAGAACACTGCATAATTTATATAACATCAGTTTCAACAAATCTTCACCTCATTTACCTCTTTTCATCATTTTCTATGATTATTTAAATACTTCGCAGAGGATTGGAGCCCGTCACAGAGTTTCGGAGCCCGCTTTAGCTCTACGTACATTGGAAATACAGGTTTTAAGCCTGGCAATCCCAAGTATTTAAGGGGTATATTTTGTACTAAATTTCATCTCAGAACACTGCATAATTTATATAACATCAGTTTCAACAAATCGTCGCCCCTTTTTCCTCTTTTCACCATTTTCTATGATTATTTTAATACTTCGCAGAGGATTGAAGCCCGTCATAGAGTTTCGGAGCCCGCTTTAGCTGTACGTACATTGTCAATATAGGTTTTAAGCCTTGCAATTAGTATTTTAGGGGTACATTTTGTACTAAATTTTATCTCAGAACACTGCATAATTTATATAACATCAGTTTCAACAAATCGTCACCTCATTTTCCTCTTTTCATCATTTTCTATGATTATTTTAATAGTTCTCAGAGGATTGGAGCCGGTCATAGAGTTTCGGAGCACGCTTTAGCTGTACGTACATTGGAAATACAAATTTTAAGCCTGGCAATTCCAAGTATTTTAGGAGTATATTTTGTACTTAATTTTATCTCAGAACACTGCATAATTTATATAACATCAGTTTCAACAAATCTTCACCTCATTTACCTCTTTTCGTCATTTCTATGATTATTTTAATACTTCGCAGATGATTGGAGCCCGTCATAGAGTTTCGGAGCCCGCTTTAGCTCTATGACCATTGGAAATACAGGTTTTAAGCCTGGCAATTAGTATTTTAGAGGTATATTTTGTACTCTATTAAATCTCAGAACACTGCATAATTTATATAACATCAGTTTCAACAAATCTTCACCTCATTTACCTTTTTTCGTCATTTCTATGATTATTTTAATACTTCGCAGATGATTGGAGCCCGTCATAGAGTTTCGGAGCCCGCTTTAGCTCTACGTACCTTGTCAATACAGGTTTTAAGCCTGGCAATTCCGAGTATTTTAGGGGTATATTTTGTACTTAATTTTATCTCAGAACACTGCATAATTTATTTAACATCAGTTTCAACAAATCTTCACCTCATTTACCTCTTTTCGTCATTTCTATGATTATTTTAATACTTCGCAGATGATTGGAGCCCGTCATAGAGTTTCTGAGCCCGCTTTAGCTCTATGTACATTGTCAATACAGGTTTTAAGCCTGGCTATTCCAAGTATTTTAGGGGTATATTTGAACTTAATTTTATCTCAGAACACTGCATAAGTTATATAACATCAGTTTCAACAAATCGTCGCCCCTTTTTCCTCTTTTCACCATTTTCTATGATTATTTTAATACTTCGCAGAGGATTGAAGCCCGTCATAGAGTTTCGGAGCCCGCTTTAGCTGTACGTACATTGTCAATACAGGTTTTAAGCCTGGCAATTAGTATTTTAGGGGTACATTTTGTACTAAATTTTATCTCAGAACACTGCATAATTTATATAACATCAGTTTCAACAAATCGTCACCTCATTTTTCTCTTTTCATCATTTTCTATGATTATTTTAATAGTTCGCAGAGGATTGGAGCCTGTCATAGAGTTTCGGAGCACTTAGCTGTACGTACATTGGAAATACAAATTTTAAGCCTGGCAATTAGTATTTTAGAGATATATTTTGTTTTCTATTTATCTCAGAACACTGCATAATTTATATAACATCAGTTTCAACAAATCTTCACCTCATTTACCTCTTTTCATCATTTTCTATGATTATTTTAATACTTCGCAGAGGATTGGAACCCGTCACAGAGTTTCGGAGCCCGCTTTAGCTCTACGTACATTGGAAATACAGGTTTTAAGCCTGGCAATTCCAAGTATTTTAGGGGTATATTTTGTACTAAATTTCATCTCAGAACTCTGCATAATTTATATAACATCAGTTTCAACAAATCGTCGCCCCTTTTTCCTCTTTTCACCATTTTCTATGATTATTTTAATACTTCGCAGAGGATTGAAGCCCGTCATAGAGTTTCGGAGCCCGCTTTAGCTGTACGTACATTGTCAATATAGGTTTTAAGCCTTGCAATTAGTATTTTAGGGGTATATTTTGTACTAAATTTTATCTCAGAACACTGCATAATTTATATAACATCAGTTTCAACAAATCGTCACCTCATTTTCCTCTTTTCATCATTTTCTATGATTATTTTAATAGTTCTCAGAGGATTGGAGCCGGTCATAGAGTTTCGGAGCACGCTTTAGCTGTACGTACATTGGAAATAAAAATTTTAAGCCTGGCAATTCCAAGTATTTTAGGGGTATATTTTGTACTAAATTTTATCTCAGAACACTGCATAATTTATATAACATCAGTTTCAACAAATCTTCACCTCATTTACCTCTTTTCGTCATTTCTATGATTATTTTAATACTTCGCAGATGATTGGAGCCCGTCATAGAGTTTCGGAGCCCGCTTTAGCTCTATGACCATTGGAAAAACAGGTTTTAAGCCTGGCAATTAGTATTTTAGAGGTATATTTTGTACTCTATTAAATCTCAGAACACTGCATAATTTATATAACATCAGTTTCAACAAATCTTCACCTCATTTACCTTTTTTCGTCATTTCTATGATTATTTTAATACTTCGCAGATGATTGGAGCCCGTCATAGAGTTTCGGAGCCCGCTTTAGCTCTACGTACCTTGTCAATACAGGTTTTAAGCCTGGCAATTCCGAGTATTTTAGGGGTATATTTTGTACTTAAGTTTATCTCAGAACACTGCATAATTTATATAACATCAGTTTCAACAAATCTTCACCTCATTTACCTCTTTTCGTCATTTCTATGATTATTTTAATACTTCGCAGATGATTGGAGCCCGTCATAGAGTTTCTGAGCCCGCTTTAGCTCTATGTACATTGTCAATACAGGTTTTAAGCCTGGCTATTCCAAGTATTTTAGGGGTATATTTGAACTTAATTTTATCTCAGAACACTGCATAAGTTATATAACATCAGTTTCAACAAATCGTCGCCCCTTTTTCCTCTTTTCACCATTTTCTATGATTATTTTAATACTTCGCAGAGGATTGAAGCCCGTCATAGAGTTTCGGAGCCCGCTTTAGCTGTACGTACATTGTCAATACAGGTTTTAAGCCTGGCAATTAGTATTTTAGGGGTACATTTTGTACTAAATTTTATCTCAGAACACTGCATAATTTATATAACATCAGTTTCAACAAATCGTCACCTCATTTTCCTCTTTTCATCATTTTCTATGATTATTTTAATAGTTCGCAGAGGATTGGATCCGGTCATAGAGTTTCGGAGCACTTAGCTGTACGTACATTGGAAATACAAATTTTAAGCCTGGCAATTAGTATTTTAGAGATATATTTTGTTTTCTATTTATCTCAGAACACTGCATAATTTATATAACATCAGTTTCAACAAATCTTCACCTCATTTACCTCTTTTCATCATTTTCTATGATTATTTTAATACTTCGCAGAGGATTGGAGCCCGTCACAGAGTTTCGGAGCCCGCTTTAGCTCTACGTACATTGGAAATACAGGTTTTAAGCCTGGCAATTCCAAGTATTTTAGGGGTATATTTTGTACTAAATTTCATCTCAGAACACTGCATAATTTATATAACATCAGTTTCAACAAATCGTCGCCCCTTTTTCCTCTTTTCACCATTTTCTATGATTATTTTAATACTTCGCAGAGGATTGAAGCCCGTCATAGAGTTTCGGAGCCCGCTTTAGCTGTACGTACATTGTCAATATATGTTTTAAGCCTTGCAATTAGTATTTTAGGGGTACATTTTGTACTAAATTTTATCTCAGAACACTGCATAATTTATATAACATCAGTTTTAACAAATCGTCACCTCATCTTCCTCTTTTCATCATTTTCTATGATTATTTTAATAGTTCTCAGAGGATTGGAGCCGGTCATAGAGTTTCGGAGCATGCTTTAGCTGTACGTACATTGGAAATAAAAATTTTAAGCCTGGCAATTCCAAGTATTTTAGGGGTATATTTTGTACTAAATTTTATCTCAGAACACTGCATAATTTATATAACATCAGTTTCAACAAATCTTCACCTCATTTACCTCTTTTCGTCATTTCTATGATTATTTTAATACTTCGCAGATGATTGGAGCCCGTCATAGAGTTTCGGAGCCCGCTTTAGCTCTATGACTATTGGAAATACAGGTTTTAAGCCTGGCAATTAGTATTTTAGAGGTATATTTTGTACTCTATTTTATCTCAGAACACTGCATAATTTATATAACATCAGTTTCAACAAATCTTCACCTCATTTACCTTTTTTCGTCATTTCTATGATTATTTTAATACTTCGCAGATGATTGGAGCCCGTCATAGAGTTTCGGAGCCCGCTTTAGCTCTACGTACCTTGTCAATACAGGTTTTAAGCCTGGCAATTCCGAGTATTTTAGGGGTATATTTTGTACTTAATTTTATCTCAGAACATTGCATAATTTATATAACATCAGTTTCAACAAATCTTCACCTCATTTACCTCTTTTCGTCATTTCTATGATTATTTTAATACTTCGCAGATGATTGGAGCCCGTCATAGAGTTTCTGAGCCCGCTTTAGCTCTATGTACATTGTCAATACAGGTTTTAAGCCTGGCTATTCCAAGTATTTTAGGGGTATATTTGAACTTAATTTTATCTCAGAACACTGCATAAGTTATATAACATCAGTTTCAACAAATCGTCGCCCCTTTTTCCTCTTTTCATCATTTTTTATGATTATTTTAATAGTTCGCAGAGGATTGGAGCCGGTCATAGAGTTTCGGAGCACGCTTTAGCTGTACGTACATTGGAAATACAAATTTTAAGCCTGGCAATTAGTATTTTATAGATATATTTTGTTTTCTATTTATCTCAGAACACTGCATAATTTATATAACATCAGTTTCAACAAATCTTCACCTCATTTACCTCTTTTCATCATTTTCTATGATTATTTTAATACTTCGCAGAGGATTGGAGCCCGTCACAGAGTTTCGGAGCCCGCTTTAGCTCTACGTACATTGGAAATACAGGTTTTAAGCCTGGCAATTCCAAGTATTTTAGGGGTATATTTTGTACTAAATTTCATCTCAGAACACTGCATAATTTATATAACATCAGTTTCAACAAATCTTCACCTCATTTACATCTTTTCGTCATTTCTATGATTATTTTAATACTTTGCAGATGATTGGAGCCCGTCATAGAGTTTCGGAGCCCGCTTTAGCTCTACGTACATTGTCAATAAAGGTTTTAAGCCTGGCTATTCCAAGTATTTTAGGGGTATATTTGAACTTAATTTTATCTCAGAACACTGCATAAGTTATATAACATCAGTTTCAACAAATCGTCGCCCCTTTTTCCTCTTTTCACCATTTTCTATGATTATTTTAATACTTCGCAGAGGATTGAAGCCCGTCATAGAGTTTCGGAGCCCGCTTTAGCTGTACGTACATTGTCAATACAGGTTTTAAGCCTGGCAATGAGTATTTTAGGGGTACATTTTGTACTAAATTTTATCTCAGAACACTGCATAATTTATATAACATCAGTTTCAACAAATCTTCACCTCATTTTCCTCTTTTCATCATTTTCTATGATTATTTTAATAGTTCGCAGAGGATTGGAGCCGGTCATAGAGTTTCGGAGCACGCTTTAGCTGTACGTACATTGGAAATACAAATTTTAAGCCTGGCAATTAGTATTTTATAGATATATTTTGTTTTCTATTTATCTCAGAACACTGCATAATTTATATAACATCAGTTTCAACAAATCTTCACCTCATTTACCTCTTTTCATCATTTTCTATGATTATTTTAATACTTCGCAGAGGATTGGAGCCCGTCACAGAGTTTCGGAGCCCGCTTTAGCTCTACGTACATTGGAAATACAGGTTTTAAGCCTGGCAATTCCAAGTATTTTAGGGGTATATTTTGTACTAAATTTCATCTCAGAACACTGCATAATTTATATGACATCAGTTTCAACAAATCTTCACCTCATTTACATCTTTTCGTCATTTCTATGATTATTTTAATACTTTGCAGATGATTGGAGCCCGTCATAGAGTTTCGGAGCCCGCTTTAGCTCTATGTACATTGGAAATACAGGTTTTAAGCCTGGCAATTAGTATTTTAGAGGTATATTTTGTACTCTATTTATCTCAGAACACTGCATAATTTATATAACATCAGTTTCAACAAATCTTCACCTCATTTACCTTTTTTCGTCATTTCTATGATTATTTTAATACTTCGCAGATGATTGGAGCCCGTCATAGAGTTTCGGAGCCCGCTTTAGCTCTACGTACATTGTCAATACCGGTTTTAAGCCTTGCAATTCCAAGTATTTTAGGGGTATATTTTGTACTAAATTTTATCTCAGAACACTGCATAATTTATATAACATCAGTTTCAACAAATCTTCACCTCATTTACCTCTTTTCGTCATTTCTATGATTATTTTAATACTTCGCAGAGGATTGGAGCCCGTCATAGAGTTTCGGAGCCCGCTTTAGCTCTACGTACATTGTCAATAAAGGTTTTAAGCCTGGCTATTCCAAGTATTTTAGGGGTATATTTGAACTTAATTTTATCTCAGAACACTGCATAAGTTATATAACATCAGTTTCAACAAATCGTCACCCCATTCTTCCTCTTTTCACCATTTTCTATGATTATTTTAATACTTCGCAGAGGATTGAAGCCCGTCATAGAGTTTCGGAGCCCGCTTTAGCTGTACGTGCATTGTCAATACAGGTTTTAAGACTGGCAATTCTAAGTATTTTAGGGGTTTATTTGTACTCTATTTATTTCACAACACTCGTAATTTATATCACCAAATTCAACACATTTATATAACATTAGTTTCAACAAATCGTCATCCCATTTTCCTCTTTTCTATGATTATTTTCATACTTCGCAGAGGATTGGAGCCCAACATAAAGTTTCGGATCCTGCTTTATTTAGCTGTACGAGTTATTATTCATAATAAGCATAATCGAGAGTAATCTATAAACTCTAATTATCTTCTGAAACCTCAATTTGAACATTTCGTTTTTTCTCTTCCTCATCATCATAATGATTATTTTAACAGTTAATAATAAAAAACTATCATAGAGAGTAGGCGTCTGATATTATAGTATTAATGACTGCTTTGAGAGAAATAGTTATTGCCCTCGGCACGCCTCGGGCAATAGCACAATTCTAACCTTCCCTTGAGCGTATAAAAACAACTATTTCTCGAACATTAAAGCAGTCATTAATACTTTTATATGCCGAAAACAAAAGAGTCAACTAATGACACCACCTTGGCCTTTCTCTAGTTTATCTGCACGGTTGTTTTTTATGAGTGTATCTTTGAGAGTAGACTAGATCTGGATTCTAGTCTAAGGCTAAGCAAGATATTTTTACAATTTTGGGGTGGGCCGGCCCTGTTGGGAATATGGAGAAGAACCTGCGCTTTCATACGACTCCTCACTTATCGAGTATCACCTTCAGGATCACAACAGATAAAGGTTTGAATCTCGAATTGAATAAAAAAAAAAAAATTGACTTTTTTGCATGGTCGCGCAATGCACGTAGACTGCATAGAGACTGCATTGCGTGTAATCTCTATGGGAAGAATTTTTGTACACAACATCGGATGCGCGATCAGACACCCTGACTAGGCCTACTAGATCTATTTTCGTCTACGTCTATGCTGGTACTCCATTTTCAGCAACTAAACAAACATGTTTATGGATAATTTCACGTACCCTTTTTGTTGTTCTTGCTGTCAGCGAGTCTTGCATTTGATAAGTTGAAATCTTGGGAGAGTTTCTTTAGCCATTTTTGTCTTGTTTGGAATTGTCTTGTCTTGTATGAAAATACCGACCAATTCTTTGCACACATACGGTATCCTCGATCGCTCAAACCAATTTCACCAAGACCAAACTATTTTTCCGGTAACCATGGTATCTGGGATTTTAGAACTATTTTTTGAACTATTTTCCCGGTAACCATGGTTACTGGGATTTTAGAACTATTTTTAAAAACTATTACATGGGTTTGGAATTTTACCGGGAATTTTACAGGAATAGTTAAAGTTTATGAATGCAATCAGATGGCTGGATTTCTTAAGTGAGGTATATAAAATATTTTATTATAGCGTTCATTTATTACTAAACTCAGGCTCAAGGGTCAGATGGGTAAGGAAGAAAAATCTTTTCATAAACCTTCATATCTGTTCTTCACAGCTAAAAGACAATTTGGTCCTTTCCTCCTCCTTATACTTTGGGTACTTTAGATGATACTGATAATGAATTGCTTGTCATAGAGTTAGGCGTTCTGCTAACGTTCGTAACCGTGTGCGTTATATACACAGAGTTAGGCGTTCTGCCAGAGAGATGTACAGTTCTTACTCGTAACTCTGCTAGCATGCTGAGCACTGAGTATGGCATAGAGAAACTTAGCTGTATGTGCAGGCGCTCGCGCTCGCGCGCACGTAAGCTCATGAATAATAATGAGAGAATCTTGGAGCCCATAAAGTGTCCACCCAAATGATCAACGTGACACTGACGTAGTCTTCCTCCAATCTTCACAAGGTATGAATAAAAACCTAGCCTCTTCACAATCACTCCTAGAACATAACGTTCCTTTCCACCTCTATAGTTCTTTACCATGACACTTTCACCTGATTCAAATTGTCTCAGTTTCATGCATGGATTATCATGATACTGTCTCGTTTTTTCTTGTTTTTGTGTCACCCTGGTATTCAAATATGGCTTAATAACTAAACCTTGTCCTTGGAGCGAATTTGAACACTAATTCATACGGAGAAACTCCCGTAACAGTTTGAGGGGTTGTTCTTTATGAGAACAAGAAATTATCTAACCTGTGTCGAATTGACACGTGGGTCTTTCTTCCCAACTTATCACTCAGGAAATACTTATGCAATGTTCTTTTCACTATTTGAACAGTTCTCTCTGCTGCCCCATTTGAGGCTGGTGATACGGTGGAACCATCACATGTTTTACCCCATTTTTACTCAAGAAAACTTCCATTTCTTCTGAAGTAAATTGAGGACCATTATCGGACACTAGGGTTTCATGTAAGCCAAAAACGGCGAACCAACTTCTCATCCTGAGACATGCTTCACAACTTTGTGATAGTTTCTCTATGTCTGCATCTAACTTAGGATACCAAAAGTAACTCCTTGCAACAGCTTTCATTCTCACTATACCTGTGTGTTCCTGATGTAATTCTTCTAACAATCGTTCCCGAAACTTTGGGGGTATTATCACTCTCATTCCCCATAGTAAGCAACCTTGGTCTACCGATAGTTCATTTCTCTTATTGAAATACTCTTGTAACTTGTCCTCACCACAATGTTGTGGCCACCCATTCATAACATGATACAACACCTTACTGAGCACCAAGTCCTTCCTAGTTTCTTCACTGATTTCCTTTCCCGATAAAGGCATATCATTTGTGTATGTGAAGTAGTTCACTGGTATTCACTAGCCAAACGTGGCTCCTTTTTGACAGGAAATCTGGACAAAACATCTGCGTTTGCATGTTCTGTTGACTTCCGATACTTGATTTTCCTTTCCCGATAAAGGCATATCATTAATGTATGTGAAGTAGTTCACTGGTAATTCACTAGCCAAACGTGACTCCTTTTTGACAGGAAATCTGGACAAAACATCTGCGTTTGCATGTTCTGTTGACTTCCGATACTTGATTTTCCTTTCCCGATAAAGGCATATCATTTGTGTATGTGAAGTAGTTCACTGGTAATTCACTAGCCAAACGTGACTCCTTTTTGACAGGAAATCTGGACAAAACATCTGCGTTTGCATGTTCTGTTGACTTCCGATACTTGATTCCATACTGGTGAGCCATCAAAATCAATGCCCACCTCTGCAGCCTTGCAGCTGCCAGGGATGGAATCCCTTTCTTAGATCCAAAGATGATAGTCAGGGCTTGGTGATCAATTAACAACGTAAACTTCCTACCGTACAAATACTTGTGAAACTTGGTAACCCCATAGATGATAGCCAAAGACTCCTTTTCAATCTGCGAATAATTTTGCTCTGAATTGGTACGGGTACGTGATGCATAAGCTACCGGTCTTTCTTCTCCATCTTCCATGAGATGAGACAAAACTACTCCTAACCCATACGGGGATGCATCACAAGCCAAAACCAACGGTTTCGTCGTATCATAATGCGTCCATACTACATCACTAATTGACAACACTTATTTTACCCTGTCAAAAGCAGTTTGACACTCAGTGGTCCAATTCCACTCGACATCATCTCTGAGCAATTGGTATAATGATGCAAATGTACTAGCTAAATTTGGCACAAACTTAGCATTATACACCACAATGCCTATGAAAGTTCTCAACTCATCTTTGTTCTCTGGTCTCTTTGCATCACAGATTCCTTCTACCTTCTCCTTAGTAGGATGAACACCCTTACTATCAATTTCATGTCCTAGGTATATTACTCTAGAAACCATGAAGGAACACTTTTCCTTCTTCGCCTTGACACCATACTCTTCGAGCCTCCCTAACACCTCATTCAGTGTTTTGATATGATCTTCCTCATTTTCGCTACTAATCAATATGTCATCTAGGTAGCAGAACACTCCCTTCATACCACCTAGGATTCGATCCATAACAATTTGAAACACTGCAGGAGCAGTCGATACCCCAAATGGTAATCTTTCATACTCATACAGCCCTTTGTGTGTATGAATTGTAAGTAGCTCCTTACT
Organism: Strongylocentrotus purpuratus; assembly: GCF_000002235.5. NCBI lineage: Eukaryota > Metazoa > Echinodermata > Echinoidea > Camarodonta > Strongylocentrotidae > Strongylocentrotus > Strongylocentrotus purpuratus. The sequence goes on along the minus strand of NW_022145607.1, from coordinate 18,959,013 downwards.
CTTGTCGGTCAACTCTAACTGCAAGTAAGCATTTGACAAATCAATCTTACTGAATACCTTGCCACCAGCTAGATTAGCAAACAGATCTTCACAGGTAGCTAATGGGTAAACGTCTTCCTCTAATACAGTGTTAACTGTTTGCTTATAGTCGCCACATAATCTGACTGACCCATCAGACTTTGGAACAGTAACTATTGGGGCCGCCCATCTACTGTTCTTCACTTTCCTGATCACCCCTGCTTTTCCTAGCCTATCCAACTCCTCTACTACTTCTAACTGGGCATAAGGAACCGGTCTAGCTTTACAAAAGGTAGGTTTTACCTCCTCTTTCACTTTTACCTCTGCTTTGAAATCCCTAATCGTATCACCTGGACCACTTGGTCAAAACACATCTTCATGATGTTTCAACACTTCTTGAAGATCTGGGTTTTTTGAAGTAACAAACAACTCTTCCCAATCTATCCTGATTCTTCTCAACCAATTCCTACCCATCAGGGCAACATTGTCACCTGATACAACTACCAATGGTAAGTAATATGCAGAATTTCTGTACTGTACTCTCACTTGTATCCTACCTAAAACTGGTATTTGTATTCTACCATAGCAAGTTAGTTTCATACTTGACCTTTGCAGTGGAATGTGACCTAGAGAATTGTTGTACTCTTTCTCTAAAATTACTGAATCAGCTACTGCTGTATCTACAACAAATGGCACAACATGATCAGAAATATCAAATTCAACAATGGGAACTGAGTCTGAGTCCATACTAGTATCTTGTTCATCAACTGCGAACAATTTAGGATTGTCATCCTGGACTTCTGTGTCGATCAGATGTGTGTTCGATCTACTGTCCTTTTTTCCTTGACTTGTACTTTGCTGACTATACCCACGACCCCGGCCTGGACCTGGACCTCTACCGCGTCCTTGCGATGGTTCGTTGGACTGTCCGCGACTTGCGTTCCATGGTTTCCCGCGTCCTTTGCTGTAACTGGAGCTTGATGTTGCATTTCTGCATGCCCTCTTCAGATGCCCTACTTTCCTGCAACTATAACAGGTCGTCTGCCGGTGGGGACAAGTAGCAGGTAGATGGAAACCTAAACATCGGTAACATGTGCTCTCCTGCTGGGGGGCCCTTGGTTGAGATCTTTCTAGACGATGCACCTCTGCTGAACGTTGACCGCTGCTTGACCCTTGCTGCAGTTTTAAACTATCTGCATCTGCCAGCTCCATCGCAATTGCTGCATCAACTGCAACTTTCCAGGTCAGCTCATTTCCTTTGGCCAGGAGCTTCGCCTGCACCTTGTTATTTCGCAGACCTGCTACGAAAGTGTCTCGAAGGTTGGTATCCAGATGTTCACCATACCCACAATGCCTTGCCAGCTTTTTCAGTTCAAGGATGTACTCTGTTATCGAGTCCTTTGCCCCTTGACGACATTGTCGGAACGCCAAACGGAGTGCAATCTGGTTTTTACTGGAACCATAATATGTATCCAATACCTCATTCAATTCTTTGAAAGTTTTGGTACTTGGGTCGTCTGGACAAAAATGATTAGACACCGTTTCGAACGACTCAGGCTTAACTATGGCTAAGAAGACAATTACTTCGTCCCCTTCTGGTATCTTATTGGCTTTTTTCCATATCTGGAATCTTCTAACATAGTTTCCATATTCTTCTCTTTTGGGAAAATATTCCCCGATCTGGCCAATGAATCCCGGCCCCACTGCATTCGCCATGCCGCACTGCAGATCATTCACTCAGCCAAACAGTACACGTGCAGTAAATTACAAATGTCAACTTTCGATCAGGATTTAGTCTCACCACAATCGTTGAGTCGTAATCGAATGAAATATAGGTTTCTACTACCCATGAGAACCGCAATAAGCTGTCCTTTCGATCCCGACGTCGGACTCACTGAATCCCATCCTCGTCGCCAAAATATGTGGTGTATTAAGACATGAAATGACGAAGCAGCTACACTCTGATATCGGCCATATTGAAGACAGTCTTTATTATCCAACAACAGATGGCAGTATAACAGTTGGCGAGGTGGTATATAACACCATGTACACTACAAGAACTGTACACGAACAAATTCACTTTTTATTTTCGTGAGCCGCAAGTAATCGGAAAAGTGTCAAATTGCAGGTTTTAGGACTGTACATTTTTACTATTTTTCACAAATTAAAGCTGCTATCATAATGTATGTAAATTTCTTGACACAATTAGGTTTTTGTATTCATATTTTTTCATCTGGAAGATTTTCCCCTTGTTAGTTCAAATAAAAAGTGAAATATTGAGGATATTTCTTTGTGACAATAATCACTACTCAAGCTTTCCAATGATATTGGCGGCTTGGAACCTCGGACATCAAAGGTAACAGCATACCAGTAGATTTTATTGTGCAACCATAGAAAACGGCAGCTGCTTCGAATAATTTGTTGCCAGTTGGGTCTCCAGCTCTTAAAACTCCTTGATACACTGAATATGTTCAGATTCCCTCCCCATGTGCACGCTTGTCTTGTGCTCGTTGTGTACTGTGCCTATCGTGATCCCGGCCCCTTACCACTCAGTGTTTTAGGTTACGCGTATGCTTGTCTCCTTATGAAAGCATCCCCCCTCCTTCACCTATCTCAGCTCAGGACTGCCAACATTTCTGAACCCCCCTTTCACGGGCTTTTTGCGGGCTTTTTGTGGGCTTTTCCTTCCTTGGAGACCCCTTTAAACCCCGGAACACTGCTCAATGTTACCCCCTATCTGTGATATCCAAGAGGTAAAATCAGGTATATTTTGTTGATATAAAATATACCAGAAAGAGAGAACTCGAATTGGGTTAAAGGAGAAAGTGTTTTGAAAACGGTGTATTTGTTCCCTTAGAAGTCACGTTTTATTCAGTGTTTTGAATATTAACATGAATGTTATACTTCGGACAAGTTGATAGAAGAAAAAAAAAAGAAAAAAAAAAGAAGATAATGTTCAGGGGGAAGTAGGCCTACTAGAGTCATGTATTACATGTATGAAAATGGTATTATGCACAGTGCTAAGTATTTCTCTGTCGTTTGAAAGTTCATAATACATGTACATGTACGTTATTTCGATGTAAGTTGTATGTTGATGCACATCAGTTCAGTTCATTTGAAGGTGTTTAAAAATTGTTTAATGTTTATGTGAAGAAAAAAAATATAAACAAATATTAAAGGCAATAAATACAGCCACTGACCATTCTTGTTCTGGAAGAATAATTCTTGTTTTTGGATTTCATGTTACTGGTTTATTTTCGGAGTTATTTTTCGAAAGGCAGTTATAACGAAAATTATGTTCTTGATAATTTAACTTCCGTAGGTAATTTGATTTTCAGACAAAAGTTTGACAGCTATGAGTAAACATTGAAAATATTTGATTTAAAGTTATCATTGATGCATGATTGTCTTGTATTGGATGCTTTTCTTGAGTTGATACACGGATGTTTATAGTAATCCAGGGATTACTAGAAAGTGTTTGAATTTAATGTATAAACTATAGGTTTAAGTTTGAACTATCAAAAAGACGTAAAGAGAAAGGACTTTTTACTGTGGAGTGGTGTCAAGTGAGACACATCTGAGATTTTCTGACGAGATAAAGTGACGAGAAGCTTTTGTCGTGAACAAGTTATTATGATAATACTACTCCTACTAGTACTACTACTACCAATAATAATAATAATAATAACAATAATAAAATGATAATAATGATGATATTAGTAATAACAATATAATGCTGATGATAATAGTGATGATGAAAATATAAATAACAAAAATGCAAATTGTGCATGAGGGTTGTGAATATTTAGTGGACTTCATGAAATTAGAGATGAATTGATGACATTCTCTCGTGGGGTAGGATAAAATCGAGATCTTCGGCCAAGAACCACTTTGCCTGTTATGCTACTGTATTATATGATGATCATGTTTTTTTCTACATATTACAGGAATTACACAATGAAATTCGGCATTATTACCTGCATTACCTGCATGACTTGTATGTTCCCAGTTGCTTTGACGATGGGAGGGCCAATCAGAAGACAGGCCGCTCAGCCAGGTGTGTTGATTTTTTTAATGCATGTTTTACAAAATATATGTAAAATTGTAGCATAATTGCAAGATGACCATGGCTTGTAGGAGCCTCTCTCTTGCTCCTGTTTCCTCTGTATCACAGTGTTTTGAGCACCCCCCCCTTCTCTTTCTTTGGACCATATGCTTTGGACCCACTCTCATAGCAATGCGTGTATAAGTTAAAGGCACCTTCTGATCATAGCATAATTTCATACTGTTATGACCACTGGATTTCTTAATGAGCCAGCTAGGGAATAAATAGTTCTTGTTTTGTGTAGGTATTTCAATGTTAATTGCACGATACAATTTTAGTTATGAAGATGGTGAATAGAAAACACAATATTTGCACTGTATAGATGACTTAGACTAGATAGTAGAGTATTTTCTCCTTTAAGTCTGTATTATATAAAGCCTTGCATGCAGGGGCGGCGATCCGAGGGGGGGGGGGGGGTACAGGTGGATTTGAAAAAGCTCCCAAAAATGGTATAGGTAATACTGACTGAAGACTCTGGACTAGTCTGGAGGGCCCAAGAGTGCAGCGTTATTAAAGACTAACAAAAAAACAAAAAAACAACAAACTAATCTTCTCGTTCGGTCGTTACGATCCCTCGCTTTCTGTATTCCGATGGTATAACGTAAGCACAGTTTACACTGTATGTTTACAAGATTAAGAGTCGTAGAAATAGATTGGTTGGTTTCGATAGTTTACTCCCACATAGTCTTTATAATTATTGGCCATGTCAACTCCCATAGCGATATCAATATACATGTACATGACAGAGGCCTAGAGTGAAAAATAGACATCCTGTCCATGCCCCAGCTCCCTACTTACTGAAATTTACCTACTAAATGTTTGCAACCCTTCGGACTGCACACTTATTACCGGCAAAGTAAAAGTGAAGTGTGGAAAGAGTAGATGCTTGTTTTTATACTATAGTTCTGGTAAGGATGTAATTTGTAAATGCAACAAAACTTCAAAAAACTCTGAGGGGGTAGTCACTTCCGTCACCTTCGCCCCTCTCGATCACTATGCTCCCTCGTCTCTCGCATTTCGCCCCCCCCCCCCGTCACGAAAATAAATCGCCGCCCCTCTTTCATCAAGTAAAGGCTCATTCGCATATCTTTAATATGGCATGCAAAGTAAGCCGAAAGGTTTTTGTGTGAACTAAAATAATTGGCAAATGGGGATTAACAAAATAAATTATCTGCGCACAACAAAGGGGTATCATTTACTCATTTATATTTGCGTTATAGACAATCTATACAAACTATGAAGTGCAAGCGGAAGTAAGATTAATTACCCAACAAAAAACAAAACAAACAAATAAAAAAACGCAGTAAACCGCTGTGGTAAACGTGAAGAAACGTCACCGATGTACAAAAGCGTATAATAGAAATGACTCTTGATATACCTTATGATAATTTTCTCCTTCCATAGAGAAAACTGTCCCCATTGGAGGAAATGTCACCTTGCTGTGTCCCCATTTCCCCAACGATACATCTGTATGGGTGTACTGGAAGAAGAACGATCTCACTGTCTACTCTCTCGAAGTCAAGAGTAATACCCCATGGACAAACGATACCAGATATGAGGGCCGCGACCATGCTACTCGTCTAACGATCAAGGACCTCAAGAAGACAGACAGTGGAATATACCACTGTAAAGTGGCGACACTTCTCTTCATTAAGGAACGTGGCCATGTACTGCTATCTGTTACAGGTATATAGCGTATCATTTCACTTCAAAAGCATCATCCAAAGAAAACTACCACCAAATTACCTTGGTTACGTCTTACGTATACACTTGTACGTAAATTTCCTTTTCTTAAAGGGGAAGTCCACCCTGAAATTAAGTTAGTTTTAATAGGAGTAGAAAATGAGAGAAACAAGTCAGTGAAAGTTTGAGCAAATTCCGATTAAAAATAAGGAAGTTAGGATTTTTGAAGTTGTGATCAATCAAACACAAATTGGCAACTCTATGACGTATCATGCGAGCTCAACTTCCATTTGCTCAGTACTAAAAAAATCTAAAATTTTCATTTTCCCTCAAGAAAAATTTCAACCATACATGCACCCTAAATATAACAATTGCAAATATGTTTCTATACTCGCCCTGCAAGGAACAAATATATATTCCGTCATCAATAACGAAGAAAACATGATTTTATGGAATATTATGCACAAAGCAAATGAAGGAGAGCTCGTATGATAAGTCACAGAGTTGCCAATTTGTATTTGATTGATCACAACTTCAATAATTCATAACTTTCTTATTTTCATTCAGAATTTGCTCAAACTTTCACTCACCTGATTTTCTTATTATTCTGCCTCTATCGAAACAAACTTATTTTGGGGGTGGACTTTCCCTTTAAGTCGTTAACTTTTATTTATAACCTGAGTGACTGTATCATATTCATAAATGGTTCTAGGACACCTACCCCTGGACATCCACCCCCAGTCAACCACCCCCAGTCAACTACCCCCTAGGACAACTAACCCCTGGACAACAACCCTCTAGGACGACTACCCACGGGACAACTACCCCCCGGACAACTACCCCCAGACAACTACCCCCGGACAATTATCTAGGGGTTAGATGTCTGGGGGTGGTTGTCTCGGTGGTAGTTGTCCTAGGGGGTAGTTGTCCGGGTGTGGTTGTCTGGGGGTAGTTGTCCGGGGGTATTTGTCCTAGGGGTATTTGTCCTGGGTTAGTCGTCCTAGAGGGAGATGACCGAGGGTGGTTAACCGAGGGGGGGGGGGATGGGGGTGGATGTCCAGGGGGTAGGTGTCCGGATTCGTTTATAAATACCTCTATTACGAGAATTTTTTTCCGCATAATTATGTTTTAATGTATCCCCTGGCAGTAGGTATGCAGGAGGGGTATTTTGGATTCAGCAGTGTTACGCCACCGCCGCGTCATATTCTTGTGTACGCTCTTACTGCCACATTCCTTGATATTCCTTGATTTCTTGGTATAATCTACACATCTGTAATTTTTGGTGACTCTGCCCCTAGTATTCTGTCTTCTATAGGGTAAAATGCCATATTTTGTGTGGATGGTTTGTGTGCGCTCTATAGGCCACTTTTCTTAAAGTGACTTGGTAACATTGTTTAAGGTTGATGAAAAAAATTGCTTATTTTTTGTATAAAACGTTACTTACTATATTCCTTCTATACTGTACTAACCCTCTGACATGCAAAAAATCCTGAAAAAATTCTCAAACCACGAAGATATCTATGGTTTTCTTTGAAGACCTCGATGATTGACACCCTCTATTAAAAACAGTGATTAACAGTAAATTCTCCCAACCATTTTTGAATTTTCCCAACCGTTTTTCCATGAAAAATAGACATAAAACAGGCTTTAAAAAAATCTGTCAACACTGAAATGTTTGGAATGGAATGTAGAGCCATTATATTGCTTTATGAGATTTCCATTCACCTAAAATGTAATTATATTGTAATAACATAGTTGGGAGAATTAAGGAATCGATCAGATCAGTTTTTCCCTTATTGTATCATGAATAATGGTCCGTTTTCACTCAAATTTTCAGATATCTTTAATTGTACATCTAGCATTGAAGTCACTACCTTAGCACCACTATCTCTCATCTGAACAATGTTACCAAGTCCCTTTAAGGGATTTTCTTCATATTTTATACGAGGGTGTATCTTGGTATAATCTACAAGCCTATAGACTTTAGTGATACTGCTATCAGTGTCATATTATGCAGGATAGCATGAGTACACTATGCAGACCCAATTTCTTGACGGATTTCCTTCAAATTTTGTATGGAGATGTATCTAGGTACAATTTTCACATTTACAATATTGGGCGATGCTGCCCTTATTAGTAAAGTTTATTTAACCATAAAATGAAACATGTACAAACGAATGAGTAACATAGTAAACATAATACGGTAAAGGACACCCTTAGAAGCAAATTGCTTGTGGTGGGGCCTTAAAAAGAAAAAACAAACTACACATAAATTATACAGTTTAAAAAATAACATGATACAAACACACATGCACGCTCACACATATACATACACACATACATTCAAAATATCCTCCTCTGCTTAAACTTGTTTACATAAATCATTAAATAATAACTGTGTACATCGTACTTTAAATCGAGATAGAGTTGTACTTTTCTTAATATCATTACTCAACTAATTCCATTCCTTAATGCCATTTAAATAGAAAGAATTTTTTGCATTTTTCGTACGAACTTTAAATAAATGTAAATCATTTTTCTGACGAGTAGAATACGAGTGAATATCACTATTAATAACAAAGTTTATATTAGGAATTTCTGGCAATATGCGAGTATTAAACTGAATCAATTAAAAAATTGGGACTACGTGTGTTTTAACAAAAAGTGGCCGTGATGGGGCTAAATAATCAGATTTAGTAATAATACGCACGGCTCGTTTCTGTAACAAATAAATCTTATCTATTATGATGCATAAGTATTTCCCCAAATAACATTACAATAATTTACATATGGAAAAATCATACTATTATACAACATTAGCAAAATATTTGATGGTAAAACATGCTTTAGCTTTGACAAACTCCAATACTTCTAGATAATTTCAACGAAATGCAATCAATATGAGGTTTCCAATTAAGTGATTCATCAATTATAATACCAAGAAACTGAACACATTCTTTCCTTTTTATAATATTTACATCAATTTGTATAGGCAATAAATCACTAGGGATCTTCCGATTTCGAGAATGAAATATTACATAATTTGTTTTATCATAATTGAGAAATAATTTATTACATTTGGACCAATTATCCAATTTTATCAATTCATTATTCATAATATCAACTAAAGTAAATACACTACTATGTGATGTAATAACTGAAGTATCACCTGCAAAGAGTGTAAAATTTAATACATTTGACGATTGTTTAATATCATTTATATAAATTAAAAACAAAAGGGGCCCTCGAACTGATCCTTGAGGAACACCATATATTACATCCCTTTTAGTCGAACAGACACCGTCAACCACCACATACTGCTTTCTATCACTCAAATAGTTTTCAATTAATTTCAATGGAAGGCCGCGAATACCATAATAATTTAATTTTTTGAGCAGTATGTGGTGGTCAATGGTGTCGAACGCTTTTGACAAATCCATAAACACACCCAACGAATAATTACCCTTATCCATATTCTTAACTACATAATCTGTTAAATGAAGTGCTCCCAAACATGTAGAATAAGTCTTCCTAAATCAAAATTGCTCATTAATCAATAAATTGTTTTTAACCAAAAAATCATAAATTCTTTTTTGCAGGATTTTTTCAAATAATTTTGAACAAATTGATAAAAAAGCAATTGGTCTGTAATTTTGTATATTTTTTTAAATAATTTTTCTTATAAATGGGTATAATTTTAGCTAATTTCAAACTGTCGGGGAATACTCCAGAAGAAATTGATTTATTAAATATATCACATAGTGGATCAACAATAAAGTGTATACATTCTTTTACTACTCTGGGAGAAATACCATCTGGGCCACTATATGGTTTCAATGTTTTACTAAGTTCAATTATTTCAAAAACTGTAGTAGGTTTTAAAAACAATGTAAAATCATTGTGATTTTTTAAATAATCATTACATGAAGTATCTACAACAGGAATGCCACGAGCTAGATTACTCCCTACATTAACAAAGTAAAAATTGAAACATTCAACAATCTCTTTTCTATTATTGTAACTAATATTTTTAAAATACATATTACACGGCAAATCATTCTTCTTGCTCTTTCCTAGTAATGCATTAACTTGTGACCATGTTTTCTTGCAGTCATGTTTATACTTAGCAAACATTTTAATAATAATAATAATAATAATATGGATATTTATATAGCGCCGGTATCCGCCAGGCTCTGACGCTCATGGCGCTGTACATACATGTATTACTATCACAAAAATATAACTTCTTAACTAAAATAAAGTAAACTAAAACACAAATTATAACGCTACATTGACATGATTAGATAGCACTGTTTAGAAAGAGATGGGTTTTTAGAGCAACTTTGAAGGCATGAAGGGTAGTTAAATTACGAATACTAACTGGCAGCTTATTCCAAAGGGACGGACCAGAATGAGAAAATGCTCTATCCCCCCAGGAACTGCGCGTCTTAGGGACAACTAATAAGGAGGATTGAGATGAACGAAGATGTCTTGTAGGCTTATACTTAACAATCAACTTGATATTGTAGGAAGGAGCAGAGTCATACAAGGAATGGAAAACTAGCAACAACAACTTAAAAATAATTCGGTCACATACCGGGAGCCAGTGAAGAGTTTTGAGAATGGGGGTGATGTGGGTTCTACGAGAAGAAAGTGTGACAATACGTGCAGCAGTATTTTGCAGTTTCTGGAGTCGAGAAAGTTGTGTGTTAGGGAGCAGATAGAGAATAGAATTACAGAAATCTAAGCGTGATGAAATAAGAGCATGTACAAGTTTCTCTGTGGTTGAACGACTTAAGTATTTCCTAATAAAACCTAGATTTCTCAGTTGATATCTGACTGACTTACAAATACTAGAAACATGAGTTGACAATGTTCGTAATAAAGAAGTTAATTTATTTTTATAGATAGTATACTTAGTTCTATTATTATCATTTTGTTGTTTCAAGAACTTTTGATATAATTTTTGTTTCTTTCGTACTGATATCAAAAGTCCTTTACTCATCCATGGTTGCTTGAATTTGCACTTTTTGTTCTTTTCAAAAATGGGTAATTGTAATTTTTCTTTTCTTCATACTAGCAAATTCAGAACGATGTCTATACTGATTATCTTTATTATATTTACAAGAATTAATACAATACACTGGAAAATGGTCAGAAAAGTCGGAGTATAACAAACCTGAATGTACATTATCATTTAAAGTATTAGTAAAAATGTTATCAATAAGTGTTGCAGTTTTTGTAGATACTCGAGTACGTTTCGAAATTAGTGGAAGCATATAAAATGAAAGCATTTTTTTTCTAAAAAATCATTTGTTTTATCATGAGAAGCACAATTTAATAAATCAATATTAAAGTCGCCCATAATATATATTTCTTTTCGTTCACTATCCAATAATTCTAAAACAGAGTTCATCTTTTTTGTAAAACATGGTATATCAGAGCTTGGTGGGCGATAGATACAAGTAATTACAATAGGTTTTCTTTAAAGGTTCATTTGTTTCAATTGATACAATTTCATAATCAGGTGTAATGCATGTCAAATCATTGCGAATTTTGTACTGGATATTGTGCTTAACATAAATTGCAACTCCCCCACCGTTTTTATTGTCTCTGCATTGTTGTATCAAGGAATACCCCTGCATAGAATATATATCAAGGTCAAGATTTGGGTGGAACCATGTCTCAGAAACAGCAATAATATCAAAATCAAATTTCACTGAACTGAGTAGTAACTGAAAATCATCAAAATTCTTTTTTAAACTTCTTGCATTTATATGTATCGAAGACAAAAATAGTGAACATAAGCTATATTTCTTTCCAAAATCTTCACAAAACATATAATCACATTTGAGTTGAATTACATCATAATCGTTATCCAAAAATGGTGTTTCACTGAATTTGAGTTCTTTATTCATAACAAATGGATTTATTTTCAAATTTTGGAGTCTTTCAATATTAATATTTTGATTCAATTGAAAGAAACTAAATACATTCCAATAAAAATCATTGTCACAAAGAAAGTGATTAAAAGGTAATATACTTGAAATACGTTGCGTACAGATGAATGATTGAGAAGAGGATAAAGAACCAGCACAGTTCACACACTTCATACACACTCACCCAGATAAGTCAAACAAGTTACAATCACAAAAATCACAAAATCACAATTGTTCTGGTTTTTATATGGTCAAAGGTCATATGTCTTTTTATGCGCTCTAACTGCCACTTTTCTTTTAAATGTTGTTTGAAGGTGTGTCTTAGTAAAATATACACATTTTCAGTGTCTTTTTTAATGCTGCCACCTGTGCTCCACTAGGGTCAAAGGTCATATTTTGGTGGCTATTTTGACAATAGTGATTGGCAATCTCTACGTCATCCTTTTGTTTTATTTTGTATTATTTATTTATTACACATCTTTAAAAAGAAGGGTAGTCCAATGAGCAAATAAATACTGGTTTTCGTTGAGGCCCTTCATGACACAAACAAGCAGCGCTCAAAATACACGGGGGCGATGGGCGATTCGCCCCCGTGAGCTCCATAATCGCCCCCGTCAGGTTGCTCACGGGGTCGATTGCAAAATTAAAAATTGCACCCGTGGAATTAAAAAATAAAGATTTTGTTTTTTTATATAACTTTAACACAATATTGAGTATCAATTTTCAAACCTTAAACCAATGAAATGGAACTTAGATGGCGCTTTCGCTCCCATCTATATAAGTATTACCGATACAAACAACGGAAGCTCGCAGTGCAGCTAATGCGGCCGTCAGCCAGGGGCGGCCGAGCGACTTTCAAAGTGGGGGGGGGGGCACCAACAAAAAAGGGCACTTTCTGGAAAAAAGGGCACCTACAGTGGGAAATCTCAAAGCGAAAATATACAATTTTTAGACATTGGTATATACCCCTACATTGTGATTACATTATCAGGGATGATTTCAATATTTGTTTCTCTTCATACATCATACAAGATATCGCTTAAGCATCAAACTTTACAGTTGGGCGTGATGTCTGAATATGCATTTACGAGCGAGCGAAGCGAGCGAGAAAAATTTTAAAGATCTGTGAGGTCGCAGTGCGAAAAATTACATCTTATAAGAGGAAAAAAGCCAATCGTGATGGGGTTATAAGCACATTCTCATAACGGAAGACTGAAAAGACCTTTGATAAGTAACATAATTATATAATCTTTAAATGCGAGCGAGCGCAGCGAGCGAACTTTGGGGGAAAGTGCTCTTAGTCGCTTTAAATAAGGGGCACGTTTAATGATTACATGAAAAGGGGACAATTATCGAAAGGGATAAGACACCTATTAGAAAAGAAAGGAGCACGTGTATAAGTACAAAGGATAATTATAAGAGGTGAAAATGAGGCATTTTTTCACTTGAAAAGAGGCACTCACCAGTGATGAAAGGGAGGCGTTTACGAAAATGGGAAATAGGCATCTGTTGACGGAAAAGGGGCACCCATCAGATTTTAATAGGGTCATTTATAAGAGGTGAAAAGGGGATAGGTCCCTTTTTAGAAAGGAAAAGGGGCACGTATCATTATTAAAAGGGGAATTATCAGAGTTGCAAAGGGGCACTGACCAGATATGAAAAGGGGCACTTATGAAAATGTAAAAGGGGCACTTATAATAAAGGAAAATATGCATTTGTTGAATGAAAAGGGGGCACCGTTCAGATGTTTAAAAGGGGCAGTTATGAGAAGGGAAAGGGGAAGTTGTGAGAAGGGGAAGGAGCTCTCTCTTTTTAATGGGGGCACTTATAAGGAAAAGGGGCACTTATTAGAAAGGGAAAGGGGAACTTATGAGAAGGGGAAGGAGCTCTCTCTTTTTAATGGGGGCACTTATCATAAGGAAAAGGGGCACTTATTAGAAAATAAGAGGGGCACATGTTAAAATGAAAGGTGCGCTCATCCGAGTTTAAAAAAGGGGTAGTTATTAGAAGGAGAAGGGGCACTTCTTACAAAGGAAAAAAGGGGAAGTTGTCAAAGTAAAAAGAGCACCTCTCAGTTTTGAATAGGGCAATCATCAGAGGTGAAAAGTGAAAAGGGGCACTTCTCGTACCTGAAAAGAGGCACTTACTAGAGATTAAAAAGGGCACTTATTCAAGATAATTTCAAGATTCATGAGAATGGAAAATGAACATTTATTGCAAAGGAAAATGGGAACATGTCGAAGGAAAAGGGGCACGTGTCAAAAAAAAAGGGCACTCGTCAGAGGTGAAAAGGGGAAAGGGGCACTTTTACTAAGTAATAGGGGCACTTGTCAAAGTAAAAGGGGCACCTTTCCTATGTAAAAGGGGCACTTCTTACAAAATAAAAGGGGCACTTTTCCTATGTAAAAAGGGGCATTTTGGGGGTATCTGAAAAAGTGGGGGGGGGGGGGCATTGTGCCCCCCGGGAAGGCCGCCTCTGCCGTCAGCAGTGGCTATACTGCGCCGGTAGTACCGGTGTGCACGCTGACGCCCAATAATTGCTGGAGCTGGAGACGATCGCACAAGGACTTAAACGGGAGTATTTTTTCGTTGTGAAAAGTGTGAATCCTCTGAAATCTGGTGATTCTAAAAGACCAGCAAATAATGTAACTCGACCAGTAAATCAATATTGAGAAGAAGAAGACCAAAGATGTTGCAGGGGCGGATCTATGCGGTTAAGGGGGTTTAACCCCCCCCCTCTCCCCCCTTGGGCTGCCAAGTGAAAATGTGATGTCCATAGAAAAATGCTATCATGTGTCCAGACCTACACAGTATTAATAGATGTCAGTAGACGCCAGGAAAACATCACTAACGGGGGTTCAAAAAAGCACAAAAAAATCAAGCAAATAAAGTTTATATATTTTACATCAAAATATTAAAAAATATAGAAAATTGCAAAATACAATTTAAAAAAAAAATTGCAAACCAGGTTATAAATAAGGATTTGAACATAGAGAATAACGAAATGAATAAAATGTATATGATACAAATATGTAAATACCATATATCCTAATTGAAGCAAACAGTATCCCAATTTCATGGCGATATCACACAAAATTAAAGCCATATCAATTTGAAGGTAATACAAAGTTTTTGGAATTTTTGAAAATTGAGTGGATAGTGATTCTTTACAATTTTGATTTATTTGGATGCCCCTGTGGATGTATTTTAAGCACTAGAAAATTTAGCCCCTACAACACTAGGCATAAATAGTCCGTTTTGACTGAATTGCCGTAAAGTAGATAATCACTGATTTTAAAAAACGAACTTTATTTTCATTATTGCAAATTTGAACCTTTGATTCGACAAGGTTATCAAAATTCAATGCTTGGAAACATTCGAAGTAATGATTATTATAAATTACAAAACGCTGAAATACAGCCCCGGCAAAGCACATGAAGAGCTCTCCAAACGCTGCTGAGATGTGTGAGAGCACAGTATGGACATGATTTGCACAAGCAGACGATGTCCCATGACATCCCACACATTTTCAGTGCCTGTGTTTTCATCTTCTCTTGAGTTCTTTCTCTTACTTCTCTACCGTCAGGCTTAATGTATAATCTATTGCCTCACTCTAATGGTTTTATTTTTATGACAAATGCAACGGTACAAAAATAAAGGAATCTGTCACTTGTACACAAAATAAGACGCCACTGTATATTCAGATGCACACACCGCGGTATGTTCAGCGTTTCAAGAGGGAACAAATGCCAGGCTTAATATCATTCCGGGGGGGGGGGGAGGGGGTTCAATTTGAAAGTCTGGTCTGTTTTGATTGTTAATTAATCCCTAGCCTGTGTATTTACAAGCAAAAGATTTGTAGTTATCAGAATCGGGTCATATCCCCTTTTGAATGGTTTGACATGCCATTACATTTATATACACTAAACTCATTATAATTTGACAAAAAATAGCTTTGCAATTATGTTCATTCTTCATGGGATGTCGTCTGCTTGGGCAGTATTGGTCCATATAGTGACGTCATTAAACATCGTTATTTTTCCGGCGAATATCTCGTATATCCCAGCTGCTATGGAGGTGGTTGTATTTGTATTTTTATAAATCACCCGATATGTAACTTGTACGATGGCCATCTGTTAGCTTACAAGTTTCTAGTGATACATAAGTTGACATATTTGTGATCTTCTTTGAATTTCACCTTTAAAACATAATCTAACAACAACAACTTCTGCTTTTGAGAAAAATGACTATCAAATAGCGCCTACGGCCGTACAATGGTAGCTGCGCCATGAATATCTCAGAATATGTTGTGATGAATAATTTTCAAACGGGAATAGCTAATCGGTCGAGTTTAGTCAAGAAACATTATTTCATAGCTTAATTAATATCTTGACCTTGAGAGGGAGCTATACAACATAAAGAGTTTATTATTGAAAAATTCATAACTTCAGACTCGATTTCAACTGCGACAACGATCAATGAATTTGATAGGATCGCATAAGCTTCCAACATGTTTATTTGAACCAAATTCACGACCCCATACCAAAACTTTGTATTACCTTTATAACTGAGGCTAGTCATTTTTTTTTTATTTCGCTAGTCAGACTAATATACATGTATATAATAATAATAATATTGCATGGCTTTGTTTTCGTGTGATAAAAGAATATCTTGATCTCGCTAAAAGACAATATTAAACTCGTCTTTGACTCGTCTAATTGCTCGAGCAATATATTCTTGTATCACACTCAAAGCCATCCAATATTATATAATTCAGTTCTCCATGCCAAATGGGAATACTGGCAAAACATGTGAAAGATGGGTGTAAAACAACAAATTAAAGATGCATCTAAAAACTCTAAATCAGCTCCCCCCCCCCCCCCAGTCACGTTAGCGTTAGACAATTACAATAATTTTCCTAAAGATATTGCAGTATAATCATAAATTTTGATGATAGTAAAGTATACAAGTAAATTTCAACCTAATAAAGAGGTTTAACCCTTACTGAACCGGGGGGGGGGGGGGGCATTTTCACAATTTTGGAGAATTTTCAAAATATCGTTTTCAGGACTTTTTTTTCACAAGTCTTATGCACATTTTGATACAATTTTCGTCGAAATCGGATATACATGTATACATGATATACAGGTGTGACATAACAGTTAGCATTCGCATATCATCAAAAAGTGCTATATACTTGCATATATTCATGTACAAGCAGAAATGTGAATTCAGGTTTAGATGCTATTTCTTGATAAGTGGGATATATGAATTGATATCAAATTGCGATGATATGTTTCTCAAAGTAACTTGATGTATTGCGGAAGAAAAGAATACATTAGAAATAAAACAATAGATATAAGATTTTTTTATTTTTTTTAAATGATGAATTTTGAACTTTTTTCCAATTTGAGCAGTGATATGCAGATGGGTAATGAAAAAATATTATTCTACAGTGAGAAAGTGGTTGAAATGATAGTTTTGGGCCTTGCGTATTCATAATTTATGCTAATTAAATGCATTTCCAAATATCATTAAAATAATGAAACTTCATGAATTTGAAATGAAAGGAATATTTGTTCAATACATTTTCAAGATCCTTCACAAATCTGTAGAGTTGTCTATAAAACGCATGAAACTAGCATTTTGCATAATTAATTAGGCTATAACGACAAAATTTGCATATTGGGGAAAAAAAACTCCAATACACTGTGTGAGCGCACAGCCCAGGTAGTGACTCAAAACGTTGATGACGAAATGTTTGCGCGCATATTGAAATGGCGGCCTTAACGGTAAAAGGGTGTATAATACCATCTTTTTCCATAAGTTAAGTGAGTAGGCGGTGTCACACAGAAAATCCCTTACAAAATCCCTTGAAAAATCCTTTGAAGGGAGAATTTTCTTGCTTCGTTTGAGGATTTTCAATGGGATAATTGGTGACAGACAGCAATAACTAAAATCCGGATCTTTGGCCTCTGTGTGACACCGCCTACATGCACATTTTTGCACATTTTTGTGTTCATCGGACGTTCGACAGCCGAGATTATGGGAGAGGGTTGGCTCCCAGGCCCCCACCGCTGGCGGTGTCAATTAAAACAAAAATAGTGCTCCCCCAATCATCTATCACTCAAGGGCGGGGGGGGGGGGGATGTTGAGTTAAGAAAAAAAGTTTAAAAAAAGATGGTAACCATATTTTAACTTTTTTTTGTGCTCAAGGGGGGGGGGGGTGTGAAGTAAAAGACAAGTGCTCTCCCCCTCCTTAGTCCCCCCTGCTTATCACTGAAGGGGGAGGGGGTGTCGAGGGGGTAAATAGTTAAATTGGAAATAGCTGAGCAGTACTGATATTGTCGACTAATCAAATATATATAAATGTACATGTATATTAGCCTCAACGTTCTCAAAATTGCGATAAATTCATGATGATTTTGTATGATTTATTCTCAGACCAAGAGATAGGACTTTCCACCACTTCTCCAGGTGTTCCCTCTAGAGCTCCTACGACGATACCACTGCAGGCTGCTAATTTTTCTATAATCTCCGTAGCCTTCTCAATATCTCTCCTCTTCAATATCATCATTATCACTTTGTGTCTTATTTTCAAGTACCGGAAACGTAAGCACATTTGTTTTTATTGCATTCTCAAAAGCTATTTACATTGAATAATTATGCTCAGATATCCATGTGGTTTGTGGGATTGCACCGTGATGTTGCCCTCAAGATTTTGGAAATCAGAATCTAAAGTCATATCAATGTTGTTTTCTAAGAAGATAAATGGAAAATAATACTGTAACATGACTTTCCCTAATTTTAACATTATATAGAAATGTTAAAAATGTTTCTATGTAGACATAGTATAGTGAGCTGTACTACCAAAGTCCACATTTTTAGGTGGTTTGCGCGGCGATACAGATTGCGATATTTCTATTTTTTTACTGTTATTCTTATTCTTATTCCTTTTCCCATTCTGTCTCCTTTTCTCACCTCATCTTATCTTTCATCCATAGCTTCATGTTAAGTAGCCGTAAAACGGCAAGTATTCAAGTATCGCTTGGCATGTGCACCGCGACCAATACACTCCCAAAATATATCAGTTATCCTCAAAACAAGCAAAGATTTCAACAGACACCGTGCGGCCATTTTGTCGCTGGAAAACGCCATCTCGGCCAAACAGGCAGAGTCAATGGCCATTAGGTCGATAGCACTCATAGTCATAGTCTATTCCCACAATGGAATTACGTGTGAATAAATTTGTCCCCCGATAGTGAACTTTTTGCTCAAAATTAACTTTTTCGACAGATAGCAAAGACATTTTTGCATTTTGCACGAAGAGAATTCCCCCAATTTTTTTCCCATTTTTTTTTTGAGGGGGGTGGGGGTAGACAATCTGTCTTCCCGGGAATTTTTTAAAATGCCATATGGAAATTATGATGTTGAACGCCCCTCAAAAAGTCATGACAATAGATTTTTGTTTACGGCCCACCACCTCACCACCACATACACGCACACACACACACAGGAATTCTCTGTTGGAATACCTCATGGGGGTCATTCCATTTGGGGGTGATTATGACTGCGTAATATCTAATCATCTTTTTTTTAAACACTAGACGTAAATATCGCGATCACTTCCAAAGTAATTATGACATGTCCACGTTGAGGCTTTTAACAATTTGTTTTTGTTTATCCTGGATGGCTGATATGACAACAAGGTGTCACGATGGACGAAACATATCTCAAATCCTCCGTCAATAACTATGGGATGTGATTTTCTTCCAAATATCCATGTTTGACTCCTTGTCCTTTTTGTTTCACTTTAGTTCGCAGGTGATGTAACATTCTGATAGCTTTCGAGACTGACATAGCCAATCTAGTGAATCCTCGAATAGGTGTCAGCTTGCCCCGAGACTGATGAGTCACAACCGCCAACGAAAGGAAAAAAATCAATAAGCTTAACATTGATCCAAAGCAAAACCTAAGTTTGATTAAAATTGACATCGGAACGCACCATATTATTTAAGATTATATCCCACATACTAAGAATCTTGCTCTACGATTGGTCAAAATTAAATCACGTGATGAAAGATAACTCACCCATTATTGATGGGAGAAGCAAAAAGTTCGTTACACTGTGTAGATAGTACTACTATCTACACAGTGCAACGCACTTTCATTGAAGATAGAGGTACTATCTACACATAGTCCAGTAGACGGTACCATATACATGACCTGGAAAAGTTGATAAGTACAAGGTTTTTTTTGTTGATTTGTGTTCTAGATGGGTATTGAAGTAAATTCAGCTTGGTTGCCAGCTTGGCAACCTTGGGCAACTTTTTTAATAGCCATATTAGCATAATCATGTAATTAGCATATGTGCAATATGTAATAATGTTGCTAATCTCAATCCAGGAAGCCTGAAAACATGGATAATACGACTTTTCAAGGTTTTTAAATGACAAGGAATTAATTTATGACACCAATTTTTATCTTTAAGTAATACAATTGTCTTAAATAGCATAATTAGCATAATATGTACAATATATGGACTTCATTGTCATTGTTTATCTATAAAGCCTAAAAATGGTGCAATGCAACATTTTAAATCACTTTTGAAAGATTAATCATTAATTCATGAGAAGATATTTCCATGTTTATGTAGTATAATTAGCCTAATTAGCATAATCATCTAATTAGCATATATGTGCAGTATGTAAAAATGTTGCTAATCTTAATCCAGGAAGCCTGAAAACATGGATAATGTGACTTTTCAAGAATTTTCCATGACGAGGAATTCATTTATGACACCAATATTTATTTCTGAGTAATGCAATTGTCTTAAATAGCATGATGAGCTAATTAGCATATGTACGATATATGGACTTTATTGTCATTGTTTATATATAAAGCCTAAAAATGGTGCAATGCAACATTGTACATCACTTTTGAAAGACTACACATTTATTCATTAGAAGATATTCCATGTAGATGTCGTATAATTAGCCTAACTAGCATATACACTGTATGTGCCATATGTAATAATGTTGCTAATCTTAATCCAGGAAGACTGAAAACATGGATTATATGACTTTTCCGGGGTTTTCCATGACGAGGAATTCAGTTGTGACACCAGATTTTATTTTTAAGTAATGCAATTAGCTTAATATGTAGTTATTGTACCAATAAGCCTAATTAGCATTTATAGAATATCAATTATTTGGGACTCTATTTAGCTTCACAAATTGTATGTCCAATGTGGCGGTTATCTTGGTCTTATTAAAGGCAATGTTGTCGAACCTCATGAAATGTCTATGAAATGACGGGGTCATCATACGCATCGATGGTTGGGCTTCAGTCATTGGATTTAGAGTGACTGACGGAAACAAACTGAAGATGGTTAAAGCAGATGATAATGATGGAATTGATGATGTGGTGAGACGGGTACGTACATAAGCCAGGGATGTTGAATACAACAGTGCGAATTATGATCTGTTTATGTTTACCAAAGCCAGAACCATTGAGAGTACAAGCCCGACATTGCTCAAGCTGGTGGCAGAATTCCTGAAAAAGTCATATTATCCATGTTTTCAGGCTTCCTGGATTAAGATTAGCAACATGTTTACATATTGTACATATGCTAATTAGGCTAATTATACTACATCTACATGAAATATCTTCTCATGAATTAATGATTAATCTTTCAAAAGTGATTTACAATGTTGCATTGTACCATTTTTAGGCTTTATAGATAAACAATGACAATGAAGTCCATATATTGTACACATGCTAATTAGCTCATTATGCTCATTGTGCTATTTAAGACAATTGCATTACTTGGAATCAAAAACTGGTGTCATAAATGAATTCCTCGTCATATAAAACCCTTGAAAAGTCGTATTATCCATGTTTCCAGGCTTCCTGGATTGAGATTAGTAACATTATTACATACTGCACATATATGCTAATTATATGATTATGCTAATTAGGCTAATTATACTACATATATATGGAACATGTTCTCATAAATTAATGATTAATCTTTCAAAAGTGATTTACAATGTTGCATTGCACCATTTTTAGGCTTTAAAGATAAACAATGACAATGGAGTCCATATATTGTACATATTATGCTAATTATGATAATTAAGACTATTGTATTACTTAAAAATAAAAAAATGGTGTCATAAATGAATTCCTTGTCATAAAGAACTCTTGAAAAGTCGTATTATCAATGTTTTCAGGCTTCCTGGATTGAGATTAGCAACATTATTACATATTTCACATATGCTAGTTACATGATTATGCTAATATGGCTATTAAAAAAGTTGCCCAAGGTTGCCAAGCTGGCAACCAAGCTGAATTTAGTTAAATACCCATCTAGAACACAAATCAACAGAAAAACCTTGTACTTAACAACTTTTCCGGGTCTGAAAGACTTCTACAGGACTAGCAGGGCAACGCACTAAAACAGGCGTAATTAAGCGCGCATTACCAATGAGCGCAATTAAAGAAAACACGTGCGCGCACCGTACCCTCAAGGGGTTGGGTTAAACTTAGACTTTTTTGGTGTGAATTTTGGCCTAGGTGTCTTTTACGTAGATGCATACACGTCCTTTTCTTTTTGTAATTAAATTATTTTAGATGTGGAATATAAAGCAAATAATCACCTTTTCGTTTCAGACGATGGCAAACTATCACTTCCTCGTCGATCAGAATGTATACGCTATCTTTCCTCAGCTTCGCTTCGGAAAGATAGCTACATCCAGATCGCCTCGGAAGTGATAGTTTGTCCCATCACCTTCACAAACAGTTATTTGCTTAATAGATGACAGATAATCTTGGCTGAAAGTTGTGGTGTTGATATAGACCATTTTTTTTAATATGACAGGGGGGGGGGGAGGGAGTGTTTGAGGAAATTTGCATACAATTTATTTGATAGCTGAAAATTATATTCTTAATTTTCCAACAGGGGATAAAAACTGGTCGTCAAATTTGTCATCAGGTGTTCTTAAGAGAAAAACAGAAAGGTCAATAATTTTCATGATTTGCCAAAACTATATACAAATGCAGCATCCGCAGACACGATTTTGTAATAAGGTTATTCGTACCCCCTCCCTTCATTTAGAGGAAATACTGATAAATGAAAACATGATAGAAGTAAATAGGGTTACAAAATGATCACTTTCGCTGCCTCATATTACATTGATGATGTTGTGCGACTTTTCAAATGTTTCTTTTTCTCCATTACATACACGATCACGATCGCAAACGCTTACCCTGAAAAGAACAGACTATTCCTATAATACCATTTACACAAATTTGTACTGATGTTTTTATTAACCTGACTGCTAAGAATGCATGTGTATACTTGTAGGTAAGCAGTCGTGGGACCGACCGCTTTAAGTCCTCTCCGAAGGACTTGGTAATGAGTTTTAATGCCTTACCAAAGGGCACCAGTCGTATATTATGTGTTGTGTATATTTTCTTATTTTTACCATGTACTTTGTCACTTGCCTACAGGGCTCCCTTGAAAAACAAGCCTTGCGGCTCTGAAGGGACTATCTTGTACTTTAAAAAAGACTGAATAAATAAATAAATAAATAAACTCGATCATCAACTTTTGAACACGGGACGCTCCCGGTAACGAAGCTACTGCTTTACCACTGAGCCTTCGAGTAGTACTGTAGATATGTATATATTGACTTAACCTGTATATTTGTATTTATTTTATGTACCTTTACCTATGTACTTTTAATTTATTTGCTCGAAATGAAATAAACGCATTGAAGTGAATTTAAATGTGAAAAAAATAATATATATACCATAGAGTTATATGCTTATGCGGTATACATCTCTATGATATAAACACTGTACATGAATATACAGATTACAGTGAATGTCTGTAATCCGAAATTTCATGACTGCAATTCTACGAGGAAAAAAATTATCTTTACTCTCAAAATAGCTTGGAGATATATTTGTACACAATGAAATATTTTCAAAGGGATTTTATTCATCTGAAGTAATTTGTAGCGGAACTGTCTTGTTTTGTGGAAAGTTTGACACGCTTCACCCGGTCACGCTAATATCGGGGTTTAAATAACATAACGTGTTTTTAAAAAAAGGCCTTCTCTCCAAGTGTTTGAGGAAATTTGCCTACAATTTATTTGATAGCTGAAAATTTTACAAACCAGGTTCTTAAATTCCCAACAGGGGTAAAAAATGGTCGTCAGATTTACCATCAGGTGTTAAAAGAAGAAAAACGGAGAGGTCATTAATTTCCGCGATATGCCGACACCATATACAAATGCAGTATTCGCAGACATACCTTTGTAATGGGGGAATTCGTAAAATCCCTTCCCTCCCCTCATCTAGAGGAGATCCTGATAGATGAAAACACGATATAAGTAGATAGGATAACAAAATAATAACCATCGCCTTGGAATATTACGTTCATGATGTGCGACTTTTCAAATACCTTTTTTCATTACATACATGATCGCAAACAACAGATTCTTCTTATAATACCGTTTAAAAAAAGTTTGTTATGTATTAGACTGTAAATATTCTATGTATTTCATAAAACTCGTATGTTTATATTTTATGTATTAACCTAGTACGATAATACACCAACGGCAGTCTGTACTTATTAAGAAGAAGAACCTATGCATATAATGCAACGATTTAGATTGAATTGAAATGTATTAACAAAAAAATACATGTATATACAGTGTATCTCAAACAAGAGATTCTTCTTATGATACCGTTTAAAATAAGTTTGTTCGTTCTGTATTAACTATTATATGTATTTCATAAAACTCGTATGTTCATAATTATGTTATGTATTAACCTAGTAAGATAATACGCCAACGGCAGTCTGTACTTAACTGGAAGAAGAAGAACCTATGCATATAATGCAACGAATTAGATTAAATTGAAATGTAATACAAAAAAAAAAAAAAAGTATATTCAGTGTATCGCAAACAAGAGATTCTTCTTATGATTCCGTTTAAAATAAGTTTGTTCGTTCTGTATTAACTATTATATGTATTTCATAAAACTCGTATGTTCATATGTTATGTATTAACCTAGTAAGATAATACGCCAACGGCAGTCTGTACTTAACTGGAAGAAGAAGAACCTATGCATATAATGTAACGAATTAGATTGAATTGAAATGTAATGTAATAAAAACAATACATGTATATACAGTGTATCGCAAACAAGAGATTCTTCTTATGATACCGTTTAAAATAAGTTTGTTCGTTCTGTATTAAGTATTATATGTATTTCATAAAACTCGTATGTTCATATGTTATGTATTAACCTAGTAAGATAATACGCCAACGGCAGTCTGTACTTATTAAGAAGAAGAACCTATGCATATAATGCAACGATTTAGATTGAATTGAAATGTATTAACAAAAAAATACATGTATATACAGTGTATCGCAAACAAGAGATTCTTCTTATGATACCGTTTAAAATAAGTTTGTTCGTTCTGTATTAGACTGTAACTATTATATGTATTTCATAAAACTCGTATGTTCATATGTTATGTATTAACCTAGTAAGATAATACGTCAACGGCAGTCTGTACTTAACTGGAAGAAGAAGAACCTATGCATATAATGCAACGAATTAGATTGAATTGAAATGTAATTTAAAAAAAATACATTTATATACAGTGTATCGCAAACAAGATATTCTTCTTATGATACCGTTTAAAATAAGTTTGTTCGTTCTGTATTAACTATTATATGTATTTCATAAAACTCGTATGTTCATATGTTATGTATTAACCTAGTAAGATAATACGCCAACGGCAGTCTGTACTTAACTGGAAGAAGAAGAACCTATGCATATAATTCAACGAATTAGATTGAATTGAAATGTAATTTAAAAAAATACATGTATATACAGTGTATCGCAAACAAGATATTCTTCTTATGATACCATTTAAAATAAGTTTGTTCGTTCTGTATTAACTATTATATGTATTTCATAAAACTCGTATGTTCATATGTTATGTATTAACCTAGTAAGATAATACGCCAACGGCAGTCTGTACTTAACTGGAAGAAGAAGAACCTATGCATATAATGCAACGAATTAGATTGAATTGAAATGTAATTAAAAAAAAATACATGTATATACAGTGTATCGCAAACAAGATATTCTTCTTATGATACCATTTAAAATAAGTTTGTTCGTTCTGTAATAACTATTATATGTACTTCATAAAACTCGTATGTTCATATGTTATGTATTAACCTAGTAAGATAATACGCCAACGGCAGTCTGTACTTAACTGGAAGAAGAAGAACCTATGCATATAATGCAACGAATTAGATTGAATTGAAATGTAATAAAAAAAAAAAATACATGTATATACAGTGTATCGCAAACAAGAGATTCTTCTTATGATACCGTTTACAATAAGTTTGTTTGTTCTGTATTAACTATTATATGTATTTCATAAAACTCGTATGTTCATATGTTATGTATTAACCTAGTAAGATAATACGTCAACGGCAGTCTGTACTTAACTGGAAGAGAAGAACCTATGCATATAATGCAACAAATTAGATTGGATTGAAATGTATTAACAAAAAAATACATGTATATACAGTGTATCGCAAACAAGAGATTCTTTTTATGATACCGTTTAAAATAAGTTTGTTCGTTCTGTATTAACTATTATATGTATTTCATAAAACTCGTATGTTCATATGTTATGTATTAACCTAGTAAGATAATACGCCAACGGCAGTCTGTACTTAACTGGAAGAAGAAGAACCTATGCATATAATTCAACGAATTAGATTGAATTGAAATGTAATTTTTAAAAAATACATGTATATACAATGTATCGCAAACAAGATATTCTTCTTATGATACCGTTTAAAATAAGTTCGTTCGTTCTGTATTAACTATTATATGTATTTCATAAAACTCGTATGTTCATATGTTATGTATTAAAGAGGCATGTTCCCCGTATTCCAGAGGGCGTTCAAAATACGTACCCGCTGGCGGACGGTGCTAGCTGCCTATTGACACCAACAGAATACGGCTCTTACGCAGATGGCATGTTCCGAATGCCCGGACAATACCGATTATCGCATACATGTGCCGAAGTAATGCCAATCGCAGTTCGGCTCTAAGATTCGGCTGTTGTTTCCGCCCACTTTCGTGACGTCGCGATCGTCAGCGATCAGCTGGCTTGGCGAAGGCAGGCCAGGCCGCGCGTACTTTGATTGACAGCTGTATGTAAATTAGAAGTCGATCTTCGGAACCAAGATGGCGATGACTAGAGCAGCGATAACTACACTGGCGGGAACGTGCCACTTTAACCTAGTAAGATAATACGGCAACGGCAGTCTGTACTTAACTGGAAGAAGAAGAACCTATGCATATAATGCAACGAATTAGATTAAATTGAAATGTAATTTAAAAAAATACATGTATATTCAGTGTATCGCAAACAAGAGATTCTTCTTATGATTCCGTTTACAATAAGTTTGTTCGTTCTGTATTAACTATTATATGTAGTTCATAAAACTCGTATGTTCATATGTTATGTATTAACCTAGTATTAAAGATAATACGCCAACGGCAGTCTGTACTTAACTGGAAGAAGAAGAACCTATGCATATAATGCAACGAATTAGATTAAATTGAAATGTAATACAAAAAAAATACATGTATATTCAGTGTATCGCAAACAAGAGATTCTTCTTATGATTCCGTTTAAAATAAGTTTGTTCGTTCTGTATTAACTATTATATGTATTTCATAAAACTCGTATGTTCATATGTTATGTATTGACCTAGTAAGATAATACGCCAACGGCAGTCTGTACTTAACTGGAAGAAGAAGAACCTACGCATATAATGCAACGAATTAGATTGAATTGAAATGTAATAAAAAAAAAATACATGTATATACAGTGTATCGCAAACAAGAGATTCTTCTTATGATACCGTTTAAAATAAGTTTGTTCGTTCTGTATTAACTATTATATGTACTTCATAAAACTCTTATGTTCATATGTTATGTATTAACCTAGTAAGATAATACGCCAACGGCAGTCTGTACTTAACTGGAAGAAGAAGAACCTATGCATATAATGCAACGAATTAGATTAAATTGAAATGTAATAAAAAAATACATGTATATGCAGTGTATGTCTGTAATCACGAAATTTCGTGACTGAACTTTTACGAAAATAAATTCTCTGTGCTCTCGAAATAGCATGGAAAAATTATTTGTACACAACAATGAAATGATTTCAAAGAGATTTTATTCATTGGGTAGCGAAACTGTCTTGTTTTGCAAAAACTGACACGCTTCACCTTCACGCTAATATCGGGTCGGGTTTTAATTATATTAAAAGCCTTCTTTCCCAATGCCAATAACTTTTGAATGTATTAAAGAGCGTACAGAAGTCATATGATGTGGGCAGGTTTAAAAACCCATCTGTTGCTGAAGAATTCCAAGCCCGAATTGGTGGAGCGTTTGAACCATTGTTGCTGCTGGAAGATACAGACATAGATGAGCTCTGGTTGAAGTTCATGAATACAACCAACGAGATTACCAAGCAAGTTGTTGGCATCAGGAGAGGGAAACAAGTGAAACATTTCCCAGAACATGTGAGAGATGCTTGTGAACTCAGAAGGAAGGCTAGGGTAACTAAACTGAACTCACCTCATAATAATCATAATATTATGAAGTACCGGCGTCTTAACAAAAAAGTTAAATATGAAGTCAAAAAGTGGAAGAGGGAGACTCTCAAGAAAGAAGTAGAGGAAATGGAGGCAGCACAGGCACAAAATGACAGCCATGAGCTATTTAAGAAAGTAAGAAACTAGCTGGTGAGAAGGAGAAGATACAGCCAGCAGCCAAGAACAAAGAGGGGGTCCTCAAGACTGCTCCAGGAGATGTTTTGGATTGATGGAAAGAACATTTCAGCACCCATCTTAATACAGAGTTCCCGAGAGACACCAACACACTTCGCAATATACCTGAACCTCCTCCTACTGAAAACCAGACTTCATCTTTTACCATAGAAGAGGTTAAAGCTGCGATCAAGGCTCTAAAGAATAACAAAACATCTGGATTTGATAACATATCAGCTGAAACACTGAAAGCTGGTGGTCCAGCAATGGCACAGATCTTGCTGAAGATCATCAACACTGCTTTTACGCAAGGCAAGACACCAGTTAAGTGGAGCAAAGGCCTTATTACCCCTGTGCACAAAAAGGGGGATAAACAGACCCGGCTAACTACCGAGCCATAACACTGCTATCAGTGCCGGCTAAAGTTTTCTGCAGGATGGTGCTCAGTAGGATCCAAGGGACAATTGAAGAGCATTTATCGGAAGAGCAGTGTGGATTCCGGAGCTCCAGAGGAACCACTGATGCTATTTTCATTGTCAGGCAAGTGCTGGAGAAGGCCAAAGAGAGACACATCCTCATCCATTGGAATTTTGTGGACTTCAAAGCAGCATTCGATACTGTCTGGAGGAATGCTTTATGGAAGTGCCTTCTTTCAATAGGAGTTGAGAAGAACCTGATTGACCTCATTAAGTATATGTATGATCAGACCACATGTGCTGTCATCGTAAATGGTAAAGTTACGGAATGGTTCCAAGTTAAGACAGGCGTCAGGCAAGGCTGTCTTCTTTCCCCAAGTCTATTCAACATCTTCCTAGAGTTCGTGATGGCAGATGTCAAACCTAGACAGTGGAGTACAGATGGGTGGCATACGCTTTAACAACATCCGCTATGCAGATGACACCACTCTACTCGAACTCATCTATGACAAACTCCAAATATCAACAAACAAGCTGGTGGAAGTTTGTGGCAAACGGGGAATGAAAATCAACACAGCTAAATGCAGAATCATGACAATCGATGATGGGGAGACTTCAATAGATGGCAACCCTATAGAGAAGGTAGAAGACTTTGTCTTCCTTGGAAGTGTAGTCCCCTCTGTTACCAAAGATGTCAAGAGACGCACAAATCTAGCTTCCTGGGCATTTGGCAGACTGAGAAACAATATATGGACCAACCAAGATATTTCAAGAGCCCTGAAGGTCAGGATTTATAATGCCCTCATTCGTCCTATAGCTACCTACGGGTCTGAAACGTGGACGCTAAGGAAAACTGACCGGGATAAACTGGAGACCTTTGAGATGAGATGTCTGCGGACAATAGCAGGAGTCCATCTTCTAGATAAAATCAGAAGCGTAGACATCAGAAAGTCATTGAAAATCCCCAAGACAATAAATGAGGAAATATCCAACCGCCGCCTGAAATGGTTTGGACATGTGGTACGTATGCCACAGGAACGCCTACCAATACAAGTCCACACCAATGACTTTACTGTGCCATGGCCTCCAGGACGTCCTCCCCTGAGGTAGAAAGACCAAATCCGCCAAGACTCTGGATTAAGCCTGGAGGCTGCCCAACACCAAGCCCAGGACAGAAATGAATGGAGACAGACCACCCGTTGGAGCGCAAGGGGACACTCCGTCCTGAGCACTTAAGTCAGTAAGTCAAGTCAAGTATTACTCTCATCCATCTGCACAAATCGCTCACAGAATGAAATGGGGAAAAACAAGGGTCCATGTGACGTCCAAACGTTATACGACTTTGTACCTATCTGATCAGTTTGTGCAAGTATGATAAATTGTCCACAAATAGATCAAAGTATACACAATTAATGGTTGTCTGATAATAATTATAATAATTATGAGGGTGATGATGATGGTTAAAGGCGGGAGGTAGGGGGCGGTCGCTCCAAAAATAAAATTCAAACGTGCTTTTTTCTTCTTCTAATTCGATACCAGTGATTTACAAATGTCGCTTAAATGACATAATTTTCCTGGAATTTTTCTCAATTTCTTTTTGTAAATTAAACTTCTGTAGCCCTATGCGTTTGTTGGAAAATTACAAATTCCCAAATTTACAGTCTTGCAAGAAATATGCTTATTTAAAAGCCTTCATGTCAGGGCTTGCAAAACGGCGGGTATCGGGGGCTCGAGCCCCCCTCACGTTTATAAAAAATTATATTAAAGAGAAAAAGAGAATGAATGACCTGCCAGTTTCACCAGTGAGGTATCAACATATGCTCATCTGACTGTAATAAAATGCCTAAAGCCCCTTAGCTTACGGGGGCTCCACCCCTGGACCCCACCAAAGGCCCTAAGGCGGGCCCCTGGATGCTCATCTAACCGTTATTAAATACCTCGAAAACCCTGAGATTCATGGGGCTCAGCCCGCTACACCCCCGCTAATTAGTGACCTGCCAGTGTCACAAATAAGGTATCAAAATATGCGTATATGACCGTAATATAATTCCTATATATTATGCGCAATTTCGGGATTGAAATGACAAAGCTCTTCTGAATCCATTTCGAATGTAAATAATATAATACATACAAGTAATTATGCATTGGTGTTTTATATTATGATTGTGTTTATTTGCAATGAAAATGTAAAATAATTCAAAAATAAAATTCTTAAATTAGTTTGTTAAGTGTGTATTCATTGAATACTGAGAGCATCGAATACGTCGCCACACGCATTGGGCACTTTGGTGGATATGAGTCCTTTACAAGAAATTGACAAATTTTAACAATTTTCATTCCGACCCCTCATCCTATCCTCAGGGGGCACGTTCTCTCCTAATCGAATGGCGAAAATAGAAGACATACCCCCTCCCCATCAAAAGAAGGGAAAAGAGAGGAAAAGAGAGAGAGAGAGAGAGAGAGAGAGAGAGAGCGAGGAGAGAAAGGAAAATGAAGATGTAATGTTAGATAGAAAGCAATAATAAATTATACCACCACTGCCTCTCTTTTGCCCAGTTCTCTCATAACAATTCATTCATCCAGTAAGACCGGTATTAACGCCCTTATCTCTAACGCCCTTGCCTCATCAATAGCCCGAAACACGCAACTCCAATAACTCAGCTTGTTTAAACAAAATGACAATGGCGGTAATCCATGGTTAAGGAGGGACACCCCCCCCCCCCCCATTGAAAAAAGGGAGAGGGGCACATTTTCATCAACCCCACGATTTCTGGTCATTTGTTTTCCAACTATAAATCACTCAAACCAAACTTGAATATCTTATTAAACTTTAAAATCAATTGATTTTTATAAATGAAAATGTTTGGCCCGTCAAAAAAGAGGGGATGCGATGGTTGCACCTCCCTCCCCCTTCGTGGAGTAAAAAACTTCATGATACAAATTGATGACCCCTTTTTTTAATAGCTTTTCCGAAAGAATTGGATGTGTTCCCTTGGCGTTAACGTTAGATTTCTATAGGCCTATATGCACATCGTAATAGGGGGGAACTGTTGTTGATAATAGTGTATTGTCCTATACCTCACTCACACCGACAAACCGACCCCAGACCTACTTCAAACTGCAAACCTGTGTGGATTATGATTGCTTTACAAGGAAGCTACAAATTGTAATAATTTTCATTTCCACCCCCTATACTTGGTATAAATCTATATCCATCTTGAGAACATTAATAGACCTAAACCTAAATCTAAGTGGACTGTTATGGACTTGGATTGTCATGGAGTTTTAATGTAACATGGTAAAAAGTAAGTATATCATTTATCAATTTGGAATATCTTAGAGAAAGTTTTGTCATTCAATGAAAGAACACAGGAAATGGCAAACCTACAAAGTCATGTAGGCATTTCAGATTTACTACCGCTCAAGGACTTTATTTTAAAGGGGGGCACTAATATCCCCCCCCCCCCACTCCGAGAACGGACGGACCCCATGCGTGTTACCAAAATGTCCGGTAAAGGGGTACTTTTCGTGCGACAAAGTCCGGCCCGAGAATTGAAAAAAAAAGGGGTGTATTAACATTTCACCCGAAGATTTCTTTAAAAGGGGGTGTTTATTCTTCTTTTCTCTCATCTCTTTGGACTCCTGAGAAATTATTCCGAATGTAGGGGGTACATTGAGCATTTTTCATGATTGAGGGGGCCTCCAAGGCAGGAAAAGCCCGCTAAAAGCCCGCGAAAGGTGGGTTCGGAAATGTTGGCAGTCCTTAGATAGCGGGTGCTTTCAAAAAGAGGGAACAAGCATTATGCGTACCCTAAATAACACTGAGTGGGGGGGGGGGGCGGGACTGGTATCCGGAGACAGACAGACAGAAAGAGGGGAGGCATCATTCTTCATCGGTGGATTGAGAACAAGCTATATGTGATCATTGAGAGTGGAAGGGAGTGTGATTAATTTAGGACAGAGGTAAATGAATTAAATTTGTGTAGCATTAAAAAAAAAATCATGTTGCGTTTCCCTCTTAATTCCCTCTTTTCACCATTGGGAGGGGGAGGCGTACATGAGCTATATTTTAGCTATACTCTGTGTTGTTTGTGATTATCATCTCAGGCCTAGCTGCTTACAGCATTATTGGAGATATTGTCAACTCAGACTCGGAGATATCATTTTCACTCTCGAATTTGATTCATTTCGTCATTGCATTCAAAGCAATTATCGGGTACATTAAGTGCTGTAACTACTTATTGCCCCGTTATCATCATGTATAAAGAAGTGACTTGCTTGCTGGTAAAACTTGGTGATAAATACTCATGGTAGCAATATTTGACATTGAGGAGTATGGAGAGGGTCAGTCAGATCATTAAACGCAAATAAATTTATATTACTTGTCTGTCACGGTAAACTTTTACAAATATTAATAATTGATTCATTAATAGTTAATATAATAATATCTACGATTAGCTGATTCCTAGAATGATTATAACAGCGTGAAGGTTTTCACAAAGTAACTTACTTTCGATTTGATTAATACTGCTACAATATCAACGTTTAAATTTCTGCCCCAATTAAAAATGTGTTCTCTTTCCTTTGTTTTATAACGTTTTTACCTTTACTTTTAATCTAGTATACTTAGGTGCATGAAGTTATTTTCGAGTGTTGACATTAACTAGAGTATCATTTTCTCCAGTTATCTTACCTTGACATCCACTACAATCTCTATCTGTCTCTCTTGGTGATCTGTATCCAACACCGAGGATTGATTGGGTGGAGTGAACGTGAATTGTATGTGGAAGGTTGGACCACTCACTGATACCTAACCAAGTGTTCTTTTTTGTTGATGGAAAAAGGAGCACCTGTAAAGAGTGAACTTACAAAGAAAGTTAATGCTTTCTTCAAAATCAGTGGAAAACTACCTATTTTGGGTTTTGCTTACACTTGCTGTGTAGCGAGCTTCTTCAGGCCCATGCTGTAGATGGCACTGTTGTTGATGTTATTCAACGAGGTAGTAAAATGGGATCGTACCCTGAAGAAAAAATATAATGTCCTTTATTATAGTCTCTGTAATATGTGAATACATGAATATCTTTCGAGAGTTTCGTTCTATCAAAGATATCTCCTTGGTTATATCATGTCATCGTGCTGCATCAGCAACAGCGCCAGCTACGACAGAGTTTTGAAGCAGATTGCAGCAAAGCAAGTAGTCCATAATCTGCACGGTCCTTTATAATTTCCCTACACACTTGATTCAAGCCGTCGAAGATGGCGTTATCAACAAACTCATAATTATACTAACCAGCCCGTCCTAATTTAATGATCACGCCATCATCGGCTGGTAGCAAGTAAATAGGGAGAAGTAGCCTTGGTGTGGTGGAGAGCAAGTGAAAGCTTATAAAAAAGGAAGTTTTCCACTGAATATGAAGAAAAACACATGAGAAGGACACTTATCATTACAGAAAGAAAAAAAGAAGAAAACAAGAAGCAATTTGGGGAATACTTGAGAAAGAAAAAAATCACGGAGCCCTGTATCCCCTCGCCAGATGCTCCGGGGTGGGGGGGGGGGGTGCCCCCTCCGTAGTCCTACAGGTGATTGAAATGTTTTATCTCAAAATGTTCATGAAAAACACGTCAAAGACGAGAGCGAATTAGGAATGATAATTTTCTTAATGCAGATGAGTAGAATTCATCAGTTTTTATAGCCATATTGGGGATCGATTCTTTTGATTTGAAACCTCTCCCAAGAAGTGATTGAATAACCCTATTGAAAGTATAGCTTCCATAACTTTTAGTGGGTTTCCACTAAGAACGGAGTTATCCCCAATCCATCTCCCCCAAAAGTAAATTTCAAGGATTGCATCTAATTTTTAGAACCCAATGGCATGTGATGATATAATTGTCAACATAATATTTCCTTTTATATTTCTGTTGACACTCGAACTGTATTGTCACACTTCCTTTATTTCGGCTTTGTGTTTACAAAGACCAAAGTCCAATATCATGAGAGTACAAACTACAGCGCCACGTATTACATGTTCTACGTTTAGGATTCTTTGCGTTGCGACTTGTTGATATTTATAAAGCTACATTCATTCATTCATTCCTTATCCAAATAAACTGGAGACATATATTTTGAAAAAAACAACTGAAATGAAAGGGAATACATTTTTGTTTATATCTTGAGTGGTATATATACATGTAGCATAATTTTGCAATCCGGATTCAGTTCTGCGTCACAGCTGTGTGCAGTATAGATAACTTGCTAAGTAAAAGATCATGACAATAGTATAAGTTGCTTTCTGTATTTCCAGTACAATATTGATACGAATTTATAAGACTGAAATACGAAAAGGAAGGAGTGATTTGATGGAGGATACTCAATAGAGTCACAATTACGTGTATATTGTAGGAAATTGATAAAAGTATTGCTTTTAACCCGGACTACTATCCCTAGCACAATTGAAGTAACCCTTAATACAATATACTTAGGTGGAATTGAAGTAGGCGAAAGTTTTTGTCCGGGGTCAGCTCTCTGGGTGTAATTGTCCTAAGGGTAGTTTTCAGAGGTGACTACTTAAAAGATCTTATCCATAGCAGTTTCGCTTTCGGCTGTACAAGCTATGGATATAGTAAAAATATTTGAATAAAATAGAAACAAAATTGTATAATTTTTTTAAAAATATTTCTTGTTAATAAATTACAAATATAGACAAACTTCAACTGAATATCATTAATCTTTAAAATTTGGTTATTCCTACCAAATAACACGTACATTGTAATTATTTTTAATAACAACGTATTATTTGGTAGGAATAACAGAATTCTACAAAATCTACAAAATAATTCATGGCGTTCCTTAAATTGTGTTAATCAGCTTTCTTCTCGAGTAGATTTCATTATCTTCTTTAAGCAAGTGTATGCATATTTGCTAACATTTAAAATAGCCAATGCAAATTCATTCATTCATCATTCATTTCGGTTTATAAATAAAATTCCTTTAACAAAAAACAGTCCAAAGACGTGATAAGCAGGCACGTAGTAACGGGGGGGGGGGGGGGGGGGGGGGGGGTCACGTGCCCCCCCCCCCCCCAAAAAAAATATTCTAAGTTCGGTTGAACTTTTTTAGACCCCCTTTTTTTTTTACCTCGATCGATTACATGTATGTGCCCGCCCCCCCCCCCCCCCAACATCAAACTCTGGCTACTAGCTTGGTGATAATTATGTACAGGGATTACATAGCTGCACTGTTTAAAATTGTGTAAAGATATCCTATACATTCACCAAAATTGACGGGGAGCAAAAGATTATAAGTAAAAAAAAAACTGTTCAGCATATTGCACTTCAAACTCACAATAAACATAAACAAACATTTCCGATTTTAAAAACAGAACACGATAAATGAGAAAGAATGAACAAGCTTGGAAAGAAGAGAGAGGAGAGAGAGAGAGAGAGAGAGAGAGAAAGAGAGAGAGAGAGAGAGAGATAAGGGATCTGTTAAGAGAAGGGAAATATAAGACCATATTGACCTAAGACTTTTATGCAAGATAATTCTGAAAATGAGTGTAAATGAAAAGAGTTTGATTTTAGTGATTGCATTTTCAGCATTGTATTATTACACTGAAAAAGAATAAGGAAGAAAAATAATAAAAATACTTAATTATTGGTAGCAGCAAGGAATAATGAAATAACGTCATTATTTAGTAAATGATAACATAACAAAAACCACAATTAATCACCAAGAGAATGTCTGCCCTATATATTTCCGAAATATGGGAATTTTTCATCGCATTCATTGTGTATCTACATATTTGTGCGGATATCGTCAGATGCTGCAGTCGTGAAATACACACGTTATGATATAGTGCAGTGCACTCATAGACCTACCGACAACTATGGTGCACTGGACCATAACGTGAGTGCACTACATATTTATGTGTTTTTTTCGGGTTAATGTTTTGTTCTGCCAACACAGACCCTGTTTCAAAAAGCTTGATATCAATAACATTGGATTTAGAGAAGAGGAAAGAAGGAAGGGAGAGGGTTGAGGGCACATTGTGTGTTTCAATAAAGGAAACACTCATAATTTCAATTATTTCATATTGAGGAATATGAAAATCAAAATGTTGAGAGAATTCACTTTTATTCTGAAAGTTTTTGGGAAGAAATAATTGTTTAGTGCGGTCATATATTCTCCTATTATGTAAATGTGCTTTATTCTAGTCTTATGTAAGTACATTGTGAAATTATAAACAATAAATCAATTTCTATTTAAATTTGTTTATCAAATGATTAAAAGTTTTTTTATAATTATGTTTCAGTTTGGTTAAAATGGAACAATGGAAAATGCTTTGTTTCTATGGTATGTTCTAAACAGAATTGGAGGTTTTTTTTATAAATAAATTTAATGAATGAAAACAAAATATAACAATTAAATTGGAAATTGTCTG
The DNA here is from genome assembly GCF_000002235.5 of Strongylocentrotus purpuratus. Classification (NCBI taxonomy): domain Eukaryota; kingdom Metazoa; phylum Echinodermata; class Echinoidea; order Camarodonta; family Strongylocentrotidae; genus Strongylocentrotus; species Strongylocentrotus purpuratus. Next base: position 18,921,522 of record NW_022145607.1, on the reverse strand, counting down.
AATTCTTCATATTTTCATATTAAGTCTCAATTAGTATAATTTGTAGGAAGATAGGAGTTGATTTTGTTATCCTATCATTGGGACATTCGATCAGATAATACTTTGGCATTTCGTAGAACTCGATTGAGAGAAGAAACAAAACCCTGATCTATGTCATACAATAAATACAGGAAAACTATCTTATGCAGATAAATCCACTCCGCATATCTCTATAGCGTCTGTGAATGAGAATACTGTGTGTGAGCGTCAAGTGAAGAAAAAAAGTTTTCCACCGAGTGATTATGAAGAAGAAAATAAAAACCAAATGAACCTCTTTAGTTATTCAGTGAATACATCTCTCATCACATCTCTCCATTTTTATTATGAAACGCTTGGGTAGTTTAAATGGGCAAATTTAATAAAAAATATTGATTTGCTGAAAGGGGCACTAGGTAGCGTTTAAAAGAAACCAGACCATGCTGTGAAAAAAGTGCATTCTTGATGCTTCATTTACAGTGTGATGTATAAAACTGAGGAGCATGTTACTATAGAAAGCTTAGAATGTTACTACGGCGCCACGTAAAATACATGTTACATGTTTAGGATACTAGATTTCATTTTCTTCTTTAATCGAGTTTATGTATATTTGCTAACGTTCAAACTAGCTAATGCAGAATCATTCATTCATCATTTAATTTCGGTTTATAAAGAAAATTCCTTTAAAAAAAAGTCCAAAGACGTGAGACGTACGAAGATTACATAGCTGCACTATTTAAAATTGTATGAAAGAATCCTATACATTTACCAAAATTGACGGGGAGCTAAAAGTGAGATTAGAAGTTTTAAAAAATGAATTATTCAACATCACTTCAAACTTATAATAAACATAAACAAATATTTCCGATTTTAAAGACAGAACAAGATAAATGAGAAAGAATGAACACGCTTGGAAAGAAGAGAGAGAAGAGAGAGAGAGAGAGAGAGAGAGAAGGGATCTGTTAAGAAAAAGAAAATATAAGACCGAAGACCTAATATCTCTACTTATATTTATGCCAGATAATTCAGAAAATGAGTGTAGATTAATTTTTAAAAAATGTCGACTTCCTCATTTCAGTGATTTCAGTTTCAGCATATTTTTATGATAACATTCTTATTCCAGTGTAAGTGCTGCTTCAAGGGGGTGAAGATAAACATGATAACACAACAAAAAACACATTAAATCACCAAGAGAATGTCTGGCCTTTATATTTCCGGAATATGGGAATTTTCATCGCATTCATTGTATATCTATTAATAGCCCAATGTTATAGTGCCGATATCGTGCAGATGTTGCTGTCGTGAGATCTACACGTTATGGTATCTATAGTGCATCACATAATTATTTACTTTTCCGGGTTATAATTGTCTTCCAACACAGGTCCCGTTTCACAAAGCTTGATATCAATAACCAGGGACGGTGATCTCGGGCGACGGGGGAGGGGCAAAACACCACCTCAATTTTTGTACTAAAAAATCGTTCCCCCCCCCCCGAAATTTATAAAAAGTGCCCCAAGAATGTATAGCAAGTACACACCAAGAAAAAATGGTGCAAGTATGCCCCCTTAGTGGTGCAAACCGATGCAACACTGGCAGCACCTTTAGGGGTTAAATCCTGCACCCTTTAAAAGGGTGCCAGATTGAACCTTTTAGTGGACATGTTAGTACCCTTTTATGGTTCAATCCTGCACCTTTAGAGGTGCAAACCGATGCAACACTAGCAACACATTTAGGGGTTCAATCCAGCACCCTTTGAAAGGTGCAATCCTTCACCCATACTCGAGGATTAATGGTGAAATTTGCTCGTACACAAATACATATTAAACATGAATGTTGTTTCTTGGTTAGTAATCATATAATCAAAATATATATTGCTAAAACGTGAATGTAATTGTAACATGATCAGACAAAATAATTTATTGGTTAATGATTGCCGAAGGAAAATACTAATCACAAAATTGATGTGCATTGTCATAATTTGCTTAACAAATCATGATAAATGTATTTTCTATTTGAACACGTGTAAAGTAATCATGAATATGCATGCAATATGCAAACTTTTATTTTGCATCCTTTTTTGGTCGATAGGGTTCATTTTTGTGGGAAGGGTGCAACATCATATATTGCACACTTTTTTTTAACCCCTTTTCCTTCAATAGGGTTCATTTTTATGTAAAGGGTGCAAACTCTTATTTTACATCCTTTTATGCACCCTTTTTTCTTAGAGTGTATTGATTAAAGACTGAAATCACTTTTAGGCTCTGGGGGCCCAATAGTGCAGCGTTTAGACTAATAAAAATGCAAAAATCTTCTTTCTCGGTCGCTACTCTCCCTCGCATAATTCCTTTAAAATGTACTAGTAAGTATCGCATTTCAGGAATAGAATTCACCGCCTCTGTCAATAACTTAATATCTGTTTAGCAGATGTTTCTGCATTAATTTGATAAATCAAATATAAAACATTCAAATAACAATAATAGTATATAATATAATTGGTTTACATAAAGAGTACTAGACTTATATACTAAACTTATACGACATCTGTGCTCGCATCTATCAAATGCAACGATTTGAGTAGATTGTTAGGACTAAACTTACTATTGTAAACACATTTTATGAAACATTGTTCCTAATATATGTAACTACATTTTCTGTATAATTGATCCATAAATTTAAGAAAAGATAATATGGGAAGATATATATTTTTGGAATAACATTAATTGATCAACGAAAGGAAAAATTAGTAAATCATTTTTTAATTCTGGTAAAGGGAAAAAAATGCATTATTTTATGAAAACAAAATTTACCTTGCATCTGAGAAAAAGGGAAAACGTATTCACATGTACTTCATCATCCTTGTTTCCATTCTTTTCTTAAAATTTCATTGTAAGACCTACTATATCTGGAATAAACTAGATAAAGATTGTTGAAAATCAGTGGCGTAGCTCCAAAGGGAGAGGGTGCAAAAGGGCACGTTTATTTATCCAATTATATTAAGAGAGAGATAGATCGAGGGGGGGGGAGGATAAGGGGGTTGTCCCGGCGTTCAAATTCAATTTTCTTTCAAATTATTACCTGGTTCTGACGAATGTATATGTCATGCAATTGTCACGTGACGGTACGTAAACATAATACCACAAGGTCGTTTATTGTCATCAGAATATATTCAGCATTGCATTGACGATGAACAAATAAGAATAATAATACATCGCGGGTACTAGTGAAAAATTCAGTATCTCTCTCTTTGCTATTGTCCCCCGAACAACAGTGGAATCAATCAAGCGGAATCAACTGTAACACGAATTGTTATGAGTCCTACCTGAAAGAGGAAACTGCCACATGACGGTTCATGGCATGATGGTTGTATACTTGTATTAGGCCCCCCAAATTAAAAACATGTTTAGCGTCCTGCCTTTTTGAAAAATAGGAAAGAGTCCCTTTTTTTTCTTCGAAATGGCCGCTCGGAACATTTTCCATGACAGTTGAGCTATTTTTTTAAAATGGCCGCCGGCATTTTTTTAAAATTGTTTTTAAATCAGAAATAAATCCATTTTAGCAGTGTTTTTCATGTTTTTTTTCTTTAAAAAAAGGAAGCGGCCCCCCAAAAGAAAGTGGGCGGGGACGCTAAACATGCATTTTTTTTAAAAATGGCCTTAAAGAGTATCAATGGCGACTAAATGTTGCTAACATTCAGCAACTTTGCCTTGTTTGTAATGACTAGTACAAGAAATTTGCCTGTGGATGTGAACTATAGGGAGCACTATCGTTAAAAAACTACACTGGAAAGTTATCGTGACCACAAGCCTTTTTGGAATCAAGCGGCAAAACTGTACTTCTAACTTTTACTGAAGTTTACTTTACCAATATTCCCCCCCCCCCCAATATAATCAGGATTCCGTGCAGGGAGATGTTACTTTAACATCACCCCGATTCATTCATGCTTTGAGAATTTTATTAAGTTTCCAGTTAAATATAATTAAAAATTGTAGTTGACACATAAAATGGAATATGAAATATTTTTTGTCTAGATTGTCAGTACTATGTCTTTGCTCTAAAGGTATAGACCAGTTCTGGTCATGCGATTGCATTGTGAAAGAAACGTTGTGGAATCAATCAGAAAGGGTCGAGCATCTAGACTTTAAGTATTGGTGTGTACTGCAAGGTTCTGGAATCATCAAAACGATCAGATTTTTGGCCCAGTCTTAGTAAAGTTACAAGCACTGTACACAGAAAGATCTATATGGGACTACGCGATTTCTATCCAGTTCGGAGAGTTATAATAATTTACCAAATATATCAATTAGTAGGCGGTTTCCCGGCAAAATTTGTATCATCACGTACTAGTCAAAAGAGAAGATATAATAAGAGCTTCAATTTCATTTTTTGAGAGGGGGCCGTTTCCTAAACTGGTCTATACCTTTAAATTATTTAGATCTACATCTAAAATATCACCAAGTCTTGATATTAAATAACATTATACCACAACAAGTTTGAAGCGGGCGGCAAAAGAATGTTCGCGGGGACGAGAAACTAGGAATACTTTGTACCACCTGGCCTTTGCGTGGGAGAATACAAAAGCAGTAATATCCCCTTAACAAAAATAGTTCTTCAAATAGTTCACGCATAATTGATTCCTGGTGTAGTGCAGTGAGGTAGTGATTAACATCTCTATATTGACACTCGTTTTCATAACTATTCGAGACATGAAATATTTCAATTTCTTTCGCTTTCGGCATACAGAATAACTGGAACACAATGACATTTAATCTATCTCTCTGTGAATCTCTCCCTCCTTCAGCCAGTCATTCAGCATTCTCTTTCCCTCTGTCTATCCCCCGGCACTTATATATCTCTCTCCCCCTCTCTCTCACTCTCATTCACTCAAACACTATAATCACTTAATCACTCTCTCGCTCGTTGGAGTTGGAAACTTAATATTAAAACAACAGATGAGAAAGGCACGAATCATCATAGAAAAGGGCAACTTTTGGGGTACTTGAAAAATCACGGAGCACTGTGTCCCCTCGCCAAATGCTCCGAGGATGCCCCCTCTGGCATAGTCCTATATATGTGATGGAATTCTTTGGATTTGAAACTTCTCCCAAGTAGTGATTAAATAACCCTATTGAGAGTAGCTTCCATAATTTGTATTGGATTTCCGCTCAAAACGGAGTTTTTTCTTTCTTTGCCTCATCAGAGGATTTATTGATTATATATACATGGTTACATTCAAAGATACAATACTACAAATCAAATTTTGTACCGTTCTCGACTCTTAATCCTTGTCTGAATTTCAAAAATGTTCTTTGTCTATTCCTTTTTCTTCCTATGTCCTCTTCCTTTTCATTCCTCTCTATTTTTTGCCGGCGTTTATGGGGGGACCACCCCACCGCCCCCCTGGCTACGCGCCTGCGGTCGGATGAACATATGTTGATACCTTGTCCGCCCCGGAAGCTCAGGAGTTTAAGGTTTTAATTTACGTACAGATTGGCATTCAGGAGTCCGCCTTAGGGCCCTAAAAGCGGGGTCCAGGGGGCAGAGCCCCGGAAGTTCAGGAGTTTTAGGCATTTAATTACGGTCACTGAGATGAGCATTATTTTGATACCTAATTGTTACAGTGGCAGGTCACTAATTGGCTTGGGGTTCCGGGGGCGGAGCCCCGGAATCTCAAGGTTTTAAGGCATTAAATGACCGTCAGATGAGCATCTAAGGGCCCGCCTTAGGGCCCTAGATGGAATCCAGAGGGCTGAGCCCTTGGGGTTCCAGGCATATAATCATGGTCAGATGAGCATATTTTGATACCCATTATAATGTGACACTGGCAGTTAACTATTTTTTCTTTCTCGCTTTCTTTCTTTCTATTTCTCTTTAATATACTTTTTCAAAGAAAGTGTGGGGGGGGGGTTCGAGGATCCCGATCCCTGCCGTTCCACGGGCCCTGATATGTAGGCATCTCAAAGAGCATTTTCTTGCCTGACTGTTAATTTAGAAGTGAGGAAAAATCTCGGAAAATTATCTCATTTCAGCATTATTTGTAAACCACCGTTATGGAATTAGAAATAAACCACGTTTGAATTCTATTTCTCCAAAGCCCCCCCCCCCCCCCCCTCCGATCTACACCTTGTTGGCGGGAAAATTGCAACTGATATCCCTTACCTTTCTTCATTCTCTTTTTTCTTCTTTCTCCTCTTTCCCTTTCCCTTCCCTTCCTTATCTCTCTTTTAGGTTTGCTGGGGGGGGGGGGGGTGGGGGGAAGGGGCAAGGTCATTTTGGTCCCCACCCCGCTCCACAGATTGTTGGCGGGATTAACCGCAACTGATCTCCGCTTCTTTTCTTTTTTTCCTCCTCTTTTTTTTCCTTTTAGCTCTCCTCTTTTCCTTTTCCTTCCTTCTAGCGGGGACGGAGACGGGGGGCTAGGGCCTTTTCACCCACCCCGATCTACAACTCGTTGGCGGGAAAATTGCAACTGATATCCCCTTTCTTTTCTATTCTTCTTCCTCTTTTGTCCTTCCTCTGTTATCCCTTTCCTTCCTTCTCTTTTATTTTTTTGATGGGGGGGGGGAGGGGGAGGCAAGTCCTTTTGCTTCTTTAAGCTTCTTTTTGTCCAGCTATCAAGAATTGTCCTCAATTTTATCAACTTCTGCTCCCAGTCCATCTTTAGAGCTTCATTATTATTAAAACATATGTAGTGACCTAAGTATCTTATAGGTTTGTGGGACCATTTCAGATCATGATTCTCTAAATTCCAACTTCTATCAGTGTCTCCTAGCCATATCATGGCTGTCTTTTCTTTGTTTATTCTTGGACCTGCTACTTCGCCAAACTGATTCAGTTCATGTAAGATTCCATTTGATGAAGTTTCATCCGGAACAAAAAATAATGTATCGTCGGCATATTGCAACAACTTTAGTTTAAGGTCATACCCGACCATTTCTATTAGTTTAATAATATTATTTTTTCTCACTTTGTTTGCCATGAGCTCGGCAGCTAAGATAAACAGCAGTGCTGACAATGGACATCCTTGTCGTATGCCTCTTTCAACATCAAAACTTTTGGAGATCCAACCATTAACCAATACCGAACTTGAAATATTTTTATATAGGGCAGAGATCCATTTGCGAAATGACTCACCAAAGTTAAACTTTTCTAGACATGAGTTAAGAAATTGTATATCTAGGACATCAAATGCTTTAGAAAAATCTACTAGCATAATTGCTCCAGTTTGACCATTTTTAGTAAAATATTTAATGATGTCTTTTGTCAACCTTACATTACTGGCTGCCAGACGACCTTTTATATAACCTGTCTGATTTTCATGTACAATCTCCCCAATGACTTTCTGTACCCTTGCAGCTAAAACCGCTGCCATTATTTTATAGTCATAATTAAGCAAAGTGATTGGTCTCCAGTTTTTTAAATCATGAGCATCACCTTTCTTAAATAACAATGTGATGAGCCCTTTCTTTTGTGTGTCTGACATAACTCCTGTTGAATAACACTCATTCAACGCTTCAACCACCAATGTTTTTACCTGTGGCTAAAACACCTGATAGAATTCAATAGAGATTTCCTCTGATCCCGGTGTCTTATTTTTCTGCATTTCAAATACTGCACGTTTACATTCCTCTTCGGTAATTAATCCATCACACAATTCTTTGTTTTCGTTAGATAATTGATTAATGTTTTGAAAACCAATATAATTGCTCATATTCTTGGTATCATGCTTTTCTTCTTTATACAAATTTGAATAGTACTTTACAACCTCTTCCATAATCTCTTCATTTTTGCTAACGATTCGACTATCATTTCCACGTTTTAATTGTGAAATTTCCTTTTTCTCTGCATTACTCTTTTCTAAACCCCCAAAATACTTCGTACTTTTCTCTCCTTCTTCCATCCACCTAATACGAGCTCTGATTCCAGCTCCTCTAGATTCATGTCTATAAATCTTCTCTAACTTCTCCTTTGTGTCGGTGTACTCTTTTTCTATTTTTTTTATCAGGTACACTGACCTCAATTTGTTTTTCAAGTTCACACATTTTCTTGTCTAATGAAAATGTATCATTTTTCTTATCGAGTGCTTTTGTTCTACAAAATTGTTGTGAAAATTCACGAATTCTAATCTTGAACATTTCCCACCTTTTTTGTGAGGAAGGGTATTCATCTTCACAAAAGGAATAGATAATTTCGGAAACTTTCATTTTGTAATTTACATCATCTAAAATGTCGGTATTCATTTTCCAATACCTGGTCCTCTTTCATTTTGTTTGATACAAAATTTAAGTGTTATAGCATTGTGGTCAGTTCTGATGGCAGGACGGATATCAGTACATAATGTTTTTACCTTCATTTGTTTAGATACAAGCCAAAAATCCAATCTCGAAGCCCTCTTGAGAGATGTGTTTCTCCTTGTGTAATGCTTGATATCTAAATGCATTAGTCTCCAGACATCGCATAGAGCATATCTTTTAACAAACTTTTTGAGGTTTACGGGTGTCTTGTAATATCTGTTTTCCGTTCCTCGTACATCCTTGTGCATGTCTAGCACACAATTCCAATCAACCCCTAGAATTAATTCACGGTCATGGTTATAATGTTTATTCGTTTCAGAATTTAACTTTCGAAAGAAGCCTTCCCTATGTTGCTTTTGGGTGGGCGCATACACATTTATTAGCAATAAATCCATATCATGAACTTTGGCTTGTAGTATCAAAAGTTGACCATTTAGCATACATTTTACTGCAATAGTTTGTACATTTAATTTATCATTGAAAAATATTGAGACTCCTCGTGAGTGATTGGTTCCATGAACAAAAAAACATGGACCATGCCATTCACTTCTTACAATTGTTTCAATATCTCTAGACCAGTAAGTTTCTTGAAGGAAGAGAATGTCTGATTTCTGATGTCTAAACGGAGTTATCCCCTATCTGTCTCCCCAAAAGTAAAGTTTCAAGTATTGCATCTAAATTTTAAATTTCCAAGAGTCCATGTGATGATATTAATGTCAACATAATATATCCTTTTATATTTCCGTTGACACTCGAACTGTATTGTCACACATTTCCTTTGTCTATTTTGGTTTTGTGTTGTCAAAGACCAAAGTCCAATTTCGCGAGAGTACAAACGACAGCGTCACGCACGCAGGCGCGTACGCAGGGGGGGGGGGGGGGGGGGTGTTTGGGGGGTTAAACCCCCCCCCTTTGGTATTTTTATGTGTGTAAACCCCCTAAAAAATCCCTAAAACTCCCCCCTTTGGATTTTTTTTTTTTTTTTTTTTTTATTATTAAAAAAAAAAAAAAAAAAAAAAAAAAAAAAATTTACCCCCATGACTGACCTAAGAAAGGTGATCTTACCCCCCCCCCAACGGAGCAAAATCTAAAATTTTCAAATTTCGAGACCAAAAAAAAAAAAGGTGTCCTCTTACCTTTTTGGAATAAAGTGGCAAAACTTTACTTCTAACTTTTACTGAAGTTTACTTAACCAACCCCCCCCCCCCCACCCCCGAATATAATCAGGATTCTGTTCGGAAACCGCTAGAATTTGAGGAGATCTAATTTATACTACACCATTTAAAGCAGATGGGATTGACCACTCATGATACATTCATGAATGCAGGGAGATGTGACTTTAACATCACCCCGATTCATTCATGCTTTGAGAATTTTATTAAGTTTCCAGTTAAATATAATTAAAAATTGTAGTTGACACATAAAATGGAATATGAAATATTTTTTGTCTATATTGTCAGTAATATGTCTTTGCTCTAAAGGTATAGACCAGTTCTGGTCAGGCGATTGCATTGTGAAAGAAACGTTGTGAATCAATCAGAAAGGGTCGAGCATTTAGCCTTTAAGTATTGGTGTGTACTGCAAGGTTCTGGAATCATCAAAATGATAAGATTTTTGGCCCAGTCTTGGTAAAGTTACTAGCACTGTACTCAGAAAGATCTATATGGGCCTACGCGATTTCTATCCAGTTCGGAGAGTTATAATAATTTACCAAATATATCAATTAGCTCTTAAGCTGCCCCCATTCAATTCACCCAGTGCCAGCCACTAATCCTCTGTGTGCCATGTTAATTTAGGGTAGGTTCAATTAACGTGTGTACTTAGGCGGTTTTCCGGCAAAATCTGTATTAGATTACCTTTAAATGTAAAAAACTGTCAAACTGTTAACCTATTCAAAAAACTAGTCTCAAGACACATTTATTCAAATTAGCGTTCAATGATTAATTAACTCTGTTCACTTTGACGTGTATTCCATATGTATTGTAATTTGTGTGTTTATTTGCATTTTTAGTTTTGTATAAGATGTAATTGTATATCAGTCTATTTTGTGTGTATAGCGCTTAGAGACTTCGGTAGTAAGCGCTTTATAAGTAACGTTTTTATTATTATTATTATTATCACGTACTAGTCAAAACATATTCTTTCAAATGATTGGTAATAAGAGCTTCAATTTCATTTTTTGAGAGAGGACCGATTCCAAAACTGGTTTATACCTTTAACATTATTTAGCTCTACATCTAAAATATCACCAAGTCTTTTTGTTATCATAAACTAGAAATATAAAATAACAGTATACCACAACAAGTTGGAAGCAGGCGGCAAAAGAATGATCGCGGGGACGGGAAACTAGGAATACTTTTTACCTGGCCTTAGTGTAGGGGGAATACAAAAGCAGCAATGTCCCCTAAACAAAAATACCTCTTCATATGGTTCACGCACGATTGATTCCTTGTGTAGTGCAGTGAGGTAGTGATCAACATCTACAGTATATTGACACGTTTTCATAACTATTCGAGACATGGACTATTTCAGTTTCTTTCGCTTTTGGCATCTATCTCTCTCTGACTCTCTCCCTCCTTCAGCCATCCATTCGGTCATTCTCTTTCCCTCTGTCTGTCTCCCGACCCTTCTCTCTCTATTTCTTTCCCACTTAACAGTAAATCTCTTTCTCCCCCTCTCTCTCACTCTCAATAGGGAGTTTATATAAAGCACTTCTTGGTAAAGCTCCCACTTATATCAAAGAACTGTTAAATTTCAAACCTAATCAACACAATCGCAACTTGCGCAGTTCCCGAGATACTTTGTTGCTACAGATCCCATCTATCAAAACAAAAATAACGCCAGGTGATCGAGCATTTGCTTGTGCAGCCCCAAAACTCTGGAAAAACTTGCCATTTGAAGTCAGGAAATCACCATCTGTAAACGTCTTTAAGTCAAAACTGAAAACACATCTTTTTAATTAATTGTACCGTAAATCTAACCATATCAGGAGCTCTTGTAGCGCAGTTCGATATATACCTAATGTTGGATAGTTTCTGCGCTCTATAAATGTACTATTATTTATTATATTTTAGATTTGCTAGTCGACATAGTGGACTGCTACGTGTGACGTCCTTTAAAAGGACTTCACATGTAGCAGTCCACTTAAAAGGACGTCACACGTAGCAGTCCACTATGTCGACGTGCAAATCTAAAAGTCCCTATTCACTAAAACACTATAATCACTTAATCACTCTCGGTCGTTGGAGTTGAGCTTGGGGCGAAAACGGATTCGTCTATAAAGGTCTGCATAGTAAATATAAATACGCATGGGAAGGAAAAATAAAAATCATTTTTGTGGAAATGAAATCAATATCTTTGGGTTCCTATAATTTTTCACTGAAAAGAGATATATGCCTCTCCTTTGCAAAGCCACAGGATATTGTCCTTGTACATAAAAGGCACATTTTTGGAAAGAGAAACCTCTCCAATTTTGATATGTGGATCATAATATGATCAAACTCAATTTCCAAAAAAATCACACAAAATAATTACTAAAAATTTCGATGTAAATTTATATCAATTCCGTTGAAATCAATATCAATATGTAGTAATTTATTTTCTTTCTTCACACACCAAACTCATGGTGGTTTAATATTTCCTCAATTTGTTTGACAAAATGGTATTTTTGGTTTTAAAATGCCGCATTTGGGACATCTCCTTCGATTTAGGGTGTTCGATTTCTTAAAGGCACACTGCCATACTTGTAGCTACTTGCTCCCTCTATATAGAAAACTTCCCCAATCGGTGCCTGTTGGTCCCCCATGATCCTCTTTTTCTTATGTTAAATGAGAGCTGAGTTAATGAGATAGCCACCTGTCACAGTGACCTCGATGGCTCTCTGTGTGGTCTAATCCCTTCTAGCCCAGTAGTGGTGACGGTCTTTAAAAGAATCTTCTTCTTCTTCCATTTTGAGTACATACCTCTTTATAGAGTATTATCGTAGTATACTGGGGAGTGTTCACCTCACGTAGGTAACCAAATGGAAAATATTCCGCTAGCTTTTTAAAATTATAAAATTGAAACTACTTCTCCTGAGTAGTTGAACACGTGCTTATCAACAGCAAACACAACGATAATAACACAAAAGGATAAAACTGGTTCCAACCGGTCCAAAGGGTATTCCCCCACACGTGACGTCAAGTAACCTCTATGATTGGACATAACAGATATGACGAATCTTCTGGGCCAATTCTGAGCCTGTTTACCATTTTTTGGAATTATTTTAACGTTCCTTTCGAGGTACCTTCTAAATATCATTATCATCTATCTATCTCCGATCTGCTGCCAGTACAGTGCGATCGATTCCGGATTTGGAAATTATCAAAACACAATACGTCGTCAGCGCGATCAAGTACGGGTTCTAATACAAATGTTCACTTGCCATACCAGCGACCGTGAGTTTGTTGAAGAAGATGTAAGTACATGTTCTCTTTACTCCCCAATACTGTTTTTGAGATTCAGGTATCATTATACTATCACTGATTGTTAAACGTCGCCGTTGTATGCTTGTTTTGGGGTTGGGGGGGGGGGGTCCCGTTGACTGGGTAGTATGTAAATTGATTGAAACTGCCACAAGATGCCTTTTTATTTTTTTAAATATAAAGCTTCCACATGCACGATCCAATTAGAAGGAGTGGAAAGTATCAAACATATTAGATTATTATTCTGACTTTTTAGTAACGTTTTATTTAGTCATGTCCCATCACCCAATATGAACTGAAACTAGGGCTCAACAAGGAAAAAGAAAGGGGGTGCAATAAATGCAAAAAAAAGAGAGAAGGAGAGATGATCCTTAAACATGTTAAAGGCAATCCAACTCTTGTAACAAGTTCATTTGCGTGAAAGCAGAAAAATAACACAAACAAAATGGCGAAAGTTTGAATGACCGACTTAATTTAAATGTATGGAATGATTATATTAATTACACAGTAGATGTATCTACATGTTAATTTTGTATGTGGAACAACGTTTCATAATATCCATTATCAATAATAATTTTCAATTTACTAAAATCGTTGCATTTGATAGATGAGAGCAACTTTGTCATAGAATTTTAGTATTAGTTATTGATATCAAGCTGTGTTCGAACACAAATATTTACCCGGAAGATGTTCATAAATATGTGATGTGCTATATATTATAACAAAACGTGTTGAATGCCAAAAATTGCCACATCTAGTAGCAGCTCAATAAAACTACTATTACGCTGGTGGCGATGGTATATTCCGATATTTCGGAAATAAATAAAAGGTTAGAAATTCTCTTGGTGATATATGGTTATCGGTAATGTTATCATATACGTTTGACTTTGCTCATTAACATGCATCATCTCTTGGAGTCACATTATTTAATTATTCCTTGCTGCAATCAATATGCAAGTATTTTGATTACTTTTCTTCCTTTTTTTCTTTTCAGTGTTATAATACCGTATAAAAATATGCTGAAACTGAAATGACTGAAATCGACATCTTTTCATATTTCATCAATATTTTGAGTTTAGAATTGAATCATTAAATCTTGCATAAATATAGATAGAGATCTAAGGTCTATAGTCTTATATGTTCCTTTTCTAAACATATCCATTCTCTTCCTCTCTCTACTATTTGTCTTCTTTCTTAGCTTTTTTAAAATTCTTACAGATTTCTCTTGTTCTGTCTTTAAAATTGGAAATATTTCGTTTATGTTTATCATGAGATTGAAGTGCAATATGTTGAACAGTTTTGTTTAAACTTCAAATCTAAATTTTTGCTCCCCGTCAATTTTGGTGAATGTATAGGATTCTTTTGTACAATTTTGAGCATGTACATGTATGTATCACTCTTTGGAACATTTTTCTTCAGAAGGAACTTTCTTTACAAACCGACTGACATAAGCGCTATACAAGAACCCATTATTATTATTTATTATTAAATGAATGATAAATAAATGAATGTTCATTAACTATTATGAATGTTATAGCAAATTTTCACAAACTTGCTTAAAGAGGAAAATGAAGTTTGACTAGAAAAGAAAGATGTTTAACACAGGGAACGCCATATATTATTTTGTACTGTTTGTTTAACATTTGTACTGTTTGTTTAACATTTCCTTTTAATTTTGTACTGAATCCAAAGGGTTGGTGCAGCACATACCATCTTTGTATTCATATTTATATTGTTGTATAATTATAATCATTTTCAAATATTACATGTATCACCTTTAATAGAAGCTATTTTCGATTTTTCTAATGTATAACGTATGCCTACTTGTAAGTTTTGATTATAATTACATGTAATTATTTCTATATATGTCTTTATTTCTATTGTCTTCTACATTTGTAAAGCGCATTGGTATTACCTTCGGTAATTAAATGCGCTATATAAGAGCTAACTATTATTATTATTATTATTAGATGTCACGAATATTATTAAACATACTATAGACCCGGACGCGTGAAAAATACTTTTTGCCTTCATATTGAATTTTAAAGTGTTTGAAATTAATTAACTTTATTTTGAAATTCCGTTTTTGTTTACAAATTGCTATTCCAAATCATTATGAGGTATTAAAATGGAGAATGATAGGTAGTGAGGGGAGGGGGGGGGGGGGGGGGGGCACGTGTCCCAGTCACCTGCAGTGGCAGTTGAAGAGGGCGCAAAATGAAAAAGAAAGGGGTGCAATAAATGCAAAGAAAAGAGAAGCAGAGAAAGGGGAGAAAAGGAATAAAATTCATGATCTTTAGAGGGCAATCCAACTCTTGTAACAAGTTCATTTATGTGAAAACAGAAACTAAGATAAATAGAATGGCGAAAGTTTGAAATGAATCGGACCAATAATAAAATATAAATATGAATGATTTAAATATGAGATCACTAAGTCTATGCAAACCTCAAATTGGCAGTTTGGCCGGTGGTTTATGACGTAGTCGCGGGTAGCTCTCCCGGCTGTCGTGTACAAAAATGTCATTAATTTATATTTTTCTCCTACGTGCCTTTTCTCTTGAGGCACTAATATACTCAAATTATATTATGATAAGCATATTAATATAGGTCATCTAAAGAGAAAAGATCCTTTGGATCAGAATGTGTTTTTTTTGTGATTGACATCTTAGTCATTTTGTGTGTTGGAACAAATGGAAAACTTCTCCATCACTATACATCCTAAAGTGATTACAACTTTTATAAATTCATAACTTCTACCAGTCTACTTTTCTGATTTTCTCCTTTCATCGTCAGTAGTTTGCTAATAAGGTTGGATTTTCTTTTAAAATGTAAGGAGTATGCGCCCACATCGCCCCTCATGTGAAGGTTGACATGTATTAAAGATTGAGTTTTGCAAGGTTTAAGATGCGAACATTTTATATAGCTTCTTCGTCTTGCTCCCTGACATGTGCTCCAGGATCTCGTAATTTCACCTGTCCGGAATGAAAATTAATAATTAATTTTGATCAATTTCCTCACTTTACGTGAAACGAAATTCTGACTCTATTATCCTCCATGAAATCACTCCTTCTATTTCGTATTTCAGTCTCACAAATTCGTATCAGTATTGTACTTGCAATACAGAAAGCAACTGATACTATTTTCATGATCTTGTAAATAGCACGTTAAATATACTGCACACACACGTGACGCAAAACTGATTCCGGATACAAAATTATGCTACATGTATGTATAGCACTCAAGATATAAACAAAAATGTAATACCTTTCATTTCTGTTGGGTATTCCAATAAATATGTCTCCAGTTTGTGTTGGATACATAGGGAATGAAGAAAGTAATATGTAGCTTTATAAATATCAACGATTTGCAACGCAAAGTATCCTAAACATAGAACATGTATTGTACGTGGCGCTGTAGTTTGTACTCTCGTGAAATTGGACTTTGGTCTTTGTAAACGGAAAGCCATAATAGACAAAGGAAATGTGACCATACAGTTCGATTTTCAGCGGCAATATAAGAGGAATATTATGCTGACAATTATACATCACATGCCATTGAACTCTTGGAAATTAAAAATTTCGATGCAGTCCTTGAAATTCACTTTTGGGGGAAACAGGTTCGGGAAACCTCTGTTTTTAATTGAAATCCACTACAAATTATGGAAGCCTCTCTTAATACTCAATCACTACTTGGGAGAGGTTTCAAAGCCAAAGAATCGATCCCAAATATGACTATAAAAAATGTCGATTTCTACTCATC
Source organism: Strongylocentrotus purpuratus (assembly GCF_000002235.5). Lineage (NCBI taxonomy): Eukaryota > Metazoa > Echinodermata > Echinoidea > Camarodonta > Strongylocentrotidae > Strongylocentrotus > Strongylocentrotus purpuratus. Next base: position 18,904,994 of record NW_022145607.1, on the reverse strand, counting down.
TGCATTTAATAAGAGAATTACCATCCATAAATGGCGTGTTTTTCTCGAAAATTTTGAGATTTTCATCAGCTATATATATAGGACTACGCCAGAGGGGGCATCCCCGGAGCATTTGACTAGGGGATACAGTGCTCTGTGTTTTTTTCCTTAAAGTAACCCCAAAATCAGTTCCTGGCCAAAATTGCTCTTTTCTTTAATGCTTATTGCCCTCCTCATCTTTATTTTTTGTTTTTTGGGCACGATAATTTCTTCGTATTTCCTACCCAAATTTCGTTGAAAAATAATCAATAGATAGGATAAAAGGAAGTGAAATTTATATTTTCCGTTCATTTGGTACCAACATGAGGCAAAACCATAATTAAGACGCTACATTTGATAACGATGACTTAAAATGAGAGATGCACATGCTCATTACGTATTCTGTGAAATTTAAACTTTAGCAGTGTCCTATAGTATTAAAAAAATATCAAATTATGCAAGGAAACCCGTTTACTTTCTAGATTTCACTGTCAGACACTATTGAGTGACTTACGGACTTTTTTTTTCTTCGGTAATAACAAACATAAAATGAGCTGTAAAGAGTACATGAGCATATTTTGTTAAAGGTAAAGACCAGTATTGGAAACGCCCCAATTTCAAAAAATGAAATGGAAGCTCTCATTACCAATCATGTGAAAGAATATGTTTTGACTAATACATGATGATAAAAAATTTGCCGGGAAACCGCCTACTAATTCATATATTTGGTAAATTTGTTTCTCTCATGGTCTGTGAGAGATATAGGGTAGTCCCATATACATCTTTCTGTGTATAGTGCTTGTAACTTTACAAAGAATGGGCCAAATTTCTTATCATTTTGATGATTCCAGAACCTTGCAGATGCTAGATGCTAGATGATCAACCTTTTCTGATCGATTCCACAACGTTTCTTTCACAATGCAATCGCATGACCATAACTGGTCTTTACCTTTAACATCAATAACCCACTACCTGTGATGGCCAAAATTAAACTGATTGAATCTTTACGCAGCACAACACGTTCGACCATTGGATACAACTACAAGGGTCTGAAAATCAGACCATTTAATTAAACGAACGCGCTCACTAAATTTCGATTCGACGGTCGTTATTTTCCCACAAAAACACATTTTTAAGCCATATTGCTTTGAGGAAGTTCTAAATTATTAATATTTTTCAAATGCCGTTGGAATGCCCATCTCAAAAAATGAAATGAACGCTCTTATCAATCATGTGAAAGAATATGTTTTGACTAATACGCGATGATACACATTTTGCCGGGAAACCGCCTACTAATTGATATATTTGGTAAATTATTATATCTATTCGGACCGGATAGATATTGCGCACGTATCGCGTAGTCCCATATACATCTTTCTGTGTACAGTGTTTGTAACTTTACCAAGACTGGGCCAAATTTATTATCATTTTAATGATTCCAGAACCTTGCAGTACACACCAATATTTGTATGCTAGATGATCGATTCCACGACGTTTCTTTCACTATGCATTCTCATGACCAGAACTGGTCTATACCTTTAAACCCATTTGGAAGTGTACATGTTGATGTTATTGCTTCTCTATTGCAATAGTTTGTTACATTGTGAATTTTACATCAGAAGCGCAATTTGATTTATTTTACATACTTAAATGGTAATCCCTATCGCACTTCAAAATGCTCCAGGGGTTACAATTTGACAATACTTGTTTTAATAGGAGTACACTTTTTAGAAATACCCGTTTGGGGTGTAAATTGGGAAAAAACCACGCGAAATCCTCGTACAGAAAATATCCTCGTTTAGGGGGTGTCTGGAAAAGCCTGTGGTCCCGCATGCTTACAGTATTTCTACATGACTAAGACCCCTGGGGTTTGTTGAAGAAGATGTAAGTGTAACCTATACATGATATATCTACTCCTAAATACTGTTCATAAGATTCAGGTATCATTACTACCGTGTGTATTTTAAATGAGAAATTGATTGTTAAACGCAGCTGTTGCGAGGTTTTGTTTTCCGTTGGTGTCGTCGTTGACTGTGTAGCCGCCATTGGCTACTCCGGCTGTACAGGCCGTATGGGAGGGTATATGATACTGATCGGGAAATTTGCGCATTACAATTTTTATTGATTGACACTGCCGGCTGCCACAATATGCTTGTTATCTTAAAAATCATTAAACTACCACACGTTCATGTACACACAAAATTAATTATTAAAGTGACTCGGTAACATTGTTGAAGGTTGATTAAAAAAAATGCTTAAAGGTACTTAGTAACATTGTGATGGTTGATTTCACAAATCCGTTGAATCAGGATGCAAAACACTTAAAATTATGTTTGTATGTATGGATTATCCAACTACGATGCCCCAAATCCGAAATTAATTCACGCAATATGAAGATTTTTAACAAAGTTCAACGGATTTTCGAACGGGCGTCGATGTGCGGCGCTTCTGAATTTAAATTCTCCCAACCATTTTTGAATTTCCCAATCGTTTTTCCATGAAAAAAAGACATAAAAACAGGCTATAATAAATCTGTCAACACTTAAATGTCTGGAATGGAATGTAGAGCCATTTTATTGCTTTGTGAGATTTCCATTCACCTAAAATGTAATTAAATTGTAATAATATAGTTGGGAGAATTAAGGAATCGATCGGATCAGTTTTTCCCAATTTGTACCATGAATAATGGTCCGTTTTCGCTCAAATTTTCAGATTACCTTTAATTGTACATCTAGCAATGAAGTCACTACCTTAGCACCACTATCTCTCATCTGAACAATGTTACAAAGTCCCTTTAATTTGTGTAGATCTATGTCAGTATGAAATTTGACTCCTTTTACTGTACTTACCCTCTAACATGCACACAATCCTGAAAAACTTCTCAAAACACAAAGTTATTTATGTTTTTCTTTAAAGGTATCACTGTGCGACACCATCTAGCAGTAAATGCTCCCAACCTTTTTCGAATTTTCCTAACCGTTTTTCCATGAAAATAAGACATATGACAGGCTTTTAAAAACCTTTCAACTCCTACATGTCTGGAAGGGTATAAAGAGCCACTGCATTGCTTTGTGACAATTTATGTTCACCTAGAATGTAATTAAATTGTTATAATATAGTTGGGAGAATTAAGGAATCGATCAGATCCGTTTTTCCAATTGTTATCATTATTAATGGTCTGTTTTCACTCAAACGTTCAGATTATCTTAAATTGTACAGGTAGTATTGAAGTCATTACCTTAGCACCATTTTATTTCGCCTGAACTATGTTACAAAGTCCCTTTAATATTATTCTGAATTTTAATTTACGTTTAATGTTGTCATGCCCCAGATATGTCCAGACTCCATGAACTGAAACTAAAAAAAATTAGGCTTGAAACGTTGACCACATCTACCGCAGCTGCTATTAATTGACACAAATGTTATACAATTTTCTTGTACATGAAACAGACTTAAAGATGTCCCTTTTGCAGCCAACATCGAATTCTGTAGAAGTTTGCAGGAATTATGAATATGTCATGTAGGTCTATGTCCTATCTATGAAATTTAAACATAAGCAGTGTCCTAGTATTCAAATTATGCAAGTAACCCGTTTACTTAATTGTCAGACAATATTGAGTGACTGACTGACATCTTGCTTTTCCTCGGTAATAACAAACATAAAATGAGTTGTAACAGGTACATGAGCATTTGTTTACATCAATAACCCACTACTTGTAATGGCCAAGATTAAAGTGATTGAATCTTTGTGCAGCAGAAAACGTACGACCATTCGGTAAAAGGGTCTGAAAATCAGACTATTACTAAGGTGATTGCAATCTCTTAAGTCGATTTGATGGACGTTATTTTTTCCACTAAAAGCCATTTTCAAGCCCTTTCGTTTCGTTTTCGTTTCGACATAGTACCTTTAAGTTTGAAATTAGCAAGAGAAGAAGGTGATTGTGGTGATCTTAGCTACTCATGAGCTTTTTTCCACAACTTGTCTAAACAAAACGGAATCCTTTCTTTTGGAGTAAGGGTACATGTAGGCAGATTATCTATGGTAAGGGCTCATTTACTGATAATATTGAATATTATTTTTGGATTTCAAAAGTAATTGTCCTCAAAATGACAGCAATGTGATATCGTATCAAAAAGCAATTTATCTATGCAACTACCGGCGAAACACCGGAATATGAGAAAAATCGATGATTTTTTTTGGTTGCAGTGTAAATGCAGCTATACAAGTATTAAATAGGTAGGACTAGGTTGGACTAACGCACGGGTAAGGTCTGGTTTAAGAGGTAGAATATGAGTGCTGAACTCAGCTTAAATGGCAAATGCATTCCAAAAATAACTTATATTAAATAGACGCAGAAAAATCAGACGAACTAATAAGAAAGTTATGAATATTTAGTGACATGAAAAACTTTGAAAATCACAAGACAAAGTGGCAACAAACTCACGAGTCTGTGACGTCATTGCATCACTATCCACTAATTGGTTTCTTTATATTGATAATATAAATTTCCAATTTTCCCCTTAAATACCTTATTTACTCACACCAGCATCCAAGTTATATTGATAATAACGATATCAATATCAAGCATTTATATAGCGCTTAATACATCTCGGACGTCTCTAAGCGCTTTACATAATATATACTATTATCCCCCTTATTGGATTTAGTGCTTGCCGGCACACACTGTGTGCACAATCTCCACTTCCTGGGGAGCATTCCAGCCAGGCGTTTCTTGACGCTCAAGTAAGACGCTCAAAAACTGTTTGACTACTTCAGAAAATAGTATCAATTCTTAAAAGTTCATAAAATATTTTGTTAAATGTCATGCACGCAATATGATACAAATCATATAATCTTGGCAAAAGTATTCGGGGATAAAAAGGGATATTAATGGGAAAAAATATATAAAGCAATTGATAAATAGTGAGGAAATGAAGTCACAAACTGATAACCAACTTGGTAATTTGTTTAGTGAATTTCTAACTTCCATAGTTTTTCATCCTTAAAAAAATAATAATCATAACTTCGTTATTAGTTATTCGATTTTACTCAAATATGTTTTGCTCTGTTTCTCTTGTTTTTCTGCGTCTATTAAAAGCAAAATATTTTTGAAGTGGACTAAGCCTTTATGACTGTTAATTCAGGTAAAAATTCCTTCTTCGTGTTAGGTTGACTGGATCATGGCAGGGTGGGTTGGCGTCGACAGGCGCCGATCCAGGATTTCTTATGAGTGGGGGCCCAAATTTGAAAGAAATTTAAAATTTAGTGTTCTGGAATTTGAAAATCGTGCCGGCCAATATTTCCGTCAATGGGGGGTGGGGGGTTGGGGGGGGGGGGGGGGGGTTTGAGCATTAATGTTTTTTGGGGGGACCTCGAAAATTTGAAAAATCGCACGCCCCCCCCCCCCCCCCCTTGAACGACAGGGGGAGGGGCCTATCTCCCAAAACAGGTACAATTAATGTGTTTTTACACGTTATTTCCCAGGGCGGAGCCCTCAGAAGCTCAGGAGTTTTATACATCAAATTATCGTTGGATAAGAATAATTTTATACCTTATTTGTGACACTTGCAGGTCACGAATTGGCGTGGTGTTCAGGGGGCAGAGCCCCCGGAAGCTCAGGGGTTTGGGGCAATAAATAACGGTCAGATGAGCATATTTTCATACCTCATTTGTGACACGTGCAGGACACAAATTAGTGTTGGCTCCAGAGGGCGGAGCCCCCAGAAGCTCAGGGGTTTTATACATTAAATTATCGTCAGATGAGCATATTTTATACCTTATATAGGCCACTGGCAGGATACAAATTGGTTTTGGGTGCAGGGGGCGGAGCCCCAAGAAGCTAAGGGTTTGGGGCAATAAATAACCGTCAGATGAGCATATTTTTTATACCTTATTTGTTACACTGGCAGGACCCAAATTTGTGTTGGATCCAGGGGGAGCCCCCAGAAGCTCAGGGTTTGGGGCATTAAATTATCGTCAGATGAGCATATTTTGTGACACTATTTGTGACACTGGCAGGTCAAGAATTGGCGTGGAGCCCCCAGAGGCTCAGGGGTGTTAGGCAATAGATTACGGTCACATGAGCATCCAGGGGCCCGCCTTATGTCCCCTGATGGGGTCGAGGGGGTGGAGCCCCCGGAGGCTCAGGGGTGTTAGGCAATATATTACGGTCAGATGAACATATTTTGATTCCTTATTTGTGACACTGGCAGGACACTAATTTGAGTGAGGTCCAGGGGGCCGAGACCCCAGAAGCTCAGGGGTTCTAAGCATTAAATTACCGTCAGATTAACATCTAGCCGTCCGCCTTAGGGGCCTAGGTGGGTTCCAGGGGGCAGAGCCACCGGAAGTCAAGGGGATTTAGGCATTTAATTACGGTCAGATGAGCATATTTTGATACCTTTGATATCTTTCCCATTTTTATTTCATTCTTTTTTTTCCTTTATTTTTGTTTCCTTCTTTTTATTTCCTTCTTTTTTTGTCCTTTTTTTGTATCCTTCTTTTTTTTGCAAGGGAGGGGGCGGGGGGGGGGGCCGGGCCCCCCTCCCTGGATTCGCCATTGGCGCGGATCCAGGATTTCTTAGGGTTGCCAAATTTGAAATTATGTAAGCCAAATATTGGTACGTAATGATGACCAGCATTGACGTACATGTAATGGGAGGGGGGGGGGGGGAGGGAGGGTGCAGGGAGGGGCTATTTCTCCCTCCTCCGCAAAGCGCTGAAGCTTTGACTTTTCATTAAATTATTAGAGAAAGAAGACGATTCGTTGTACCGTTCTCGAAAATAATCCTAGTCTGAATACAGTTTTCCCCCTCCCGCGTGAAGCGCGGAAGCTTTTACGTTTCATTAGATCATTAGAGAAAGAAGACGATTCGTTGTACCGTTGTCGACTTTTAATCCTTGTCTAAATTCAGTTCCCCCACCTCTTGCGCGAAGCTTGGAAGCTTTGAAATTCAATTCAAATATTAGAGAAACAAGACGATTCATTGTACCGTTCTCAAAATAATCCTCGTCTGAATTCAGTTTCCCCCCTCCCACACGAAGCGCGGAATATTTTACGTTTCATTACATCATTAGAGAAAGAAGGCGATTCATTGCCCGTTCTCGATTCTTAATCCTCGTCTGAATTCAGTTTCTTTCTCGAGCGCGAAATGCGGAAGCTTTGACGTTTCATTAAATTTTTAGAGAAAAAAGACGATTCGCTGTACCCTAGCTGTAAATTTAGGAATTTGTCATTTTACAACAAACGCATAAAAAAGTATAGTTTACAAAAAATCTCTGAAACTTATGTCATTTCAGCATTGTGTGTAAACCACCTTCTTCCTCTTCTTTCTTTCCCTTTCTCTCCTCTTTACCTTTCCCTTCTTTTCCTTCTTTCTCTCTGTCTGTCTCTCTCTCTCTCTTTTGCGGAAGGGAGGGGGGGGGCACTCGCTCGCTCCCCCAGGATTCGCGCCTGCATCTACCTTATATCTACTAACGTTAGACCCTAATAATGGATCTAGAAGATTGATTGACCAGGGGAGCGTTTCACAAAACTTGTCATCAGTGACAAATGACAGTTTTTTCTATAAGCTACTGAAATCCTTGCTTATGATTGGTTATCAACAGATTTGTCACTGATTTTTGTCATTTGGCATTGAAAAAAGGCTTTGTGAAACGGGTCCCTGGTCTGAGTGACTGGTAAACTTTTTTTCTTCTCCATTACTTGGTCTAACCATGAAAACCGTCTAATTTTACTTTAGATTTTCAAACAGTAACAGTTACGACCTAAATTAGGCCTAAGGCCAAAGGCTGTACTCTACATTTTAATAACAAGTTAACGTTAACGTAAGACTTAATTTAAACTGTTGTTTCTCTGTGATACAAGTGGGAAAGGAACACTTTTTTTCACACAAAAAAATCTTTCCCCTTTTTTCCCCATCTTTTTTTCATTCTTTTCCCCCTTCTTTTCCCCTTCTTTTGTTTTTCTTCTTTTTTCCCAGGGGAGGGGGAGGGTGACCGGGCCCCCGGCTCCCCTGGATCCGCCACTGCTACTATTACTACTTCTTATAATGATAATGACGATGTTAATAAATATGAAAATGATAATGATCTATAGTAGTAATACAAATAACAACTAGACTTGAATTCGTCACTTTGACAAATTAGGTGATACGTATCCTAATGATTTACATAATGAAGAATGCATTTTTATGACTTCATATTGTTATATAAAATGCTTCTCTCATTATGATCTATCCATATGTCAAGTTTCTACTGTTTAGCCTTGATCATTATAGATGCATGGAAGATATATTGAGACAGTTTGACCATTGACCCTAATTAACATAATGAGGCCTACACATACATACACATTACATATTCCGTGGTTAGAATGAAGTAAGCGAGGGGGAAATGAAGGCAATGACAAACGAGTGAGAGAGAGGGAATATGGCTGGGTTCAAATTAGGTGTTCTTTAAATTATTAGACCCAGTACTGAGGATCTTTTTATCTGCCATGTTTTTGGTATTTGATGGCTTTGACGCTACATAGAAATGCCGTCTTTTGTCACCAAATATTGTTCAAATAGCATTGTAGAGACGATGAACAACTACTAACGGAAAGTCGTTAGCCATGAGAATGTCAATTTCTATCCCGTTCTGCTAAATAATCCGAAAAATAGAATCAACCAACTGGAATCAACTGTTTAAAGAATTTATCATGAGTTCTGACATTTCAATTGGTTACTGCACGTCATAATAGTATTAAAGAGCAGCAATGGCGAAGGATTGTCGCTAAAATTCAGAAATTGTTGCTTAGATTGATTAAATTACCATGAGACATCAAGCTACATAAAACTATGATCGACAAACATGATATTGTTTTGAAAACAGTCTGAAAACATTGGAGGTAGAATGAATACGAGAAAATGTGGTCATGTAAACAAGTACATTATGCCCATGCTAATCCCCAAGTTCCAAAATCATGATTGTATTCTCTATTTATTTCTCCTATATAATTTATTTCAATTTAAAATATAAATTCTAATGTTTCTTCTTTTGGCTTGATAATATTTCAGGAACGAATTGACAGTTTTGGTAGACATCTTGGATGTATCGTAGCAATAAAGTATTGGCACATGACGTATTGTGTATACGATAAGAATAAGATGAGGCATAAACATAACTATAAGAATAATGACAATAACACATAATTACTATAATAATGATTATAATTACGATATTTACAATAATTACAAATATAACAATGATTATTATGATACTGCTGCTATTACTACTCCAACTACTACTACTAGGAGGTAGAAGATTAAGAAGAAGGGGAAGGGGAGAATCGTTTCAGCGAAATTAGTTGTTATATTCTCTATATGATTGAGGCATACACTCAAATTTAAATCATAATCAAACAGGCATCTGAAGTTTTTAGAAGCGTACTATTTGCTTCATGTTGTTGAAAATCGCCCCTGGCTGGATCGCACCCTGCTTCCATGCATCAACAAACAAACTTTGAGAAAATATTTTTGTCTCCCTTTAATTCAAAGTCGTTTTACAAACTTTTGACCATCAAATAATACCCGCATTCATTCAGCTAAACTTGACACGAGGTTATTTTCGGCTAATTGTTTATCGTGTATTTTGTAGAAAGATACAAACCCTCGTGTAATTTAAATAACGTTGGAAATTTGGAATTGAATTGGGGCCTTGAGCGAAGAATACACGTTAAGATGATGTGAAATGCCGTCTTTTGTCACCAAATACTGTTCAAATAGCATTGTAGAGACGATGAACAACTAACGAAAAGTCGTTAGCCATGAGAATGTCAATTTCTATCTCGTTCTGCTTAATAACCCGAACAATAGAACCAACCAACTGGAATCAACTGTTTAAAGAATTTTTCATGAGTTCTGAAATTTCAATTTGTTACTGCACGTCATAATAGTATTAAAGAGCAGCAATGGCGAAGGATTGTCGCTAAAATTCAGAAATTGTTGCTTAGATTGATTAAATTACCATGAGACATCAAGCTACATAAAACTATGATCGACAAACATGATATTGTTTTGAAAACAGTCTGAAAACATTGGAGGTAGAATGAATAAGAGATAATGTAGTCATGTAAACAAGTGCATTATGTCCATGTTAATCCCCTAGTTCCAAAATCATGATTGTATTCTCTATTTATTTCTCCTATATAATTTATTTCAATTTAAAAAAGAAATTCTAATGTTTCTTCTTTTGGCTTGATTATTTCAGCAACGAATTGACAGTTTTGGTAGACATCTTGGATGTATCATAGCAATAAATTCTTGGCACATGACGTATTGTGTATACGATAATTATGATCAGAAGAAGAAGCATACAAATAACTATAAGAATAATAATAACAAATAAACTTTATAGTAATGATTATAATTACGATATTTACTATAATTACAAATATAACAATGATTATTATGATACTGCTGCTATTACTACTCCAACTACTACTACTAGGAAGTAGAAGATTAAGAAGAAGGGGAAGGGGGAGAATCGTTTCAGCGAAATTAGTTGTTATATTCTCTATATGATTGAGGCATACACTCAAATTTAAATCATTATCAAACAGGCATCTGAAGTTTTTAGATGCTTACTATTTGCTTCATGTTGTTGAAAATCGCCCCTGGCTGGATCGCACCCTGCTTCCATGCATTAACAAACAAACTTTGAGAAAATATTTTTGTCTCCCTTTAATTCAAAGTCGTTTTACAAACTTTTGACCATCAAATAATACCCGCATTCATTCAGCTGAACTTGACACGAGGTTATTTTCGGCTAATTGTTTATCGTGTATTTTGTAGAAAGATACAAACCCTCGTGTAATTTAAATAACGTTGGAAATTTGGAATTGAATTGGGGCCTTGAGCGAAGAATACACGTTAAGATGATGTGAAATGCCGTCTTTTGTCACCAAATACTGTTCAAATAGCATTGTAGAGACGATGAACAACTACTAACGAAAAGTCGTTAGCCATGAGAATGTCAATTTCTATCTCGTTCTGCTTAATAACCCGAACAATAGAACCAACCAACTGGAATCAACTGTTTAAAGAATTTTTCATGAGTTCTAAAATTTCAATTTGTTACTGCACGTCATAATAGTATTAAAGAGCAGCAATGGCGAAGGATTGTCGCTAAAATTCAGAAATTGTTGCTTAGATTGATTAAATTACCATGAGACATCAAGCTACATAAAACTATGATGACAAACATGATATTGTTTTGAAAACAGTCTGAAAACATTGGAGGTAGAATTAATAAGAGATAATGTAGTCATGTAAACAAGTGCATTATGTCCATGTTAATCCCCTAGTTCCAAAATCATGATTGTATTCTCTATTTATTTCTCCTATATAATTTATTTCAATTTAAAAAAGAAATTCTAATGTTTCTTCTTTTGGCTTGATTATTTCAGCAACGAGTTGACAGTTTTGGTAGACATCTTGGATGTATCATAGCAATAAATTCTTGGCACATGACGTATTGTGTATACGATAATTATGATCAGAAGAAGAAGCATACAAATAACTATAAGAATAATAATAACAAATAAACTTTATAGTAATGATTATAATTACGATATTTACAATAATTACAAATATAACAATGATTATTATGATACTGCTGCTATTGCTACTCCAACTACTACTACTAGGAAGTAGAAGATTAAGAAGAAGGGGAAGGGGGAGAATCGTTTCAGCGAAATTAGTTGTTATATTTTCTATATGATTGAGGCATACACTCAAATTTAAATCATTATCAAACAGGCATCTGAAGTTTTTAGATGCTTACTATTTGCTTCATGTTGTTGAAAATCGCCCCTGGCTGGATCGCACCCTGCTTCCATGCATTAACAAACAAACTTTGAGAAAATATTTTTGTCTCCCTTTAATTCAAAGTCGTTTTACAAACTTTTGACCATCAAATAATACCCGCATTCATTCAGCTGAACTTGACACGAGGTTATTTTCGGCTAATTGTTTATCGTGTATTTTGTAGAAAGATACAAACCCTCGTGTAATTTAAATAACGTTGGAAATTTGGAATTGAATTGGGGCCTTGAGCGAAGAATACACGTTAAGATGACCAAAAGTGCGAGGTAGTTTGGTGAACAAGTTATCAAAATGTTTGGAAAAATGTGCCAAATATGATGATAGAGAAAATTAGGCGATTCAAGGTTACAAAATGCTAGTACGCGCAAAAATCGCACGCGCATGCGCGTGTGCGTGATTTTTTGTCAAATGCGCCATATAGCATGATACGTATGCAAACAAAAATTAAGACGATTTTGAGCAAATTAAAAAAATTTACGCGCGCATTTATTGACCTGAAATTGACCGGACAGATATTGATCTTAATCCTGACAATACACCAGTTTACAGTTGTGTGCGCCATTTTAAACAAAGCCAATGACCTAGAGGTCATGTATTTATGCGTAAATTAAGATTGCGCCCATGCAAATTATGATGATATCACTGCCTACGCGCTGCGTTGTGCGCGCAAATCATCATTTGCATGGGCGCAATCTTAATTTACGCATAAATACCACTGGTCAAAGATTATTGGCCCCGCTTCCGGATATCTAAGACTAAGATCTATCATCATACGTCAATAGGTGATACGTATACTTCGTATACTTCGGGGCCAATGACCCGAGGTCAACTGTCTGCGCATGCGTACTGATACAACCGTAAACTGGTGTATTATGAATGAGAAATGACTTTCCGTTATGAGGATATGATCATAAGTTGATTTTCACAAAATGGCGCCTGCATGACGTCACGATGACTTTGAAAAGTCACGCAGTTTTAAGTTAGACTATCGTTTCAGCGAAATTAGTTGTTATATTTTCTATATGATTGAGGCATACACTCAAATTTAAATCATTATCAAACAGGCATCTGAAGTTTTTAGATGCTTACTATTTGCTTCATGTTGTTGAAAATCGCCCCTGGCTGGATCGCACCCTGCTTCCATGCATTAACAAACAAACTTTGAGAAAATATTTTTGTCTCCCTTTAATTCAAAGTCGTTTTACAAACTTTTGACCATCAAATAATACCCGCATTCATTCAGCTGAACTTGACACGAGGTTATTTTCGGCTAATTGTTTATCGTGTATTTTGTAGAAAGATACAAACCCTCGTGTAATTTAAATAACGTTGGAAATTTGGAATTGAATTGGGGCCTTGAGCGAAGAATACACGTTAAGATGACCAAAAGTGCGAGGTAGTTTGGTGAACAAGTTATCAAAATGTTTGGAAAAATGTGCCAAATATGATGATAGAGAAAATTAGGCGATTCAAGGTTACAAAATGCTAGTACGCGCAAAAATCGCACGCGCATGCGCGTGTGCGTGATTTTTTGTCAAATGCGCCATATAGCATGATACGTATGCAAACAAAAATTAAGACGATTTTGAGCAAATTAAAAAAATTTACGCGCGCATTTATTGACCTGAAATTGACCGGACAGATATTGATCTTAATCCTGACAATACACCAGTTTACAGTTGTGTGCGCCATTTTAAACAAAGCCAATGACCTAGAGGTCATGTATTTATGCGTAAATTAAGATTGCGCCCATGCAAATTATGATGATATCACTGCCTACGCGCTGCGTTGTGCGCGCAAATCATCATTTGCATGGGCGCAATCTTAATTTACGCATAAATACCACTGGTCAAAGATTATTGGCCCCGCTTCCGGATATCTAAGACTAAGATCTATCATCATACGTCAATAGGTGATACGTATACTTCGTATACTTCGGGGCCAATGACCCGAGGTCAACTGTCTGCGCATGCGTACTGATACAACCGTAAACTGGTGTATTATGAATGAGAAATGACTTTCCGTTATGAGGATATGATCATAAGTTGATTTTCACAAAATGGCGCCTGCATGACGTCACGATGACTTTGAAAAGTCACGCAGTTTTAAGTTAGACTAAGATCTATCATCATTGAAAGTTTCATGACAATGGTTTTATTCAGTCTTGAGATATCCTGCGAACAAATTCGAGGAAGAATAATAATAAATAAAGAAAATCTTGACGAAATCAATAGGTGATACGTATACTTCGTACATATCACCTCATTAAAAAAATAATAGTGATGATGACAATTTCAATTAAAAACAAAATTGTGCATGAGGGTTATGACGATTATTTATATACTGCGCTTTTCCCAGGCTAGAGCGGCCCAAAGCGCGTACAACAAGAAGAATCTGACAACAAATGAAAAAGAAAACTGACATAATCCTAAAAATCTGGAAAAAGAAATGTTTAGAGTCCCGTCTAGAATGAAGAGACAGATGGTTATTGCCCAAGTATGTAGCCTTTTACAATATTTAGATGCAGTTATAGTAAAAGTCCTATCTACAACTAGTTTCCGTGTGATGTTGTATGTAAGACGGAGTTGGCCGTCACTGGAGGCTCGTACATTCATGCGAGGGTGTATAGGGTAACGCAATCATATAGGTATATGTGCCTGTTTATTAAGGGATTCAATGACTAACAAATAGTAATTTAAAAACTATACGATGTCATGCAGGAAGCCAGTGTAGCGAGTCAAGGAGTGGTTTATGGGAGTGAGTCCTCATAACCTGATAAATTAAGCGGGCTGTCCAATTTTGAAGCCGTTGGATTCGTGATCTAATTGAGTAACAGTGATACTGGAAAGAAGGCCATTGCAGAAATCTAAACGGGACAGAACTAGAGAACGGATAGCATTGTTACAGGTGGATTGATTAATGTGTCTTCTAATTCGAGAACTGAATTGATGACATTCTCTCGTGGGGTAGGACAAAATGAAGATCTTCGGCCAAGAACCACTTTGCCTGTTATGCTACTGTTCAGATATATGATGATCATATTTTTTCTACATACTACAGGAATTACACAATGAAAGTCAGCATTATTTCCTGCTTGACCTGTATGTTCGCAGTCGCTTTGACGATGGGAGGGCAAATCAGAAGACAAGCCGCTCAGTCAGGTAGGTTGATTTTTTAGTGCATGTTTTACATAATATTTAAGTAAGATTGTAACATGGCCATTGCTGATAGGATCCTGAGTAAATACATATGAATTAAAGCCAACTCTCTCTCTCTCTCGATTTCCTTTACCCTCACATCTCTTGCCCCTGTTTCAACTGTATCAATTGTTTTGAGCACTCTCCCCCACCCTCTCTTTGGACCCCATGGTTTGGACCCACTCTCATAAAAATGTGCGTAGTATATTTGTATAAATGCGTATAATACATATGACATTTAGATCTATATGATAATTTTCTCCTTCTACAGAGAAAACTGTCACCATTGGAGGAAATGTCACCTTGCTGTGTCCCCTTCCCCCCGATGATACATGGATATGGGTGTACTGGAAGAAGAACGATGTCACTGTCTACTCTCTCGAAGTCATAAGTAATACCCCAACAACAAACGATACAAGATATGAGGTCAGCAACAATGCTACACGTTTAACGATCAAGGATCTCAAGAAGACAGACAGTGGAATCTATCACTGTAAAGTGGCGACTCTACGCTTCATTAAGGAACGTGGCAAAGTACTGCTATCTGTTACAGGTATAATAAAGTCTCATATCACCTCTAAAGCATCATCCTAAGATAACTCCCACAAAATTATCTTGGTTACGTCTTACGTTACTTAGTCGACTTTGATAAACGCTTGTACGTGCATTTCATTTTATTTATAACCTGACTGTACTGTCACATTTACAATTACCTTGATTACGTGAAATTAGTAACAATTATTTTACTTTCAAATACAAAACAACATTCCTTTATTAGTTAATTAAACTATAAAAAATAATTTGTCTAAAGATATTGCAGTATAATCATGATAATCATGATAAAAGCATACAAGTCAATAACAACATTATAATTAGGTTAAAAGTTCATCATTCATTATATGGCTATGTATAGTTGATGGGTTTATAGTAAAGCAAGACTTCTTTTGGATATGCAAGGTGAATAAATAAGTTACAGGCAGGTCGAAAAAGAGAATAGCAAAAGGAAGGAACAAGGGATTCGAGAATTAAAGGGCGTAAAGGAAGCTATGAGAAGGGAGGAGTGGACAGGAGGAAATAGAGACTATTGGCAGACAAAACAAACATTGTCACATGAATGGATACGCACGGTAACTATACAAGACAAGAAAGGATAGACAAATAGTTGTCATTGCTATTGTTGAAATATACAGTATATTTTTGTTTTAAATGATATTTTATTTCCTTCCTCATAATTTCACATAACAAGAAATGATCAGAATAAGCAACATAAAACAAGATCTTTGATACAAGACACGTCATGAATTACATCAATCAATGAACAACATACAACAAATCTCCGATAATACATGATTCTACATTTTTTTTCTTGCATGTAACAGTGTAAATTCAAAATAACAGTAGAGGAAGGTTTAAAATTACATAGTACCATCCTGTCACACACTTTCACACCAACAAACTCATGACACCCTCCCCCTCTAGCCCACCCACACCACACCCCTTTCACACACACAAACTCACACACACACACACACACACACACTCACATACGGCATGCAACCTGTTCCGGAGATTTCCTTCCTCGTAAAATTCACATTACAAAAGAATTATCACAATATGTAATACATAGCAAGATCTACGTACGATACAAAACATTTCATGAATTACAATGAACATAGAAAAATCTGAGATCATACATGTTTGTACATTTGTTCTTTCATGTAACAGTTAATAATCAAAATCACCATAGAGGAAGGCAGGAATTTCATTTCACCTAGCCCGACCCAATCACACACTCGCACACTCTCAACTCACACCACACACACTCTTCACCCCCCCCCCCCCTCTAGCCCACCCACCTCACACCCCCTTCACGCCGACACACACACTGCATGCAACCTGTTCCGGTTTGTCCACCTGTACAAGAGAGAGAATTTAAAATATAAAAAAATAATACTAATACCCACATCCATGAAACTAAAAATGCATCGATTTGTTCCCATTTCTGTAAGTGCATCCCCAGTTTCCCCTTTTTGAAGGCTTTTTTGTATTCCTCGTCTCTGTAATCTTTTAGCATATGTACTACTTTCTGTACAGATGGCAGAGTTCCTTGTTTACTAGAAATAAAAATGATATACTTTAATAGAAATATGATACAATTTATTACAAATATTCTAGCAGTATTGCCGGATATTCCCATAAAAATGGGTTTCCAATCATCACTGTGAATTTCGATTAAAAGTAACTTTTGAATTACCTCCTGCCATAATAATAATAATAATAACTAGACTTTAATTCGTTACTTTGACGAATTAGGTGATACGTATGCTATTTTTGTATCATGAAAGTGTGCCGATGATGATCATATGATAATATTCATGAATACGATAATGACGATATTGATGATGATGATTTGTTGGTTTTAAATGACGATGACAATGATAAAAAATGGTACAGCGCCTCCTTCAGGTATTCGATAGACAATTGTTATATGATTAAACTATTAATTTACTAAACAAGCTCTAATTTTCGCCTGATGCAGAGCCTACCAATCATTGAACTGATATTTCGACGCACTACATACGCAACATAATGAACGATTCTAGACTGGAATGTAGTATTAATCACCTCCCAAAGGCATAAGACGCATATTAAGCAACAATATAATGACGTCATGAAAATGAATAAATATTGGTAATGAACTTGTGCATAATTGTCTCAGCTACAACATATCAAAATTTAGAAGAAAATGTATCAATATTTGCAGAGATACAATCATTTTCCGTATATATGTTGACGTCATAATATGCAAATTCATATTTTGAGTTCCAAGGTCAATATGATAATGCAAAAATATAATTAATGGCCAAATGAGACATGAAATCATATCTCCGACTCATACTCTATCTAAATATGAAAAAAAATGGCAGTCCTTCTTCATCCCGATGTACTTTTTATAGGCATGTTTTTGCCCATATATGCTATGTAATACATGAGCTCGCACGCACGGATATTTTTCTTTAACGGACGCTCATTCCGTTATTAATAGTGATAAAAAGATGAACATGGTATCAAATTGTTCAGAAAAATAAGAGGAATATCCTGTCAAAACAAATTGAAAAAAAAATTTTTCGTTCGGCCGTGACGAACGAAAACGTCCAAAAATGCGTGTTTTGCGCGATTTTTTATGAAATGGTTATAATGGCCTAAAACGTATGCAAAAACAATTTCAGACGATTTTGAGCAATTTAAAAAAAATTACGCGCACGTTAACGCGCGCACAAACGCGTACGCGCATTTTTGCGCGCATTTATTGACTTGAAATTAACCGGACATATATTGACCTTAATCATGATAAATATGAATGAAAAATTACTTTCCGTTATGAAGATATGATCATAAGTTGATTTTCAAAAAATGGCGCCTGCATGACGTCACGGTGATTATGAGTCTCTGAAAAGTCACGCAGTTCTAAGTTAGACTAATATCTATCTTCATTACAAGTTTTATGATAATAGCTTTATTCAGTCTTGAGATATCCTGCGAACAAATTCGAGGAAGAACTAGATTTGTAATACTTGTTTGGAACAAGTATAGGTGGGCTGATCCAACAAAAAATTGAGACAAAATGACGGGTACATTTGAGATAGCTTTTTGTCTCAGCTACAACATACTCGAAGTTCAGCGTAAATGAAGCTAAAACGACGTAGATATTGCTCGCGAAAGATGTAGAATCCAGTTTTGAGAAAAGTCATGTCCCATTGAGAATACTCGCAAAATGTGAAAAATTGACATGCCTCTTTTAATCGCAAAAATACGCCATGATGCCTTTGTCAAAATGAAAAATTGTGGCAACTGGATTTGTAGAAAATTGTCTCAGCCAGAACATATCAAAATTTTGAAGAAAATCAATCAATTTTTACAAAGATACAATCAATTTTCCAAAAATATGTTGACGTCATAATATGTAAATTGAAATTTTGAGTGCGGAGGCCATTATGATGACGTCATGAGTTAATTGAGGGTCAAATGAGACATGAAATCATATCTCCGATTCATACTCAATCAAAATATGAAAAAAATTGGGGTCACCTTGCATCCTAAAGAGCTACAATGGATTATGCATAGGCATGTTTTTTCCCTTATATGCTATGTATTACAAGAGCTCGCGCGCACGGAAATTTATGTTTAACGGTCGATCATTCCGTCATCAATAGTCATAAAGAGATAAACATGCTATCAATTTGTTTGTAAAAATATGTGGAATATAATGAAAGAAAAAAATGCCGATTCTATGTTGTGTAATAGTTTTACGCGCGAAAACGCGCGCGCATGCGCGTGTAAGCGATTTTATATAAAATGGCCTAAAACGTATGCAAAATGATTTTGAGACGATTTTGAGCATTTTAAATTTTTGCGCGCGCATTGACGCGCGGACGTACGCGCACGCGCGCGTTCTATGACCTGAAATTGACCGGATGGATATTGACTTTGATCATGATAAATATGAATGAGAAAGAGCTTTTGGTTATGAAGATATGATCATGAGATGATTTCCATAAAAGTTTACAAAATGGCGCCTAGATGACGTCATCAGTGAAGGTCAATATTGAAAACGTTATTGTGCTTTGTACATAATGCCTATACATATGTGTGCCAAATTTCAAGGCATTTGATCAAGCCACTTTCAAGTTATCTTGTCCACAAAAAAGTGGTCAGAAATAAGAAAAATAAAGAATAAATAATAAAGGCAATTCTAACGAAATTATAAGGTGGTCTGTACGTTATACAGCCCACCTGATAATAATAGATAAATAAATAATAAAAAATCTTGACGAAATCAAAAGGTGATACGTCTACGTACGTATCACCTAATAATAATAATAGTGGCTACTTGTATAGCGCACAGGTCCACCTTTTGGTGCTCATGGCGCTTAGAGAAAAGGACATGTAACAGACATAGGAAAGAAAAAAAACACAATAAACCGAATTTTAACTTTAAGACAATCTAAAAATAAATGTTGGTATGTCTCTACTTCTTGTCTACAAAAGGAACACAAATGGTCTGACTCATAACCAAATTTAAGGAGCTCTATTTTCGTATATACAGCCCCTCGTAATTGTTTTTGTATTGAAACTCTCTTTGTTTATTACATAGCATTGCACATTTCGTCCTTGTGAATGTTTCTTTCAACTCCGTCATTCCAAGATCAAATTGACAGTTACCATCTGTAACATGACTTTAATGTATACTCTTTTTGAAGTTCTTCAATGAAGTAATCATATAACCGCCTAGACTTTGTATCACATAGTTTCTGTAAACGTCCAAATATCATCAATTCTATTTCGAAATTCTCAGTGTCCACTTCCATAAAATCACTTTTTTTCCATTCTTTCCTGATTGCCTGGCACGTAGCCAGAGTTTGATGTTTGGGGGTGCACATACATGTAATCGATCGAGGTAAAAAGAAAAGGGTTCTAAAAAAGTTCAACCGATCTTGGAAATTTAGGGGGGCACGTGTCCCCCCCCCCCCCCGTGGCTACGTGCCTGCTGATTGCTGAAAAGATCTTTTGAATTCTAAGCAAGCTTTCAGTTGAAAAACCCAAATTTAAAAAATGTAAGATCGGTTTTAAATAACCTCTGACAATTATATCTGATGCTTGAAGTACACCTTTCTGAAATAGTTCGACATCAAAAAATGTTTTATTGCTGAGACATATACACTTATTGCTAAATATAATCGGATTATTCCTATTTTCTCCAAAGTGTCTGCATTTATCTAACTCTTGCCTGGCTTTCAACATGTCTGTATAAAACAATGGTATACCCTTCAAGTTCATTTTATTTATATCATAATTACAAAGAAATATAATTCGACCCCCCCCCCCCAGTAATCTGAAAAAGTGGTCAAAGGTTACGTTTCCAACCTAAATACTTTTCTCCATAGAGCAACCGTTTGATCCACATTATTCTCTGAGTCTTGACAAATATCTTAAAATTCGTTACTCTGAGTCCCCCAGCGCAGTTATCTTGATATAATATTTCCCGTTTTGTTTTATTCTGTCTCTCCCTCCCCAAATAAAATCTTTTCGATTTCTTCAAAAATGTTCTGTGGGACTGTCATAAGAGACGAAACATAATTTAGTTTTGAAAATACATATATCCTCAACAATTTAATTTTGCCAAACATCGTTAAATCTTGTTGCTTCCACCAACCGATTAGTCTTTTGATTTTGCTCAAAATTTCCTTATAGTTCAAATTATCTTTTATTTTGGAATAACGTGAGAAATATACCCCTAGGCTTTGTAAATGTTGTACCCTATGTCCAAAAAGAAGTAAACCCGGCCTATCACTTTCCTCTCCTAACCACATAAAATGTGTCTTATCCATGACCCCCGCCGGGCCTTTGCCCCAGAGCCCACGCCAATTTACGCTACACTCTACCTGATCGTAAATACTTTAGCCCCCCCCCCCGCTTTGGAAAAACGTTCCGCGGGACCTGCATGTAATGCCTAAGAGTGGTGGTGACGCGATTTTTTTTCTTCCCCCCCCCCCCCCCCCCCCCCCCCCCTCCGTAAAAAAATATCTTTGTTTTGCTCATTACGCCACTGGTGATACCAACGGAATACAAATTTTTCCTCGCATTTCGTCCCCCCGGTCATGAAAAGAAATCGCCGCCCCTGTAATTTATTGCCAGCAAGAAGTAATCTTTTTGAATGGGGAATATCCAATGTCGATGTATGCCCAAAATGTAATATAAAATATGATATGCATTTATCGAATGCAAACTAATTGAGCCCTACATTAAACATCTGAAAGAAATATTAAGAGATATATACAAAGTAAAGATATTAGTCACGTTCAGTATCCAACACCTGCTCAAAATAGATTGTGAAAGTATTCCTTACAATAGCATTTTGGGCCATTTATAAATTGATTGTTAAACGAAATATAACTGGGATAGACAAGAGAAAATTTGCTTTAAAAAAAAATTCCATAGAGAAATTATAAAAAGATTGGAAAGTAAATCAAACATTTAGATGATCAGAAAGCTTTTACCAAAAGAACTGTTCGGTGTTATTTACGAAAGAAAAAATGAAGAGAGGGAAACAAAACTATCAGCATAATTTTTATGTTAATTATGATTCAATTGCTTTGCAAAGCAAAACTTAATTTCAATTCTTTGTTATGACAATAATAATGTTTTTGCGATTATTTAAATTTGATTTGTAGTATTGTATCTTTGAATGTAACCATATATATATATATATATATATATATATATATATATATATAAAATAAATCCTCTGATGAGGCAAAGAAAAAAAAAGTTATGTGGTCAATGCGGTCAAATGCCTCGAGGAAATCTGTCATCACAAGAGTGGATACTGCCTTAATGCTTTTATACGCGTGTTGATAAAGGCAGTGCAATGGGTTGAACTATATGCAGTTCGGTGTTGATAATCCTTTTATATTATCGAATTGTTTATTGTCGACACCTTCAGCAAGTGAAGGACTGAAAATATGGGTCAACGGGATACTAAGTTCACATGCACATTATTTGATGATTCAGCAAGGTATCATAATTATCAGGACCAACAGCTTTCCCAACCCTCACCTTCTTCAGCTGTTGGTAAACATCCCAAGGTTGAATGCGGGGAGGTGGATCAGGGCTGGGTAATTGTGCAGGTAAGTTCTCAGCATCCATGGCGGGTATATCCTCAACAATAGATCTGAAGACGTCATTGATCCTGTTCGCTATTACGGCGGTATCATATCCGTCAAGTCCAGGAACAGTGAGTTGGCATTTCTCATGTTGGTCATGATTTTGATTTGTTTATACTATTCTGCAGGATTTGCCTTTTTACGTTTCTTCACTCGATCAGTATAATAACCGTGTTTTGCTTTTCGTATTGTTAAAGCGATTGGCAAGTTTCCTGGTAAGTTCCCTATTACCACCATTTAATGCGGTTTGTCTTACCTTAATCACAGATTTGATGACGGGTAATCCATTTTTTGTCACTACTACAGTGCATAAATCAGACAGTTTTGGTTAAGTATGAAACAGTCAAACAGGGAGTTAAAAATGGCATAGAATAATTACGTCTGTTCGCTTGATGAAATACTGTCCATCACCAAACTCCATTCATACCTTGTGATCCAGGACCCGAATATTCTCATATCCGAATCTCTGAGTGGTCTTGTTGTTCGTTTCAAGATAGAATGTTGATATCAAGGAGGTGCAAGCGGTGACCAGACCACCGTGCTGTGACCACTGGCTCCTAAAGGACAACATACGAGTGGCTGGTCATAAAAAATACAGAAGTTTGTCACTATCTTGTCCAGGATCATATTTTTTCTCGTTGGCGTCTTGCCAACTTGTTTAAAGTTGATGTTTGCAAGCAAGGTGGTTAAGTCAAGTTGATTAAAGCCTCTCATAATCGCTATTCCAACATCGGAATGCTGGTTCAAGATCTGATCCATGGTGTCCTGCAGATGGTATATCAGTCTGTCTGTAAGCCCACTGTCTGGCGGATGAAACTGCAATAATAATGAAGCCGACGAAGTAAAAGAACAACAACAATGAAATGAACACCAACAAACAAATAACCCACCTCAAAGAGGTGTTGATGAGAAGATCTACCGAATCATATCATTAAAGATTGAGAATAGATGAGCAATATTGATAATGTCTACAAATCAAATAATGTATATATATATTAGCCTAAACGTTCGCAAAATGAAATAGCAAAAAATTCATGATTATTTTGTATGATCTATCCTTAGACCAAGAGGTAGGACTTTCCACCGCTTCTCCAGGTATTCCCTTTAGAGCTTCTACGACGATTCCACCGCAACCTGCTAAAGATAATACACCCTTCGTAGTCTTTGCAATACTTACCTTCATCCTCTCCATCATCTCGATCATTCTCTCCACCCTCACCAGGCGTCATGTTTTGAAACAACAAGAACGTAAGGACATTCGTTTTATTACCTTTGCAAAAGCTATTGACATTGAATGATTATGATCATTCACGTTTTTGTGAGATTACACCGTGATATAAATGTTGCCCTCAGGATTTAGGAAATCAGAATCCAAAGTCATATCAATGTTGTTTTCTAAGAAAATAAATAGAAAATATAATACTGAAACATTATGACTTTCCCAAATTTAAAATTTATATAGAAATGGTAACAATATTTGTTGGTACACATAGTGAGCTGTATTACCAAATTCCACATTTTATTCATGTTTTCATTTCTTCAAATTTACTGATTTTATTTCATTTTATTTTATTATATTTATTAATATATTATTATTATTATTATTAATTTATTTATTCATTGTTTTCTTATTTATCTATTTATTTATAGTGAGATTCTGTACTCTGAAGGACGGTCGGGTTTATTTGCAATATTGGCTGGAATGGGATAGGGGAAATTACAAGTACTATGGACGCGATTTCAATATTTTATTTGTATTATTACTGTTGGTAATAAAGGAGGCCACAGACCTAGCATATGCCAGATACATCAGATAGGTCTTAAACAAATTTGGCAAACATTCTCACTTGCTTTTGATTCGATTTGATTATTATTTACTAGCATTCATGTCACATAGATACAACAAAAAGATAAACGATATATATATAGAGATATTTTTTGAAAAGGAAGCTTACAAAACTAAGCATGATGCCAATCGAGAGCAATCACTTGATTTAATAAGTACAGCTGTTTAGTGAGTATGTTATTGATTAAGTTCGCAGATCCCCGTCACATTGCGGACAAAAAGGGAATCTAAAACTGATCAATACTGTGAAATGTTCATTTTTCCTCAGGAGATAAGAAATTACAGAAAGTACTCGAGAGTCCCTCCAAAAAACTGGTAAGGAAGTTTCACGTTCATTTTATAAAATAATATGTCATATAAAGGATAATTGCCTTTGTTATTGTTGGCAAAATTACTTAAGGTTTCATTTTCTTTTGGATTTTTTTTGTTTGAGCTAAAATGACACGATCAAGAAATGTAATCAAATATTGTGCAGATATTGACTGGTAGGGTGTGTAGTATAACACTTTTTGGACCGCTGATGGGAGTTATATTTTCCCAAGAGGTATAATTTTCACTAATAGCGCAGCGCTGAGGTAATTTACCAGGGTAACATTCCGCGAGCGTCTCAATAGGCCGTTTATCCGGAAGTCGTCCGGACGACGTCCGGACGTCACCTCGCTATCACCCTGGCCCGTCTGTCTAGGGTGAGATTTACCTCGATATTGTCCGGACGTTACCCCGATTGACGCGTCTTAATTGGAAAGGGGTAAAATGTCGTAATGACGACGTCCGGTCGTCACCGCGACTTTATTTTCCAATTAAGACGGGGTTTAAGTTCGCCTTGATTACACTTTCCAGACCTATTTACATAAACGTGAAGAGATCAGTGATTCTTGTTTCGTTTGTAATAGAGCACTAGAGGGCAGCTAGTCACGAGTTTTCACAATGACTATTTTTTGTTTTTGAGTACAAAGCTATCTTATACCCTTTTCTAACTGCACTGATTTTCATCGGATGCATCCGGACGCATCCGATGAAACGGCCAGTAGAAAGCAACAGAGGAGAAAAAGGCGATTAAATAGCCGATAAAAAGAAGAGAAATAGGCGATTAAATTCTCATTCTATCGGTGTGACACCGATGAAACGGCCAGTTAGAAATCGTTCGCGAGAAAAAGGCGATTAAAACAGCGATTAAAATGGTCAAAGGTCGCAGTA
Organism: Strongylocentrotus purpuratus; assembly: GCF_000002235.5. NCBI lineage: Eukaryota > Metazoa > Echinodermata > Echinoidea > Camarodonta > Strongylocentrotidae > Strongylocentrotus > Strongylocentrotus purpuratus. The sequence continues at coordinate 18,879,144 of NW_022145607.1, read as the reverse complement.
TACGCGCGCTTTATCGTAACCAACTGTGTTTGTTGACTTATGGTTGAACATGCTGCATGCTAGCTAGATGGAGAGCGGGCTTAATAATTACGCAATAATTCTTCACTTCCTGCAAGGGCTCGCCACAGCGAGTGAATTTCACCGGCAGTTAGAAAGCGACAGGGGAAAAACTGCGGTTTCACCTTTGTTTACATAAGGAAAATTCAATCGGTATTTTCATCGGTGTGACTCCGATAGAAGCCAGTTAGAAAGCAGTATTATACCCTTTTCTAACTGGCCTGATTTTCATCGGATGCATCCGGACGCATCCGATGAAACGGCCAGTATGAAAGCAACAGAGGAGAAAAGGCGATTAAATAGCCGATGAAAGGAAGAAAAATAGGCGATTAAATTCTCCTGCTCAAGAGCAGGATAAATTCTCATTTTATCGGTGTGACACCGATGAAACGGCCAGTATGAAAGCGTTCGGGAGAAAAAGGCGATTAAAACAGCGATTAAAATGGTCAAAGGTCGCAGTCTAAGCGCGCTTTATCGTAACCAGGTGTGTTTGTTGACTTATGGTTGAACATGCTGCATGCTAGCTAGATGGAGCGCGGGCTTAATAATTACGCAATAATTCTTCACTTCTGGCAAGGGCTCGCCACAGCGAGTGAATTTCACTGGCAGTTTGAAAACGACAGGGAGAAAACGGCGGTTTCACCTTTGTTTACATAAGGAAAATTCAATAGGTATTTTCATCGGTGTGACTCCGATAGAAGCCAGTTTGAAAGCAGTATTATATTTATGATTCTGATGCATTTTGGTGAATGACAGCATCCATTTCTTTTAGCTGATTTCGATTCCTCATGATGATCTACAAAGATCTTTCAGATAAATTAGAACTTACCATCCACTGAGAAGGATTCAAATTTTACCGAATCCTAATAAAGAGCACATGGTATGTTTACATTTACCTCCCTGATCTAAAGATTGAAATTTAGTAGGTACATTAATAATTTAAAAATATTAATATGAAAATGTGAATATTCATATCCTTCCAAAGCTTTATAAGAGTCTATCTAGAGTTTAATTTTTAAGTGACATGTAAATTTAGAAAATAATGAAATTAATTTCTAAGGCAGGAGATTGAGATGGGGGAAAAATACAAATTTTGCCATTTTCATTTTCAAACTTTGCCTTGAATAACTTGTTGAAGTGTTAGATGGGTAGTGAAAAGGTGGCAATATCGATAGCTTTGAAATGTAACGTCATGGTATACCCGGGATATCATAAAAAACGTCTCTTTTTTCTTTTATTCTCGTGATGGGACTACTTCATGTTACATGAGCCATCCCTGCACAGGATTCGTTTGATATGGGGTGTAGTTAAAAGTGTTTTCCATCCACGTTGACGAACTTTCTGTGGATGAGGGCATTTCATTCTCTAAGGCTTTGCTATATCCTTTCTTTTTTTAACAGGAAGATGCAGGCACCGTGACTGATTTACTCGGCATAGATGATGTAGACCTGGTTGACGGGTTAGAAAAAAACATCAAATGCCTCCTATGCATTGGTAAGTACACTCTTATCAAATGCATATCCTGATTTAACAGGGTTTTTTCAATTTGCCTTATTTGCTAAACTACTTTTTTTGTTACATTAAATCTTTTAACAAGAAAAGGGGCGTCACAAATATCAAGATTTGGGAGGAATTTAATGCTATTTTCACCAAAAAATATGGCATTGTCATTTCGACATTGCATCAATTTGAAACGGAATGGCATATTGAAAATCAATGCGACAGTGTAGTCATGTTGAATGCAGTTGGTTGCAGTAAAATTGTCTTTTAGTTTCTCGTCCAGAATTTTAGAAAATGAGGAGGGGATGGGTCATGTACTTGATATCCGATATTATCAAGAATAAACATTCTATTGAGGTCATTAAAAAAAATCTCCTTTTTTTCAAGGAACTAAAGAGGCTAATAACAAGTTGATATTCCTCTTTTTCTATGAAAATGGTTTCGTTAATTTCATTGTTCAGCTATATATACATTAATTCGTCCTTGTTTTCACGAAGTGACGGTAGTGAGGAAAATCGTAACGCAAAGTGAATGCAATTTTTTTCACTACCGTCACTTCGTGAAAATAGCGACGAATTATATATATGAAGGGGTGACCAAAGTTCGCTGACATTTTAGAACATGTTACAAACTGTGATATTCGATCTATGATTTCTCATATTCTCCACAATTTTGTTTAATTCAATTATTACCAAATGGATGGCAAATTTGCTGTACTATAAATTGGTTCAAATAAAAAAATTATCATCAAAGGAATTCAGAGATATCGTGATCTAAAAATTTGATGTCCGATCGTGCATGCGCGCTGCATCTAAAAAAGTCTTTAAAGTTAATACAAAGTTTCGGGAAGTTTTGAAAAATGGCTGGATAGTGATTCTTTACAATTTTGATATATTTGGATGACGCTGTGGATTTATTTATTATAAGCACTAGAAATGTAGCCCCTAAAACACTTCTGCTTTCGAAAAAACTTGAATATCAAAATTTACCGGTGTTCCCGGTAAATTTGATAAATTTTAAATAGCGCTTACCGCCATACAATGGTAGCTACGACCATGAAAATCTGAATGTGTGTAGTTGTGGTATGTAATTTCCAAACGGGAATAGCCAATCGGTCGATTTTAGTCAAAAAATATTGTTTTATGGCTTACTTAATATCTTGACCTTGAGAGGGAGCTATACAACATAAAGAGTTTATTATTTACAATGTCATAACTTTAGACACGATTTTAACCGCGACAACGAATACTGTATATTGTAGAATCGCATATGCTTCCAATATGTTCATTTGAACCAAATTCATGACCCCATACCAAAACTTTGTATTACCTTTAAAACAACGAGACGTAACTTCACGCACAGGGGTTTACAGCTGATTTATACATAAATGCCATCCATCAAAAATAAGGTAATTTCATAATTTGCAAGGCAGGATATCATACAATCAGTCGGTACCACTTATTACTTACAACTTTGAGAATATCTGCTCTTAAAATGAAAATTTTCAGACCATTATCGGTAAGTTAGTAATTTTTCAGAACGGACGCAAATGACCGCAAAATTTGCTGATCTTTTTGTTCATGTTTTCAAAATTTCACACCCGATTCCAGAAAGAATTCCCTCTATAGGTAATTTTATGTTCCTCTTTCCATTGGTGATATCAGATTTTCGAAATCTTACCATTTTGTTGAGATAGCGAACTTAGGTCACATGCGAACTATGATCACACTGCCATACATGCACGTATTTATGAATGTATATATATATATGTATAAATATTTACATGTACATGTAATTTTACTTATGTAAAGTATATAAATTTACAAATATATATATATGTATGTATATATAAATATATTAAAATATTATAATTACATAAATACATTACTAAACTACGAGAAAATAGAGGAAAAGGACAAAGGAAAGGAAGGAAATGGTGTGTGTGCGAGAGAGGGAGAGAGAGAGAGAGGGAGAGGAGAGAGAGCAAAATAAAGAGAAAGAAAGAGAGAGAGAAAGAGAGAAGACGGGGCGGGGGTGGGGAAAGCCTGTTAAGTGCAACGGGAATGTACGTGTTTATTTGGTCCAAATATAGTCCAATGTACAATGTATGAAAAAGATGTATGGACATTAGCCTGACATAGTATTGTATCCCGTTCCTTCCTTTCATTAAAGTCTGTTATACCCAAGAGCACAGGATTCCAATCGCCAGTTCTCTATATGAATACATTACGCATCATCACTGTGTTTTTTTTCTTCCTCGCTCTCTGATATTAATTATGTGCTATAAAGTGTATTTGGTGTATTTGCTATGCCAGGGCTGTACTTAACCGTTTTGTAATTGATAATAATCATTACTTCGAATGTTTCCAATCATTGAATTTTGATAAAATTGTCCAATCAAAGTTTCACCTTGGCAATAATAAAAATAAAATAGGTTTTTTTTTAATCTTCGCATAGCGACTTTAAAGACAATGTCATCTATCTTTTTTGTATACTGTTCTATCTATGTCCGGAGTCTATGTTGGCACATGATGTGCCAACACACCGGCACTGCAATCTGTATTCATACGTTTAAGTTTTATGTTCCTCTACTCTCTTTTTTCTTCTCTTTGTCTCTTCTTTTCCTCTCTCCATCTATATTCTGATATTTTACCTTCTTTTCTCCTTCTTTTCGCCCTTTTTTGTTCAAATTTGCTCTCTGATCCGCAACTGATTTAAACATGTATGTAGGGAAACCCGAGGAAAAGTGGAACGCGGGACAAAGTGAAACACGCCCGGTAAATTTTTGTTTATGCTGCCATCAATCTAAGTCCATATGTCAATAACACTGCAACGAGGATGCATTGTTTTGACCGGAGTTGCGCGAATACGTCAGATATGTGTACTTTTTACGGAAAATATCCGTTTTTCATAAATAAAAAACGACATCAAATATAAGTACATTATCTCCTAAAATACTGTGTTTATGCCCAATTATCACGAAAAACATATTAATGATGGATGGGCTTGAGCTTAACTGTATACATCGTAGCACCGCTAGTAATCATTGACCTATGTCAAGTAATGTATGTCTGTAAAATTTCACTTGTTCGGGGCAAAGTGGATGGGACATAGTGCCATGTGTTACGTAGTGTTTCAGTTTGCCCCGGAGGTCCGGGGCAAAAGTATAAACCAAATGTTTTGCTTTACTTTGCTTTGTAATCCTGTTTTGGTTGTTCCAATTCGTTTGGTCCACTTTGCCCCGGGTTCCCCTACGCATTGCGCAAAGCTTGAGATGGGTGGGGTTTCTATCCCATCCTATACATTGCAGACCCGTTACTCTCTCTATTTCTGTCTCTCTCCTTTTTCTGTCTTCTAATCTTTTACATTTAATTCTCTTTCTCTTCTCTTCCTTTTTTCGTTGCTCTTTCTTTTCCTCATTTTCTTGAGCCACCAACAACAAAAAGGGGGCGGCCAATTCAGCCCCTCCTCGATCCGCCATTGATGAATCGTTTATTTAAGTTTATAACAGGTTTTTCATCTTTAAATTGTTCATTGAACGATGCTTTTCAACATGGCCTAACATTATTGTTTTCCTTTATCAACTGAACTTCACCTCAATGTAGGCATAGTAGAGGAACAAGAAGCAAGTGTCCCCATGGATATTAAAGGTAAGCAAAGCCGCGGCTAATTCCTTACTTAAACTACTCAAAATATGATTGGAAAATGATCAGGAAAAGAAAACATGGGGAAAATAACAAAACTTTAAATCAGCTAATCAAAACAAGAATGAAAGAAAAGATAAGAAGGAGAAGCAGAGGGGTATCAGGTGGAGAAATAATAATGTAAATAATAATAATAATAATCGTCAACATCATCTTCATTAATACAATAATGATAATGATTATAATAATAATAATGATAATAAAAATACTAATAATAATAACAAGGGCGCGATTTTCAAAGAACTTTTGGATAACCTTTTTCATAATTTTGATTAATGTATCTTATCGAATGGGTTTCATGGTTCTAGATGATTGAATATTCGTTAGTGTTTATGAGATATATTAAATTATATTCGAATAATTGTCCTCTTACTCTATTTTCAATTCCCTGGTTCTTCGTTTACAGTATGCAAATTTATCATAGTTATTTCATATAATTATGTTGATTATCCATCTGATATTTCAATCCTTCTAATTATATTTTTGCTTCATTGAAACCATGAACGAGGTTAAAATGCATTAATATAACAAATCAATACCATTATCGTGATTAGGCAATGTAGAGAAGAAAACAAAATCATTTATAGCCTCGTGTTTGCACTTTGTAGTTGCATCCATCTTATCGTGTATTATAAGTATGAATATATGACCTCTTAATTTAACATGAGAGACATGCAGTCTATTCCTTTAGTTGTATGTAGTAAGTAGTAAATATCGTTTGGAACCATGGAACATATCTATTGCGAGATCATGTTAATGAATACAGTTCGATATAGGGAACTGTCATGTCTTTAAACCGAACTAAAGATAAAGAAGAGAGGCAGCTTACAAGCAAATTAATAAATATAAAAATATTTCCCACTCATAAACGCTTAGTTCTGCCGTTTGCTAAACCAGTGTAAACAAAAATGCCAGGAAAATAAAAAATATGGACATTGTCATTAAGGCTTCCAACTTATAATTTCATACTCCCCACGAAGAAGGAAAAATGGAATAGATGAGCATCATTTTTAAATATGGGTCATCCTAATATTTATCTTTATCTGCTTTCTTCTGCCCTCTGTCTCCGTTGATAGAAAGTAAGTATAAATCTTCCGCCAATTATACGTTCTTCATATATTCTGGTCATCTTCCTGAATCGTTTTCCTTGTATTCGTATTTCATGCTTTATCGAAAAATTAAAACGAATTTATAATATATATATATGAAACAAAATATTTATAATAACAAGGAAATTTTGAATAAAAAAATACCTAAAATTTCTCATTTGATTTATAATCTCGATTTTACAAATTAAATATATCTGGTAATGAATGATTATTATGTGTTGAATACTGAATTATTGTATATAGATCGATATGTCTTTTAGTTCTTTAATTTGATTCGTGTCGGTGGAAAATAATGAGTGTCCTTTGGAAAAAAAGACCATGTCAATTACTTGCAAAGTCATTGAAGTGAGAAAAAATAAATACCAGGTAAAAGAAAAGCATGGACATTGTCATTGATGCATCAAACTGATGATTTCATACTACTCCACGAGGAAAGAGAAATAAAAAAGATGAGCATCATTTGTATATGTATGTCGTTCTAATATTGATCTTTATCTGCTTTTTTCTCCACTTGCTTTCTTCTCCACTTGGTTTTCGTTCATAGCTTGTAAGTATAAATCTTCATCAAATTATGGCTTCTTCATATATTCTGGTCATCTTTCTGAATGGTTTTCCACACATTCACATTTCCTGATTCTTTTGAAATTAAGAGAGACTTTATAAATCATGAATATATATATATCGACCGAAAGGTGTACATAACAAGGAAATGTTAAATTGGGAAAATACCTTAAATTGTTTATTTGATTCATAATCTCGATTTTATAATTTGCATATTTTTTTCTGATAGAGGATTATTATGTGTATATATAATTGAAATATTTTACCTAGATGGATATGTCATGTAGTTCTTTAATTTGATTGGTGTCGGTGGTAAATAATGAGTGTCCTTTGGAAACAAATACCATGTCCTATTACTTGCGAAGTCAATGAAGTTAGACAAAAATGCGTTGACAAAAAAAGACTAATTATCATTTAAAATGAAAAATTAAGAGAAGCACTTTGCACATATTAAAGAAATAATACGTATTTTATCACGCATATGTACGTAGTTATGCTCTTTTAGTTTAAATCAATAGTCGATTACTATTGTCACATAGTTCACATTCAAAATGAGTAAGGATGCACGTAAGATCTATTGATAAACATGTTTCATGAATGTTGGAGACTTCCATTCGGTTTTCTGTTTCTTAATTATGTTGATTTAGTACAAACTTAGATTATATAAACGTTCATGAATGTATACAAGCTCACAGCTACACCATGATTTGGCAGTGTATAAAGGGTACCACATATCGACGTTAACCACCAACCATTTATTTTGAAAATAACATTTACTTCTTATTTTGGGGGGTTTCGGAATGAGTTGGATTTGATCTATTTACCTAACTTTATTGACCAAAAACTGTAGTGCTTCGCTAAGATTAGATATTCTTTGACAATTATAAAGAACTCTTTGCTAAACCATTGAAAACATAAATACCAGGTAAAAGAAAAGCATGGACATTGTCATTAATATCTAATCATCTTTTTTTAAACACCACACGTTAATATCGCGATTACTTCCAAAGTAATTATGACATGTCCACGTTGAGGCTTTTAACAATTTGTCTTTGTTTATCCTGGATGGCCGAAATGATAACAAGGTGGCTTGATGGACGAAAAATATAATTTTGATATCTCAAGGCGTCAAATCCTCGGCCAGTAACTATGGTATGTGATTTTCTTCCAATTATCCATATATGACTCCTTATTGCTTCTGTTTCACTTTGAATTCGCAGAAAATCGGACCGATGATGTAACAATCTGACAGCTCTCGAGACTGACATTGACATTGCCGATCTAGTGAATCCTCGAATAGGTGTCGGGCGGTATGGTCGATGCAGAGCATGCCTTTAATACCTACCAAAGGGCACCAGTCATGTTTTATGTATTTTTGTATATTATGTAGTAATGTTTACCATGTACTTTGTCAGTGGAGGAGGAGGAGGAGAAGGAGGAGGATATGTACAGAATCAGAGATACCTTCATCTGATTGGATCCGGGCTTACTCTGACCCGGGGACAACTCGGTCCCGAATCCAACTCTTAAGATATAGTTTGTACGGTGTTTCTTTCCATTGTTCTCAATATTTCTTTCCTGTATATCATTCATTTCCTCTTTATATTGTATTTCTTGGTACCACCAACCCACTACTACTCACCCCACACATAGATTTGTATGTAATATCTATATATGTTTTTGTATGTGTTATTGTTTAATTTAAAAAAAAAAAACTATTGTATTTTGATATTGTAATTTTAAGCAGGGGATGATCCCCGATAAACCTCTGTGGTTTTTGATCACCCCCTCTGCAGGTTCATCTTTTGTTGTAATGCTTTTATACTTGAATGTAATTTATACTGTATTTTATGAATCTGTGGAAATAAATGAAATTGAAAAGCGGTCATTCAGTTGGTCATGTAGCCCTAACCTACCCTAAAACTAACCCTAAACCTGCAAAAAGTGACCATTTTGCGTGAAGTTTGACACCTACACCCGGCCCGCGGGCTGCGTCTCACGAAACCGTCATAAGTACAAGTTAAAGATAAACTCCAGTACTGGTAAAAAAAAAAAAAATAATTCTCACAGAATCAAACGAAACTTACACTGAATGTTCAAGATTACAAATAAATGACATGTGCCAAACAATTTTGGAAGAAAATGTATACTGGCTGAGTAATGAGCATAGAAAGACAAGGAAACCAAGGTAGTACCATCCCCGACACGATGTGTGTTGTCCCATATATAGCTTTCTATGTGAGTGTTTGTTACTTTACCAAGACTCGGTCAAATTTATTATGATTTTGATGACTCCAGAACCTTGCAGTGCACACCAATACTTACATGCTACATGATCAACTGTTTCTGATCCTTTCACACCTTTTCTTTCACAATGCAATCGCATTACCAGTACTAAAGTTTAGCTTTAAGCGACATCCTATTGAAACGCGTGTTAAACTTAATACACGTATTTCAAAGGGATGTCGCTCAACTTGTACTTATGACGGTTTCGTGAGACGCAGCCCAGGTCATGCTAATATCAGGGTTTTAATAACAAAATGTATATTAAAAGCCTTCTCTCTAAGTGTTTGATGAAATTTGTCTACAATTTATTTGATAACTGAACAATTTTAGAACCCAAAAGAAATGTCAGTTTTTGCAATTATGATAAATTTTCCACAAATTTATCAAAGTACTGGTATACACAATGGTTGTCTGATAATGATAATATTAATAATAATAATGATGATGATGATGATGATGATGATGATGATGATGATGATGATAGTAATAATAATAATAATGTTCAGGGTTTATTGAGCACTTTAGAACATCGGCGATGTCTCTATGCGCGTCACAATTATCTTTGGTTTGCCCAATAAGGATATAATGTATTTGGTTTATTTTCGGGACAGTGTAACGTAAGTTTTCAGTTCCAGTTTCAGTTTTTAATTTTAATTTCCAATAAAACAATCGGTATGAGCAATCACGACAAAAGTCAATAAAAACAAAATCAATATACATTAAAGGTAATACAAAGTTTTGGTATGGGGTCATGAATTTGGTTCAAATGAACATATTGGGAGCATATGCGATCCTACAATATTCAGTGATCGTTGTCGCAGTTGAAATCGAGTCTAAAGTTGAGAAATTTAGATAATAAACTCTTTATGTTGTATAGCTCCCTCTCAAGGTCAAGATATTAATTAAGCTATAAAACCATGTTTCTTGACTAAAATTGACCGATTAGCTATTCCCGTTTGGAAATTATATATCACAACTACATATTCTGAGATTTTCACGGTCGCAGCTACAATTGTACGGCCGTAATTGCTATTCGAAATTTATCAAAATTTACCGGGAGCACCTGTAATTTTTTTTATTCAATTTTTCTCGAAAGCAGAAGTGTTTTAGGGGCTAAATTTTCTAGTCCTTATAAAACATCCACAGGGGCATCCAAATATACCAAATTGTAAGGAATCACTATCCACCCAATTTCAAAATTTTTCCAAAACTTTGTATTACCTTTAATGTAATGCATTTCTTGAAATCATTAATCAAATTACTTAGGAAAATGTATATATTTGCTGTAAATTATGTATGCTTGTTTTTAAGGAAAAACTGTGGAAATTGAGAGGTCCACTAAGAAGCAGTTATCTTAATTGATTTTGTAGTTTTATTTGATTTGATTTAGTTTGGCTCGATTTGTTTAAGTATCAGTTGGTACATACTTTCATTGGTGAAGCAATACTGTTTCCTATTAGAGCTTTCTAAACTAAGAAGTTTCAATTTGATAAATGATAGCGTCTATCTAGAGTACCTTTAAAGAAAGTATTTGTGACATTACCTGGTTCTTTTGTGTCTTTTAAAGAGATCTTAGATTACAGGCGAGGAAGATTGTTTTCAGTTTGGGCAATTGTCAGGAAAATAGATTGAATATATATTCACATGACGTAGTTTTGTCACTGTTTTACACAGCAACTGAGTACACGTATCGCAATTTCGGGATTGAAATGACGAAGCTCTTCAGAATCCAATTCGTACTTAAATAATATAATAAATACAAGTAACTTTGCATTGGTGTTTTATATTGAAAATTTAAAATAAATCAAAGAAATTGTGGTTTTAATCAGTTTGTGAAGTGTGATTCATTGAATACCGAGAGCGCAGAATCTGGAACAAAACACTTTGAGAGCGTGATTGCATAAATTATGAGTGCTTTACAAGGAGTCAATGAATTATGATAACTTTTATTCAGACCCCTAATCCGAGCGGCGTAGCTACAGGGGGCACGTTCCCTCCTAATTGAATGGCGTAACATAGAAAAAAAATACCACTCCCCATCAAAAGAGGAGAAGAGAGAAAAAGATAAACAGAGAGAAAGAAAGAGAGAGAGAGAGAGAGAGAGAGAGAAAGGGGTGGGGAGAAAAAGAAAGGAAAATGAGAAAGTAACGTAAGAAAGAAAGAAGTGCAAAAGTCTACCCCGTCCCTCTTGATTATCTAATTCTCTCACAATTTATTCATTAAGTAAGACCGGTGTTGCACCCTTCTCCTTGTACCTAATGTTAATGGCCTGACACGCCCTACTCCAATAACTCTTGTTTAAGCAAAATGACAAGGGTGGAAATCCTGGAGGATGGAGGGACGCCCCCACGATTTGAAAAAAAAAGTTAAGGGGCACATTATCAATACCCCTACGATATCAGATCCGGTCATTTGTTCTGCCCAAAATAAATCACTCTAGTTTCCTATCAAACTTTTAAAAGCGTTTTTTTATAAAGAAAATGTCTGGGCCGTCAAAATAGGGGTGCGAAACCGTGCGATGATTGCATGTACCTCGATCCCTTTCCCTTCTTGGAGTAAAACCGTGCATAAAAAAAACTGATGACTCCTTTTTTTTCGCTTGTTAGAAAGCGTCTCCCTTACTTGTGAAGAGAGATTTATGCTAATGTAATTGTTTGAAAAGAAGAAGGGGGGGGGGAAAAAATCGTTGTTGATAATTGTCTTTTCTTGCTTTACATTGTACACTTCATCCTCACTACCAAACCAACTTCAGACCGATTGACCCTTCTCCATTTAGGCTATTGTAACCTTAAATGTAGTAAGTGTCGGTATCGGTGTGACTGGGGTAGGGTAAGAAAACGTATGCGCGTCCATTGAACGATTACGTAATATTCAGCCAGGCGATACACGAGCACAGGGTGGCGGGAAAGTTTGAATAGCTGAGGCAGTGAAAGTATGTGATTGTATGTGCAGGGAGTTTGTATTGGTCCCTGGAATGTGTTGAATGGTACAGGAATGCCGCGAATGGCATGATACGAAAGGAAATGCTGTTCAGCCATGCACAGCCACAAGGACAACATCTTTGTAGAGTTTTCACTGCGGGAAGATACGTCTATGAACGTTTCACATACGAATCCATTGCTAAATATACGACCAGTTTTTACCTTTCTTAGAAATGTAAACCTACCGATAAAAAGACAAAATGACAGGTATATTTCAAGAAGGACGGAGGCGTGCATTTTCTACAGAACGGTTTGGCACTGCAGTAAGCTGGCGGTACAGAAATGCATCATGCAGCGGAGAAACAAGAGTGAGCTGGTAAGTAAAATAATCATCTAATTTTGTATGTTTTGAAAGAACTGCATTTGACATGAATTACACTTCTTAAAGGTACTATTTCCCATTTGCAGGCCAAAAAAATGAAAAAGTTAAATTCCAACTGCATTTGAAAGATAATAGTAATTTAGAACTTCCCTAAAAAAGGTGGGGCTTGAAAATGTCTTCAAGTGGGAAAATAACTACTATTAGTTGTCAAATCGACTTTAGGGCTATAGAGCCCAAAAGTAATAGTCTTGATTTTCAGAAAATTGTACCGAATGGTCATACGTTTTATGCTGCACAAAGATTCAATCAGTTTAATCTTGGCCATCACAAGAAGTGGGTTGTTGATGTAGACAAATACTCATGTACCCTTTACAACTCTTTTCATGTATGTTATTACCAAAGAAGAAAAAAAAACAGTCAGTCACTCAATAGTGTCTGACAGTGAAGTCTAGCAAGTAAACGGGTTTCCTTGCATAATTTGAATATGAGGACACTGCTAACGTTTAAATTTCACAGATAGGACATACATGACATATTCATAATTCCAGCAAAGTTCTACAGAATTTGAGGTTGGCTGCAAAAGGGACATCATGGCCCGAATTCACAAAGCAAGGTTTGAGCTCAAACCTCCTTTTGTTTCGCCAAACCTCCCTTTGTTATTTACAAACCAGGTTTGTAAATAACAAAAGGAGGTTTGGCGAAACAAAAGGAGGTTTGAGGTCAAACCTTGGTCTGAGCTCAAACCTTGCTTTGTGAATTCGGGCCAGTATCTTTAAAGTAGCAGGAAACTCGGAAGAAATTAATTGACCTACAACTGTAAATAATGAACGTAAACTGAATATTTTATTATGTTTGAAGTTAGAATGAAATCCTTAGACAACAGACCGTCTGTTTGGAGCCAAAATGGTATTAACTCTATATAAAGGATATTCATTAACACGTACCCTCCTGACTCCAAACAGACGAGCTAATCTAATGCAAAATTGTGAGACGGTAATAAATAAGACGTCGATTAATGATAATGGTGCTATTAAAGTTTGATTAGGAATAGGGAGCATTCTTGGTTAGGGTTACATTTAATTGTTTAGGTCTTAGTGAAAGTGATTTGATTCCGTCATTGAAATATAACCAGTAATATATATTTGCCTGTGGAATTTTATACCGGATCTCTTTCACAAAATATAAATTTGTGATTCGGAACTGTTGAAAATGGATTCGCACGAATAATTATGAAGGAGTATTAAACCTATATACCTTTTTGCGCCAATCGAAGTCTCACAATTTCCATAATATTAATGGCGACCCCGGTGTATTTCATTTCATGAACCAACAGCATTTGGATACATGTATATTTATGGAATAAAATCTTATTCGTTAGATACGTGTGGGGTGAAACTAGAAGACACTTGGTGGATAAAAACCTTGTACATGCAGATATAAATGTGTGTACATGTTGTAGTGTCATATTGCAATATTTTTCCTTAGATAATCAGCAAAACATGTACTTCAATTAATCATTTATGAAAAATGTTTAAGTAAGTATGTTCAATGTTGTTTTGCTTGAGTGAATTAAGTCAGAGACATTAGAATTTAGTTTTGAATGGGTTTTATTTTGTCATCCTTGGTATACAGTAAAAGAGGGTGTAAATAAAAAGTTGAATCTGCTGTGTTATATTTTTTAAACAGAAAAGCGATGAAAGGTTTTAAAGTTAAAATTGACAAAATGTTTGTTCTTAATCATAAGATATTAAGCTTATTAAGCTGCATGAAGCCATTTGTGCTCCCTTAATTTTTATGAACGTACTCTGCATTTTCAATTCAGGCCTTGTTTCAACGTGTCCCCTTTGGCTAGAGAATTGAAACAGATATAAAAACTAAATCAGTAATGATCCAGTCTGATTGGAAACCAATCTTGATATATTGACGTCACAATGACCTTTCACCCTTGTACATGCAGAGCCTAACCCACCCATTGATGAGGTGATTCAGATGGGCGTGGTTTCGAGGTTTCTACAAGCTAAAACTAAGAGTGTCCTCCAGGTATGAGCAACGCATTGTTTTTCTGTTCTTGCCCTTAAATCATTTTCCTATCTCCCAGAATCTTATTTTTCTTTTCATTCCTTCCTTCTTATATGCAGCTTGCATATAATGTTTCTGTGTTTCTGTCTCTCTCTCTCTCTCTCTCTCTCTTCCTATGTTGCAACGTAGTTATGTTGCTATTCCTCTCTCTTAAGTGCTTTTCTTGTCGTAGAACAAATATGCCATCTCTTAAATTGTTCATTCTGCTCCCATACGTTTTACTTACTTTTTCAATGCAGTATGCATTACACTAAATGTCAATTTTGTTCTTGTCATATAGTTTGAAGCTGCCCGGGTCCTTACAAACATTGCATCTGGTACCACCGCTCAGACGGGCACTGTCATAGATGCAGGTGCTGTTCCAATCTTTACACAACTGCTTCAATCCCCATACGACGATGTCCAAGAACAGGTGAGATAATCAATATTACATTCTAGCTCACATCACTAGCCTTCAGTAGGTACATAATCACTAAATATAGAAAAAGGTGAAATTCATGCAAAAGTCATCAAACAAAATAATGTCATCATCCACCTCGTCGTTACTATTAAATTGGAAGAAAGGAAGTAATGCTGGAGAGTTATTTATTTTCAATAGAGAGTATGCAATTCACAAGAGTCGATTGAGTTGGGGAAAAGGTACGCTCGTCGCCCACATCCCCCATCCACGCGATGTGGAGCCCATAAATAGATTTGTCTTGCTAACATGCATGGATTGAAAAAGGGTTAGGAATAGTTTGGAATGCCCCCCCCCCCTTGACACCAAGGTACAGATACACCTCCGATATAGCATTCACCATATTGGCATCTCAATCACTTTGAAAATGGCAATTTGACATTGTATTTTTTGCGGCATTTCCATTTCCAAACTATCTTTGAATAAAACGTACATTTTGAGAGATATGCTAAACAATACTACCTTGAAGTGGGTCACCCAAAAATAAAATTATCCTGAATTTCAGAAATGTAGAAAGGTGTAAACAGGCACACATTATTTTGCAGGGGGTGTCTAATGCCTCTTGCTTGAATATCAACTTCCCCCCCCCCCCTTTTTTTTCTCGTCGGACTGTTGTCGGTCTGTTGTCGATCTCGTTGGACTGCGGTATAAATGCTAAAGGTTTAATTGAAGCATGTGAAAGGGATATATTTTTGTATAAAGAAAGCATTCTTATTTATCTTTTTAAATTTTCAGAATGAGCCTGGATTGCAGCTATATCGGTGATTGCAGTTAATGTTACATCCCAAAATGAAAAGCATCTAGGAGACCAGACGTCAAAGGGAGAACACGTGCAGGCACGAAAGTGGGACGCCTTTTTACTAGACGTGATGGGGCCACTCAACTCTTGATGACTTTATACAGTGCTGTGGGCCATTCAAATTATGTGCAACAAGGTAGGAACATTATTTCCCCTTAAATGCCTTTGGGTAAATCTCAATTCCTTGATATCATATAACATCTTGAGACTTGAGATTTCAAAGTGAACTTTATGACTAGTATTTACAAAACAAAACACGATGTAGACGAGCAACACAAAGCACAAAGTCAAAAAATTTGTAATAATTAAACATACAAATTCAGCTCGATAAAATAAATCTCAATACCTTTGACATCTTGAGACTTGATATTGCAAAGTGAAGTTTATTCATTTATTTGAGTATAATTTACATAAGTAATTACACAAAAATACTGTACAAAAGACAATAGTAATAAAAAGTCATTAAAAATAGTACATTCAAAACAAAACAATAGATACAGTAACAACTTTAAATCAAAGAATATTGATGGTGGGATAACGGAAGTGGCTAATGGATGTGAAAAGAATAAAGGTTTTATGATTTGATTTCAGCAAATTCATGGAATCCTTCCCCGACCTTTTAAGTGACAATACTTAGTTGTTTTGTTTTAATGATCAGTTATTCAATGAAGATACCAATAAATTTGTATTTTACCTGTTCATATGCTTGTATTTATCTATTTTTTTTTGCTGCTGTTATTTTTTTTATTCTTACCAAACAGGGCCTCATTGAAGACCGCCATATTGGTGATTATGTGTCACTCTGTATAAATATCAGAAATAAATAGATAAATAAATACTACCTCAGTAACATACTGGCAGACACCAAACTGACTCTGAACCGATCATTGCTGTTGTAGTAATATCATTTTTTTTCCCAGTCTGTAGTCGGTCCATTGTCGGTCTGTTGTAGGTCTTGTTGGACTGGGGCATAAATGGTAAAGATTTGAAATAGTTGAATTCAGGCATGTGATAAGGATATACTTTGATATAAAGAAAGCATTCTTATTCATTTTTTTTAATTTTCAGAATGAGTCTGGCTTGCAGCTATATCGGTGATTGCAGTTGATGTTACTTCCCAAAATGAAAGACATCTAGGAGACCAGACATCAAAGTGAGAACACATGCAGGCACGGAATGATGGACGCCTTTTTTATGATGGACCACTCTACTCTTGATGACTTTATACAGTGCTACGGGCCATTCAAATTATGTGCAACAAGGTAGGAACAGTTTTTGCTCTTAAATGCCTTTGGGTAAATCTCAATTCCTTGTGCCTTGAGATTTCAAAGTGAAGTTTATGACTAGTATTTAAAAAACAAAACACGATGTAGATGAGCAACACAAAGTCAAACAATTATTGATAATTAAACATACACATTCAGCTTGATATACAGTTCACAAGAATTGTTTAGTGCGAAAGCTCAAATTATAGTCGACATAAATGGGAAAGGACATGTGTCTCCCCCCCCCCCCGCTATTTATGAGGACCGCTATTCATAAGGACCGCTTTTCATAATTTGAGAAAAGGGTCATTATTCTAACCATCAGCACATGAATGAAGCAGTAGAGAGGGGGTTTTACACAATATTCAATCTTGTCGTAAATATACAATATTGCACGAAGTTAGATTTTCAAGATTTTAAGCCAAATCAGATACGATTTTGTGACCGTAAGGCATTTTGCGAACGGTGATGTCCCCTGTATTATGTCTTTTTAAAAGTATATTTTTCTTTTTAGCTTTGATAATTATATAGAGACATTCCCATAAACTTGCTTATATAGTTCCCCTGCTCCAGTGATTACAAAAAAACAAAAACAAAACATAACTCACGATTAATCCTATCGTAATTTGTCCCCCTTGTGGGAAATCTTGCCCCCCCCCCCCTCCCCTTAACTGAGAGTAAAACTTATGACAATTTATTTTGGTAACAAGACGCTATATTTTACCCCCAAAAAACACCTACCCCCCCCCCCCCCCCCCTCGCCGAAATAAATATAAATGTCCTACATATGAATGTTCGAATCTTCATCATGAAATTATAGGCGTAGGCGGCGGGGTTAAGATTAATAATATGGTTTTAAAACAACTATAAAACAAACAATCTATTCCTGTTCTCAATGTGTATGAAGAAATGACAGGTGGTCTGGTTTATTATGATGTGTTTGTTCTGTAATTATCTTTCTTGGTTCGGTTCACTGGCGTACTGATAAGGGGGGGGGGGTGGGGAGTTAACCTCCCAAATAAATTTCAAATGTGGTTAATTTCTAATTCGATACCAGTGATTTACAAATGATGCTGAAATGACAGGGTTTTTCCTGGTTTTTCCTGGTTTTTCATTAACTGTTGCCCATCACACCAGTGGCGGAATTCCCCACTTTTTCCCCCTTTTACATAGGACCAGTACCCCTTTTCTTTTTTGATAACTGTCCTTTACCTCTCTTTTCATCTCTGGTGAGTGCTTGCAAATGTAGATCGAGTCACAAACTAGCTTAGGCTGTTTGGGGCATCCCCCGAGCACGGAGAAGATATTTCCAGGGCCAGAAGACCCGCACTGGCTAGATAACAGACGCGAAAGGGGCAGAACCCTTAAGAAGTTCACTCGAATTTTATTGATTAAAATAATTAAATATCAAAACGAATCTCACTCGGGTCCCTCCAGAACGAAGGCTCACTAACGAACGTGGTTGCCTAGATCGGACCTGAAACTGGCTTAGGCTGTTGGGGGCATCCCCTACAAAGCTCACTCGAACTTTATTAATTAAAATAATTTAATAACAAAACGAATCTCTCTCTGGTCCTTCCAGAACGAAGGCTCCATAAAGAATGTGGCTGCCTAGATCGGGCCACAACTTGGCTTAGGGTGTGGGGGCACTCCCCTGCCCCCAAGCACGGATAAGAGATTTCCAGGGCCAGAAGACCCGCACTGGCTAGATAACAGACGCGAAAGGGGCAGTACCCATAAAAAAATCACTTCGAATTTTATTGATTAAAATAATTAAAGAAAAAAACGAATCTCACTCGGGGTCCCTCCAGAACGGAGGCTCCCTCAGGTATTTGGCTGCCTAGATCGGGCAGCAACCTGGCTTAGGCTGTGGGGCCATCTCCTGAGCACGAAAAAGAAATGTCCAGGGCCAGAAGACCCCCACTGGCCAGATAACAGACTCGAAAGGGGCAGTACCCATAAAAAAATCACTTCGAATTTTATTAATTAAATAAAAAAAACGAATCTCTCTCGGGGTCAGTCCAGAACAGAGGCTCCCTAAGGAATGTGGCTGCCTAGATCGGGCCACAATCTGGCTTAGCCTGAGCATGGAGAAGAGATTTCCATTGCCAGAAGACCCGCACTGGCTAGATAACAACCGCGAAAGGGGCAGTACTTGTAAGAAGTTTACTCGAATTTTATTAATTAAAAAATTAAATAACAAACATATCTCTCTCGGATCTCTCCATAACAGAGGCTTCCTTAGGTATTTGGCTGCCTAGATCGGGCAACAACCTTGCTCAGGCTGTGCGGGCATCTCCCGAGCACGGAGAAGAAATGTCCATTGCCAGAAGACCCGCACTGGCTAAAAAACAGACGCGGAAGGGGCAGTAACCTCAAAAATATCACTCGAATTTTATTGATTAAAATAATTAAACATTAAACGAATATCACTCGGTGTCCCTCCAGAACAGAGGCACCCTTAGAAATGTGGCTGCCTAGATCGGGCCAAAACCTGGCGTAGGATGTGGGAGACATCCCCCCGAACACAGAGAAGAAATGTCCAGGGCCAGAAGACCCGCACTGGCTAGATAACAGACGCGGAAGTGGCAGTAGCCCTAAAAAGTTCAATCGAATTTTATTGATTAAAATAATTAAATATTAAACGAATCTCACTCGGGGTCCCTCCAGAACGGAGGCTGCCTAAGAAATGTGGCTGCCTAGATCGGGCCACAATCTGGCTTAGCTTGAGCACGGTGAAGAGATTTCAATTATTAGAAGACCCGCACTGGCTAAATAACAGGAAGGGGCAGTACCCTTAGAAATATAACTCGAATTTTATTTATTAAAATAACCAAATAACAGATCGAATCTCTCTCGGGGCCACCCAGAATGGAGGCTCCCTAAGAAATTTGGCTGCCTAGCTCGGGCAACAACCTGGCTCAGGCTATGGGGCATCTCCGGGGCACGGAGAAGAAATTTTCAGGGCCAGAAGACCCGCACTGGCTAGATAACAAACGCCAAAGGGGCAGTATTCTTAAGAAGTTCACTCGAATTTTATTAATTGAAATAATTAAAGAAAAAAAAAAACGAATCTCACTCGGCGTCCCTCCAGAACGGAGGCTGCCTAAGGAAAGTGGCTGCCTGTATCGGGCCATAATATGGCTTAGCCTGAGCACGGAGAAGGGATTTCCATTACCAGAAGACCTGCACTGGCTAGATATCAGACGCGAAAGGGGCAGTACTCTTAAAAATATTACTCGAATTGTATTAATTAAAATAACCAAAACGAATTTCTCTCGGGATCCCTCCATAACGGAGGCTCCCTAAGGAATATAGCTGCCTTGCTCGGGCCACAACCCGGCTCAGGCTTTTTTTTTTTGGGGGGGAGGGGGTGCATCTACCCCCCCCCCCCCCGAGCACGGAGAAGAGATGTCAAGGGCAGAAACCCGCACTGGCTAGATAACAGACGCGGAAGGGGCAGTACCCTAAATAGTTCACTCGAATTTTGGGGTCCCTCCAGAACGGAGGCTCCCTAAGGAATGTGGCTGCCTACAGTTTGTACGTCTTTTCGGATAAAAAAAAACCCTTCCTTTTCTTGTATCTGTTACTCTTCACCACTGATCAGTGCCCCTTTTTTGAGTTCTGCACGTGAGCCTTTTCCTTTCTATTAAAAATTACCATGTTTCCTTCGGATAAGTGCCTCTTTTCCTCTTTTATATGAACCTCTCCCACTTTCCGAAATGCACCTCTTAAGATCTGATAAATGCCCCTATTAATATCTGATAGGTGCCCTTTTCCTTCAACAGATTCCTATTTCCATTCTCACAAGCGCCTTCTTCATATCTGTTGAGTGTCCCTTTGCAGGTGCAAGAAGTGCCATTTCACCTCTGCTAATAATCCTTTTTACTTTGACACGAGCAGCTTTTCTTTTTTTTTATAACTGTCTTTTTCCCTTTTTTCCTTTCTTCATAGCATGCACCCCTTATTCATGGCGACTTAGAGCCCTTTTGTCTATAATTTTCCCTAGAGCTCGCTCGCATTTATAGATAGTTATAATCATGTTACTTATAAAAAAGGACTTTTCAGTCTTTCTTCA
Source organism: Strongylocentrotus purpuratus (assembly GCF_000002235.5). Classification (NCBI taxonomy): domain Eukaryota; kingdom Metazoa; phylum Echinodermata; class Echinoidea; order Camarodonta; family Strongylocentrotidae; genus Strongylocentrotus; species Strongylocentrotus purpuratus. Next base: position 18,857,946 of record NW_022145607.1, on the reverse strand, counting down.
TTAGATTGGGCTTATTAATACTCATCACGGTTTGTTTTTTGCACTGGGACCTCACAAATCTTAAAAATTTTGCTCGCTCGCCTCTCTCGCCCTAAGATTAATATATAGACCATCACACCAACTGCAAAGTATGTTGCTTAATTAAGCAGTATCTTGTACAACGTAAATAAAAACATTGATTTCATCCCTGATAGTGTAATCACAATCGTGACGATGTAGGACTATATACCAATGTCTAAAAATGGGATATGTTTTTTGATGTTTCCCTTTGTAGGTGCCCCTTTTGGGTTTGTGCCCCGCTCCCCTATTTTGGAAGACGCTCCGCCGCCACTGCATTATGCTATTTGGTGGTGATACGGATTTTGGTCTGACCCCCCAATTTTTTTATTTTGTTTGCTCATTACGCCACTGTGTTTCATGACAACTCACGTCAGCTTTACTCTTCGTTTGTTTTGTTACCTTTATCGTATTTTATTTTGTATTTTTACTATAAGCTATTTTCTACAAAATCCTTATTGTCGTATAAACAATTACTAGTTTCTGAAATATCAAACTAATTCCTTAAATAACTATGATAATGGGCCTGCTTGGTCTACTTAATGTCTCAGTGGCGTAGCCTGGATAAGATCAGTCGAGAGCAGGGTGGTGGGGTAAGATCTCCCACAAGGAGGATAAACTTTTTTTCGTCACCACAGGAGCGGGGGATGTCTCTATACAATCATCAAAGATAAAAGATAAAATATAACTACTTTAAAACAAGACAAATATGCAAGGCCATATACCCCCCCCCCCCCCTAATGGCTACGCCATAGCCGTTGGGTCGTCCTCCATCCAATATCTCCCTTTGTTATAAGCATTTTGTTTATTGCTTTGGCCTATTTAGTTTTATGAATAGCGACCCTCATTTCGTGTTATGAATAGCGACCCTCATTTCGTGTTATGAATAGCGACCCTCATTTCGTGTTATGAATAGCGACCCTCATTTCGTGTTATGAATAGCGACCCTCATTTCGTATAATGAAAAGCGACCCTCTTCTCGTTTCATGAATAGCGACCCTCTTTTCGTTTTATTAATAGAGACCCTTATTTCGTACTATGAATAGCGGTACTTACGAGTAGTGACCCCAAATGTAAATTATGAATAGCGCCCCGTCTTCGTGCTTACGAATAGCGACCCCGATTTCGTGTTATGAATGCTAGTCCTTACGAGTAGTGACCCTCAATGTGAATTTATGAATAGCGGTCCTTATGAATAGCGACCAGACCCTGCTCAACCCGACCCAGAGTATTCAGTGTTTCTGTTTCCTAATTCAAAGAGTTACGGAAATATCCAGAGAATTTCGAGTAAAAAAAATATAGACATTCAATAAAAATGTACAAATTGTTAACTAATATTAGATACTTCAAAGCATTCATAAAAGTTATGAAAATAAAATTGAATTTCATACAGGTTTGTTACGGAATGATATAGAAAGTTATTATTTTGTGCACTTTGTTTTCTTTTCTTTACTTTTCCTCTCCCGGCTGCGGTTGAGCTGGACTAGGAGGTGGCGGTGGACTGGACGGACCGCTGTAGGGAGGACTCGGCATCCCCGGCAGTCACAGCGGGACAAGTTCCGACGTCGGCGGCGTCAGGTCGGCACGGTCGATCGTCGTCATACAAGCCAAGTATGCAGGCATCGGGGAGTGGGACGGCTGACACCGGTTCGGGGATATCGTGATTAGAAAGCTCTCCGATGCGCAGTCGGGGGGCGATAGATCGTGGTGGCCTTTCCTGTAATGGTGGACCCTAATTGTCAATGATTTTACTCATTCAAATTCATGCAGAATCATGCAAATTCTAGTATACGTGTTAGACATACATCAGTGGCGTATCCAGATATTGGTGATCCAGACTGGCGGACGCCCCCATCTCTAGAAGGCACAGGAATTTTGAATCCACAATATGCAGGGATTGTGCATCACACAGGGCTGCCTAGATAATTATGTCAGGCTTCCCGACTAGAGAGGATCCTGTCTCCTGCTCATTATTATATGGATATGCCACTGTTTATTATGGAAAGTCCAAGGAATTCGGTCGCTAATTATTGTAGTCCCACAAGTTACTAAGTATTGTGGTGTTCTTAACCACATTGGCCTACATGTAAAATGTATAATTTCCTTCATATTATTTGGTCTGATCTAAGCTCTTAATTGAATAGTCAAACACGATAGCAAATACAATGTATTTTCGAAAATTCATCTAGTAAGGGCAATTCCAATCGCATTATGTGTCACCTATTAAAATGAGCGAACTTGGCAATGACGTATTTCAAATCCGAATATTTTCTATGGGAAATACAATAGCTTTGTCTGAACCAGAAGATATAGCAAGGTAATACAGTCATCAGATAAAGGTAAATATTTATATTTGGCAACATATAGGACAAAATATGCTTGGATTTGCCGAAATTAATTGTTTTAGATTCTAGGATAACCATCCCACGGATGGACTACCCTACAGGCCCCAGGTTTATAGGATTAAATTTGTAGATATTGGACATTTAAATTTGTCGGTAATTGGTGGCTAGTGTTTTTGGTAATCGTTGGCCTCTACACCCCCCCCCCCCCCCCACTTAAAAAGGTCTAGTTAGTTGACATCTGTGTTTATTTAGTATTATTTGTTATTGATGTACTTTGCTCTAACATTTATTGCTTATAAATGATTTACAGAGTAAGATAACCACTTACTGTTACACAACCGCGCTATCCCAATCGTTTCAGAATACCTCACTGACTTTACAAAGGGCAAATTGAAGTTCTTATAATTATGGAATGTTTTCCAACGAAAGGCTTTGAACACCATAAACTAAAACTAAGTCTCTTTGTCGACGATCGTTTGCTCACCTCCGACTTTGTCTGCTTTTGATAGATTGACACATTCACATTTTGATAAAGGATCATCCACGATTAACATATTTTTTTGCCTATAAAGGCGTTAGTGGTTTGACAAAAACAAAGAATTCGAACTGAGGAAAGTGACGACCACAGGAGTCAATTTTGTTTGCTGTTTGTAGTGAAATAAGCAGTGAGTATTAAAATTCGTCATTTTCAAACAAAGACCAATAGCAATAGACAATGGAAATTTGTAGTATCATTTTTCTTGATGTTAATGTTTGTTCTGGTCAACGTCCTGGTACGATCCTTCCTTATTTAATCATATAATGAGACATATTTTTTGTTCCTATCGTACCTAAATGATTGCAGGTCTTGTTATATTATTTTATTATATTGTAAGAGTGAATAATTGTACAAACTATATGTTTATATATACACAGTACGTCCAAGAAAAAAAGAAACCGAGACTTATTGATGTTTCATCATAACTTAATCACAATTAAAACTAGAAATTTAATTCGTCATGGGGACGAATTAGGTGGTCTGTCTTCAAGTCTTATGATGTATTATAATATTTACTATATTGAGAAAGGGAGAAGTTATATAGACATGTAAACAATGATGATCATGATGATGATGATGATCTTGATAGTAATGGGGATGACGATGATGATGATGATGATGATCATGATGATGTTGATGATTATCATCAAGAGACCACGATGACATCAGACTGAAAAAAATGAGAGAACATTTAGATAGTATATAGTCTCAGCTACAACATACTTAAAAATCAACAAAAATCAAGCCGAAATAACGGCGATATTGCTCGCAAAAGACAAGAATGTAGAATCCAGATTTCAGAAAAAGTCATCTCCCATAAGGATTACACGCAAAAAGTAATGGATCTAGTGATAATAGGGTAATAATAAAGTAAATATGGTTGTTTATTACATTATTTGCGATTGTACGTGTTTTAATATTCAAAGGAGATGGTAGAGTGAATGGTCAAAAAGAAAAAAAGTGAAGAAAAAAAATTGTTGGAGACGCCCGGACTCGAACCAGGGACCTCGAGGTCGGAAGTCAAGTGCGTTATCGATATACCAAAACATTTCCCATAGAGATTACACGTAAACGGAAAATGGAATGCACAAATCCCACTTTGTAATTGAAATATGAGCATGATCCCGGCATCTGATCGAAAAATAAAGGGCACACTTGTGATAGCTTATTGTCTCAGCTACAACATACTCAAAGTTCAGCGTAAACAAAGCTAAAACGACGGAGATATTGCTCGCAAAAGACAGGATGTAGAATCCAGTTTTGAGAAAAAGTCATGTCCCATAGAGAATACACGCAAAATGTGAAAAATTGACATGCCTCCTTTAATCGCAAAAATACGCCATGATGCCTTTGTCAAAATGAAATATCGTGTTGACTGCATTTGTAGAGAATTGTCTCAGCTAGATCATATCAAAATTTGAAAGAAAATTGATCAATATTGACAGAGATACAGTCTATTTTCCAGAAATCTGCTGACGTCATAATATGCAAATTGAAATTTTGAGTTGGGAGGCCATTATGATGACGTCATGAGTTAATTGAGGGTCAAATGAGACATGAATTCATATCTCCAACTCATGCTTTTTCCAACCATGATATAAAAATTGGGGGTCAATGGACTATCTGAAGAGCTATTTTGATTTTTAAAATGGCATGTTTTTGATCAAATTTGCATTATATTGCCCATAGCAGCACGCGCGGATTTTGAACTTTGACGCGCGCTCACGGCCTTATGAAAGGTCAAGAGTGACTGAAATTAATGTAAATTGTCATTTACGGTAAGAGGAATCTAAATCATGTAAAAAAAATTAAATTTGACTTTTTACGCGCGCTGTGAGCGCGCGCAACGCGCGCGGGGACACTTACGGACGGAAAATTTTGAAATGCTTAAAATGACCTGAAACGTGTGCAAACAAAATTTGGGACGAATTGGAGCATTTTAAAAATTTTAAGCGGGCGTACGTGCGCGTCGAGGTGCGCGCACGGATTTTGTTGACATTTTTAGTTGACCTTTGACCGGAAGTTGATGTATACTAAATATGGTTTATTTTTGATTACTCGTTATTGAGATATGATAATGACCTGATTTTTACAAAATGGCGCCTGGATTACGTCACGATGACCCCATGAACTTGAAAAAGGTTTCGGGAACTTCATATCATAGGGCCTGATGACTAGCAGAAATTTGAAGGAAATTGACCAGGTCGAGTTCGAGTAAACGTATACACAAAAAAAGTGTACGGAATAAATAAAAATAAATAAAGAAAGAATAAAGAATAAAGAATAAAGAATAAAGAAAGAAAATTCTAACGAAATCAATAGGTGATCTGTCATCGACAGACCACCTAATGAATAAATGACACATATTTGTAAAGCTTAAGCTCCGGTCTTTCATTTGATACATCTCATATGATGTATTTATCACGCATAAGTGATTAAAATCAATTTAAAGAGAGGGAACCCAAAGTCATTTGGCGGACGGAATGTGAAGTTCAAAGAGAAAATCACTTTTCCAGACAGTTTAGTTTCTGCCCTTTCATATGACACCTCAATCAGGAAAAATGAAACAAACAAAAATGAATAACAAAGTTCTTTTTGTTTAAAGTGAATGTGCTTACATGTCCATAATTGTATTAAACGAATTCATTTTCACAGGCTGTCTGCCGTAGCAACAAACAGAATTGACAAAAGACTTAACTCCGTTTCGTCGACAATCAAATCAGCCCTGCATGAAGTCTTTTGAGTTGCCCCCCCCCCCCCCTAAAAAACAAAAATAAACATGGTTTATTACTAATTCGATACCGGCGATTTACATTAATGTTGCTGAAATGACATAATTTTCCAAGATTTTTCCTCACATTTTGAAAGCAAATTAAACCTTTTTTGCGTGTGTTGGTAAATGACAAATTCCTTAATTTACAGTCAGGCAAAAAATATGCCTATTTAGAGGCCCCCCCCCCCCCTACTAACAAAAAATGACTTCCTGGCACCCCAATGCTGGAAAAAACACACATTTTAGGAAACTTCACTTTTTCATGGAGAAATGCTCATTTGTTCTATGCACGTAAGTCAGATTAAGCTGATGATACAACGTTCCCAAATGGTCGATCAGGCGCGTACGCAGGGGGGGGGGTGGGGTGGTTAACCCTCTCCCCCTCTCCCCCTTTGGTATTTTGTATGTGTGCATTTTGAAGGAAAACCTCCCCCTTTGGAGAAAAAAAATTATACCAATGGCTGACCTAAAAAAGGAAAAAAGGTGACCTTACCCCCCCCCCCCCCCAACCGAGCAAAATGTCAAATATTCAAATTTCGAGACCCCCCCCCCCCCTCCCGTAATAAATTTCTGGATCCGCCACTGTGAATAACTGGTAAAATTTTTTGATTATCGTTCTCATCTGTGTTTATTCAGTATTATCTGTTATTGATGTACTTGCTTTAAATGAACAGTTAATCATTAATTAGAACACATCCAGGAACACAACCGCACTATTCTTGACTTATGAAGGGCAGATTGAAGTTCTTTTATTGGATGTCATGCAACGGAGGTCAGTCTCTTTGTCGACGATTATTTGTCTGCTTGTGAAAATTTTACACATTTACATTTTCAAAAAGGATCATCCAAGATTTACATGTATTTTGCCTATAAACGCGTTAGTGGTTTGACAAAAACAAGGATTCAAACTGAGGAAAGTGACGACCACAGGAGTCGATTTTGTTTGCTGTTTGTAGTGAAATAAGCAGTGAGTATTAAAATTCGTCATTTTCAAACAAAGACCAATTGCAATAGACAATGGAAATTTGTAGTACCGTTCTTATTGATGTTAATGTTTGTTCTGGTCAACGTCCTGGTACGATCCTCCCTTATTAAATCATATAATGAGACATATTTTTTGTTCCTATCGTACCTATATGATTGCAGGTCTTGTTATATTATTTTATTATATTGTAAGAGTGAATAATTGTACAAACTATATGTTTATATATACACAGAACGTCCTAGAAAAAACGAAACCGAGACTTATTGATGTTTCATCATAACTAAATCACAATTAAAATGAATAAATGACACATATTTGTAAAGCTTAAGGTCCCGTCTTTCATTTGATACATCTCATATGATGTATTTATCACGCATAAGTGATTAAAATCAATTTAAAGAGAGGGAACCCAAAGTCATTTGGCGGACGGAATGTGAAGTTCAAAGAGAAAATCACTTTTCCAGACAGTTTAGTTTCTGCCCTTTCATATGACACCTCAATCAGGAAAAATGAAACAAACAAAAATGAATAACAAAGTTCTTTTTGTTTAAAGTGAATGTGCTTACAATGTCCATAATTGTATTAAACGAATTCATTTTCACAGGCTGTCTGCCGTAGCAACAAACAGAATTGACAAAAGACTTAACTCCGTTTCGTCGATAATCAAATCAGCCCTGCATGAAGTCTTTTGAGTTGCCCCCCCCCCCCTAAAAAACAAAATTAAACATGGTTTATTACTAATTCGATACCGGCGATTTACATTAATGTTGCTGAAATGACATAATTTTCCAAGATTTTTCCTCACATTTTGAAAGCAAATTAAAACTTTTTTGCGTGTGTTGGTAAATGACACATTCCTTAATTTACAGTCAGGCAAAAAATATGCCTATTTAGAGGCCCCCCCCCCCTACTAACAAACATGACTTCCTGGCACCCCAATGCTGGAAAAAAACACACATTTTAGGAAACTTCACTTTTTCATGGAGAAATGCTCATTTGTTCTATGCACGTAAGTCAGATTAAGCTGATGATACAACGTTCCCAAATGGTCGATCAGGCGCGTACGCAGGGGGGGGGGGGTGGTTAACCCTCTCCCCCTCTCCCCCTTTGGTATTTTGTATGTGTGCATTTTGAAGGAAAACCTCCCCCTTTGGAAAAAAAAAATTATACCAATGGCTGACCTAAAAAAGGAAAAAAGGTGACCTTACCCCCCCCCCCCCCCCCAACCGAGCAAAATGTCAAATATTCAAATTTCGAGACCCCCCCCCAAAAAAAAAAAAAAAAAAAAAAAAGAAAAAAAAAAGTGTCCTCTCATCCCCCCCCCCCCCCCCTCCCGTAATAAATTTCTGGATCCGCCACTGTGAATAACTGGTAAAATTTTTTGATTATCGTTCTCATCTGTGTTTATTCAGTATTATCTGTTATTGATGTACTTGCTTTAAATGAACAGTTAATCATTAATTAGAACACATCCAGGAACACAACCGCACTATTCTTGACTTATGAAGGGTAGATTGAAGTTCTTTTATTGGATGTCATGCAACGGAGATCAGTCTCTTTGTCGACGATTATTTGTCTGCTTGTGAAAGATTTACAAATTTACATTTTCATAAAGGATCATCCAAGATTTACATGTTTTTTGCCTATAAACGCGTTAGTGGTTTGACAAAAACAAGGATTCAAACTGAGGAAAGTGACGACCACAGGAGTCGATTTTGTTTGCTGTTTATAGTGAAATAAGCAGTGAGTATTAAAAATCGTCATTTTCAAACAAAGACCAATTGCAATAGACAATGGAAATTTGTAGTACCGTTCTTATTGATGTTAATGTTTGTTCTGGTCAACGTCCTGGTACGATCCTCCCTTATTAAATCATATAATGAGACATATTTTTTGTTCCTATCGTACCTATATGATTGCAGGTCTTGTTATATTATTTTATTATATTGTAAGAGTGAATAATTGTACAAACTATATGTTTATATATACACAGAACGTCCTAGAAAAAACGAAACCGAGACTTATTGATGTTTCATCATAACTAAATCACAATTAAAATGAATAAATGACACATATTTGTAAAGCTTAAGGTCCGTCTTTCATTTGATACATCTCATATGATGTATTTATCACGCATAAGTGATTAAAATCAATTTAAAGAGAGGGAACCCAAAGTCATTTGGCGGACGGAATGTGAAGTTCAAAGAGAAAATCACTTTTCCAGACAGTTTAGTTTCTGCCCTTTCATATGACACCTCAATCAGGAAAAATGAAACAAACAAAAATGAATAACAAAGTTCTTTTTGTTTAAAGTGAATGTGCTTACAATGTCCATAATTGTATTAAACGAATTCATTTTCACAGGCTGTCTGCCGTAGCAACAAACAGAATTGACAAAAGACTTAACTCCGTTTCGTCGATAATCAAATCAGCCCTGCATGAAGTCTTTTGAGTTGCCCCCCCCCCCCCCTAAAAAACAAAATTAAACATGGTTTATTACTAATTCGATACCGGCGATTTACATTAATGTTGCTGAAATGACATAATTTTCCAAGATTTTTCCTCACATTTTGAAAGCAAATTAAACCTTTTTTGCGTGTGTTGGTAAATGACACATTCCTTAATTTACAGTCAGGCAAAAAATATGCCTATTTAGAGGCCCCCCCCCTACTAACAAAAATGACTTCCTGGCACCCCAATGCTGGAAAAAAACACACATTTTAGGAAACTTCACTTTTTCATGGAGAAATGCTCATTTGTTCTATGCACGTAAGTCAGAATAAGCTGATGATACAACGTTCCCAAATGGTCGATCAGGCGCGTACGCAGGGGGGGGGGTGGTTAACCCTCTCCCCCTCTCCCCCTTTGGTATTTTGTATGTGTGCATTTTGAAGGAAAACCTCCCCCTTTGGAAAAAAAAAATTATACCAATGGCTGACCTAAAAAAGGAAAAAAGGTGACCTTACCCCCCCCCCCAACCGAGCTAAATTTCAAATATTCAAATTTCGAGACCCCCCCCCCCCCCCCCAAAAAAAAAAAAAAAAAAAAAAAAAAAAAAGTGTCCTCTCATCCCCCCCCCCCCCCCCTCCCGTAATAAATTTCTGGATCCGCCACTGTGAATAACTGGTAAAAATTTTTGATTATCGTTCTCATCTGTGTTTATTCAGTATTATCTGTTATTGATGTACTTGCTTTAAATGAACAGTTAATCATTAATTAGAACACATCCAGGAACACAACCGCACTATTCTTGACTTATGAAGGGTAGATTGAAGTTCTTTTATTGGATGTCATGCAACGGAGATCAGTCTCTTTGTCGACGATTATTTGTCTGCTTGTGAAAGATTTACAAATTTACATTTTCATAAAGGATCATCCAAGATTTACATGTTTTTTGCCTATAAACGCGTTAGTGGTTTGACAAAAACAAGGATTCAAACTGAGGAAAGTGACGACCACAGGAGTCGATTTTGTTTGCTGTTTGTAGTGAAATAAGCAGTGAGTATTAAAAATCGTCATTTTCAAACAAAGACCAATTGCAATAGACAATGGAAATTTGTAGTACCGTTTTTCTTGATGTTAATGTTTGTTCTGGTCAACGTCCTGGTACGATCCTCCCTTATTAAATCATACAATGAGACATATTTTTTGTTCCAATCGTACCTATATGATTGCAGGTCTTGTTATATTATTTTATTAAATTGTAAGAGTAAATAATTGTACAAACTATATGTTTATATATACACAGTACGTCCTAGAAAAAGCGAAACCGAGACTTATTGATGTTTTTATCATAATTTAATCATTATTAGTTGTAAAGCTTAAATCCTCCTCTGACATGTGATACAACTGATATCGGATGCATCTATCACGCATGAGTGATTAAAATCTGATCTAAGGGAGGGAACCAAAAGGTCATTTGGCGGACGGTATCTGAATTTAAAGCAATGCTTACATTTCCATAATTGTATTAAACGAATTCGTTTTCACTGGCTGCCTGCCGTATAAACAAAGAGAATTGACAAAAGACTTAACTCCGTCTCGTCGACAATCAGCCATCATGAACTTTTTCATCTATGGCTGATCGTCAACGATAGGAGTTAAGTCTTTTATTATATTTTTCATTATTTTAATTATTATTTGTTTTTTTAATCATTATTATTATTATTATTGTGAATATTATCATTATTATCATTGTTATCATTATTTTTGGTTATATTATTATTAATTTCATTATTAATAATACTATTGCGATTATTGTTATTTTCTGTAGCATTTGTTTAAATATGTATTATTATTATCCTATGTAAACTCAACGTAAATAACTATTTAAGTTTTGCAGTGATAGTCAATATGTGAATATGAATCACAAAGCTCACATGATTGTTGGTTGTTAAAGCTAGAAACCTATTCACGATCATCATAGTTTGTTGATTTTATGATGAATAAAATAACCAAATTTCCTATGCTACGTATTATATTTAAATAAATAATATAGTCAGTGAAGTTCATCCATATAAGAATATTATTTTTGAGCTTTTTAACAATTTAAGAAATAAAAAAGGCACTAACCAAAATGAAGATCAATGTTATATTTATATACATGAAATTCAACATGATGGATCAATGGTAAATATCCTTTTGTGTCTTATTCTGTTCTTGTAAATACTTGAATTATTTTCATTTATGTCACTATCTAATGTCTGTTTGACAAATTTGATTTAATGAAACAAAATTACATCATATTATTAGAGTCACTGTGTTATTAACATAAGTCCTAACTCAAATGTATAAAAAGACATAGAGAGAAAGGAATTTTCACTGTCGAGCGATGGCAAGTGAGATACATCTGAGATTTTCCGACGAGAACGCGGATCCACGTGGCGGCCCCCTCCCCAGCCCTAAACACTGTTTAAAAATAGGATGATAACGTAAATTAAACCTCTAAAACCCCCCCCCCCCTCAAAAAAAAAAAGTATTTTTGGCCACAACAACAAAAATTATTGGTTCTCCTCTCCATGACCCCACCCCTACCCCCCCCCCGCTTATTCACCGGCCGGCTGAGTCGGCGCTAAATTTGTTCTCAAGATTTGGCCCCCCCCCCCCTTGTCGCCGGCTGGATTCACCCCTGGAATACTACTTCTACTACTATCACTACTATCTCTACTACTACTTCTACCACTTCTACTACTACTAGGACCAAATCAAGATATTCGGCCAAGGATCACTTTGCCTGTTATGCTACTGTTCAGATATAAATTATGATCATATTTTGTGTACATACTACAGGAATTACACAATGAGAGTCGGCATTATCACCTGCGTGAACTGCATGACCTGTATGTTCGTAGTTGCTTTGACGATGGGAGGGCCAATCAGAAGACAAGCTGCTCAGTCAGGTATGTTGATTTTTTTATGCATGTTTTACAAAGCATAAGGAAGATTGTAACATGACCATTTCTGGTAGGAGCTTGAGTACTGTATATGAATTCAGGCCCTCCCTCTCTCTTTTTCTCTTTCTCTCTCTCTCTCTTTCTTTTGTCTCCCCCCTCTCTCTCTCTCTCTGTCTCTCTCTCTCTCTCTCTCTTTGTCTCTCTTTCTCTCGATATATATATATATATATAGAGAGAGAGAGAGAGAGAGAGTTCTGAACTTTATTAACGGCTGCACGTGACAACAAGAGCTCTGCAAAACCTTGTCAATTGCGCAATTTTTCTCACTTCGGCAAATATTTTCACCTTCATTTTGTGTCACCATTATCATCACTTCCATCAAGGTAACGTTGTTGAGGTCCGAAAAATTGTCTCTTCGTTGTTTATTCTTCATGTTTATGTAACTTTGTCTGTTTGGAGCCACAATGCATTGATCCATATTACTTTGAAAAGGAGTTAACGCCCTTGCGACCCCAAATAGGAGACATGTTATTTGTGTCTGTTAATATGTGTGTATATTAGTATCACATATTCCATTAGGAATAATATGAAGTATTAGCCCTGCATTGTTAGTAAAAAAAACATGACCTAGACCTTTTTCTCTTTACTATTTTTATATACAAATTTTTTTGGGGGGAGGGATAGTATCTATACAAGTGTATGTACTAATACTTCCTTTGTTAATAATCATGATTGTTAATAAAGTGATATTATAGTAATAATGACTGCTATGAGAGACATAGTTGTTTTTAAACGCTCAAGGGGAGGTTACATCGTGCTATGATAGCACGATGTAACCTCCCCGAGAGCCTTAAAAAACACCTATGCTTCAAATATTAAAGCAGTCATTATAACTTGTATATACCTAAAAGGGTCATAGAATACATAGACGACTTACCAATCATGGTAATCAAGTTTGTTAATAGGGTGTCTGATCGCGCACCACTCGAGTTTGTGTGCTAAAATTCTTCCCACTGAGATTGCACGCATATACGTACAATGCCACAACCGGTCAATAGTCTTTTGAAAAGTGCCCTAGGGCATTTTTCAAAAGACTATTGACCGGTTTTGGCATTTTACGTTTCTTTATGGGAATGGCTAAAATCACGACTCCAATTTCGATCAACCAGGTGGCTGGATTTCTAAAGTGAGGTATATAATGAAACATATATCTTTCTCTCTATATCTTCCTCTCACATCTATTGCTCCTGTTTCATATTGTTTTGAGCACACACCCCCCCCTCCCACCCCCTCTTTGGACTCTATGGTTTGGATCAACTCTCATTGAAATAGGCGTATAAAGGTCCCTTCTCTATACAGGGCGTCCCAGAAAAAACGAAACCGAGAAGTATCGATCTTTTATCATAACTTAATCACAACCATAATTAATAAATGATACATATTTGGAAAGCTTAGAGCCTCCTCTTTCAGTTGATGCTACTCAGATGATGCATATTTCATGCATGAGTGATTAACAGCAATTTGAAGGAAGGAAACCAAAAAGACATTTGGCGGGCGGTATCTGAATTTCGAAGAAAAATTCACATTTCTAGAAAGTTGAGTTTCTGCCCTTTCATATGACACCTCAATCAGGAAAAATGAGCGAGGAATAACAAAGTTCTGTTTGTTTAAAGTAGCCATTTTCATAATTTTAACAAACGAATTCGTTTTCACTGGGTGCCTGCCGTAGCAAAAAGCAGATTTGACAAAAGACTAAACTCCGTTTCGTTGACAATCAGCCATGCATGAAGACTCTCGTCTACGGCTGATTGTCAACGAAACGGAGTTAAGTCTTTTGTTAATTTCGTTTATTGATACGGCGGGCAGCCAGTGAAAACGAATTCGTTTAATAAAATTATGGAAATGCAAGCACTACTTTAAACAAACAGAACTTTGTCATTCCTCGCTCATTTTTCCTGATTGAGGTGTCATATGAAAGGGCAGAAACTCAACTTTCTAGAAATGTGAATTTTTCTTCGAAATTAAGATACCGCCCGCAATATGTCTTTTTGGTTTACTTCCTTCAAATTGTTTTTAATCACTCATGCGTGAAATAGGCATCAGCTGAGTAGCATCACATGAAAGAAGAGACTCTAAGCTTTCCAAATATGTATCATTCATTAATTATAGTTGTGATTAAGTTATGATAGAACATCGATACTTCTCGGTTTCGTTTTTTCTGGGACGCACTGTATATAGCATAATGTACTACTATTACTGCCACTGGATTTCTCAATGAGCCAGGGAATACAATTCTTATTTGTTCGTGTATGTATTTCAATGTGAAAATACAAATTGCACGATATGCTTTCAATCATGCACATGATGAATAGAAAGAAAACAAAATATCTGTATACACGACTAGAGAGTAGAGTAATTTATCCTTTTAGGTCTGTATTTGATAGCGCCCTGCATCAGTAAAGGCTCATTATAGGATATCATGCATTTCGCATGGTAATAAAGCTGCCAGGTTTTGGGGGTAACCAAAATGAATGGCAAGTAGGGATGAACAAACAAAAAAAGCTATGTATTAAAGTGTATAATGATATTAGATCTGCATGTATATGATAATTTTCTCCTTCTATAGAGAAAACCGCCTCCATAGGAGGAAATGTCACTTTGCTGTGTCCCCTTCCCCCCGACGATTTATGGATATGGGTGTTCTGGAAGAAGAACGATAACACTATCTACTCTCTCGAAGTCAAGAGTAATACCCCATGGACAAATGACACAAGATATGAGAGCAGCAACCATGCTACACGTTTAACGATCAAGGACCTCAAGAAGACAGACAGTGGACTCTACCACTGTCAAGTGGCGACTCTACGCTTCATTAAGGAACGTGGCCAAGTAATGCTATCTGTTATAGGTATAATAAAGTATCATATCACTTCTAAAGCATCATCCTAAGATAACTTCCACAAAATTAGCCTGGCTACGTTATATAATACTTACTAGAGTTTGATACACGCTTGAACCTCCATTTCATTTTCATAAGTCATTAATTTATAACCCGACTGTACTATCATATTCATTACCTTGGTTACGTGAAAATCATTTACTACTTTTTTATTTATTCTTATTCATTCTTTTTTTCTTCACCTTATTATTATTATTATTTCAAATACATAACAAAATTCCTTTATTAGTAAATTAAACAGTACAAGTTGTCTAAAGATATTGCCGTATATTTATGATAATTATGATAATAAAGCATAAAAGTCAACTACAACGTAATAAATAGATTTTAAAAACGTTTCATCATTCATGTGTGGCGACGTATAGTGAATGGGTCTAAAGTAAAGCAAGGCTTGTTTTGGATAGGCCCAGTGAATCAATTATTTACGGTCAGGTAGAAAAAGAGAATAGTAGAACGGAGGAATGAAAAGGAGAGAATATTAGAAGACAAAGCAAACATTGTCACAGGAATTCGTACGCACAGTAACTAGACTAGAAAAATCAGAAAGGATGGACAAAATAGATGTTATCGTTATTTTTGAAATTTATAGATGAAGAGAAATGGTATGGTAAAAATAGAACGGGGATTTCCCGCCACCATCTTTGTTTGGGAAATGTTTTGTTAGACCCTGGTCTTAATACAGTACACCCCATTCAAACCCCAAAACAACAGTATTGATAATGAAGCCGACGAAGAAAAACGATGAAATCACCAACAACAAACATTGATATATAACCCACCTCCAGAAGGTATTCATAAATATCTACCGAATCATATCGTCAAAGATTTTGAAATAGCTGAGCTGTATTTATAATGTCTACAAACCAGATATATATATATATATATATGCATGTTTAATATTAGCCTCAACTTTCTCAAAATGAAATAGCGATAAATTCATGATTATTTCGTATGATTTTTCCTTTATTAGACCAAGAGGTAGGACCTTCCACCCCGGTGGGGTCACTCCCCTGCAAAGAGTGACACGTATGACCGTTACCACCAATGCATATAACCCCCTTTTGCGGTCAATTTCAAGGACATTTTGTGAAATTTAACCCCCTTTTTTACGTCAAAACAAGGACAAAATCGTACTTTGGAATACCCCTATTTATAAGATTGTAAGGACACTTTCGAAAATTTACCCCTATTTTACCATATTTCAAGGACAAGACTCGGCTCCGAGAATTTTTCTTCCCGGTTTTCTCTTTTCCCTTTTCCTGACCCCTATTTATCAATTTCGGGGACACCTGTGCCCCCCTATTTTCTTTATTTCGAGGAATATTTTGTCCGCGGACATTGCTTGAAATTGACCCCTTTTTCCGCGATTTTGGTAACGGTCATGCGGTCCGGAAGTCACATTGAGTGACCCCACCGGGCCTTCCACCACCTCTCCAGGTTTTTCCTTTAGAGCTTCTACGACGATACCCCCGCAACCTGAAAATAAGAAAGCCACCGTAGCCTTCTCAATATATGGCTTCCTAATCGGCGCTATCATGGTGTTTATTGTTTACATGTACGGGAAACGTAAGGACATTCGTTTTTTGCCTTCGCTAGAGTTATTTACATTGAACAATTTTTATCAGATATTCATGTTGTTTGTTAATTAGGACCGTGATATAAACGTTGCCCTCAGGATTTTGGAAATTAGAATATCACATCAATGTTTTTTTCTAAGAAAATGAAATTAGAAAATATAATACCTAAACATCATGACTTTCCAATATTAGAATTTATATAGAAATGTTAACAACGTTACTTGTTTACATAGTGAGCTGAATTACCGAGTTCCACATTTTGATTCATGATTTAATTTGTATTAATTTGTTTTTATTCATAATGTTTTAATATAATCTACTATCATATTATCATCATTATTATTATCATTATCATTATTATTTTATTAATTAATTGATTTAATTGTTTATATATATATATATATATATATATTGGGGGAGGGGGCAATTCTGTTTTTGAGGGACGGTTGGGCTTGTTAACAATATTGGCGGGGATGGGGAGGGGGTATATCTTGGAAAATACATGCGCTATGGACGAACATTTTCATTTTTGTATTATTATTATTACTATTGTTAATGAAGGAGGCATAGACCTCGAGCATAATTATGCAGGATACATCAGATCTCAATCAAATTTGGTAAACAATTTCACTTGCTTTTGATTCGATTTGCTTTGATTTTTATCTACCAACATTCATGTCACACAGAAACAACAACAAACAACATGTGTTCAGGCCTGTATGTGTTCACAAGAAGATATCCGTAATCACTTGATAACAAATACAGCTGTTCAGTGTGTTTGTTATTAGTTTAGTTCGCAGAACCCCATCAGGTTTCGGACAAAAAGGAATTTAAACTGATCAACATCATGAAATGTCTATTTTTTCTTTAGGAATTAAGAATTTTCTGACAGGATCTGTGAGTGCCTTCACCAGACAGGTAAGGAAGTTCCACGTTCATTTGTTTTCATGAAGTATGATACAAAGGATAGTTACCTGCAAGCAAAGGGTACTACGCGCTAGTGCGAACAGGGTTGCTTGTATACGGCATGACGCAAAAATATACTAATTTGACCTAATGGTATATATAACATCTAAACATGACTGGGAGTAAAATAAAATAATTAAAGATCCTCGCAGTCGATACACGTGACGAACTTTAGTTTAATCACAGTTTTGTATCTGTAAGAGCTATCTAATACAGCTCTCTACTTTGTAGGTCTCAATAAAATATTCATTTGGGACCCAGTCCAGCTGTTAAAAATGGCTCATCTGAAATACTGATACCTCCCGTTTGTCCACAAATTCAAACCCTTGAACTAATTAGTATCAATAACTGTGTACAATAATTTTTCAGCAATTGCATCATATTTTATATGATCTGAATGGACTTCCCTCGATATTCCAGACATAATATGTACAGGAATGTGAAGAGATCAGTGGTTCTTGTTTTGTATGTAATATAGAGCACTAGAGGTCAGCCAGTCACAAATTTTCATTTTGACTATTTTTGGCTTTGGGGAACAAGGCGTTGTTACATTTAAAAACCTAGGAAGATCTACAAAGATCTTTCGGATGAATCAGAACCTATCTCTGTAAATTCGTTTACCGAGGTAGCCCTTTACTATTGACAATCATCATATCCTTTCACTTATAGGCACACAAAAATACTTCTACACCGTTGGACCCTGTTTCTTCTCATCTTGAGATTGGTGACGAGGTAAATATCGAAGTTACAAAATTGTTATTATTAACGAACAAGCATTTCCACAATTTTGTTGTAAGAGACGGACCATGAAACTGTAACATAATTTGAGGGCTATTCTGTTTAATCAGGATTCCCCTTCAGTAATAGTCACTTCAACACGCACCAAACCCTGAAATCCATTTTTTATCAATGACTGTTAATTTTTTCAACCATTGCATCGTCTTTGAAACGATCTGATTGGACTTCCCTTGATATTCCAGACATATTTACAGGAATGTGCAGAGATCAGTGGTTCTTGTTTTGTTTGTAATAGAGCACTAGAGGGCAGCTAGCCCCAATTTTTCAAGGAGGGGGTCACTTGGTCTATGTTGTTCATTGATTGATGAAATTCATGTAGTGTCTTGTATCAAAGATCTTGTTTTATATTACTTATTGCGACAATTTCTTGTTATGTGAATTTCTTAATAATATGTGAATTCATGAAGAAGGAAATAAAATATCATTTAACAACAACAATTTTTTAAAAATTTTTATTTTTTTTTATTTTTTTTAAATAGGAAAGTACGCAAATATGTTTACTCAGCTCAGACACACGTGGCAGATATGATGTAGACGTAGATTACAGGCCAGAAGAAAGTTCAAATGCATCAAAAGCATTGGTAAGTACACTCTTATCAATATGCCTACCCTGATTTAAATTTTTTTTTTTTTATTTGCCCTATTTGTTAAGCTAATTTTTAAAAAAATCAAATCTTCTAATGAGAAAATGGGTGTCACAAATATCATCAAAATTTGGGGGAAGATGTAATGCTATTTCACACAAAAAGTACAGCATTGTCATTTCGACATCAATTCGAAACGGAATAGCACATTGAAAATCAAAGCGACAGTGCAGTCATTTTCATTTCGACTATTTTTGGTTTTGGAGAACAAGGCGTCGTTACATTAAAAACCTCATGCATTTTGGTCAATGCCATCATCCATTTTTTTAACTGTCAAAATGGATTCTTCAGGAAGATCTACAAAGATCTTTCAGATGAATCAGAACTTATCTCTGTAAATTCGTTTACCGAGGTAGCCCTTTACTATTGACAATCATCATATCCTTTCACTTATAGGCACACAAAAATACTTCTACACCGTTGGACCCTGTTTCTTCTCATCTTGAGATTGGTGACGAGGTAAATATCGATGTTACAAAATTGTTATTATTACAAACAAGCATTTCCACAATTTTGTTGTAAGAGACGGACCATGAAACTGTAACATAATTTGAGGGCTATTCTGTTTAATCAGGATACCCCTTCAGTAATAGTCACTACAACACGCACCAAACCCTGAAATTAATTTGTTATCAATGACTGTGAATTTTTTCAACCATTGCATCGTCTTTGATACGATCTGAATGGACTTCCCTTAATATTCCAGACATATTTACAAGAATGTGCAGAGATCAGTGGTTCTTGTTTTGTTTGTAATAGAGCACTAGAGGGCAGCTAGCCCCAATTTTTCAAGGAGGGGGTCACTTGGTTTATGTTGTTCATTGATTGATGTAATTCATGTAGTGTCTTGTATCAAAGATCTTGTTTTATATTACTTATTGCGACAATTTCTTGTTATGTGAATTTCTTGATAATATGTGAATTCATGAAGATGGAAATAAAATATCATTTAACAACAAAATTATTTTTTTTTATTTTATTTTTTTTTAAATAGGAAAGTACGCAAATATCTTTACTCAGATCAGACACACGTGGCAGAGATGATGTAGACGTAGATGACAGGCCAGAAGAAAGTTCAAATGCATCACAGTCATTAGTAAGTACAATCTTATCAATATGCCTACCCTGATTTAACGTTTTTTTTTTTTATTTGCCCTATTTGTTAAACTACTTTAAAAAAAATCAAATCTTCTAATGAGAAAATGGGTGTCACAAATATCATCAAGATTTGGGGGAAGATGTAATGCTATTTTACACAAAAAGTACAGCATTGTCATTTCGACATCAATTCGAAACGGAATAGCACATTGAAAATCAAAGCGACAGTGCAGTCATTGGTAGGACTTTATATTAACGACAATAGAAAGAGGCTGAACAAGTTTATAATGTTTCCCCTGCCTTTAAATGGTTGAACCAACCTATACAATATTGTCTGCCTCACGTTACAGACCTCAGAAACAGGAGAAACTCAACTGCCACTTTTAGGACCAGTGCAAATAGACACCCAGGTTAAGTAGAGATGGACCATGAAACTGGAACATAATATAGGGACTAACCCACATTTTTAAGAGAGCTAAGGATATTTTCTTTTTATACCATACAATTGACAAATAATACTTAGTTACATAAGTAAGTGGCGGAACCAGGGGGGCCTGGGGGGAAAAAAGTTTAAAAACACGTTCATTTTACCTTTTATTTTATTTTTTAGATGGGCCCCCTCCCCTGGCGCTCAAGAGGGGGGGGGGGGTGGGGTGCGATTTTTCTAATTTTCGAGGGCTCCCCTAAAAAAGAATTGTGCTCACTACCGACCCCCCCCCCCCCACACTGAGTGATTTTCGGCCGGTGCGATTATAAAATTTTCGGAAGCAAAACATAATAATAATAGTGCTCACTACCCCCCCCCCCCCACACTATGAGCGAATTATTGACCGGCTGTTTCGCCGCTAAATATTTTCTCATGAATTGGACCCCCTCCCCTGTCACCGGATGGATCCGCCCCTGACATTAGTGGTCTTATTCAAGCTATATACACGAATTTCAAACGTTTAATAACCTTTTAAATACCTTTATATGAGAGAAAAGAAAGTTGGGAATTGTATCCGCTTCTACATGAATAAATGAATTAATAAATATATAAATAGGAGGTACGTTTATTAGAATATAGAAATACATGTCCACATGAAGCAATTGTCCTTTCCATATCCAGGATTGCCTCAGTGATTTTGTATCAAAATATACCATGCACTGAGAGGCTCCAGTTGAAATATGGATTCACCAAGGTGATTGACAAAGACACAAAGTACTCGCCCTCAGCAATATTCACTAGTGACTAGTCACTACGTCACCCACCAAAAAGATCCATAATTTTACCAAATCCTAAAAAGAGCACATATTGTTTACATTTACATCCCGGATCCAAAAATTGAAATTTATTAGGTACTTTAATAATTTGTAAAAGTTAATATGAAAATATAAATATTCATATCCTTCCCAAACTGTATGAGAGTCTATTTTACTGTATCATTTAAAATAATGAAATGCATTTCTAAGGCAGAGATTGACACAGGGGATAAATACTAATTTTGCCAATTTCATTTTCAAAATTTGCCTTGATAACTCGTTGAAATATTAGATGAGTAGTGAAAATATGGCGATATAGATAGCTTCTAACTGTAACATCATGGTATACCCGGGATTAAAAAACCGTCGCTATTTCTTTTATTCTCGTGGTGGGACTACTTTATGTCACATGAGCCATCCCTGCCCAGGATTTTTCGACACGGGGTATAGTACTCACTATGAATATGACGGACAAAGAAAGAGGACAAAATATACAGTTCCTCATTCTACCCTCAACAATTGCTGTGGTAGACAAAGAAGTATCCATTCACTGCTATGTTGTAAACATGTGTAGAACAGGTGTCACATGCATATTCACCTGTTTTACACATTTTTACCCAATAGCAGTGAAGGGATGTTCCTTTGTCTACCACAGCAATTGTTGAGGGTAGAATGAGGAACTGTATATTTTGTCCTCTTTCTTTGTCCGTCATGTTCATAGTGAGTTTAAAGTGTTTTCCATCTACGGTGACAAATCCCTTGTGGATGAGGGCATTTCATTTTCTAAGGCTTAGCTATATATTTTTCTTTTAATAGTCGGATACAAGCACTACTTTACTCAGCTCAGACACACAAGGCCAAGATGATGTAGACGTGCATGACAGGCCAGAAGAAAGTTCAAATGCATCACAGTCATTAGTAAGTACAATCTTATCAATATGCCTACCCTGATTTAACGTTGTTGTTTTTTAATTTGCCCTATTTGTTAAGCTACTTTTAAAAAAAAAATCAAATCTTCTAATGAGAAAATGGGTGTCACAAATATCATCAAAATTTGGGGGAAGATGTAATGCTATTTCACACAAAAAGTACAGCATTGTCATTTCGACATCAATTCGAAACGGAATAGCACATTGAAAATCAAAGCGACAGTGCAGTCATTTTCATTTCGACTATTTTTGGTTTTGGAGAACAAGGCGTCGTTACATTAAAAACCTCATGCATTTTGGTCAATACCATCATCCATTTTTTTAACTGTCAAAATGGATTCTTCAGGAAGATCTACAAAGATCTTTCAGATGAATCAGAACTTATCTCTGTAAATTCGTTTACCGAGGTAGCCCTTTACTATTGACAATCATCATATCCTTTCACTTATAGGCACACAAAAATACTTCTACACCGTTGGACCCTGTTTCTTCTCATCTTGAGATTGGTGACGAGGTAAATATCGATGTTACAAAATTGTTATTATTACAAACAAGCATTTCCACAATTTTGTTGTAAGAGACGGACCATGAAACTGTAACATAATTTGAGGGCTATTCTGTTTAATCAGGATACCCCTTCAGTAATAGTCACTACAACACGCACCAAACCCTGAAATTAATTTGTTATCAATGACTGTGAATTTTTTCAACCATTGCATCGTCTTTGATACGATCTGAATGGACTTCCCTTAATATTCCAGACATATTTACAAGAATGTGCAGAGATCAGTGGTTCTTGTTTTGTTTGTAATAGAGCACTAGAGGGCAGCTAGCCCCAATTTTTCAAGGAGGGGGTCACTTGGTTTATGTTGTTCATTGATTGATGTAATTCATGTAGTGTCTTGTATCAAAGATCTTGTTTTATATTACTTATTGCGACAATTTCTTGTTATGTGAATTTCTTGATAATATGTGAATTCATGAAGATGGAAATAAAATATCATTTAACAACAAAATTATTATTTTTTATTTTATTTTTTTTTAAATAGGAAAGTACGCAAATATCTTTACTCAGATCAGACACACGTGGCAGAGATGATGTAGACGTAGATGACAGGCCAGAAGAAAGTTCAAATGCATCACAGTCATTAGTAAGTATAATCTTATCAATATGCCTACCCTGATTTAACGTTGTTTTTTTTTATTTGCCCTATTTGTTAAACTACTTTAAAAAAAATCAAATCTTCTAATGAGAAAATGGGTGTCACAAATATCATCAAGATTTGAGGGAAGATGTAATGCTATTTTACACAAAAAGTACAGCATTGTCATTTCGACATCAATTCGAAACGGAATAGCACATTGAAAATCAAAGCGACAGTGCAGTCATTGGTAGGACTTTATATTAACGACAATAGAAAGAGGCTGAACAAGTTTATAATGTTTCCCCTGCCTTTAAATGGTTGAACCAACCTATACAATATTGTCTGCCTCACGTTACAGACCTCAGAAACAGGAGAAACTCAACTGCCACTTTTAGGACCAGTGCAAATAGACACCCAGGTTAAGTAGAGATGGACCATGAAACTGGAACATAATATAGGGACTAACCCACATTTTTAAGAGAGCTAAGGATATTTTCTTTTTATACCATACAATTGACAAATAATACTTAGTTACATGAGTAAGTGGCGGAACCAGGGGGGCCTGGGGAAAAAAGTTTAAAAACACGTTCATTTTACCTTTTATTTTATTTTTTAGATGGGCCCCCTCCCCTGGCGCTCAAGAGGGGGGGGGGGGGGTGGGGTGCAATTTTTCTAATTTTCGAGGGCTCCCCTAAAAAAGAATTGTGCTCACTACCGACCCCCCCCCCCCCCCCCCACACTGAGTGATTTTCGGCCGGTGCGATTTTAAAATTTTCGGAAGCAAAACATAATAATAATAGTGCTCACTACCCCCCCCCCCCCCCCACTATGAGCGAATTATTGACCGGCTGTTTCGCCGCTAAATATTTTCTCATGAATTGGACCCCCTCCCCTGTCACCGGCTGGATCCGCCCCTGACATTAGTGGTCTTATTCAAGCTATATACACGAATTTCAAACGTTTAATAACCTTTTAAATACCTTTATATGAGAGAAAAGAAAGTTGGGAATTGTATCCGCTTCTACATGAATAAATGAATTAATAAATATATAAATAGGAGGTACGTTTATTAGAATATAGAAATACATGTCCACATGAAGCAATTGTCCTTTCCATATCCAGGATTGCCTCAGTGATTTTGTATCAAAATATACCATGCACTGAGAGGCTCCAGTTGAAATATGGATTCACCAAGGTGATTGACAAAGACACAAAGTACTCGCCCTCAGCAATATTCACTAGTGACTAGTCACTACGTCACCCACCAAAAAGATCCATAATTTTACCAAATCCTAAAAAGAGCACATATTGTTTACATTTACATCCCGGATCCAAAAATTGAAATTTATTAGGTACTTTAATAATTTGTAAAAGTTAATATGAAAATATAAATATTCATATCCTTCCCAAACTGTATGAGAGTCTATTTTACTGTATCATTTAAAATAATGAAATGCATTTCTAAGGCAGAGATTGACACAGGGGACAAATACTAATTTTGCCAATTTCATTTTCAAAATTTGCCTTGATAACTCGTTGAAATATTAGATGAGTAGTGAAAATATGGCGATATAGATAGCTTCTAACTGTAACATCATGGTATACCCTGGATTAAAAAACCGGCGCTATTTCTTTTATTCTCGTGGTGGGACTACTTTATGTCACATGAGCCATCCCTGCCCAGGATTTTTCGACACGGGGTATAGTACTCACTATGAATATGACGGACAAAGAAAGAGGACAAAATATACAGTTCCTCATTCTACCCTCAACAATTGCTGTGGTAGACAAAGAAGTATCCATTCACTGCTATGTTGTAAACATGTGTAGAACAGGTGTCACATGCATATTCACCTGTTTTACACATTTTTACCCAATAGCAGTGAAGGGATGTTCCTTTGTCTACCACAGCAATTGTTGAGGGTAGAATGAGGAACTGTATATTTTGTCCTCTTTCTTTGTCCGTCATGTTCATAGTGAGTTTAAAGTGTTTTCCATCTACGGTGACAAATCCCTTGTGGATGAGGGCATTTCATTTTCTAAGGCTTAGCTATATATTTTTCTTTTAATAGTCGGATACAAGCACTACTTTACTCAGCTCAGACACACAAGGCCAAGATGATGTAGACGTGCATGACAGGCCAGAAGGAAGTTCAAATGCATCACAGTCATTAGTAAGTACAAGCTTATCAATATACCTACCCTGATTTAACGTTGTTGTTTGTTTGTTTTTTGCCCTATTTGTTACGCTACTTTAAAAAAAAATCAAATCTTCTAATGAGAAAATGGGTGTCACAAATATCATCAAAATTTGGGGGAAGATGTAATGCTATTTCACACAAAAAGTACAGCATTGTCATTTCGACATCAATTCGAAACGGAATAGCACATTGAAAATCAAAGCGACAGTGCAGTCATTTTCATTTCGACTATTTTTGGTTTTGGAGAACAAGGCGTCGTTACATTTAAAAACCTCATGCATTTTGGTCAATGCCATCATCCATTTTTTTAACTGTCATAATGGATTCTTCAGGAAGATCTACAAAGATCTTTCAGATGAATCAGAACCTATCTCTGTAAATTCGTTTACCGAGGTAGCCCTTTACTATTGACAATCATCGTATCCTTTCACTTATAGGCACACAAAAATACTTCTACACCGTTGGACCCTGTTTCTTCTCATCTTGAGATTGGTGACGAGGTAAATATCGATGTTACAAAATTGTTATTATTACAAACAAGCATTTCCACAATTTTGTTGTAAGAGACGGACCATGAAACTGTAACATAATTTGAGGGCTATTCTGTTTAATCAGGATACCCCTTCAGTAATAGTCACTACAACACGCACCAAACCCTGAAATCAATTTGTTATCAATGACTGTGAATTTTTTCAACCATTGCATCGTCTTTGATACGATCTGAATGGACTTCCCTTGATATTCCAGATATATTTACAGGAATTTGCAGAGATCAGTTGTTCTTGTTTTGTTTGTAATAGAGAACTAGAGGGCAGCTAGCCCCAATTTTTCAAGGAGGAGGTCACTTAGTCTATGTTGTTCATTGATTGATGTAATTCATGTAGCGTCTTGTATCAAAGATCTTGTTTTATATTACTTATTGCGACAATTTGTGGTTATGTGAATTTCTTGATAATATGTGAATTCATGAAGATGGAAATAAAATATCATTTAACAACAACAATTTTTTTTTTCTTTTTTCTTTTTTTCTTTTTTTTAAATAGGAAAGTACCCAAATATCTTTACTCAGCTCAGACACACGTGGCAGAGATGATGTAGACGTAGATGACAGGCCAGAAGAAAGTTCAAATGCATCACAGTCATTAGTAAGTACAATCTTATCAATATGCCTACCCTGATTTAACGTTGTTGTTTGTTTGTTTATTGCCCTATTTGTTAAGCTACTTTAAAAAAAATCAAATCTTCTAATGAGAAAATGGGTGTCACAAATATCATCAAAATTTGGGGGAAGATGTAATGCTATTTCACACAAAAAGTACAGCATTGTCATTTCGACATCAATTCGAAACGGAATAGCACATTGAAAATCAAAGCGACAGTGCAGTCATTCTCATTTCGACTATTTTTGGTTTTGGAGAACAAGGCGTTGTTACATTTAAAAACCTCATGCATTTTGGTCAATGCCATCATCCATTTTTTTAACTGTCAAAATGGATTCTTCAGGAAGATCTACAAAGATCTTTCAGATGAATCAGAACTTATCTCTGTAAATTCGTTTACCGAGGTAGCCCTTTACTATTGACAATCATCATATCCTTTCACTTATAGGCACACAAAAATACTTCTACACCGTTGGACCCTGTTTCTTCTCATCTTGAGATTGGTGACGAGGTAAATATCGATGTTACATAACAAGAATTTCCTAACTTAGTAGAGACGGACCATGAAACTGGAACTTTATTTGGGGACTAACCCATGTTTTTAAGGGAGCCATGGATTTTTTGTTTTATAAGAATACCCTCTTAGTAATAGTTACTACATTACCCACCGAAAAGATTCCATTATTTTACCGAATCCCCCCAAAACAAAAACATAGTATGTTTACATTTACATTCTTGATCTAAAGATTGAAATTTATTAGGTAAGTTAATACTTTAAAAAATTGATATCAAATTTAATTATTCATATCCTTCCTAAGCTTTGTGAGAGTCTATCCACTGTATAATTCTTGTATGACATAGACATTTGTAAAATAATCAAATGCATTTATAAGGCAGAGATTAATTAAAGATGGAGGACAAATAATAAATTTGCCATTTTCATTTTCAAACTTTGCCTTGAATATAACTCGTTGAAATATATGATGGGTAGTGAAAATGTGGCGATAGATTTGATACGTCATTGTATACCCAGATATCATATTTACAATGTTGGAATTTCTTTTATTCTCGTGTTTGGATTATTTTATGTCATATGAGCAATCCCTGCACAGGATTTTTTTTTACATGGGGTATAAATGTAGTTAAAAGTATTTTTCATATTCAGTGACAAACTCCTTGTTGATGAGGGCGTTTCAGTCTCTAAGACTCCGCTATATTCTTTTTTTTTAATAGGAAGGTACACGCACTGAATTACTCAGCTCAGACACACATGGCAGAGATGATGTAGACGTGGATGACAGGCCAGAAGAAAGTTCAAATGCATCCCAGGCATTGGTAAGTACACTTTTACCCTGATTTAACATATTTTTTTTTTATTTTTTATGTGCTCTTGTTCATTTTTACATCGCAACTTCGAACCAGAAAAAGGGTGTTACAAATATCATCAAGATTTGGGAGAAAATATAATGCTTTTTTCACACAAATAATACGGCATTGTCATTTTGACATTGCATCAATTATAAACGGAATGGCACATTAAAAATCAAAGCAACAGTGCATTCATGTCTGATATTTGTGAAACCCTTTTTCTTGTCAAAAGATTTGATGTAATATCTCATCATCATTTTTTTAAACACCAGACACCAATGCCACGATCACTTCTAAAGTAATTATGACACATCCAGGTGGAGGCTTTAAACAGATTTTGTTTGGTTATCCTGGAAGGCTGATATGATAACAAGGTGGCTCGATGGATGAGAAATAACGTTTTAATATCTCAAGGCGACAAATCCTCTGTCAGTAACCATGGTATGTGTTTTTCTTCCAAATTTCCATGTTTGACTCCTTGTTGCTTCTGTTTCACTTTGACTTCGCAGAATATATGTAACACCGATGATGGGACAATCTGACAGCTCTCGAGACTGACATTGCCGAACCTTTGGTATTTTTATGTGTGTAAACCCCCCTAAAAAAAACTAAAAACCCCCCCCCCCCCCCTTTGTTTGTTTGTTTTGTTTTTTTATTTTTTTTTTAAATTAAAAAAAAAAAAAAAAAAAAAAAAAATTATGCCCACGGCTAACGTAAAGTGACCTTACCCCCCCCCCCCCCTCCAACGAAAAAAAAAGGTCAAATTTTCAAATTTCGAGACAAAAAAAAAAAGTGTCCGCTTACCCCCCCCCCCCCCCCCCCCCCCCCCCCCCCCCCCCCCCCCCCACCACTGAGCGACTTTTCGGTTGGCTGAGCCTTTGCGATTTTTTAATTTTCGGGAGCAAAATATTTTGAGCCAGATTTTAAACCCCCCCCCCCCCCCCTTGAAAAAATCCTGCGTACGCCCCTGGGCAGGAGTCATGTATTATGTAGTGTGTATATGTTTTGATTTGTTGTTGCAGGCTTTGCAGCTTTGAAGGGACTATCCTATATTTTAGAAAGAAAGAAATAAACTAGCAAGTTACGAGACCACTGCTCTACCATTGAACCATCGCGTTATACTGTAGATATATACTTTTTCCTAACTCGTATAATTGTTTATGTATATATTTCATGTATTTACCTTTGAAGTTTTAATCTGTTTGCTGGAATTGAAATAAACAAATTGAATTAAATTGAAAAAAAGTATATATACCATAGAGATATATACAATGTACATGTATTTCTGTAATTGTAAAACTTTATGACTGCACTTTTACGACAAAACAAGTTTGCTCTGCTCTCAAAATAGCTTGGAGAAAATCTGCACAAATCGCTCACAGAATTAAAAGGGAAAAACAAGGGTCCATGTATCATCCAAACGTTTTACGACTTTGTACCTATCTGATCAGTTTTTGCAAGTATGATAAATTGTCCACAAATAGATCAAAGTATACACAATTAATGGTTGTCTGATAATAATGATAATAATTATGAGGGTGATGATAATGGTTAAAGGCGGGGGGTAGGGGGCGGTCGCTCCCAAAATAAAATTCAAACGTGCTTTTTTCTTCTAATTCGATACCAGTGGTTTACAAATGTCGCTTAAATGACATGATTTTCCTGGAATTTTTCTCAATTTCTTATTGTAAATTAAACTTTTGTAGGCCTATGCGTTTTCTTGGAAAATTACAAATTCCCAAATTAACAGTCTTGCAAAAAAATATGGTTCTTTAAAAGCCTTCATGTCAGGGCCTGAAACGGCGGGGAGCGGGGGCTTGAGCCCCCCTCACGTTTTTTAAAAAGTATATTAAAGAGAAAAAGAAAATGAGTGACCTGCCAGTTTCACAGATGAGGTATCAATATATGCTCTTCTGAGTGTAATTAAATGCCTAAAACCCCTTAGCTTACTGGGGCTCCACCCCTGGACCCCACCAAGGGCCCTAAGGCGGGCCCCTGGATGCTCATCTAAACGTAATTAAATACCTAAAAAAAAACCTGAGATTCATGGGGTTCAACCCGCCACACCCCCGCCAATGTGGGGTAATTGTAGTTTAACAAGAATTAATTCCTTATTTTTGCTTCAAAAGAGAGCGATTCGCATGATCACTAACTCGCATTATATATCACACACAGAACCTTTATTTCGGCGTTTAAAAACATTAAAAATACAAGGTATCCACATTTTTCAGACATGCATTTTTATGTATGAATATTCTCGTAATCAACTACCATCCCTATTTCACAATATTTACAGTTTAAACTCAAACATTCACACATACCCCACCCGTTGTTCAACAAATTATCACTCAGAAAATCCTAAAATACTTTTAGCACAAAAATCAGTAAGACATCATGGACCAGATGTTTGGAACTCCTTACCAAATTCAGTAAGGCATTGTTCATCTCTCTATTCTTTTAAAGCATATCTCAAAAAAACTCTTATATCGAAGTATCTACTTAACTGATTTCAACATGCAGTAGGCAATTGTCAAATTTTGGTCACATTGCAACTCAGTTTTGCAAATTTTGTTTTCTATTTCGTATTCTTAGTTTCCTTTATTGTAAAGGCTATATTTGTTTGCACTCCTCTATACCCCACAGAGCTACGTGCACTTCCACTATTCGTTACAAACACATACATACACACGCGCACACCCACACATACACGCACACACACCACGTGTGTTCGTGTGTGTGTGTGTGTGTATGTATGTGTTTGTAACGAATGCATAATTACTTGTATTTTATATGTTCTTTGTTCTTTGTTATTCAGTTATATTTTAAATGGAAAAAATGCAGAAATAAAATCAATTATGATTATATAGATATATGTGTGTACATTTGCACAACACCCTCACCAACTCATACATCGTTTAAACACTTTTTAATTTTAAGGTTTACCTTAAGATTTTTTTTTTTTATTTTTTTTTTTTTGAGGCCGCCATCCTTGTCAAGCTTTGCTTATGATTGCGGTCTCCTGCACTTTTCCAACAGAATAGTTCGATTAATACTTTAAATTAATGATTATATTTATGATTATATGTTATGGAAATTTCAATCATAAGCAAAGCTTGACAAGGATGGCGGCTTGAAAAAAAAAATCTTAAGGTAAACCTTAAAATTAAAAAGTGTTTAAACGATCTTTGTATGTTCTTTGTTTCGTTATTATATGTACATATATTATGAAAAAAAAACATTTTGACATGAAGAAATTATTGTTTATTTATGTTGTATTATACCTTACATTTATATGTTCTTTGTTATTCAGTTATATTTTATATGGAAAAAATGCAGAATATAATAATATATAATTCCTATATATGCGCAATTTCGGGATTGAAATGACAAAGCTCTTCTAATTTTTTGTCTGTCGCGCCTTGATCGGAGGATACGTGCGCGTTATAAATTTATATTATTATTATTATTATTATTATTATTAATCCAGTTCGAATGTAAATGATATAATACAATGCAAGTGAGTATGCATTGGTGTTTTATTATGATTGTGTTCATTTGCAATGAAAATTTAAAATAAATCAAATAATTTTTTTCAGATCAGTTTGTTAAGTGTGTATTCATTGAATACTGAGAGCATAAAATACGTCGCCACACGCATTGGGCACTTGGGTGGATATGAGGGCTTTACAAGAAATCAACAAATTATAACAATTTTCATTCCGACCCCTCATCCTATCTACAGGGGGCACGTTCCCTCCTAATCGAATGGCGAAAATAGAAAAAATAACCCTCCCCATCAAAAGAGGGGCAGAGAGAGAGAGAGAGAGAGAGGGTAGAGAAAAAGAAAGGAAAGTAAAATTGTAACGTTAGAGAGAAAGCAATATAAATTCTACTCCCACTCCCCTCTCGAACGCCCAGTTCTCGCACAATTCATTCAAGTAAGACCGGTTCAGCCCCTCTTCCTGACGCCCTTGCCTCATCAATAGCCCGACACCCGCAACTCCAATAACCCTCGTTTAAACACAATGGCAAGGGCGATAATCAAGGGGTAAGGAGGGACACCCCCCCCCCCCCCCCCGATTAGAAAGGGGGACACGTTGTCATTTACCTCACGATTTTTGTTTTTGTTTATCCTTATCTTGATTGCGTCCGAAGCACAAATTAGGAGTAGTTATTGAATTAATCTTCTTCCGACAAAGTTTTCATTACTAAGGAGTCATATTACGATGGTTATGGCCCGGTCCCACTGGCCGATGGACACAAAACGTATGCATAAAGGACACAGCGGACGAGCAACATTTCGGGGGTGGCTCCATCTGGTTTCATCCGCTCCAGAAATGGACAAAATTTGCGAAAATTTGCAAAAACAGAACGGAAAATAACGGACGTGGGTAGTATGTAGCGGGGATGTTAAACGGATGTTCATCGGAAGCCTAGCGGATGAATGCGGATGGAAGTGGATGACAGCTTTGAATACTTTATATACGAGATGCATACGCTTACATCCTTTCTATTTCCGTGCTACTAACGATGTATAGACGTTCCATGTACCTTCCCTTTCCTCCCTCTATCCGTTTTCAGCTGCAGCGGATGTGAGTTGCGAGGATGCCCCGAGGATGCAGAGAGGATACAGCGGACGTTTAACGGATGATAACGGACATAGAACGTTTGTTGCTCGTATTTGTCGCGGATTTACATTGTACACGGCGGAAGTTCATCCGTTCTAAAAGTTTTGTGCAGCTCAAAACTTTTTGCGCGGATGAAATCACAGTGGACGGATGCTCGATGGATAGAGCGTATGAAACACGTATGCAATGAGTACACAACGGGTGCATAGCGTTTTCCAACGGATGGCAAGATTTTGTTTACGTTTTACATCCTCTTTGCATCCGTGAGTGCAGTGGGACCGGGCCTTTAGAATATCAGCTGACGTATACCTTGGGTAAGATTGTATAGTGTGTCGCTTTGATGGAGTATGAACTATTTCATATTTTAAACGCGGAAATGTAAAAGAAGAAACTACAGTATGTGGGTAGACTATGTAGTTTGGGGTGTATTATTCAGTTTGTGAGAAAAAGTGTTGAGAGTCAAACAGGAGGAAATAATAATAATGACAAACCACCGAAGAATAGTAATAATATTGGATATTTATATAGCACACATATCCACCATGCATGGTGCTCAAGGCGTTCCAATATCACAGCATTCAAGGAATACTTTCCTACCAGGACCCATTTAACAGCAGGGTGGAGAGTGGCAGTGCAGAATAATGTCTTGCCAAAGGACATTAGTGCCGCGGCGGGACTCGAACAGCGGACCCCGACTTATCCACTAGACCACAGCACCTCTTTAGCAGGATCATTCGCACCCCATGACCATGGACCCTACTACAGGTGGACTAATAATGAGAGTCTTTCTTTGATCATATCATGACCACGCCACCTGATATGTGTTTGTTGATGAGGACATTAATTTGACACAACAATATTGATTATGTAATCACGCATCATCACAGACAAATTTAAAGAGCCTTTTCCATCCCTTCAGATTCTTTTCGCTGGACCAGGGCTCAGAGTGTAGTTGCAGGAAAAGTATCGTCATTTAAGACCAGTTAGAGGAGCAGTGAACCCCAAATAATGACAATTTGTGTGACATTAGATTGATTATTAAAGAAGTGGACACTGGTGGACATACACCT
Organism: Strongylocentrotus purpuratus; assembly: GCF_000002235.5. Lineage (NCBI taxonomy): Eukaryota > Metazoa > Echinodermata > Echinoidea > Camarodonta > Strongylocentrotidae > Strongylocentrotus > Strongylocentrotus purpuratus. The sequence goes on along the minus strand of NW_022145607.1, from coordinate 18,824,070 downwards.
GTACACTTGCCAGACTTTGAACAAATACACATTCTTTACTGTCCTATTACTATTCAATTCAATTCAATTCAATAATGGTTTATTATGTAATTTCAAAATACATGCATGATAATTGTCATTTTACATGAAAAGCAGCAGAAGCTGGATTATTCATGTGTACATGTTGACATAATAAAGTGACAGGTTGCATTTTTAAATATTTACACGTTAAAAAGTTTGTTAAAAATACATTCAAAATAACATTACACGTTAAGAATAACAAAAAAAAGTTTTATACTCTCGTTTAGAATGAATACATTGGATTTTAAGACTAAGGACGACTGAGGTGAAGACTAGTACTGTGTTTGAAATTTAACACGTAGTTAAAAAAGCATTTAATTATGGTTAATTAGATTGATCAAATATGGTAAAGGGCTGTTTTTGAAGCGATTGGTTTTGCATTTGAAATTATGATATGTAGGAGTCTGACGTAATGATATTCTAATTTCTTTTTTTGGAGGTAGCCAGTTCTGGCATGCTGGGTGAATTGCTAAAGATTTTGCAAATTTTATACACAGTACTAGTCTTCTTTCCTCAAGTGTACTTAAATTGCATATTTGACATGCTTGTGAATATGACATAAAATTAGAGCCTAAAATAATTTTGCAAACCCTCCGTTGTATTCTTTCGAGACTGTTTTTCTGTTCAGATGTAAGACCACTATGAAACACAGGGGCGCAATATTCTAATACTGGTCGTATATAACCTGTGTAGATTAATACTAAATCATTTAAAGGTAAATTAAATTTCTTGAGTTTCCTCAACATATACATTTTTCTATTACATCTTTTCATTAGCTCATCAATATACCTTCTATTCCTTATAAATGAATAGGATAAGTTTTAAAATGAAGTTCAAAATCATTGTGTTACAGGAACTTACAGCCAAATTTAAAGGTTTCTCTTGTAAACTAATTTCCTATTCAAAACTTCATATACGTCAATATTCATATGTACGCCACAACTGCACATGCATTTCCGTGATTTTAAGCGATTCGGTTTCTTTTGCGCAGGCACTTTGTAGATTCTTCAAGGCTCAGTTCTGTTTTTTGTTATGGCTGAGTGGAGGCGGTCGTGATGAGATCAAAGTTTGGAAGCATGTTTGGAATGCCATTATGATACTTTTGACAGAGTCAGGTACATGAATGTATTATGGTACCGATCAGTGTCCATTTGTAGTATTTCCATGCCATGACTAATGCTTAAAAATCGTCTAGGCCCTATTCATCATTAGACTTGTGCCTTTCAATCGTCATATTCTTTTCTTCTCGTTTGCCATTCTTTCGCACTGTATGCCTGCACAATGTGACTATATTTTGAAACTGTTCATGCATGATCACTGCCAAGTATGTAGTAGTTTGAAGTTGGACGATGTGCAACCCGGCACCCTCTTGAATGCGTCTGAAGCACAAATCAGGAGTAGATATTTATGAATTAATCTTCTTCCGACAAAGTTTTCATTACTAATACTACGAAGGTTGGAACATCAGCAGACGTCTAGCTTGGGTGAGATTGTATTGTGTGTCGCTTTGATGGAGTATGAACTATTGCATATTTTCAACACGGAAGTGTGAAAGAGAGAAACGATAGTATGTGGGTAGACTTTGTAGTTTAGGATGGATTATTCAGTTTATGAGAAGAATTGTATTTTCCTGCGGTACAACGGTATAGCAGGAAAATGTTGTATATGCGGATCTTTTAAATGATTACGTAATAGCGGAGTGGCGAGCTATAGCTTAGACGCCACGATCCCACAGTGCAGGGTGGTTTAAATAACTTGGGCAGGTGAACGTTATTGTATTGAGAGGGAAATGGTGTGGTAGTCATTCTAGCTTTGTCAGATACTAGATACACGACACAAATTTCAATTGAAAAATTTTAATAAAGAAAAATAGTTTGGTGATTGTTTTTGTTGGTGGTATAGTATCAGTATATACTTAGGTGTGAACGTTCACGATTGAGATTGAAATTATGCAATGCTAAGAATATTTACATTATATGAAACTTTTATTTTTTTCAAATAAAGAATGAGCTTAAAAACTGGAATTATTTGATGTTCAAAACATTTATTAGAAGGCATTATGTAACAAGATTGTTCAAGATTGTTCTTGAAGATACAACTCGAATAGAAGCTGGCTTGGTCGGTCTGGCAGGCTTTCCCATAAATATTTACATTGATGTAATATGTGAGTCATTAGTATGCGTAGTATTCAATGAGTAATGAAGGATGAGAATAATTGTTAATGCCTGGATTACATTTGCCCCGGGCGCCGTACGAATAATTAGTCTACGATTTTTCGTAGACATCGTAGGAGGCTACGGGCTACGATGTTTGTGTTAACATCATCTACGAGCATCGTGCCATTTATTGTATTGGCCCTCAGGGGCAGGCCGGGGCAAATCCGTACAGAGGCTGCTCGGAGATTGTACGGAAATCGTGCAATTTGCATGCAGTAGCCGTGCAGTCTCCGCAGCCTCCGCACGGAAATCATACGGAGCCCGTGCAGCTTCCGTGCAAAGGTTGCGCGGAGAAGGCGCGGTGACCGTATAGCAACCTTGCGATAGCTGTGCAATTGCCGTGCGAATGCCCCATGAGTCTACAATCTCCGTACGATTTTCTTTGCCCCCATGTTCACCGAAAAATCGTACGTTTGCTGCACATTCAGTGCGAGGCCTCCGGGCGATGCCCGTGCGGGGATTGTGCAATGCCACCTACGACATGTATACGGGCTACAGGCTTACGATTTTTTCAAATTTGTTTAAATTCTCGCGAAACAAAATCGTAAAGGCTGCGGAGCCTGTGAATCCGTACGAAAGTCTCACGGCCGCCTCCTGCCACCGCACAGAGGCCGCACGGAAAAGGGGATACGAACAGGATACGGGCTCCGTAGACTAATCGCAGGCCAAATGTAATCCAGGCATAAGAGTCAAACAGGAGGAAAAAAGCAAGATCATTCGCACCCAATGACTAATGCTGAAATAATCTTCTGGGCCCTATATTCATTAGACTTGTTATCAATTACAACCGCAAAAATGCTATAACAATTTTGTTCACACTCAATTGACAAATACAAGGATTTCAGTAGCATATACTATTATCAGATATTTAACTTTGTCATTGATAAGACTTTTTATGAAACAGGGACACAGAGGAAGCCTGCTGTTATTCACATTCATATCATTTTCTTTACAAAGTGCAACGGTGCCTAGCAATTGTCAGATTCTTTTCTTCATGCTTGCTATTCTTTTGCACTGTATGCCTGCATACTGTGAGTTGTATTTGAAAACTTTACATGTACATCATGATATCACTGCCAAATGGGCAGTAGTTTGAAGTTGGACGATATACAACTCAGCGCCCTCTTGATTGCGTCTGAAGCACAAATTAGGAGTAGATTTGATGAATTAATCTTCTTCCGACAAGGTTGTCATTATCGAATGAGTCTCTACGTTGTCAACGTTCTTTTTAAAATTCATATTTAATACGAATGTTAGAAATGCATTTGACGTCTAGCTTGGGTGAGACAAGGAGCGGATTCAGCCGGCCGCGAGGGCGGAGACCGAAGGGGGGGGGCACACAATTCGTGAGAAAATATTAAGCAACGAATTAGTAAGCGGAGGGTAATGAGCACCTTTTTTCTCAAGGGGGGGGGGGGGGGGGTAGTGAGCATTTTTTTTTTTTTTTTTTTTTTTACTTAACACCCCCTTCCCCTTTGAGCAACAACAACAAAAAAGAAAAAAAATGTAGTGACCATTTTATTTTTTTATCTTTCTTTTTTGCCTGGGGGTGGGTCCGGTTAAACAGGGGTCAAAATTTAAATATATTCCAATCGTGTCTATATGCATATCAAATTACTCATCTAGTCATGAGGATTTTTAAAATATATAGTTTGATATGTCCAACCTTAACTGAGTCAAATTCATCAACACAGTTAACATTGTCCGATTCTAATGATTTAGTGTCTAATAATATGTTTTCTGGAATGGCAAAATCAAATATACAACTCTCAAATATAAAGAAGCTTACCTTGAACATGAACATGCAAACTGGCTGCCAAAAGGGCTACTTAGAGACTTGAAACAGGATCATTGGTTAACAATAACACAGTTATTTCGAAACGCATTGTTCAATGATGCTTATCCTGCTTTATTGCCCAGTTCGGTGTCATATCCATCAGAATCAGAGTCAGAATCACTGTTACAATTACTAGCATCTGAATCTCTGTCACAGTCTTCAGTGCAGTTTGGCTGTGAATACCATATTGGCAAAAATTTGCCCTCTCTCAAGCTCCAACCATGTGAAGGGGAGATAACGGAGCATCTGGATTTTTATAGATCCTAACATGGTGAATGCCTGATAGTTGGCCTGTTTTTCTTTCAAATTAGGTGAATTTGTATCATGAGGAATCCTGAGAGTCGATTTCCTTAGCATCCATCCCACCTTTTAGCCCGAGCTTCTACAAGTGTCTTGCTTGATTTTATCCTTGTATATGTATTTGATCGTATACTGCTCTATCATCGGAAATCATGCACGGAACATGAACATGACTCGGAAATATGTCTTTAATTTGATATAACTGGAACAATACAAGTATAAGAACATATTTTAAAAGTTACAGTCCAACTTCCCTTGTACTGCTAGAACTGGAGAAATATCTTTTAAAGTTGTAATCATTCAAAGCCAATTTGACATTTTGTTGTACAGAGTGAGTCAGAAAAAAATGTCCCACTTTTTAGAAGTTGTATTGTTTGAATAATGAATATTTAATCATAGGTTTCGTGATATGTCTTGATAGAGTTATCCTCCCAGTACATTAGATACCATTTTCATTTGAATCTCTGCATGCATGACTGAACATCAGACAATCTTTACAAGCCAGATCTCACTTGCGCCAAGTTACTGGATGAGGAATAAAACAGTACATTGAACAAAGACAGTCAGACAGACAAACACAGACAGACACACACACACACACACGCAGACACGACACATACGATGACAATTGTTTCATAATTTCCCCTTTTCTTTATTGAGTATCGATTTTTATCAAAATCGCTGAATGTTTAAGTGGCATTTTCCTGACAATCTTTCCCTTTAGTACACATTCACTACCACCGTCATGTCATCATCACGTCATTGTAATCATCTTAATCTTCATCATCATCATCATCATCATCATCATTATTAGGCACCACATCCGCCAATACGCACCAAGAGGACAGCGGCCACTTAACTTTTCGTACGTGAAGAATAATTCACTACAAAAAGTAACAGTTCAGGTGGGCCTTGTCTGGAATGGAACGCTCATTTGTGTTTGTGTGCATATCCGTGTGCGTGTGCGTGTGCGTGTGCGCGCGTGTGTTTTTGTCTGTCTGGCTGTCTTTGTTCAAAACACTATTTCATTCCTCACCCAGCAACCTGGCGCAAGTGAGATCTGACAGTCTTGTAAAGATTGTCTAATGTTCAGTCATGCATGCAGAGATTCAAATGAAAATGGTGCTTAAATGTACTGGGAGGATAACTTTATCAAGAAATATCATGAAATCCATGATTAGATATTCATACTTCAAACAATATAAATTTTAAAAAGTGGGACATTTTTTCTGACTCACTCTGTATAGTAAAAATGTAATGAGTTTCTAATAGATATACTAAAACTACTATTAGTACTACTACCAGAACTACTACTATTTAAACTACTACTGTTACTACTGCTATTACTACTTCTACAATTACTACTACTACTACTACTACTACCACTTCTACTATTACAATTAATGATTTATAATGGTAATAATAATGATGATAATAGTGATGATGAAAATATCATTTAAAAAAATACAAATTATTTAGTGGACTTCATGAAATTAGGGATGAATCCTTAACTGAATTGAAAACAATCTCGCGTGGGGTAGGACAACATCAAGATGTTCAACCAAGAACCACTTTGCCCGTTATGCTACTGTTTGGATTATATTTTGTCTACATACTACAGGACTTAAACAATGAAAGGCATTATTACTTGCATGATCTGTATGTTCGCAGTTGCTTTGACGAGGGGAGGGCCAATCAGAAGACAAGCCTCTCAGCCAGGTAGGTTGATGTTTTAATGCAAGACCATTGCTGGTAGGAGCCTGAGTAAATACAGGAAGTCAAGCCCTCTCTCTCTCTCTCTCTCTTTCCCTGTCACTCTTTATACAGTGCGTCCCAGAAACTGAAAATTATCGATGCTTTATCATAACTTAATCCCAATGATAATTAATAAATGACAAATGTTTGTAAAGCTTAGATCCTCCTCTTTCGTTTAACGCAACTTATATGATGCATATCTCACGCATGAGTGATAAAATCAGTTTGAAGAGAGGGAACCAAAAAAAATCATTTGGCGGACGGTATCTGAATTTCAAAGAGAAAATCACATTTCTAGAAAGTTCAGTTTCTGCCCTTGCATATGACACCTCAATCAGGAAAAAGGAGCTAGGGAATAACAAAAATCTGTTTATTTTAAAGGCCCACTGCACTACTTGTAGCTACTTGCGCCCTCTATATAACAAACAATGCCTAATCGGTGACCATTGGTCCCCCATGATCCTCTTTTTCTTATGTTAATTGAGAGCTGAGTTGGTGAGATAACCACCTGTCCAGTGACCTTGCAGGGCAGTCTAATCCCTCCTGTAATCTACGGCAGATAAGCTTTAAGTAGTACTTGCATTTCCATAATTTGATTAAACGAATTCGTTTTACTGGTTGCCTGCCGTAGCAACAAGCGGAATCGACAAAAGACTTCACCCCGTTTCGTTGACAACCAGCCATGCATGATTTCTTTCGTATACGGTTGGTCTTCAACGAAACGAACATTGATAATGTCTACAAATCAAATATAACTACCGTTATATGTATATTAGCTTCTACGTTCTCAAAATAAAAAAGCGATAAATTCATGATTATTGTGTATGATTTATCCTTAGACCAAGAGGTAGGACTTTCCACCACTTCTCCACGTGTTCCCTTTAGAGCTTCTACGATGATACCACCGCAACCTGCTGAAGTTAATAAAATCTTCTTAGTCCCCTTAATATTATTCCCCATCATCTTCATCTTGTGTCTTGTTTACAAGTACTGGGAAGGTAAGCACATCCGTTCTAATACCTTCTCAAAGACTATTTACATTGAATAATTATGATCAGATATTCATGTGTTTTGTGGGATTGCACCGTGATATGAATGTTGCCCTTAGAATTTTGAAAAAATCAAATCCAAATTCTTATCAATGTGTTTTTTTCTAAGAAAATAAGTGGAAAATATGATACTGAAAAATTATGACTTTCTCAGAATTGAAATTCATTAAGAAATGATAACAGCGCTTATACATGTATATTATTATGTATGTAGACAGAGTGAGCCGAATTTATACCAAAGTCCACATTTTATCTTTTTGTTTTTCTTCGTTTATTTATTTTATCTCATTTTATTTTATTCTATTCTATTATACTCTATTAATATCATGATTATTATTTGTATTATCATTATATATTATTATATTTATTTGTTTATTATCTTATTAATCTAATTTTTTAATTTATTTATTTATTTTATATATATATATATATATATATATATATATATTCGGGGAGGGGGATTCTGTATTTTAAGGGACGGTTGGGCTTGTTTACAACATTGGAGGGGATGGGGGAGGGGCTATATCGGGGAAATTACATGTGCTATGGACTTTATTCAAATGTTATTATTGTATTATTATTATAACTATTATTAATGAAGGGGAAAACAGACCTTTGGTATTCGCAGGATACATCAGATCTGAATCAAATTTGCCAAATATTTTAACTTGCTTTTGATTTGATTTGATTATTATTTACCAACATTCATGTCACATAGATACAACAAAAAGATAAACGACATGCAGTATATAGATTTTTGGAAAAGGAAGCTTACAAAACCAAGCATGATGCTAATAGAGATCAATCACTTGATAAAATAAGTACAGCTGTTCAGTGTTTATATTATTTATTTAGCTCGCAGTTCACATCACGTTTCAGACAAGAAGGAAATTAAACTGATCAATCCGGTGAAATGTTCCATTTTCTTTAGGAATCAAGAATTTACCGGCAGAATGCGTGAGTGCCTTCAGAAGACAGGTAAGGAAGTTTTATTCATTAGTTTTTTTTAATAAAATGTCATGTAAAGGATAATAATCTTTTTTGATATTTGCCAAATTACTTAAAGTTTCATTTTCCTTTGGATTTTGTTTGTTTGAGCCGAGATGAGACGGTCAAGAAATCTAATCAAATATTGTGCAGATATTGACCGGTAGGGTGTGTAGTATTTCAATTTTTGGACCGCCTCTTTGGATAGAGCGTCTCTTATCTTTCACCTCGTGCAAAATCTTACTATTGCACTCATGGCCATTCACTATTTGTATATTGACCTGCTGGTCAATATAACATATCAAAATGATTGGGAGTGAAATATGGTAATAACAATACACGCAGTCTAAACATGTGAAGAGCTGTGGACCAATCACAACTTTGCATCTGTAAGAGCTATCAAATACAGCTCCCTACTTCGTTCAGCTTTTGTGCCGATTAATATAGGTCTCCATAAAATATTCAATTAGGACCCGGCCCATCTGTTCAAAATTTCTTAAAAAAAAAAAAAAAACAACCCTCTCCTGCCATCAAATCCAGCAACAGCTGTCCTTCTCGATACACAGTTCGCCTCTGGCATTCCAAATATCAAAAAATGTTACGCAACGCCGTCTGCTTCCCTAAGTTCTCTATTCACTCGGTCGTAAAAATATGCAGGCATCGAGCTTAAAAGTCATGCGTGGCACCGCAAAATTTAGGTCATGATCAGTGAAGATGTACATCTATTTAGCTATAACATATAAAATACAAAATTCACAACATATGACCAAATTGGTCATATGTTGTGAATTAAGAAAATCGTGAGTTAGAGCAAATGTAAGGTTTTTATCATCATGATTTTCTCATCTAATTATTGAAATTTTCCGAAATTTTCCGAAATTTGTACATAGCTAGGAAGGTAGTCCAAAGGTTTATCTTTCAGATCTAAATGATATTGTGTTATATGTTTGCGCATTTGTTGGATTAGGGTTAGAAGTTGTCAATTCATCACCACTTTTAACGCAAGTACGGGCCGGCAACGCAAAAGCCGCCGTGCTCGATGGGCTGGGTTGTGAGTGGAAAGGGAGAACTTAGTGCTACTAGGAAGCTGTACGGTTTCGGAGGGGGATTAAGGGGAGAACGGTTGGGGAAACAAATGACGCGCGGTGCCACGGATGACTTCAAAGGGGCCTCTTTGACGGGATCTCCATTCATTTCAGCTTCCTGGTAATATAGAGCCCGAGAGTTGCAGGTAGTCACACGTTTTCACCATGAATTTTGTCTTGGAGTATGAGGCCATATGTCACATTTAAAAACCTCATGCATTTTGGTGGATGCTATCTAATGTATAACGTTTATGTTACATAGAAATTAGGAAAATAATGAAATGCTTTTCTAAGGCGGAGATTGAGATTGGGAATTTAAAACAAAACTTTTCCTTGAATAACTCGTTGAAATCTCAAGGGTAGTGACAATAGTCGCGAGTCGCGTATTCGGGTAGTCGCGATATCGATAGCTTCAAAATGTAACGTCATGGTAAACCGATGTATCATTAAAAACGTCGCTATTTATTTTATTCTCTTGGTGGGACTATTTTATGGGAATCGGTCCAGCTGTTCAAAATGGCTCATCTGAAATGATGATACATCCCCTTTGTCCACAAATTAAAACCCTTGAACTAATTTGTATCAATGACTGTGTACAATACTTTTTCAACCATTGCATCATCTTTGATACAATCTGAAGCGACTTCCCTCGATATTCCAGACATATTTACAGGAATGTGTAGAGATCAGTGGTTCTTGATTTGGTTGTAGTATAGAGCATTAGAGGGTAGCTAGTCACAAGTTTTCACCGCGACTAATTCTGGCTTTGGAGAACGAGGCTAGGCTACATTTAAAAACCGCTTACATTTTGGTGAATGATAGCATTTATTTTTTTTAACTGTAAACTAAAAAGTGTATTCTTCACGAAGATCTACAAAGATATTTCAGATGAATCGAAATTTACCTCCGTAAATTCGTTCACCGAGGTAGCCTTTTAAAAAAATACTATTGACAATCATCGTATCCTTTCATTTATAGACACCAAGAAGTACTACTACACAGTTGGGCCCTGATTCCTCTCATCATGATATTAGAGACGAGGTAAATTATCAATGTTACGAAATTGTTGATGTTACAAACAAGTATTTCCAAATGTTGTTGTAAGAGACGGACCATGAAACTGTAACATAATTTGGGGACTATTTTGTTTAATAAGAATACCCCTTTCACTAATAGTCACTACAACACGCACCAAACCCTTGAATTAAATTTTATTAATGACTGTGTACAATATTTTTTCCAATCATTGCATCATCTTTAACAGAATCTGAAAAGACTTCCCTTGATATTCCAGACATATTTACAGGAATGTGCAGATATTTGTAATTTTGTTTTGTTTTGCAATAGAGCACTAGGGGGCAGCTAGTCACAAGTTTTCACCCTGACTATTTTGGTTTAGGAGAACGAGGCTATGCTACATTTAAAAACCGCTTGCATTTTGGTGAATGCTAGCATCCATTTCTTTTAGCTGTAAACTGAAAAGTGGATTCGTCAGGAAGATCTACAAATACATTTCAGATGAATTGGAACTTGGAACCTCCGCAAATTTGTTTAACGAGGTAGCCCTTTTACTATTGACAATCATCGTATCATTTCCTTTATAGGCACCGATAAGTTCTTCTACACCGTTGGATCCTGATTCTTCTCATCATGATATTAGAGACGAGGTAAATATCGATGTCAATTAAGAAGAATTTGTAAATTTTGTTGTAAGTAAAGTTGGACCATGAAACTGGAACATAATTGTTGGAACTACTGTAACCCATGTTTTTAAGGGAGCCATGTATATTTTGTTTTATAAAAAATACCCCCCTCAGTATTAAAAATTGTCACTACAACACCCACCGAATAGAATCCATACTTCTACCCAATCCTAAAAAAGAGCACATAATAGGTTTACATTTAGATCCCTGAACTAAATACTGAAATGCATTAGGTACATTAATAATTTTAAAATAATTAATATGAACATGTAAATATTTATATCCTTTCTAAGCTTCATGAGAGTCTATCTACTGTATAAATATGACATAGAAATCTGGAAAATAATGATATGCATTTCTAAGGCATTGATTAAGATTGGGAATTTAAAAAAAAAACCTTTCCTTGAATAACTCTTGAAATATCAAATGGGTAGCGAGAATGTCGCGATATTGTTAGCTTCAAAATGTAACGTCATGGTATACCCGTAATATCATTAAAACACGTTGCTATTTCTTTTATTCTCTTGGTGGGACTATTTTATGGGACCCAGTCCAGCTGTTCGAAATGGCTCATCAGAAATGCTGATACCCACACCCTTTCGTCCACAAATTAAAACCCTTGAACTAATTCGTATCAATGGGTGTTTAAGATAATTTTTCAACAATTGATCTGAAGGGACTTCCCTTGATATTCCAGACATATTTACAGGAATGTGCAGAGATCAGTGGTTCTTGTTTTGTTTGTAATATAGAGCACTAGAGGGTAGCTAGTCACAAGTTTCCACCACGACTAATTCTGGTTTCGGAGAACTAGGCTAGGCTACATTTAAAAACCGCTGGCATTTTGGTGAATGGTAGCATTTATTTCTTTTAACTGTAAACTAAAAAGTGGATTCTTCAGGAAGATCTAAAAAGATCTTTCAGATGGAACTTACCTCCGTAAATTTGTTTAACGAGGTAGCCCTTTTACTATTGACAATCATCGTATCATTTCCTTTATAGGCACCGATAAGTTCTTCTACACCGTTGGACCCTGATTCTTCTCATCATGATATTAGAGACGAGGTAAATATCGATGTAAATTAAGAAGAATTTCCAAATTTTGTAGTAAGTAGAGACAGACCATGAAACTGTAACATAATTTGGGGACTAACTCATGTTTTTAAGGGAGCCATGTAAATTTTGTTTTATAAAAAATACCCCCTCAGTATTAATAGTCACTACAACACCCACCGAATAGAATCCATAATTGTACAGAATCCTTTTAAAAAAAGCACATGATATTTTTACGTTTACTTACCTGATCTAAAGATAGAAATTTATTAGGTACGTTATTTTATGTCACATTAGCCATCCCTTTGCAGGATTTTTTTGACGTGGGATATAGTTAAAAGTGTTTTCTATGTACGGTGACAAAATGTCTTGGCTTTATTCTATTTTTTTAATAGAAAGGTACACGCATCTATTTACTCAGCTCAGACACACATGGCAGAGATGATGTAGACGTGGATGACAGGGTAGAAGAAAGTTATTGTTAAAATTCTCCGAGGTGGCTGACAAATGACTCCCCTTCAGTAATATTTACTACGTCACCCACCGAAAATGATCCATAATTTTACCGAATCCTCAAAAAAGCACATGGTTTGTTTACATTTACATCCCTTATCTCAAGATTGAAATTTATTAGGTACGTTAATAATTGAAAAAATTAATAATTATTAATTTATATATTGACTTATTTATTTCTGATATTTAGACAGGGTGACTTATTGTCACCAATAGTGATGGTCTTCAATGAGGCCCTGTTAAACATAATAAGGAACAATAGTTTAAGAAATGAAAAATGAAAAATAATAATAATAATCATGATCATAAACTCATAACAAAGAATAAGAAAGAACATGCATGTATAAACATATATACAAAGCATTTGATATCCTTGTAATGAACGATATGAAAATGTAAATATTCACATCCTTCCTAAGCTTTGTGTCTATCCACTGTATAATTTTCATGTGACATAGAAATTTGGAAAATAATGAAATGCATTTCTAAGGTGGAAAATGAGATGGGGAACTTTGTGTTAGTAGAACCAGACACGATTAGCATTTAATGCCACTTCATTAGTCTTGTTCAGACGGGGTTTTGCTAGTCGGCGTAAGTTAATCCCTGCAGCAGTAAATACCTCAATCATGTATTTTTCACTTACACCAATAGTTGTCCACACGCTCTTACTCTGACCAACTTGCCACGATTATTTTTGGTCGGGGTAAAGGTAGGCGTAGCTAACACGATCATCGTTCAGACGGTCACTACTCCGACCTTTACACCGACCTTACCATATTTACCCCGACTAGCTCTTACACAACCTTTTTCCTGGGGTAAGTTGCCTCAGCCTTAACAAGACTAATGTTAACAATTCACATTTGATTGTTATATTGATGCACTTTTTGTTTATATACTTTTTTTTTGGATACTAAAACTTCAAACTCAAACTCAATCTCATTCAGCAATGCTAGCATTCAATTCATCAGTATATCTATATAACACAATAAATAAAGCATATGTATCTGTTATGGTCAGTAAAGAAGATTTATTATTCATTCGACATCATCTCCATACTGAAATACAATCAATAAATTCGTTAAACAGATTTAAACGAAAATTGAAATTTTTTTTTTATTAACAACTGAATATATCTTAATCATGTTTTTTAATTTTTTATACTGCATTGTGTATTTTGTGTAGGATTTGTATAGGTATTTGTTTTTGTGTCCTTTTTCCTTTTGTTTTGTTATGTTATGATATTTATTGTTTAATTAACTGGGTTAACTCGTTTTGTTATGGCCATCCTAATTCTTATTCTACCTTTTTGTTAAATTTATACTGTATTATACTGTATATATATATATATATATATATCTATACTTATTTTAAAACCCGTATATGTACGTATATATTTCATGTATTTACCCATGTGTTTTTAATGTATTTTGTGGAATTGAAATAAACGAATTGAATTGTAAAAATTGTAAAATTTATAATTAAGTTAACTGGGAATAAACAAATTATGTCAAACATATCCTGCAATGTAATAATAATAATAATAACAATATTTATAAACCGCAACATATCCATCTCTAGAGATGCTCAAGGCGCATGTATTTCATTTATACTTTAATTTGTTCGGTTGGCTATTTCGAGAAAAAAAAAATTGTTTTTTATTGCCATCTTAATTCCTATTATGCCTTTTTGTTAAATTTGTACTGTATTATACTGTATATATATATATATATATATATATAAATATATATATTTTTAAAACTCAAATATGCATGTACCGGTATATTATTTCATGTGTTTTTAATGTATTTTGGTGGAAATAAAATAAACGTATTGAATTGTAAAAATTGTAAAGTTTATCATAAAGTAAACTGGGAATAAAAAATTATGTCAAACTTGTCCTGATATGTAATGATAATAATATTAATAACAATATTTATAAAGTGTAACATATCCATCTCTCGAGAAGCTCAAGGCGCATGTATTTCATTTATACTTTAATTTGTTCGATTGGCCATCTCGAAAAAAAAAAAATAGTTTGGTATTGCCATCCTAATTCTTATTATACCTTTTTGTTAAATTTGTACTGTATTATACTGTATATATATATATATTTAAAAATTCGTATATGTATGTATATATTTCATCTAAATATTTACCTATGTATTTTGAATGTACTTTGCTGCAATTCAACGAATTGATGCAATCGCGAATTTTCATCACTGAATCATTATAGAACCTTAACAGTACATTTAACCCCATTTCTACAGCACCCCAATCCATGCAACACGAATGTTCCATGGCCAGTGTGTGTGCGTGGCTATACAATAACATGCTGTAGAAATAGGGTTTATCCCCCCCCCCCCCTCTCTCTCTCTCTCTCTCTCTCTCAGAAATACACTTGTTGCACTTTCGGGATTGAAATGAAAAAGCCCTTCTGAATCCAATTCAAATGTAAATAATATGATAAATACAAGTAATTATGCATTGGTGAATATCATGAATGTGTTCATTTGCAATGAATATGTAAAATAAATTAAATAAATCATTTTTAAAATGTGTATTTATTGACTACTGAGAGCACATAATCTGTAGCCGACCCCTTCGAGAGCCTGGTGCAGGCGCGTACGCAGAGGGGAGGGAGGGGGGGGGGGGGGTTTTAACCCCTTTGGTATATTTTATGTGTGTATTTTGGAGGAACCCCCCCCCCCCCCTCCTTTGGATTTTTTTTTTTAATAAAAAAATAAATAAAATTGTACCAATTGCTGACGTAAAAAAGTTGATCTTACCCCCCCCCCCCCCCCCCCAGAGCAAAATGTCAAGTTTTCAAATTTCGAGACCAAAAAAATAAAAATAAGTGTCCTCTTACCCCCCCCCCCCCCCCCCACTTATTCAGCGGCTGGCTGAGTCGTTGCGAAATTTTCGGCCCGATTTAAAAATGTTAACCCCCCCCCCCTCCCCCCTTGAAAAATCCTGTGTACGCGCCTGGCCTGGTGGATATGAGTGCTTTACCAGAAATCAACAAATTATATACATTTTCATTCCGACCCTCTCGTCCTAGTGGCGTATCTACAGGGGGCACGTTCCCTCCTAATCGAATGTCGAAACATAGAAAAAAATACCCCTCCCCATCAAAAGAGGGGATGCGAGAGGAAAATAGACAAAGAGAGAGAGAGAGAGAGAGAGAAAGAGAGGGAGAAAAAGAAAGGAAAGTGAGAATGTAACGTTAGAAAGAAAGCAGTACAAAACTCTACTCCACCCCCTCTCGATTGCCTAGTTCCCTCACAATTCATTTATCAAGTAATACCGATGCCGTCCCCCTCCTTGACATTCGCGCGTCATCAAGTGCCTGGCACACGCAACTACAATGCCAACTCTAAAGTATCATGGGCTGAAATCCTGGGGTAGAGGGAAAAGTCCCTCATACTATTCGATAAAATTGGGGGGGGGGGGCGGCACATCAATAACTCCCATGATTTCTGGTCGTTCGTTCTGCTAAATATAAATCATTCAAACCAAACATGATTGTCCTATTAAACTTTAAAAAAGTAATTTAACAAAATGTCTGGCCCGTCAAAGAGGAGGGGGTACGACGGTCTCACCTTTATTCTTGTTCTTTGAGTAAAAGACTCGCATGATAAAATTGTTATTGTTGTTTTTTGGTGTTATCGACGTCCTTTGTGAGAATTTTTTACTGATGACCCCCTTTTTACGCTAGCCAGGAAAACAAAATGTGCCCCCCTCACGTTTGAAAAGAGATTTTTGTCCATGTAAATTGTGTTTTAAAATCGTTGATGATTATCTTGTCCTGCTCTAGATTGTAAACCTCAGACACACCTTCAAACCAACTTCAGACCGTTTGACCCTTCGCCATTTAGGCTATAATTGTAACTTTAAATTTAGTAAGTGTTGATCTCGGTGTGATTGGAGTATAGGGTAAGAAAACATATGCGCGTCCATTGAACGATTACGTAATATGCACCCAGGCGATACACGAGCTCGGGGTGGCGGGAAAGTTTGAATAGCTCAATAGGCAGGTGAAAGTATGTGATTGTATGTGGTGGTACAGGAATGGCGTGATACAAAAGGGAATGTTGTTCAGTCACGACCATGCACAAGGACAACATCTTTGTAGAGTTTCCACTGCGGGAAGATACGTCTGGGAACGTGTCACATACGAATCCATTGCTAAATATACGACCAGTTTTCACCTTTCTTAGAAATGTAAACCTACCAATAAGAGTAAAAAATAACAGGTATTTCAAGAAGGACGGAGGTGTGTTTCGTCTACAGAACCTTTTGGCACTACAGTGAGCAGGCGATACAGAAATTCATCATGCAGCGGAGAAACAAGATTCGAATAAGATCGGGACCTGGTAAGTCAATCTTATATGTTATATGTTTTGAAAGAACTAAATTGAGTTAGCAGGAAATGGGGTTAATGTACATGAACGTTGAAGGCCTAGGGTTAGGGTTAGTGTAATGGTAAGGGTTAGGGTTAGCCCGTTATGGTTAGGTTTAGTGTTACTTAAAACGCTTAAGTCTTGAAATTAAGCTTCATTGGTGAAGTTTTTGGTACCGTACGAGCGTTTGGTCAATTTTAGTGGTGGGGTATTCTAAAGTTGTTCCAAGAAGAAAGTAATCGACCTACAAATTACTGTAAAATAATGAACGTAAACTGAATATTGTACTTTATTTTGAAATTATAATTGACAACAGACCGTCTGTTTGGATCTAGCCATAACGGGAATTAACTCTGTATAAAAGATATTCATTAACATCCTCCTGACTGCAATAAAACGAGATAATCTAATCCGAAAATGTGAGACAGTCAAACAATCTTGAAAATCATGTTCGATTTGGCCTGAGTAATGAGAATGGTCTGCTTTTTACATGCTAGACACCCTTCCATGGCTGTCGTCATTTTACATTTGTATTATATGGCAATAGTTATGTCAGAGTGACACCTGTACGAGCTATTGCATCAATTGCCGTTATACAATGGATATGATGTTGCATACAAATTGTAATTCAAAGCCACCGATGCTAAACGGCTGTCATATTTTAGCCTATATAAATATGCACACATCGCCATATAGAGTCTGGCCCATGACATATGATATTGCATTAAGTTTTCTGATGTACGATTTTGTCAATTTGTAATAATTTTTTTGTTCGTCTAGTCTGACAAATTATGCTTGCAAAACGCTCCTCCAAAAAGTCTTATCACTATAACTTTATGAACATAAGGGAAATAGTACCCAAATATTATGAGGAAATCCAAAAAGTAATAACTCTTTACATATTATATAAGTCATCTTTATCATTTTTATCAGTAGAAGAAAATCAAAGAAACAAATGGAAAATACAAATTTCCTCTGCCAGCAGAAGAGAAATTTTTCTCCTCACCCACTGGCGTACTGATGGGGAAGGGGGGGGGGACAGTTGACCCCCCCCCCCAAATAAAATTAAAACGTGGTTTATTTCAAATTCAATACCAGTGATTTACAAATTTTGCTGAAATGACATGATTGTCTGGGTTTTTTCTCTCATTTGTGCCCATTTTGCCAGAGGCGGCACTCCCGGTGGGGGGCACTGTGCCACCCACTTTTTAGGTACCCGCAAAAAGCCCCTTTTTACATAGGACAAGTACCTCTTTTCTTTTCTAATAACTGTCCTTTTCATCTCTGGTGAGTACGTCTTTTCAGGTGCGAGAAATTCCGCTTTTCACCTCTGATATTTTTGCCCCTTTTTACTTTGACTCGTGCCCCTTTTTTTCTTTTTACTAAGTGTAACTTTCCCTTCTTAATAAGGACCCCCTTCACAATAAGAACTCCTTCACAATAAAACCCACTTTCTCTTGAATGCTACTTTTATTTTGACACGTGCCCCTTTTCCTTTTTTATATGAGCCCCTCCACCTTTTCAAACTGCAAAATTTTAGGTGCAAGACGTGCCATTGTCACCCCTGAATGCTCTGATAATTGCCCTTTTTACTTTTCTATAACTGTCCTTTTCCCTTTTGACATGCACCCCTAATTTAAATTATTCCTAGAGCTCGCTCGCTACGCTCACTCGTATTTATAGATATTATAATTATGTTACTTATAAAAGAACTTTTCAGTCTTTCTTCATAAGATTGTACTTAATACTCATCAGGAAATGTTTTCGTCTTTATAAGATGTAATTTTTTTGCACTGGGACCTCACAAATATTGTTGTCGGTCTCGTTGGACTAGTAAAGATTTTAAATAGTTAAATCGAGGCATGTGAAAGGGATATACTTTGATATAAAGACAGAAGCATTCCGTTTTTTTTTAATTTTTAGAATGAGTCTGGCTTGCAGCTATATAGGTGATTGCAGTTGGTGGTACATCCCAAAATGAAAGACATCTAGAAGACCAGACGTCAAAGGGAGAGCACATGCAGGCACGAACGAGGGACGCCTTTTTCTGATGGGCCTTTTTATGATGGGGCCACTCTACTCTTGATGACTTTATACAGTGCCATGGGCCATTCAAATTTCGTGCAACAAGGTAGGAACAGTTTTCGCCCTTAAATGCCTTTCGGTAAATCTCAATTCCTTGATATCTAATAACATCATGAGACTTGAGATTGCAAAGTGAAGTTTATGACTAGTATTTATATAAAAACACAATGTAGATGAGCAACACAAAACATTACACATACACATTCAGCTTGATTTACAGTTCACAAAAATTGTTTAGTACCAAAGCTAAAAATTATAGTCGACACCAGTGGGGAAGGACAATGTGCACTGATAAAAAAAAATGAAAGGGACAGCGAACATTTGCTGAGATACTATTTTCTGTGTATGTAGGAATTCGAAATCCTGATATTTCATGCGCTCTTGTATCTCACCAACAGGTTAACAGTTGCAGATTAGCGCATAAAATTACTTTTCGGCGGCTTGGAGCATGGGGTCAAAGGAGAGCGGCTTGATTTAACTCCTTCTCTATCACCTCCCTGATTATACCAATATTAACTTGAGATGAGAGCATCAAACACAATAATTATCATGAATTTCAGGGGGTAAAAAGAAAATATACAACGGTGTATACAGGCAAACATTTGCAGGGGGTGTCTAACGTCTCTTGCTTGAATATCAACCTTTCTAATTTTTTTGTTGGTTATACAAGCGAGTGATATTTGAAAAAAAAGTTAAAACGTTGTAATAATGATATACTTGATGAGACAAAATCAAAACAAATAGCTCACGTCCAACTCGCTGCTCGAATATAAGACGGGGGGGGGCGCCCAGGGCATGAGGTGACGGCTGCTTAAATACTGGTAATGTCATCTTTTTATAGGGAGAGGGTCATCAGAGCCCACCTTATACGCCTGTTTGTTCTTAGAAACCCCAAATCAGGACTTCTTATGTTGGAAAAAAAGGATCCTTTTTTCTTCCTCAGCCATTTAAGTGACAATACTTAGGTTCTTTGTTTTAATGATCAGTTATTTCATGAGGATACCAATTAATTTGTATTTTACCTGTTTATATGCTTGTGTATTTATCAATTTTTTTGTTTTTTGCTGCCGTTATTTGTTTTAATCTTACCAAACAGGGCCTCATTGAAGACCGCCAAATTGGTGATATGTGTCACCCTGTATAAATATCAGAAATAAATAAATAAATAAATAAATAATAATAATAATAATAAACACTACCTCAGTCACATACTGACAGACACCAAACTGACTCCTAACCGATCATTGCTGTTGTGGTAATATCATATTGTTTCCAGTCTGTAGTCGGTCCATTGTCGGTCTGTTGTAGGTCTCGTTGGACTGGGGTAAAAATGGTAAAGATTTGAAATAGTTGAATTGAGGCATGTGATAAGGATATACTTTGATATAAAGAAAGCATTCTTATTCATTTTTTTAATTTTCAGAACGAGTCTGGCTTGCAGCTATATCGGTGATTGCAGTTGATGTTACTTCCCAAAATGAAAGACATCTAGGAGACCAGACATCAAAGTGAGAACACATGCAGGCACGGAATGATGGACGCCTTTTTATGATGGACCACTCTACTCTTGATGACTTTTTACAGTGCTACGGGCCATTCAAATTTTGTGCAACAAGGTAGGAACAGTTTTTGCTCTTAAATGCCTTTGGGTAAATCTCAATTCCTTGTGACTTGAGATTTCAAAGTGAAGTTTATGACTAGTATTTAAAAAACAAAACACGATGTAGATGAGCAACACAAAGTCAAACAATTATTGATAATTAAACATACACATTCAGCTTGATATACAGTTCACAAGAATTGTTTAGTGCGAAAGCTCAAATTATAGTCGACATAAATGGGAAAGGACATGTGTCTCCCCCCCCCCCCCCCCCGCTATTTATGAGGACCGCTATTCATAAGGACCGCTTTTCATAATTTGAGAAAAGGGTCATTATTCTAACCATCAGCACATGAATGAAGCAGTAGAGAGGGGGTTTTACACAATATTCAAACTTGTCGTAAATATACAATATTGCACGAAGTTAGATTTTCAAGATTTTAAGCCAAATAAGATACGATTTTGTGACCGTAAGGCATTTTGCGAACGGTGATGTCCCCTGTATTATGTATTGTTAAAAGTATATTTTTCTTTTTAGCTTTGATAATTATATAGAGACATCCCCATAAACTTGCTTATATAGTTCCCCTGCTCCAGTGATTACAAAAAAAACAAAAACAAAACATAACTCACGATTAATCCTATCGTAATTTGTCCCCCTTGTGGGAAATCTTGCCCCCCCCCCCTTAACTGAGAGTAAAACAATTTACTTTGGTAACAAGACGCTATATTTTACCCAAAAAAAACACCTACCCCCCCCCCCCCCTCGCCGAAATAAATCTAAATGTCCTACATATGAATGTTCGAATCTTCATCATGAAATTATAGGCGTAGGCGGCGGGGTTAAGATTAATAATATGGTTTTAAAACAACTATAAAAAAAAAATCTATTCCTGTTCTCAATGTGTATGGAGAATTGACAGGTGGTCTGGTTTATTATGATGTGTTTGTTCTGTAATTATCTATCTTGGTTCGGTTCACTGGCGTACTGATAAGGGGGGGGGTGGGGAGTTAACCTCCCAAATAAATTTCAAATGTGGTTAATTTCTAATTCGAAGTGATTTACAAATGATGCTGAAATGACAGGGTTTTTCCTGGTTTTTCATTAACTGTTGCCCATCACACCCATTTCCCCCTTTTACATAGGACCAGTGCCCCTTTTCGAGTCACAAATTAGCTTAGGCTGTTGGGGGCATCCCCCGAACACGGAGAAGAAATTTCCAGGGCCAGAAGACCCGCACTTGCTAGATAACAGGCTCGGAAGGGGCAGTAACCTTAAAAAGTTCACTCGAACTTTTTTACTTCAAATAATTAAACACAAAAACGAATATCACTCGGGGTACCTCCAGAACGGAGGCTCCCTAAGGTATTTGGCTGCCTAGATCGGGCAGCAACCTGGCTTAGGCTGTGGGGCCATCTCCTGAGCACGGAGAAGAAATGTCCAGGGCCAGAAGACCCGCACTGGCTAGATAACAGACGCGAAAGGGGCAGTACCCATAAAAAAATCACTTCGAATTTTATTGATTAAAATAATTAAAGAAAAACACGAATCTCACTCGGGGTCCCTCCAGAACGGAGGCTCCCTAAGGAATGTGGCTACCTCGCTCGGGCCAAAACCCGGCTTAGGCTGTGGGGGCACCCCCCCCCGAGCACGGAGAAGAGATTTTCAAGGGCCAGAAGACCCGCACTGGCTAGATAACAGACGCGGAAGCGGCAGTACCCCTAAAAAGTTCACTCGAATTGTATTAATTACAATACCCAAATAACATATCGAATCTCTCTCGGAGCCATCCAGAATGGAGGCTCCCTAAGGAATTTGGCTGCCTAGCTCGGACCACAACCTCGCTCAGCCTCTGTGTGTGTGTGTGTGTGTGTGTGTGTGTGTGTGTGGGGGTATTTCCAGGGCCAGAAGACCCGCACTGATTAGAGAACAGACGCGGAAGGGGCAGTACTCCTAAAAAGTTCACTTGAATTTTATTGATTAAAATAATTAAAGAAAAACACGAATCTCACTCGGGGTCCCTCCAGAACGGAGGCTCCCTAAGGAATGTGGCTACCTCGCTCGGGCCAAAACCCGGCTTAGGCTGTGGGGGCACCCCCCCCCCCCCGAGCACGGAGAAGAGATTTTCAAGGGCCAGAAGACCCGCACTGGCTAGATAACAGACGCGGAAGGGGCAGTACCCCTAAAAAGTTCACTCGAATTGTATTAATTACAATACCCAAATAACATATCGAATCTCTCTCGGAGCCATCCAGAATGGAGGCTCCCTAAGGAATTTGGCTGCCTAGCTCGGACCACAACCTCGCTCAGCCTCTGTGTGTGTGTGTGTGTGTGTGTGGGGGGGGGGGGGGGGTATTTCCAGGGCCAGAAGACCCGCACTGATTAGAGAATTAAATAAATTAAATAATTAAATATTAAACGAATCTCACTCGGGGTCCCTCCAAAACGGAGGTTCCCTAAGAAATGTGGCTGCCTAGATCGGGCCACAACCTGGCTTAGGCTTCCTGATGGCTGTCTAGATCGGGCTTCAAACTGGCTGAGGCTGTGGGGGCATCCCCCGAGCACGGAGAAGATATTTCCAGGGCCAGAAGACCCGCACTGGCTAGATAACAGACGCGAAAGGGGCAGTACCCTTAAGAAGTTCACTCGAATTTTATTGATTAAAATAATTAAATATCAAAACGAATCTCACTCGGGTCCCTCCAGAACGAAGGCTCACTAAAGAACGTGGTTGCCTAGATCGGACCTGAAACTGGCTTAGGCTGTTGGGGGCATCCCCTACAAAGCTCACTCGAACTTTATCAATTAAATAATTTAATAACAAAACGAATCTTTCTCTGGTCCTTCCAGAACGGAGGCTCCATAAAGAATGTGGCTGCCTAGATCGGGCCACAACGTGGCTTAGGGTGTGGGGGCACTCCCCTGCCCCCAAGCACGGATAAGACATTTCCAGGGCCAGGAGACCCGCACTGGCTAGATAACAGACGCGAAAGGGGCAGTACCCATAAAAAAATCACTTCGAATTTTATTGATTAAAATAATTAAAGAAAAAAACGAATCTCACTCGGGGTCCCTCCAGAACGGAGGCTCCCTAAGGAATGTGGCTACCTCGCTCGGGCCAAAACCCGGCTTAGGCTGTGGGGGTACCCCCCCCCCCCCCCGAGCACGGAGAAGAGATTTTCCAGGGCCAGAAGACCCGCACTGGCTAGATAACAGACGCGGAAGGGGCAGTACCCCTAAAAAGTTCACTCGAATTGTATTAATTAAAATACCCAAATAAATCGAATCTCTCTCGAAGCCATCCAGAATGGAGGCTCCCTAAGGAATTTGGCTGCCTAGCTCGGGCCACAACCTCGCTCAGCCTCTGTGTGTGTGTGTGTGTGTGTGTGTGTGTGTGTGGGGGGGTATTTCCAGGGCCAGAAGAACCGCACTGATTAGAGAACAGACGCGGAAGGGGCAGTACTCCTAAAAAGTTCACTTGAATTTTATTGATTAAAATAATTAAATATTAAACGAATCTCACTCGGGGTCCCTTCAAAACGGAGGTTCCCTAATGGAGGCTCCCTAAGGAATTTTGCTGCCTAGCTCGGGCCACAACCTCGCTCAGGCTGTGTGTGTGTGTGTGTGTGGGGGGGTATTTCCAGGGCCAGAAGACCCGCACTGATTAGAGAACAGACGAATCTCACTCGGGGTCCCTCCAAAACGGAGGTTCCCTAAGAAATGTGGCTGCCTAGATCGGGCCACAACCTGACTTAGGCTTCCTGATGGCTGTCTAGATCGGGCTTTAAACTGGCTGAGGCTGTGGGGGCATCCCCCGAGCACGGAGAAGATATTTCCAGGGCCAGAAGACCCGCACTGGCTAGATAACAGACGCGAAAGGGGCAGTACTCCTAAAAAAGTTCACTTGAATTTTATTGATTAAAATAATTAAATATTAAACGAATCTCACTCGGGGTCCCTCCAAAACGGAGGTTTCCTAAGAAATGTGGCTGCCTAGATCGGGCCACAACCTGACTTAGGTTTCCTGATGGCTGTCTAGATCGGGCGTTAAACTGGCTGAGGCTGTGGGGGCATCCCCCGAGCACGGAGAAGATATTTCCAGGGCCAGAAGACCCGCACTGGCTAGATAACAGACGCGAAAGGGGCAGTACCCTTAAAAAGTTCACTCGAATTTTATTGATTAAAATAATCAAATATCAAAACGAATCTCACTCGGGTCCCTCCAGAACGAAGGCTCACTAAAGAACGTGGTTGCCTAGATCGGACCTGAAACTGGCTTAGGCTGTTGGGGGCATCCCCTACAAAGCTCACTCGAACTTTATTAATTAAAATAATTTAATAACAAAACGAATATCTCTCTGGTCCTTCCACAACGGAGGCTCCATAAAGAATGTGGCTGCCTAGATCGGGCCACAACCTGGCTTAGGCTGTGGGGGCACTCCCCTGCCCCCAAGCACGGATAAGAGATTTCCAGGGCCAGAAGACCCGCACTGGCTAGATAACAGACGCGAAAGGGGCAGTACCCTTAAGAAGTTCACTCGAATTTTATTGATTAAAATAATTAAAGAAAAAAACGAATCTCACTCGGGGTCCCTCCATAACGGAGGCTCCCTCAGGTATTTGGCTGCCTAGATCGGGCAGCAACCTGGCTTAGGCTGTGGGGCCATCTCCTGAGCACGAAATGAAATGTCCAGGGCCAGAAGACCCTCAATGGCTAGATAACAGACGCGAAAGGGGCAGTAACCTCAAAAATATCACTCGAATTTTATTGATTAAAATAATTAAACATTAAACGAATATCACTCGGTGTCCCTCCAGAACAGAGGCACCCTTAGAAATGTGGCTGCCTAGATCGGGCCAAAACCTTGCGTAGGGTGTGGGAGACATCCCCCCGAGCACAGAGAAGAAATGTCCAGGGCCAGAAGACCCGCACTGGCTAGATAACAGACGCGAAGTGGCAGTAGCCCTAAAAAGTTCACTCGAATTTTATTGATTAAAATAATTAAATATTAAACGAATCTCACTCGGGGTCCCTCCAAAACGGAGGTTCCCTAAAGGAGGCTCCCTAAGGAATTTGGCTGCCTAGCTCGGGCCACAACCTCGCTCAGGCTGTGTGTGTGTGTGGGGGGGGGGGTATTTCCAGGGCCAGAAGACCCGCACTGATTAGAAAACAGACGAATCTCACTCGGGGTCCCTCCAAAACGGAGGTTCCCTAAGAAATGTGGCTGCCTAGATCGGGCCACAACCTGACTTACGTTTCCTGATGGCTGTCTAGATCGGGCTTTAAACTGGCTGAGGCTGTGGGGGCATCCCCCGAGCACGGAGAAGATATTTCCAGGGCCAGAAGACCCGCACTGGCTAGATAACAGACGCGAAAGGGGCAGTACCCTTAAAAAGTTCACTCGAATTTTATTGATTAAAATAATCAAATATCAAAACGAATCTCACTCGGGTCCCTCCAGAACGAAGGCTCACTAAAGAACGTGGTTGCCTAGATCGGACCTGAAACTGGCTTAGGCTGTTGGGGGCATCCCCTACAAAGCTCACTCGAACTTTATTAATTAAAATAATTTAATAACAAAACGAATTTCTCTCTGGTCCTTCCAGAACGGAAGCTCCATAAAGAATGTGGCTGCCTAGATCGGGCCACAACCTGGCTTAGGCTGTGGGGGCACTCCCCTGCCCCCAAGCACGGATAAGAGATTTCCAGGGCCAGAAGACCCGCACTGGCTAGATAACAGACGCGAAAGGGGCAGTACCCTTAAGAAGTTCATTCGAATTTTATTGATTAAAATTATTAAAGAAAAAAAGGAATCTCACTCGGGGTCCCTCCAGAACGGAGGCTCCCTCAGGTATTTGGCTGCCTAGATCGGGCAGCAACCTGTCTTAGGCTGTGGGGCCATCTCCTGAGCACGAAATGAAATGTCCAGGGCCAGAAGACCCTCACTGGCTAGATAACAGACGCGAAAGGGGCAGTAACCTCAAAAATATCACTCGAATTTTATTGATTAAAATAATTAAACATTAAACGAATATCACTCGGTGTCCCTCCAGAACAGAGGCACCCTTAGAAATGTGGCTTCCTAGATCGGGCCAAAACCTGGCGTAGGGTGTGGGAGACATCCCCCCGAGCACAGAGAAGAAATGTCCAGGGCCAGAAGACCCGCACTGGCTAGATAACAGACGCGGAAGTGGCAGTAGCCCTAAAAAGTTCACTCGAATTTTATTGATTAAAATAATTAAATATTAAACGAATCTCACTCGGGGTCCCTCCAAAACGGAGGTTCCCTAAGAAATGTGGCTGCCTAGATCGGGCCACAACCTGACTTAGGCTTCCTGATGGCTGTCTAGATCGGGCTTTAAACTGGCTGAGGCTGTGGGGGCATCCCCCGAGCACGGAGAAGATATTTCCAGGGCCAGAAGACCCGCACTGGCTAGATAACAGACGCGAAAGGGGCAGTACTCCTAAAAAAGTTCACTTGAATTTTATTGATTAAAATAATTAAATATTAAACGAATCTCACTCGGGGTCCCTCCAAAACGGAGGTTCCCTAAGAAATGTGGCTGCCTAGATCGGGCCACAACCTGACTTAGGTTTCCTGATGGCTGTCTAGATCGGGCTTTAAACTGGCTGAGGCTGTGGGGGCATCCCCCGAGCACGGAGAAGATATTTCCAGGGCCAGAAGACCCGCACTGGCTAGATAACAGACGCGAAAGGGGCAGTACCCTTAAAAAGTTCACTCGAATTTTATTGATTAAAATAATCAAATATCAAAACGAATCTCACTCGGGTCCCTCCAGAACGAAGGCTCACTAAAGAACGTGGTTGCCTAGATCGGACCTGAAACTGGCTTAGGCTGT
Organism: Strongylocentrotus purpuratus; assembly: GCF_000002235.5. Classification (NCBI taxonomy): domain Eukaryota; kingdom Metazoa; phylum Echinodermata; class Echinoidea; order Camarodonta; family Strongylocentrotidae; genus Strongylocentrotus; species Strongylocentrotus purpuratus. Next base: position 18,796,565 of record NW_022145607.1, on the reverse strand, counting down.
TAGGGGGCATCCCCTACAAAGCTCACTCGAACTTTATTAATTAAAATAATTTAATAACAAAACGAATTTCTCTCTGGTCCTTCCAGAAAGGAGGCTCCATAAAGAATGTGGCTGCCTAGATCGCGCCACAACCTGGCTTAGGCTGTGGGGGCACTCCCCTGCCCCCAAGCACGGATAAGAGATTTCCAGGGCCAGAAGACCCGCACTGGCTAGATAACAGACGCGAAAGGGGCAGTACCCTTAAGAAGTTCATTCGAATTTTATTGATTAAAATAATTAAAGAAAAAAACGAATCTCACTCGGGGTCCCTCCAGAACGGAGGCTCCCTCAGGTATTTGGCTGCCTAGATCGGGCAGCAATTTGTCTTAGGCTGTGGGGCCATCTCCAGAGCACGAAATGAAATGTCCAGGGCCAGAAGACCCTCACTGGCTAGATAACAGACGCGAAAGGGGCAGTAACCTCAAAAATATCACTCGAATTTTATTGATTAAAATAATTAAACATTAAACGAATATCACTCGGTGTCCCTCCAGAACAGAGGCACCCTTAGAAATGTGGCTGCCTAGATCGGGCCAAAACCTGGCGTAGGGTGTGGGAGACATCCCCCCGAGCACAGAGAAGAAATGTCCAGGGCCAGAAGACCCGCACTGGCTAGATAACAGACGCGAAGTGGCAGTAGCCCTAAAAAGTTCACTCGAATTTTATTGATTAAAATAATTAAATATTAAACGAATCTCACTCGGGGTCCCTCCAAAACGGAGGTTCCCTAATGGAGGCTCCCTAAGGAATTTGGCTGCCTAGCTCGGGCCACAACCTCGCTCAGGCTGTGTGTGTGTGTGTGTGTGGGGGGGGGGTATTTCCAGGGCCAGAAGACCCGCACTGATTAGAGAACAGACGAATCTCACTCGGGGTCCCTCCAAAACGGAGGTTCCCTAAGAAATGTGGCTGCCTAGATCGGGCCACAACCTGACTTAGGCTTCCTGATGGTTGTCTAGATCGGGCTTTAAACTGGCTGAGGCTGTGGGGGCATCCCCCGAGCACGGAGAAGATATTTCCAGGGCCAGAAGACCCGCACTGGCTAGATAACAGACGCGAAAGGGGCAGTACTCCTAAAAAAGTTCACTTGAATTTTATTGATTAAAATAATTAAATATTAAACGAATCTCACTCGGGGTCCTCCAAAACGGAGGTTCCCTAAGAAATATGGCTGCCTAGATCGGGCCACAACCTGACTTAGGTTTCCTGATGGCTGTCTAGATCGGGCTTTAAACTGGCTGAGGCTGTGGGGGCATCCCCCGAGCACGGAGAAGATATTTCCAGGGCCAGAAGACCCGCACTGGCTAGATAACAGACGCGGAAGTGGCAGTAGCCCTAAAAAGTTCACTCGAATTTTATTGATTAAAATAATTAAATATTAAACGAATCTCACTCGGGGTCCCTCCAGAACGGAGGCTGCCTAAGGAATGTGGCTGCCTAGATTGGGCCACAATCTGGCTTAGCCTGAGCACGGTGAAGAGATTTCAATTATTAGAAGACCCGCACTGGCTAAATAACAGGAAGGGGCAGTACCCTTAGAAATATAACTCGAATTTTATATATTAAAATAACCAAATAACAGATCGAATCTCTCTCGGGGCCACCCAGAATGGAGGCTCCCTAAGAAATTTGGCTGCCTAGCTCGGGCAACAACCTGGCTCAGGCTATGGGGGCATCTCCGGGGTACGGAGAAGAAATTTTCAGGGCCAGAAGACCCGCACTGGCTAGATAACAAACGCCAAAGGGGCAGTATCCTTAAGAAGTTCACTCGAATTTTATTAATTGAAATAATTAAAGAAAAAAAAACGAATCTCACTCGGGGTCCCTCCAGAACGGAGGCTGTCTAAGGAAAGTGGCTGCCTGTATCGGGCCACAATATGACTTAGCCTGAGCACGGAGAAGGGATTTCCATTACCAGAAGACCTACACTGGCTATATATCAGACGCGAAAGGGGCAGTACCCTTAAAAATATTGCTCGAATTGTATTAATTAAAATAACCAAAACGAATTTCTCTCGGGGTCCCTCCATAACGGAGGCTCCCTAAGGAATATAGCTGCCTTGCTCGGGCTAGAACCCGGCTCAGGCTTTTTTTTTGGGGGGGGGGGAAGGGGGTGCATCTACCCCCCCCCCCCGAGCACGGAGAAGAGATGTCAAGGGCAGAAGACCCGCACTGGCTAGATAACAGACGCGGAAGGGGCAGTACCCTAAATAGTTCACTCGAATTTTGGGGTCCCTCCAGAACGGAGGCTCCCTAAGGAATGTGGCTGCCTACAGTTTGTCCGTCTTTTCGGATAAAAAAAAAAACCCTTCCTTTTCTTGTATCTGTTACTCTTCACCACTGATCAGTGCCCCTTTTATGAGTTCTGCACGTGACCCTTTTCCTTTCTATTAAAAATTACCATGTTTCCTTCGGATAAGTGCCCCTTTTCCTCTTTTATATGAACCTCTCCCACTTTCCGAAATGCACCTCTTAAGATCTGATAAATGCCCCTATTAATATCTGATAGGTGCCCTTTTCCTTCAACAGATTCCCTATTTCCATTCTCACAAGCGCCTTCTTCATATCTGTTGAGTGTCCCTTTGCAGGTGCAAAAAGTGCCATTTTCACTTCTGATAATAATCCTGTTTACTTTGACACGAGCAGCTTTCCTTTTTTTAATAACTGTCTTTTCCCTTTTGATAAGTGCCTACTTTTCCTTTCTTCATAGCATGCACCCCTTATTCAAGGCGACTTAGAGCCCCTTTTTCTTTAGTTTTCCCTAGAGCTTGCTCGTTATGCTCGTTCGCATTTATAGATGTTATAATTAAGTTACTTATAAAAGGACTTTCAAGTCTTTCTTCATTGTATTGGGCTTAATATTCAATTGCATTAAGCAGTATCTTGTACAACGTAAAAAACATTGATTTCATCCCTGGTAGTGTAATCACAATCGTGACGATGTAGGACTATAAACTAATGCCTAAAAATGTGGTATGTTTTTTTTTTTTATGTTTCCCTTTGTAGGTGCCCCTTTTGGGCTTGTGCCCCCCCCCCTCCCCTATTTTGGAAGATGCTGCATTATGCTATTTGGTGGTGATGCGGATTTTGGTCTGACCCCCAAGGTTTTTGCGTCATACCAAAAGATGGGAGTTGTTGCTACCTTGTTTTGGCGTTCAACAATAAGGGATAGAGCAACGTCGATCTGGCGCTGCTCAGTGGCTGCCGGGCTAACGATCAATTGGGCAAAAAGAATTTCCGTTTCGGTTTAATAAAATTTTGAGTGGACTATTAGGCTATTATTATTATTATTATTATTATTACGCCACTGTGTTTAATGACGACTCACGTCAGCCTTACTCTTCGTTTGTTTTGTTACCTTTATTGTATTTTATTTTTTATTTTGGTACTATAAGCTATTTTCTACAAAATCCTTATTTTCGTATAAACAATTACTAGTTTCTGAAATAGCAAACTCATTCCTTAAATAACTATGATAATGGGCCTGCTTGCTCTACTTAATGTCTCAGTGGCGTAGCCTGGATAAGATCAGTCGGGAGCAGGGTGGTGGGGTAAGATTTCCCACAAGGTCAAAATTACGGTAGGATTATATGTGTTTATGTATTACTTCTTTTTTTCGTCACCACAGGAGTGGGACGTGTCTCTATACAATCATCAAAGATAAAAGATAAAATATAACTACTTTAAAACAAGACAAATATTCAGGGCCATATGCGCCCCCAACAGCTACGCCAAAGCCGTTGGGTCGTCCTCCATCCAATATCTCCCTTTGTTATAAGCATTTTGTTTATTGCTTAGGCCTATTTAGTTTTATGAATAGCGGCCCTCATTTCGTGTTATGAATATCGACCCTCATTTCGTATTATGAAAAGCGACCCTCTTCTCGTTTTATGAATAGCGACCCTCTTCTCTTATTATGAATAGAGACCCTCATTTGGTATTATGAAAAGCGACCCTCTTCTCGTTTTATGCATAGAAACCCTTAATTCGTATTATGAATAGCGGTCCTTACAAGTAATGACCGTCAATATGATTTATGAATAGCGACCCTCAACTCACATTATGAATAGCGGTCCTTATGAATAGCGACCAGACCCTACTCTACCAGACCCAGAGTATTCAGTGTTTCTGTTTCTTAATTCCAAGAGTTACGGAATTTCCAGAGAATTTTGAGTTTTAAAAAAATAAGGACATTCAATAAAAATGTACAAATTATAAACTAATATTAGATACTTCAAAGCATTCATCAAAGTTATAAAAAATAAAATTGAATTTCATACAGGTTTGTTACGGAATGACATAGAACGTTATTATATTGTTCACTGTGTTTTCTTTTCTTTTTCTCTCCCGGCTGTCGCCCAAGCCTCAGGTGTCGACACAACCCTCGACTCTCTCTCAAGAGCTCCTTAGTCACACATAGGAGCGGGTGAATATCGAGGACGACGATTCCAGAGCACCAAAGCGGTCAGGTCATCGGTTGAGCTGGACTAGGAGGTGGTGGTGGACTGGACGGACCGCTGCAGGAAAGACTCAGCATCCCCGCCATGCAGTCACGACGAGAAAAGTTCTGACGTCGGCGTCAAGACTAGTCGTGCCGGTCGATCGTCGAAATACAAGCCAGTATATCATCGGGGAGAGGGGCGGCTGACTTCGGTTCACGAATATCGAGGACGACGACGCCAGCACCCAAGCGGTCAGGTCAACGGTTGAGCTGGACTAGGAGGTGGCGGTGGACTGGACGGACCGCTGCAGGAAAGACTCAGCATCCCCGCCATGCAGTCACGACGAGAAAAGTTCTGACGTCGGCGTCAAGACTAGTCGTGCCGGTCGATCGTCGACATGCAAGCCAGCATATCATCGGGGAGAGGGGCGGCCGACTTCGGTTCACGGATATCGAGGACGACGACGCCAGCACCCAAGCGGTCAGATCTACGGTTGATCGTCAACATACAAGCCAGTATCCGATGCGCAGTCGGGCGGCGATAGATCATGATGGCCTTTCCTGTCATGGTGGACCCTATTTATTGTCAATGATTTTACTCATTCAAATTCATGCAGAATCATGCAAATTCTAGTGAGTGTTAGACATACATCAGTGGAGTATATATCCAGATCTTGGTGAACGAGGCTGGCGGACGCCCCCGGGCCGCGAATTTTTTTTCCGTACTCGAGAGGGCAAATACCCCATGTGCGCATGCGCGTGGACTTGTGATTTCTCTGCTACTTCCCATACGAAATGTACATGTATTCGCATCTACTGTGCACGATTCGCGTTCTACGAGTAAACGATGGCATAGTAGTCTTCAAACATAGACTCTGATTTGCCAGTTTGACAAATCAATATGCGTATGTGTCGCGATGTGCTTATTCAAGTCTGTGTAGTTGTATGATTCAGACCCAGTAGTGCATATGGAAATACATTGCAACTTGTATAGAATGGTATAGTAGTCTGCAAGCACAGACGCTAATCTGACAGTTTGACAACATACTAGTAGTGTGCTGAGAAGTACTTTATTCAAGTCGCCAACTTGTATAGAATGGTATAGTAGTCTGCAAGCACAGACGCTAATCTGACAGTTTGACAGTGATTTTATGCAAGTTTGTGTAGTTTAATGATTCCAGACCCCATGGTAGGCCTATGTATTGTGCCACTGCTCTCTCACACTCTTTCTCTCTCTCTCTCTCTCTCTCTCTCTCCATATCTCTCTCTCTTTCTCTCTCTCTCTCTCTCTCTCTAGCCCTCCCTCCAGTATGCTCACTACTCATCAATACACAATATATTATTATGTCCTTGCAGACTACTATACTACACTCTACACATTGAGATGCATTTCTAACGCACGCACCAGTAGGGTCTGAATCATACATCTACGCAGACTTGAATAAAGTACTTCTCAGCACACTACTAGTATGTTGTCAAACTGTCAGATTAGCGTCTGTGCTTGCAGACTACTATACCATTCTATACAAGTTGGCGACTTGAATAAAGTACTTCTCAGCACACTACTAGTATGTTGTCAAACTGTCAGATTAGCGTCTGTGCTTGCAGACTACTATGCCACTCTGCAAGTTGAGATGCCTTTCCAATACACGCACCAGTAGGGTCTGAATCATAAAACTACACATATTTGAATATAAAGCACTACTCAAGACACTATGTTGTCAAACTGTCCGATTAGCGTCTGTGCTTGCAGACTACTATACCATGCTATTCAATTTGGGATGCATTTCTGTAAGCACTAAAATGTCTGAATCATACAACTACTCAGACTTGAATACTAGTACTACTAGTACTATTGCTACGCACGATATATGCGTAATTGTTTTGTCAAACTGGCAAATCAGAGTCTGTGTTTGAAGACTACTATGCCATCGTTTACTCGTAGAACGCGAATCGTGCACAGTAGATGCGAATACATGTACATTTCGTATGGGAAGTAGCAGAGAAATCACAAGTCCACGCGCATGCGCACATGGGGTATTTGCCCTCTCGAGTACGGAAAAAAAATTCGCCCCCGGGCCACCCCTAGAAGGCACAGGAATGTTTTGTACACAATATGCAGTGAATTTGCATTACACAGGGCTGCCAAGATATATAATTCGTCGCTGTTTTCACGAAGTGACGGTAGTGAAAAAAATTGCATTCACTTTGCGTTACGATTTTCCTCACTACCGTCACTTCGTGAAAACAAGGACGAATTATGATGTCACGCTTCCCGATAAGGGAGTTTATAGATACAATCTGCGCATGGGCAGATAAAGGTCATTACCAAAAAGGTAAAACGCACAGAGATGAATACTGGATATGCGCTCATGAAAGTTATGTAACATTATTCATTTATGCACCAACGGTACATTCTATGATACGCAGGTGGAAGTATTCTTTTCAAGAGGGCAAACAAAAGGTATTCATGAAGCACATCTAGGACTTTGGCAGTTATTATTCTAATATGCTCAAAGCTAGTGGAACTTCTCCATGTGTAAAAAATATGTGGATATTTGAGGTCATTTGTACCATGTGCTATCTGTAAACTCCCTTATTAGGGAGGACTCCGTCTCATGATCCTTATTATTATGGATACGCAACTGGTTATTATGAAAAGTCCAAGGTATTTGGTCGCTTAATCTTGTTGTCCCATAAGTTACTAAGTATTGTGGTGTTCTGAACCACATTGACCTAAAAATGTATAACTTTTCCCTTCATATTTGCTTTGATCTTAGCTCTAATTTGCTATTAATTGAATAGTCAGATAATTTATAAACACGATAGCAACTACAAAGAAATTTCGAAAATTCATCTAGTAAGGAGAAGAGATAGCAACTTAGTACAGTCATCAGATATAGTTAAATCTTTATGTTTGGCAACAAATGCGACAAAATATGCTTGGACTTGCCCAATATTAATTATCTTATATTCTAGGATAACCATCCCATGGATGGACTACCCTACATGCGAACCGAATCCTATATATAAGTAAATCTCTTGTCAATGGCTTGATTCTAAGTTTGGAGGCACATGTCCTCAACGAATAGTGAAAAGGGCGAGGAAAAGGATAGGAACAAAGGGAAATCAGATAAAATAAAACTAAAAGGGAGAGGGGCAAAAGAAATTGAAAGAGACTCCCCCTCCCCACAATGATCCCCTCCTTTCACTTTATATGAATTCCGTTGAAAAATGGTAAGATATGTAATGTTTTGATATTTAATGTTTTAAAATGTAATGTTTTGAAATGTTATGCTTTCAAGCAATGTCAATGATCATTTAACTATGAATGTAATTTTGGAAGTGTCATATTATCTGTATACGTTCAAAGTTTCAGTGTGTTATGATAACTGCAGAGAGACTTTCTATGATTGTTTGAATAATGGTAAAGAATCTCAGGTTTGATCGCCCCATAGAGCCTGCGTTTGCTTTTATCCATCGTGACTGTTGTAGAAAAAGGCCTATATTCATCAAAACAAGTTTTTGGCTGGCCAGAATGTACTTAAAAATCTAATGAGATTGGAGATTTTTCATATCATTTAGCAGCTAATTCCCCCGATTTTTTTCAAGGAAGTAAGATTGCCATGCACAACTGTAAACTGATGAGAGGCCTCTAAAATTGCCCTCCCCCTTTCCCTTTAAAAAAAAATATTATTGCCAATTTTGTACAACCCAAATGGTTCAAGGAGTACAAGAAAACAAAAATTTTCAGCATTGATATTGCAAATATGACGCCGTCCGATTCCTAAACAAATTGGGCGATAAATAATGTAACTTTCTTCATTTTAAAACATTTTGCAATACAGCATATAGGTACCTTTGTCACTGTATAAGTTATAAGTAGTTAGGGGTATACTTATGAAAATGATCGTATCCACTATTTGTGTGTCTATAGATTTTAGTCTAGTCAAAATAAGAAATTTAGGCATACCCAAAACTAATCGCAAATGAATTTATTTTACAGCAGTCCACTTCAAAATAATCCTCCTAACAACATAGAAAAATTGGGAAAGTTTATGAAAATCTAAGTAATGGAAAGTCAAAGTTGCATGATATGCAAATTAGTTATTATCATTTTAGAAAATTCATATCTACATTATTTTGATGGCATTCATATGTATATTTTGCAAACATTAACCGCAATAAGATTCTTAAATGTGTCCACCTTGTTCAATGAACTCAAAAACATAAGCTTGACCACTTGATTTGGGTCAAATTTAAAGGGAAATATGACACACTAATGCATTCATGACCGACGCTTATTTGCATATTACGCAAAGTGAACTCGGTTTGGTCATTCAACAAAATATTTATGTCATATTTATCAACATTGTTAACATGTGAAATATGTGAATTAATTGTTAGGTACTGAATCAGATATGAAAAATTATGAAAACAAATTAATTTCTTTTCCTGGCGAATGATAATTTACATAACAGGCCAATCATATTTATATTATTATGAAAATGTCATTGTGTTTACTGACATTAAAGAAAACAAAATCATTTTAAGCACTAAAATCCCTTAAGTATGATAATTGGGTGCAAGTTTAGAGGGAAACTATGAATATTCTAATATGACAATAGCTATATGCATATTATGCAAAATTAAATACTAAAGTCTTTCCTGACTTCTTAGATTTACCGAAGGTTTTAGTGAGTTCAGCGGAATATTTTGAAGTGCACTTCAGTGGAATAAATTCTTTTGTAATTAGTTTATTACACAAGATTCGTTTTTTTTACTTGACTAATTTTATTAAATGACATTATTTTCCTTTTTTGGCTACTTGTCTTTATTTTGTTGTTCTTGTTACACTTCATATGTAACTCCCCTCCTGTCTCCCTCTGTTCTCTCTCTCTCTCTCTCTCTCTCTCTCTCTTTACCAACTTCCCCCACTCCATTTGTCACTCTCTTGCACCACTTGTTTGCCAATTTGTACCCCATTCTCTCTCTTTCTCCCCAATTTTCATTTATAATCTCTATATTGTTCTTTGTACATTTAGCATCCCCCTTAAAGGTAATACAAAGTTAGGGGAAATATTGAAAATTGGGTGGGTATAGTGATTCTATACCATTTTTGATATATTTGGATGCCCCTATGATGTATTATAAGCACTAGAAAAATTATCCCCTAAAATACTTCTGCGTTTGAGAAAAATTGAATATAAAAAATTACCGGTGCTCCCGGTAAATTTTGATGAATTTCAAATAGCTCCTACGGTCGTACAATGGTAGCTGCGGCCATGAACATCTCGGAATATGAAGTTGGGATATATAATTTCCAAACGGGAAAAGCTAATCGATCGATTTTAGTCAAACATCGTTTCATAGCTTAATTAATATCTTGACCTTGAGAGGGAGCTATACAACATCAAGAGTTTATTATTTATAATTTCATAACTTTAGACTCTATTTCAACTGCGACAACGGTCACTAAATCGCAAATGCTTCCAATTAATATGTTCATTTGAACCAAGTTTATAACCCCATACCAAAACTTTGTATTACCTTTAAACTCTTGTTAATCATTATATTGTTCGTTATACATTTGGCCACCCATTCCCCTCATTCTCTCTATCTTACCCCCCCCCCCCCTCCACTCCATTCAGCATCCTCCTGCATCCTTTCTTGGCCCTTTATACCTCGCGTATCTCTCTAGTTTCTTCATTTTTCTTTTTATCCCATTCTCTCATTCCTTATTAAATCTCCCCTACTTCATCTCCCCTCTCCCGTTGGTTTAAATTATACATTTAGCATTTCATCACCCCCCCCCCCAATTTCTCTCGATCATTTTTTAAACCTCCCCACTCCGTTTTTTGTCATCTGTTTGCATCCCTTACTTTCTCTCTCTCTCTCTCTCTCGTGCATTGTACATTTCGTCCCCTATTTTTCTCTCATTCCTCCTTTCGCAAACCTCCCCCAATCAATTCGTCATCTTTTTGCACCCATTTTCTCTCTTTTCGTTATCACGCATTTAGCATTTACCCCCCCCCCCCCTCCTTCTCTCGTTCATTCGTTAACGCCCCCCCCCCCCCATGGCCATTTGTCATTTCTCCATTTCTCCTCTTTCCTCTTACGCCTCCCCCTCTTTGGTCATGTCATCTAACCACCCCCTCCCCTCCACTCTTCTCTCTCTCTGTTCACTGACACTTTAGGCATAAGATGAACTACATAAGATTTTAAAAAGTACGATAAAATTTTATTAAGTAAAGTTTAACGGATCAAAAAATGCAAAAACCTTGCAGAATGACTTCTTCACAACATAAACCGATCCGTGAATACATTACAATGTCCTCTTTGATATCAGAATGAAAGATATAAACACTAAAAACTTTGAATTTCAGAACTTTATTCTCTTTTAGTCTTTTTTTTTTAAGTGCAAAGGGCCAGAACAACCGACCTCTTTGGTCAATGAGGGAGGTCCCTGGGCCTTGCAAAAATGTATTGCTGATCGGTCTGAGCTGTGGTCCTCTTGCTAAAATTACACAACTTGTGACATCACTACCGAAAGACCTATTTTTGATGATGTACAGAGAGGGCCACCTGATACCATCACACATGACATGTCCCCTCCCTAATGGAAGTGTTTTAATTGCGATTTTAATGAAGATTTCTCTAGCCTAGAGTAAACGGGACAGCACAATGAGTTTTCCCGGCGATGGTGTCACTAATGAAGACAATTATGGCTTTTTTTGCCTCAGTGACAGATTCAACTATTTGTAATTCTTCCAAATATTTTGTTTTGCAATTTTCAGCAAGTTGTAAGAAGTATCATATATGTAACTTGATACATGTCATATTTATCTCTATCCTTCTCTCTTAATCCATTGATCTCTGTTGCGGTCACTGTGTCCCTCCTCATACTACATCTCTCGCTCTCTCTCTCACTCATTACCCCAACCCCCTCTTTTTCTTGTTACCTTAAACCCCCCCCCCCCTCCCCCATGCTCTTTCTCTATATGTCTCAATCCATACTTGCAATCTCTCTAGTCCTCCTTGTACTACACGACTCCCTCCTCTTTATTACCCTAATCCCCCTCTCATTACCTCATCCCCATGTTCTCTCTTTCTCTCTATCCTTTCTTCATGTGTATATGTTGATCCATTGAGTGCGGTCTCTCTATACCACTTCTCATTGTCACTCGCTTTATCTGTCTTCCTTTCATACCCTTTGAACATACATCCATCATGACTGATTTCTAATATCATAATGTTCCAAGTATTCATTCGACCAAGAGCTTGTTTTGTTTTTTGTTTTTTGTTTTCACTTCAAAGCAGTCAATTGGAAGAGTAGTATCAACTATTCTGCTTATTTAATACACTTTATTTCTCTGCACAATACAATTATGTTTTTATGAATTTCCAATGAACATTGTGTTTTGGTTAAAATTTGAAATTAAACCAAATAAAACAAAAAATTGTGCTACCGGGTTTTCTTTTGTTGTTGTTCTCAATTAAACATTCGTCATCATAAAGGAAAATGAATGTTTGTGTTTGCGTAACCTTCATTTCACCTCACAACTCTGAAAGATAAGGAAGAAGCATCGGAACAATAATACATTTATGTGAATAGGGTAGGCTCTCAACATAGGCCAGTCCCTGAGCAATTGTTACTTCATATTCCCCAATTGTCTATAATGCTTTATCGATCATTATGATACATGTACCAAGAGGTGAAGCGCAATGTCATATTTCGCGGATAGCATGGGATATTTCTTCAGATAATCAATGATTCTCACATCACTGACCTGGTTGCTTTCTTAGCATTCAGGTAAAACAATCATCGATCATAATCAATCATCATGTTTCTTTTTATAGACAAAGTATGGTCAAGCCGACGGGATGAAAACCATGAAAGGAACAATATGAAGGACAGAAAAGCAAAAAGGGACAACCAAATCGAAGATGATCTGTCGAGTACCCTCTCACGTCATCATGAAGAACAGCTTTCCGCGTAAGCAAGATTTCAGACGGCAATATCCTTATAAGGTCAAGTGATACAAATGTTGTCATCATCTTGGTTTGGTTCTGTGGGAGGTCGACAGGGATATCCATCATTAAGGACAATGGTCAGACAATAATATCTCGGATGTAGCTACCCTTCTTGAAATGAAAAAAACTAGTGTGACAGAAGCCCGGAATTGTTTTCATGCACAGACTGGGAGTGACTTGGCATCATTTTCTAGAGGAGTACAGTCTAGCCCAAAGAACCACTGGGGTAAAAAGGATGGAAAAATAACGGGGACAACTAACAGTAATGTGATCTGCTGAGCGATCATATATCGAGGCCAATACTCCTATAGCTTTTCAGGCAACCAATATTGTCAATATTCTTGAAGGATTGAGTGAAAGAGAGGTCTTCATCCTGGTTTGGTTCTGTGGGAGGTCAACAAGGGTCAACAAGGACAATGGGTCTGGCAAAAACAGGAGATACACGACATCTCAGGTGTAGCTGCCCTTCTGGAGAGGAATTTACTGATGTAACGAATGCACAGGATGGTCTTCATGGCTTCGACTCGCAAGTTGAATCCCTTTAGGTCAAGCCAAATGAATTGAGAACAATCGGATGGATAAATAAAAGGGACAATCAACTAGAAGTAGATCTGCAGAGTTCTTTCTGATGACATTACAACAGAATCACAGACTCTCATAGTAGCATATCATGCCAAGAAGATTGCAGATGACATTATCTTTGTGAAGTCCACAGCATGGAAACCACAGCAACACACATTGAAGTGCTCTGATCAGCAGTGATCACTATCACTAACAAGCATGGAAGTAATACCCGCTATCATATCATTCGCCTTGGTTGTGGATGAATAAGCACATTTGTTGAGGTGAGAAGTGCTGTCTCGCAAAATTGAAGCAAATACTGGTAAAGTATCCCCTCTTCCCTCGTTTGCAAAGACATGATGGGTAATCAGATAAAAAGAGCACACTACGTCGCCGAAGTAGAAGAGGGCCGATCAGAAAGACCAAAGTAGTGGGGCTAGAGCCTTAGACTATGGCTGGAAATCAACTGACCACTGCCTCGATCCAGAGTGGTACACAGCCAGAATTGCAGTCCCAGAGTCACTCAGAAGTTCACCTATCACAGAGGACTGTGACAGCATCCAGGTTGAGAAGTGATCAGATGATGCTTGGAGTGAAGAAAGTCATGACAGCGATGCCAGAATCAATGATGAAGAAGACTCGTAATATTGCATGCTATCTGCGAATTATGACATTGCGCTTTACTTTCTTGATATTTGCACTGAGATAATCGATTAAGCATTTTTTTTTTCACAATAGAGAATAAACCTTTAAGCACACAATGCTCATAAAAAGTGGGTAAAAAGTAGTAACCGGAATTGATTATACAAATCTTGGCGGACTAGCCCATATATATTGAGCATCGACCCTATACACGAGGAGTATTTATCGTTCCAATGCTTTCAATATTTTCCTTTATCTTTACACATTCTGAGGTTACATGACGGATACGCAATCACAAACGTTAGGTCTCCCATTATGGAGAATGAGTAGAGAACCAAGATTTTAAAAATATTTACCCAAAGTAGCCTGTTCAGTTGGAAATCCATAGAAACATAACCATAAATGTACATAAACAGAGTATATTGATATAGCAAATCAGTTGATACTGCTCCTCCATAGGGCTCTGCATTCAATTTGTAAAATGATCGAAAATCAAAGTACTTAATAATAAAAATCTCTGATAAGCACAATTTTTGCAGACTTCTTAGAACATTATCATATCAGTCATGATGGATGTATGTCCAAAGGGTATGAAAGGAAGATAAAGAAAGCGAGTGACAATGAGGAGTGGTATAGAGAAACCGCAATCAATGAATAAACATGTCAAAAGGATAAAGAGAGAGAGAAAGGGGTGAGGTAATGAGAGGGGGTTGAGGGTAATAAGAGTAGGGGGTGGTGTAGTACAAGGAGGGCTAGAGAGACTGCAAAATAGATCGATGGATTGAGACATATAGAGAAAGAGCATTGGGGGGGGGGGGGGTTGAGGCAACAAGAAAGAGAGGGGGTTGGCGTAATGAGTGAGAGAGAGAGAGATGTAGTATGAGGAGGGACACAGTGACCGCAAAAGAGATCAATGGACAGAGAAAGAGAGAAGAGGGGGTTACATAAATATGACATATCAATAAGTTACATGTATGACATTTCTTACAACTTGTTGAACATTGCAAATAAAAAGCTATTTAGAAGAATTACAAATATTTGAATCTGTCACTGAGGCAAAAAGCCATAATTGTCTCCATCAGTGACACCATCGCCAGGAAATCCCATTGAGCTGTCTCGTTTACTCTAGGCTAGACAAAATATCATTAAGATTGCAATTAAAACACCAACATTAGGAAGGTGACATGTCATGTGTGATGGTATCATGTGTTCCTCTCTATACATCCATCAAAAAATGGGTCTTTCGGTAGTGATGCCACAAATTGTGTGATTTTGGCAAGAAGACCACAGCTCAGACCGGCAGCAATACATTTTTGCAAGGTCCAGGGACCTCCCTCATTGTCCAAAGAGGTCAGTTGTTCTAGCAAAGGCAATTGAATAAATCTTCTGGGCTGCCGGTCTAACAATGTTTACCCAAGAATAAAAGGGGTTACAAAATCATGAATACAATACATGTATATCGAGGAGTCAGTGACACAAAGTTACAAAGACGTAACTCCATTTTGGCCATTTTGAGAAAAAGTGGTTTTGTGTCACTGAACACTTGGGCATTTAGTCTATGTTTCACTAGCCATTGACTTCAATGGGGTGTTGGGTGGAGTTTAAACTTTGTGTTTCCCTGAATGCCCACATTTTTTCTGAACATTTTGATATCAAATACTCATTTTGGCAATATATGGTTACGTCTTTGTGTCACTGAACCCTCAATATGGTCTTCATATAGTGTACTATGGGGCAGGTCCAAGCTACTTAACATGTGACATACAGGACATATCAGAACTTACACATTATAAGCAATTGTCATGATGTCATAATGAAATATACAAATTATTAAAAAAATGCACTGATAGTATAGCTTTTTGTGAGATTTTCACAAAATTTTGTTTTTAACAAAGACCTTTTTAACAAGGTTTTGAATGCATATGTGGCATGAAGTATATTGACCGGAGAAAAGATAATATTTTCTAAACCAAAATATCAGTTATCATCAAAATGATCTTCTGAAGTTTAAAGGACATATTTGTCTTTAAAAATAAGGATACACTTCATTATTTCATCCAGAAAATTTTGTAATGGCACTCAACATTTATTTTTCTAAGGTATTACAAATCTATAAACTGCTTTGAAAATTATAAGGGACTATCTGATCTATTCTTAAACAGTATTATTAGTTTTTGGCAGACTGTACATGCCATAACTAGTATCCAACAAAAGTGAGTACATGCACACACCTATCATTATGCTGGATATTTCGATTTCAAAACTTTTTACAAATTGTATTAAAAACCCAAGCCTTAAATCCCCACTGCACTACTTGTTGCTACTTGCGCCCTCTATATAGCAAACAATGCCTAATTGGTGACCATTGGTCCCCCATGATCCCCTTTTTCTTATGTTAATTGAGAGCTGATTTGATGAGATAACCACCTGTCAGTGACCATGCATGGATGTCTAATCCCTCCTGGCCAAACTAGTGCAGTGGGGCTTTAACAAAAAGGTTGTGTTCTGGTAAAGGTGAGAAATAAATTGGAAGCTTTCTCATTCTTTTTGTCAGTGCAGAAGAATATCATAGAAGAAATGTCTACTGGAAGGGATTACTATTGATATACCCTCATATAAAAAGGTGATATGTCCCATACATACATTTTTGTGTGCCGTGCATGAGACTGTCAGGATTTAGGAAGATTCAATTTGTTATCATTTTGATTTGCATCAAATCTCATGTCCTACATTATCAACCTTTCCTAAATTGCTTCCAGTTTCATTTAAAAAAAAATCGCAGAACCAGAACCCAACTTATCTTTAATACTTTCTTGTAATGCAAAAAAACTCACTTAATTAGCATAATCAACAATTTTCAAGCTCAGTTTTTCACAATGTTCATATATATTTATACCCACCCCCCCCCCCCCAAGCATGAAAGAAATCTAAATTCAACTTGAATAAGTCACACATAAAAAAATACTATGTCCTGTATGTCACACTACAACATTTTCACTATAAATAATAAGCCCAGAATTCAGTAATTACATGTCGTAATTTAGGAACATATAATAAAATATTTTCACTTCATAGGTGAAGTCCACCCTGGTGTTTAAACATAAAGATTATAGAAAATGAAAATTAATAAGTGTCCTATTTCTTTGTTATGGTATTTATTTTGTACACATGATACAGGGGTCTTGTAAAAGCATACAGTATATCAGTGGTGCATACTGTATGTTTAGAAACTTTCAGAAAAAAAAGAATTTATGATTTTATTGGTGCAGAGCAAATGGAATAAGGGTCTATAGGACCTCGTAAAATATTCCACAGATTTGCCAATTTGAGTTTGATTGATTACAATTTTTAAAAATTCAAATCTTTCTTATCTTTTATCAGATTCAGCTCAAACTTTCAATTACATGTATCATTATGTCTCTAATTTTTCTGCTACTGTTCAAACAAATTTTAAACCAGGGTGGAATTCCCCTTCAAATAGCAAACACTGTCCATTTTTTACATTCAAATAAGTTTGAAATATCGACACTTGAGGAAAATAAAGCTTGGACCCGCCCCTAAGAAATAGGGATATTTATTACTCCTAAATAACATTTCATATGAAAACACAGGAATAGTTGAGTTTTGTTGCAGAGGGCGCTACCTAATGAAAAACTGAGTGTCAAAGTTGAAAGAATGTACAATTTAAATGACAAAATCATCTTTGTTTGATCAAAATCGGTTCAAAGACAGTTGAAATATCCATAAATATAACGATTTCTATTATTTCTGGTGTCCAACAAAATTATTGATAATCTAAACCAGCCGTTTTATACGTTTTATTACAGCCAATGCTGATGATGTTGGCTTTTTGTTGGCTTTTTCGTGTTGGTATGATCGTATTAATGTCATAGCAAGTTTAGGTCCTAAAAGGGCAAAAGAAATGTCATAAATAAGAATAAGAGCAATAACCATGTACTTTGAAGGCACTTGCAGTCTGAAACAAGAACTCAACTATCCCTATAAACTCAAACTCCTAGGTCAGTACTCAATTCAATACTTATGTCTGAAATGGTATAGACCATGCATAAAATATTATATATATATTAAGGCTGTGCATAACAGTGTAATGAGGTACCCGAGTACACTCCCAGGCTCACAAGCGAATACTTGAATATTCGGACACCATGTTTTTTTATAATTTTTTTGAATTTTTTTGAATTTTTTTGAATTTTTTGATTTTTTGATTTTTTTTCTTCTTTTTTTCTTTTTTTGCCACTACCATACCACTCGGCAGTTTCCCAGGTCCCTCGCCGAAAACCATGCAATTTTACTTCGAGTTGCAGTTGAAGGCGCCGATTGAATAAGAATAATAACAGTAAACAATGCTGTTTTAAAAACCAAAGATGGCAGAATAATCCATTTTCCTCCAAGTCCAAACAAAAATCTGGTCCCAGTTTCTGAAAGGTGAGTTTGACAGTGCTTGAGTTGGGAAACATTTTTACTGACAGTACCAAGCCAACGGCTGCCGCTCTCCCTGGAACGGGTAAGCCTGGACATTTTTTAATATTTTTTTTTAATTTTTTTTTTTTAATTTTTTTTTTTTTGCGGCCGAATATTTGGGTACAAGAAACCCGGGTAGTTGTCAACCGTGCGGGTACTCGAGCATTCGACTACCCGTCGCAGCCTTAATATATATGGATTCTGCTGCAGCAAACATTGATCTTGAATAAGCGTAGGGCTCGTGTTCATATCCTCACCACATGGAGCCAGTTCTGGAGGGCTGTCCTCGAGTCTGATGCTGGGAACTTTGAGAGAGCTTGGAAAGCATGGTCAGAGTACTTACAGAGGCAAAGACAACCATCTTGGTCAGGTGTAGGGCTCTTGTTCATATCATCACTGCATGGACCATATCTTGGAGATCTCTTCTGGAGTCCGGATGCTGGTAATGATGGGAACTTTCAGAGGACACAACTGAAAGAGCTTGGGCAGCTATGGCAAAGACACAGTCCCAACCTTGATCAAGCATAGGGTTCATGTCCATATCCTCTCTGCATGGACCATGTTCTGGAGGGCTGTCCTCAAGTCTGATGCTGGGAAAGCTGAGAGACCTTGGAGAGCAGTGTGAGAGTAGCTCAAACAGAGACTCTTGTCTTTATCAAGGGTGGGGCTTTGACGAATCTCAGGTATCAGCTGTAAAAAAGAAGAAGTAGAAAATGGAGGTTAAATGATGGATTCCTTAAGAGCAAAATCATTGTTCTGTCCAGAGAAAACAAGACACAGAAGCAGTGAGCACTTAATAAGCTTCCAAAAGCAATGTGGTAAATAACAAATGAGCTCTGGTAAAAAACAAAAAAAATTGTTAAAATTGCATTTAAACAACAACAAATCGTGAAACAGTTCCGGCGAACAAAAAAAGTATTGTTTAAACTGATACTATCTATATCAGGGTTTCTCAATCATTTTCGCTGATGTGTTTCCCATGAAAGCTAAAAGCTCCGAAACATGGGATGCCATTCGCGATAAAATTCTTAGGGTCATTCGTATACTTCAAATCAAGTAGAACAATTTACTATTAATTGCTGAAAAGCTGGCGAAAAATTAAAAATTATTTAATTTCCTTTCAGACACAATCTACTAACATTTACAGTAATGAGTACACTGGTAATACTGAAGAAAGTGATGCTTGTTCTAATATGTCTATGTCTGATCCAAGGGGAACAGTTACAATTTATTTTTAAAAAGCAGAGCCTCACGGTGGTCCGGATGAAAATGC
This sequence comes from Strongylocentrotus purpuratus, assembly GCF_000002235.5. Lineage (NCBI taxonomy): Eukaryota > Metazoa > Echinodermata > Echinoidea > Camarodonta > Strongylocentrotidae > Strongylocentrotus > Strongylocentrotus purpuratus. The sequence goes on along the minus strand of NW_022145607.1, from coordinate 18,777,096 downwards.
ATGGCCGTCCAGACTTTGTGAAGACCTGATCTATATGATCTCTACTCTTTAGCAATGAGAGACTAGGGTAATTCCATAACAAGAACAAATAAGATATACCGGTAGTCAAATAGTAGATTTAAGATACATGTAGATGCGGTAAGCACAAACAAATGTATCACTTCTGTGACATTTAATTTTACGGTACTCTATTTCTTGTAATATGCCAACAACTAAATGAATATATAACGGTCAATATTGCAAATTGTTTCTTTAGTTTCACACAAAGCACAAATAAAACTTTACAGTTCGAGTTTAAAAACAGGGGGAAAGATCTAAATTTGCATGATATTTACTGAGCTGCCAAGTTATGTCAAAGCTTTGCAGTAATCTCAAATCTTAAACAAAAATCACTTATTTTCAGACAAAATCAGCCTTGGTTTTTGTTTGACCTACCTCTGAACTGGGTGTGGGTCTCGTTCGGTAGTTTGCTGCCCCAAACATCCCGGCGGTCATCGTGACCTACATGTAGGCTGAAGGGGGTGGTGGTGACCCCTACAGGATGAAAGGGCAGGTGGTGGCATGGGAGAGGGCACTCATAGGGATGGTATTTGCCTAGGAATACAAAAGATACAACATATTCAATAACAGCAAGTGATTATCAAATAAAAAAGCTTAAAAGTTTAAATACATGTATTTCAATAACAAAAACAGGTTTGTGATTAAAGTGCTTACTGGTAACTTTATAGCGTACTTATCACCTACAAACATCTTGCTCTGTATGGTATGGGTTCAATGTCGCTATACTGTATTAATTTATGAGCTCCAAATATTAATTTCTACAAAAAGATAATGCAAATCTAAATACACTCTCATTTTACATATAAGCAACTTATAAGTACACTATTCACACATATATGTGCTCACATAAAATATGGCATGGAATGGAACCAAAGCCTAGTGATTTGGGTTTCAGGCACAGAGATTACTCTTTATTCTCTTTATGCTCCTTGACCATTAACCCAGAGAATGCCAGGTAAAGGTTTTTTTAAAGTTAATTTTATGCATTCCAGCTGTACACAGATTTTGTGGGTAATTGGTCCCCTTTAATGATTATTATCATTGTAATAAACCTGATAGAATTAATAATGAAAATTGTAATGTACCGGATATGGCAAACTTGATTAACATTTCTATTTGTTGGATCTATTTCAAATATATACATCATACTTAATTGTCCTCCATTATTTCCATTTTACCTTGCACATTTTGGTAATATTTTGTGTAAACATACTTCTAGCATTCTGGGGCACTTTATGAGATTAAGATAAAAGTTGACACTAGATGGGTGTATTCCAGTGAGATCACTTGAATGTGAAGCGGTTCCAATGTTGGGGTTATAAGTTTTTAAATTTTTAATTTAATACAAGGTAGACTGGTAGATTGGAAACTAAGCAAAATGGACAAATTATTTGAAATGTTTACCTTGAGTAGAGGTTTCATGGTGTAGTGGTTCATTCACTTGACTCTCAATCCCGAGGGTTGTAGGTTCCAATCCCAGCCCAGCAATAATGATGATGATGATGGTGATGATGATGGCTTCGTGTATAGCACCTGTGTCCATCTCTGATGTGCGCTCATGGCGCTAGACATTAATCCACATTTGTCACTGTCCATCCACGTGCAAATGGGCAAGTGTCGGAGCAATAACAATTGCAGGGCCCTCAGGAAGAAGGACATTGATGCTGATGAGGCTTCCCTGGGTTTAAAAAATATATATATTCATCAATCCTATCACATGGACACTGGAGGAAATGTTGAATATTACTAAAAGTATAGCAGAAATAATTTATCTTACACAACCTAGTCAAACACATTAACATTTTTCCCCCTTCATTATGAGTGTACTCAAAGCTTGTAATTTGTAAACATCACATAAAATACATGTAAGGCAACCCCTCGGAGTGAATTTCAACTTCTATATTCTGGTGGGTCTATCTGTTACTCACTGGTATGTTAAATATGAGAGGAAAAAAGGAACCCAAATTAGTCACATGTTTAAAAATATTGAGCAGAAGTTTAATACAATATATTTTAAAACCATTCTACTAAAGATAAAAGCAGAAATGAAAGTTTTTGTTGTTGAAGTTTTCAATGTTTCGGTTTGCTTCACTCTACTTGGTGTCTCACTACATACCTCTTGACGTAGAATTAATATGAGTTCTCTCTTGCGTTGACCCAGGTACCTGCCGATTCTGAAGACTCTTCTTGGAGATGAAGGTGGAGCTGAGGCCAAGGTCTTCTAGGTACGGTGTGCCTCCAGTCCAGTGGTGTCACTTCATATTGACATTGTGTACGCATGATAGTTAGAAATTTTCTAAATATGTAATATTTTGGGGAAGTTTGCGAAGATATTCACAAATTTGAAAGAAAAACTTTTTTTTAAATCTTTATTTTGAAGAGTAAGGAATTCCATGAAAAGGGTTAGAAACTGCGACTCAAATATCACTTTATAAAGCAAATTCTATGAAAAGTATATACTAATTTGTATTTAAAAATACAAAAAATGGATATGTTTTTATGCAAAAAGGGTCCATATTTTGATGGAAACTTTTCTTGAATGGTCATTCTAAACTTGATAGCGATCGTGCGGTACCCCTTTCAATATGAAGTGACACCTTTGGGATCTCCAGCTACTGGCAAAAAATATCTGGGTTCTTGGTCGGCATGGTTGAGCTGTAAATTGATGGGAAAAAAGGAAATATTGGTTTAGTTTTGTCATATGTACAGTAGAATGTCACAAAGATTCACAATCGGCAGATGTATTTTCCAAGAATATGGATACCACTAAGTTTTAACTTTCTTTGCTTACATGTACATACGGTGTATTCAGTCTGTATACAATGTACAATGTTTAACATCGACAATGGCAGTGACAACTCTTATACATGATTCCTCTATACCTTAATTACAAAGATTTGAGAATTACAAAACACGTAACCCTGGCAGCTGTATGCTTGCCAAAGGTTGATAGCTACATGAAGGCCTAAAACCTAATTTTCATGAAATGTGCGTTTGGTGCGCTAAGTAGTACAAGAGGCCGAAAATTTGCATCTTCAAATGATCATGAGATGAACACCTGTATATAACAAAACTTTTTATTAGAGTTAATATTTTTCCAAGCTCTTCATGACAGCTACTAATGTTTTACTCATTGAGTGCATCACTCCGCCATGGACGGACGTGTACGATTTTAGCACTGATTGTTATCAGGTTTTGAGTAGAAATACAGCAGTAAATCAATTTACTCATCAATGACTCTATCTTCCATGGTCTTTGTGGATAGCATTCTTAACAGGATATTGAATCTTCCTCAGAGATATTTAATTGATGATCAGTGTTCGACCTTGTGATCATATGAAATCTGCTCCGCACGCATCACACCGTGAGCTACAACACTTGAAATTTCTTACCATCTCATGCATTACCTACGCTAAATCACAGCAACAGCCTAACTGAATCCACTGTTAATACCGTCTCGGCCGGTGTTTTAAAATTCAATATATTCTCTTTAAGATGATATAAATTTGGAATAATTTCATTCATGGGAAAAGGTTGCACTTTTTGCTTAAAAATGTTCCAAAAAACCCTTTCACGACACTTTCTCTATGGAGGTCAACCGATTTTCGCCCAAAATTTGTCAACTCTCCATACTCATCTTGGCTGTAGATCTGATTAGATGGCCGAATTGCACCGTCTCGCATATCAAATTAAAGCAGAGTGTTCAACGATTCCAGTCATGTATCATTCATTTTAATTGGATAAGAGGAAAAGGTTGCACTTTTGCATCCAATGATTTGCTGTCTCTCATGTATGCTCCTTTTTGCGCAAGAGCATGAAATATGCCACACTACACGAGTTCCATAGACTTTAGAGTTTGAGTTGACAACAAGAGATGAGAGGATTACAAGAATGGAAAAGGAAATTGAGCAATTGAGAGAGCATCAAGATGAAGCAGAACAATATTCGAGGAGGAATTGCCTTATTTTTCATGATCTGAATGAGAATGAAGATGAAAATACAAATGAAATTGTGAAAGGAGTCTGGGAGAAAAAAATTAGCATAAATCTACAAAATGGCGACATCGACAGGGCGCACCGACTGGGCGCAAAAAAGGGCAGGTCACGTGGTATAATCATACGGTTCACCAACTATGACCCCATAAACCGTGTGTATCGAACCCGGAACCTACTGAGAGATCTACCAGGAGTTCCCATCTTCATTCAGGAGAGTTTGACTACATATGTAGGTCAAGGTCTGAACTTTTCAAGGAAATTCAGTCAAACCACAAAAGCAAAGTCAAAAGCATCTGGACCCAAGATGGTCGCATACGTGTGTTAACCAACGGAGGTCATCGCCTTACGTTGACGAAGAAGTCTCATATAGTCAAACTTCAGTCTGCGGATTAACGTTACAATTGGTACAAATAAATTCATGGGCCATCCCGCCATCTTCTTTTTGTAAGTGTGTCTTTATGATTGTAAATGCATATTTGTTGATGTTTTTTTAATTGACGAAAAATAATTAAAATACAATATAATGGCACGGCGAGTGTTTATCAAAGAAACCCCCAGAACGTGAATCAACTCGACCTGTCTGTCAGCTAAAGACCAGACGTATGTCTATCAATCCAATTGAAGAATCAATTCAACCATGCGTCATAAGTAGGAAGACCGACCCTCCACACTTCCGTGATGCTGCCGAGCAACTAGTGACATTGAACCCAATTATTGACGAAAAGGCAAGGGATGCTGACTTCACGTGGAAGCTATTCCATAAACCTGAGGAACAAGAAGTGCCGGATGGATAGGCTTCAATGGCAAGATTTAGAGAACCCGTTCTCCATCTCAGACACGAGATGTGAAGCCACACAGAACTATTCACAGGCCTTCAGATAACGATGTTGTCTCCACATTTCTATGCAGATCTGTTGAGATGGTGGACAAGGTTATGGATTCTGACCATGGCGGAGGCCCATGCTCTGTCTAATCTAATCTTATCAGTTAATTGGCTCTGCCAGATACATACAGGTACATGTACATGACCCCAGTTTGGCAGGAATCAATCGGTCTGTTCTTGGGATAACGCGATCATGAGAACGGGTTATACGGATGTACGGACGGACGGACAACCAAAAAAAATTATGCCTACGGCTACTTCGTAACGGAGGAATACAAAATGAGAGATAACATATACACATTGGAACTTATACTAGGTATCACTAAAACCCAGAAACAACAAGCATGCCAATGCCATTCTTCTGACTAAAGACATCACATTCACCTTGTTAATTCTAGGACCAATTGAGTCAGAACTTACTTTAGTGAGGCCACGGCTTTTAGTTGAGGCTTCCTTGTCATCTCATGAGGCTCTTTGTGGCTCAGTGCTTGTTCCTTCACATCTGTGCGAAGAGGCCACTGCTCAATTCAAAATCTTCCAGTCTGGTGGTTCCCTCTTTCCAAGATGACCCCAGGTCAGGCTTGCTGGTAGGGGTTGTTAGTGTAGCAGTACAAGAAGGCTCCTTGTTCCAGGTTCCGAAAAGCCACTGCTCAATCCAAAATCTTCCAGTCTGGGGGTTCCTCCTTTCCATGATGACCCCAGGTCAGGCTTGTTCGTAGGGATTGTCAGTCTAGCAGGTCCTGTAAAAGAAGACTATACAAATGATTCATGTTTGCAAACTTGTGTACTAGTGAATATGCACTTCCCACAAGTTAAGTCACAATCGGATAATGAACGCGACTTTTCGATTTGTTGAGTTCAGTTGGTGACATAAAGGAAATAAAGGAACAGAACAATTTTAATAATTTGTAAGTCCGAAGATTTGGGAGATAACTGATTGTAAAACCAGGAATTTACGAGACATGAAACTGCCGCAAATTGTTAAGGATCGCTATTTGCACGGAAGGACACTTTTGGAAAATTGCAAAAATTTAGTGTTGTGTCTGTTATGATTCAATTATTTCACAGCATGAAAATTTTGTTAACTTGAAAACACTTACAAAAGCCACTAACATTTGATGCAAGTGACAGTCTCAGGTTCTACAGTAATTAGAAAGGGTAATTCCATATAACCTGCTTTTAGGAAACCTGAATGTCTCACAAACTTTCTTTCATTTCCTCACCATCATGTGTTGATGCATCAGGCTCTTCTTTGACGTTGTGTGTTCCCTTGGTCATCACAGCTTCTTTCTTCAAGATAACACTGTAAGGAACTCCTGAAAAGTAAATTACAATTACACTAATTACAATTTACAATCATATAGCATTCTTACAAACTAACTGTTGTTTCAGCTATAATGTACAGTACATGTAGGTCACCAAGCTGTGAAATGCAGGCAAACATGGTTTCTTGATAATAGACCACTTTGGTAATGCATTCAAATGAATGGACATTCTCTTACAACATACTACGCTGTGACAAGCTACTTGGTTCAGCTGTTTCAAACAGTTGAGCAGTTTCTTTTGTTAAGCAGCATTTGGTATGCATAAATTGTTGTTTGGTCAGATGAAGCTTGACTTATTATTCAAAAGAGTGACAATGACATAGAACTGCTTGCAAAAATCACAGATTTTAGATACTGGAGTGAAAAGACTTTCTGTTAAAGTAGATATTCATTGATTTTAAAAACTAACTTTATTTTCATTATTGCAAAGTTGAAACTTTGATTCGACAAGGTTATCAAAATTTAATGCTTTGAAACATTTAAAGTAATGGTTATTATAAATTACAAAATGCTTAAATACAGCCCCGGCATAGCACCTGAAGAGCTCTCCGAACGCTGCTGAGATGTGTGAGATCACAGTATAGACATGATTTGCACAAGCAGACGATGTCCCATGACATCTCACACATTTTCATCTTCTCTTGAGTTCTTTCTCTTACTTCCCTACCGTCAGGCTAAATGTACATGAATAATCTATTGCCTCACTCTAAACCCCGCGCATCGTTTTATTTTGATGACAAATGCAACGATACAAAAATTAAGGAATCTGTCGCTTGTAAACAAAATAAGACGCCATTGTATATTCAGCTGCACACACTGTGGTATGTTCGACGTTTCAAGAGGGAACAAATGCCGTCCTTAATATCATTCCGGGGGTATTTCAATTTGAAAGTCTGGTTTCTTTGATTGTTAATTAACTCCTACATGTATCTTGTGTATTTACAAGCAAATAATTTTAGTTATCAGAATCAGGTCATATCCCTTTTTGAATGGTTTGACATTTATATACACTACACTAAACTCATTATAATTGACAAATAATAGTTTTGCAATTGGGCAGGTCCAAGCTATTTGGATTGTGACGTACGGGACATTCAGAGACTTTAAACAAGAAATAACAACAGATGAAATTATTTATATGGCTATCTTTTGGTATGAGTCTGTGGCTGTTATGGGCTAGTTCGTTTAAGTTTTAGTTCTGACCAACTCTTTAGTTAATTTTTAATTTAATTAATGTGCCGCGTGATGTATGGGATGCTGCAAACCCCCACGTCACGCAGCACATTAATTACATTAAAAATTAATTAAAGAGTTGGTCAGAACTAAAACTTTCCACAAATGAACTAGCCCATAATAGCCACAGACTCATACCAAAAGATAGCCATATAAATAATTTCATCTGTTGTTATTTCTTATTTAAAGTCTCTGAATGTCCCTTACGTCACAATCCAAATAGCTTGGACTTGCCTAATTATGTTCATTCTTTATGGGATGTCGTCTGCTTGGGCAGTATTGTGATGTCATTAAAACATCGTTATTTTTCTGGCGAATCTCTCGTATATCCCAGCTGCTATGGAGGTGGTTGTATTTGTATTTTTATAAATCACCCGATATGTACATGTAGTTGACCTAAAACTTGTACGATGGCCATCTGTTAGCTTACCAGTTTCTAGTGATACATTACCGTAGTTGACATATTTGTGATTTTCTTTAAATTTCAACTTTAAGCAACTGTTGGCATTATACATGTATGTATTGTGAAAGACAAATATAAAAGCTTGCCCTATTATAACATGTACAGTTATACAGTGCATCTACAATGTAATATGCATTCTGACTGCTGAAATACAATTATTTTAACAGGTGAATTAAATATTTTGTATTGAGGCACTCAACAAAGACATATTAGGCCTACAGTTCATATGTAGATTAAATTTGGTTACATTACAAAATGGCCTACATACTTTCCCTTTCTCTCCTTTTCTTTTTTGACACTGTTGAGCATGACTGCCACTTCAATAGTGACAGCGGTTTTTGCCTGCAAACTAGAATGCTAGTGCTGTCCGAGTCTAAATTGTAAATGAATATTTTTCGGTTAGTGCAATAATTTAACTTCAGCAGCCTTGTTCCTTTTCATTTTCCTTTCTCTTTTATTTATTTATGTTTTACTCCCACTTAATTTATTTTCTTGATCCTGTCGCTTTCTCCTTTTTCCTTTTCTATTAACATTATCATTCTTCTAATTTTTTCCTAGAGTCTAGATCTTTTTAATCCTTCTCATTTCATGTACATGTACGTCCCTCTAATTCCTCTTTCTTTCTTGGCTACTTGTCTTTCCGTCCAATTCAGTTCAAGGCTTCATTTACTTTTCTCTCTCTCTCTTCGCCATGGCATTATCTTTCAACTTTCAAGTGACATTGGCCACTGGCACTATAGGCCTAGGCCTACTGTTTTTTCCTTCCTTCTCTCAGGACTTGCCCTTTTCCCTTCTCGTTTCTTCCTCTCCTTCCCTTCTATGTTGTCCTCCCTCCTCTTTCCTGGTTCTATCCTTCCCTTTTATGCCAACAGAGGTGACACATTTGCAGACAGAAATGTTTAGTGGGACTGGGTCACGTACGTCCTAGACAGAAAGAACTGTCTGATATGGGTCATTTCTTTAATAAAACTGACATTTGTTGACATTCTATAATCGGAGGTCTAGTGGAGCCAGCAAACTGCAAAGTCTCAGTGGAACAACCGACGATATAGAGAGACATGAAGCTTTAGTTTTGGTCTACGTACGTCCCTGTCATTAAATTTAAAGTTGAATTATTAATAATCTAGAAGTCTAGGCCTATTAACAACAATGGTTAAAAATGAAAAAGAGACAAGTTAAAACAATTTTAGAATACGTTGTGGAAAAACTAAAAATCAAATCATCCTAATAGATGTGTACGCACCTTCGAATGGACATGGTGTGATGGGCTGCATGTGCATCGGCATCGGCCAGCAGTCTTCGCAGCTCGGCTCAGCTCAGCTAGCGGGCAGAGTCCCCGCTGGCACGGAGATCTCCCGGCCCACGCCACGGCCTACTCCTAAACAAGACAAGCGCAGCGCTCTCTCAAGTATCATTTTTTAACGTTCTTTGCAATCCGTCTAAGTTCAATTATGATTGCTCAAAGACGTTTTCTCCATCAATTCTTCTGAATCTGCGATCTAAAGCTGCTAAGATACTTTTTATCAATCAATGGAAACTTCTAAAAAAGGAGTCGGTGGCCAATTTTCAGTTCCACTTTTGTACTCCCCGCGATAACATCTGTATATTTTATAGCCTCATTTCAAGACCTCATAGTGCGGTGTGCAGTGGGCAAAAAGATAGGCTCTGTGAAAACAGAAATCTTTGATATAATTTAAATTGAGAAAACAAGGATTAATGGTTCATTATCAAAATGACTCGTCATAATTATATGTGAGATATCTTGGGGAAAGGGTGTAATAATCTTTCTTTCTATAAATTCCACCTCTCTCTCTCAATCTCTATTCCCTCTCTCCCCTCCTTCGCTCTTTTTCTCTCCCTCCCTCTGCCCCCTTCACTCTCTTCCTCAATCCCCCTCCTTAATATCATTCTTTTGTCTGCTTTCATCCAGTTTTTGAATGCCGGTGTTTAAAAATATCTCTTACTCATTATCTTAACATAAAAGTCCAAGGCCTTTTAATTATTCTCAATCAGATGCATCAGTGCACAAATGAATATTTACACATAGTCATGAACAAAATCAAACATATCAAACAGAAAGAAAATCAACTATTTTCTTCAAATAAGCATTTTATTGTGTTGTGTAACAGAGATGTAAAAGATATAAATTGAATAAGGTTAATTAATAATTGATGTCATAGTACACAGTTAAGGACACAATGGTTCAGGAAATCATTAAAGAAGTTGGCCCACGATAAAACAGTATGTCTCGAGTAGGAATTACGGGAATGTATTCTAATACAATGCTGGTAACTAAAATATAGCAAAACTGTTAAGTACTAAATCTAACTTAAAGTTAACATATAAACAAATTCTTCAAGTTGGATAATTTGATACAAATCCAGTGCTTCTAAATCACAAGCTTCTTTCAACTTGGCAGTGCATATAGCACAAAGTATTTAAAGCCGGTCTACTATATAAATCAGGTTCTGATTTGAAACCAACATGAACAACAGACTAAATGCCTTGACTGCTGAACATACACATTGAGAATTCACACAAAAAGTCTTGAGATTAAAAGATAAAGAATGGACCACTTCATATCTTTCATTAATTTACAGAATAATGACATATTCTTTAGAAAAAGAACAATAAAATATCCATGCTATTTGGATATGTACAATGTACAATTATCGATAGGGATACAATGTAGAATACAGACATAGTAGTAATATTGATAAATATCAGGAAAAAATATATAAGCACAAATATTCAATAACAGGCCTCCTGAAATCCTTTATGATACAGGTCGATGAAATTTAATAAACAGTATTGTCACCATTTATGGTAGTTGCACATAGACACAAAAGAAAGAGCAGCTTTCAGTTTACAAGAAGAATATGATTAGTTGTAGTCTAATGTACAGGTTAAAATAGAACTATACAAAAATCAAAACAAAACTGTGCAACCTCCATTTGTTTGGCACAGTATTTAATTATTTTACACAAAATCAAAGCTTGGCTTCACCTAATCATCAAAATCACTAGAAATACGCTGAATTGTACATAATCTGGTTGCTTTAATACTTATAAGCATCGATGCTTTCTCAATATTAATCAGGTAAAACAAACAATCAATCAACAAAATATTACAACCCTGTATCCAAATTTCAGATTGTTCACCATGCAAAAAAATCATAGCGAAAAGTTAGAATACATTTTAGCTTGTGATCTATAATCATTGTTTTTAGAAATTCTTAATTGGCGCTCCTTCTTTGGGGCTTTTTCGTTGTTATTGTAGATTTCGATAGATGTTTGTGAAAGACAATAAATTTGTGACACGATAATAATTGTAACTTGCACTACACCCGAGGGTTGGGGCTAACATTGCGCTATATTACACGCCTACTCCATCAGATATCCACACACACACAAAAAGTTCTTAACTGTAACAGGCCTGAAAGAAAGATTAAAAACATATACAATTAGATATGTAAGTACAGCTAAATGTGCTTACAATAGATCTTATAGCTCTTATAGACATTTTTCATGGTTGAAAATATATACTGTTTAGAGTGAAGCAAACAGACAAGAAATAGTATCACAATAAAAGCTCGTTTGAATATATTATTTGAAAGTTATCTCTTTTTTTACACAATATAATAAAAACATCTTTTATTTTACAGAAATACAAATACAAATCTTAAGTAAATTTGAGATGATAAATGAACATGTAGATACAAAATGATGTAATCAATAGAAAGTACAACGTAAACCCCACAATTTCTTTTGGAAACTCAGGTTTGATCGATCTTTGAAGAGGGTATGACTGCTGTGTTAGTGTAGTGCACTGCATAACAATACCAGATAATAAACTTTTACCTACAAAGTACATAAAACAGGGACTATTCTTCACTCGGCTTTAATAATAAATCCTCCCACAGTTTTAATCTATTTATTATTCATGATATTCATTCACACAACTGGTATATAATGGGTATTATATCATACCTTAGATATCTATCATACTAAATTTTGTTAACATAGAATCATAATACATGATACATAGATATATAAAGTTTCACTGTTCATAATTGACAATTTTACCCAAAAATATTTGCATCAGGACGTTCAAAAATATGACAAACATATACAAATATAAAAAGACTAAATATTATGGTAATATAAATCTTCTTAATAAAACTTTCATTTTTTCCCCTAGCTCTGCATATGACATATAAAGGACATAAGGTTTTCATAGTTACAACATCGCTTGAGACTATTTATACAATCTTTAGAGTGTAGGAAAAAGAATAAAACTTTAAGGAAGAAACTGACAGAGAATTTGTTCAACAATTAGAAAGAAAAAATACTGGAAATGGAAGGGAAAAGGGGGGAAAAGTTTACAAAATGAACAAGGAGAAGAGGTGTTAACTCTGTATTAAAGAATATAAGTGAGTGCTCTTTTGGCTTCAAACTGACGCTATTATCTTTGAAATACATATGGTTCATTTGTACAGATTGTGCACATATAACCTCTTTCTACCAAACAAGTTTTGTGCAAAATATTTACTTGAACAGTGACTTCTTTACACACATCCTTGAAACTGCAACATGTTTCTTTATCAAGTGTATTCCTGACAATGGTAATGGAAAGATGTATTCGATCTTAGTTTATACATCAGTTACATTCGTAGGAATATATATTTTGTTATAAGTTTAATAATTATCCTTATTAATTCTCTATAAAGGATTGTAGTTTTAATATTCCACAACCTGATTACCGTACAGATGACAGGCAAGATTGAAGATAAAGAGTTATTGAAAGATATCAAATTTCTATTTAAAAAATCTGAGTTTCCCAATATTTGCAATTGCTAGAGGCTTAAGGTCAAGACTCTTATCATTTCAAGGTTATCCAATGACAACAAGGCAACAGTGAGATGTAAAGTTGATAGGTTAGAGGAGAATGTTCATATATTATTTTCATTCGATGCATAGAGATTTGTGAATACATGCACAGTTCATTTCTTTCTTGGACGATATAAATACTGACAATTACTTAGCATGATTGTGTTGTATACACTAAAATATGATAGGATACATCCATGATTCTATATATCACATAACTATCTCGATGCATATGATTGAAAAAATATACATGCGAAATATGTTATTACACAAAAATATACACTATACAATACATTTCAAAATTATTCTTACTTTTTACAAATAGTCAAAGAACAAATATAGCATTATCATTACAGGGCACCATCTGTTTCACCTCCTATTCTAGGGACATATGTGACCAAGCACTAATCAGTGCAACAGACTATCAACATGTATACACAGGTTTAAATGCCATAATTATAAAACATGATCATCTTAATAAATGGCTGACATGATTCAGATAAAGAGATCCAAAATACACACAGACGCTGGTATTTTTGTTATATCAACATTATCTCTGTACATTTGGATAAATTTAGGACCAATCTAAACTCAACAAAAAACAAGTATTGGTATAATACTTTGGCATATTTGGAAATGTTGCTGTCTAAGTATCATTTCTACTTACCATGGGTATGGAAAGAAAGAATTTACTTTGTAAAAATTTGATCTCAAAGCAGGCCTGTCTCAAAGCAAGACTATTTTTTTTGGAAGTATTCATATGGAAAGTTGGCAATAACTAGGATGAGATTTGGCCATGTACATGTAAGTATCAGGAATGACTACACTGGAATACAGGGAAATATTGGCGAACTTCAATTTATCATGCAAGGAATGACAGTGTTTAATAGCACCGGGGTCCAGATAACTTGAATAGCACTAGGACAAACTCGGCATGGTGCATTAATCAGGTATTAAGAATTCAGTGCCAGATGCACATAATTATATGTCTTGTTTACCCAGGGTAGCCTCATCAGTATTCTCCTGTTGTTGTTGTTGTCAGGTCCCTGTTATCACAGGACCACTATTAATAGCATTAAAAGTCATATGTTGTGGAATTTCACATGATGATATTTCTACCATAACCTCTTTACTATTTACCCAATTCCTATCCAATTATTTTGTTTAAGTTGTGTATCACGTACTCAATTTAAAATTTGAAACTAAACATTCACATATGTGTTGATGATATATTCAGATCTCTGAACTACATGTACATGTAACAAGTTTTTGCAAAGTCTGAGATGTCCCTAGTGCAAAGTTGGCCCAGAGCTGTAAGTGCTTCTCTTGGACTTTAGGCATGTTTATATTCAAGCTAGAAACAAATTGCAGGCATATTGATATGATTGAGATAAATGTAAATTGATTATATAAAAAAACAGAATTCCTGAGCATATCACAGTTTATATTATAATCCAAAGTATCATGTAACATTCGTGCCTCCTAAAAAAATTGGGGTCGGGAAGAAAAATATCAATTAAAGTTTCAAAGTTTTGGCTAAACAATAATTCCTGAGTAATATTACATATACTTGTGCCTCATCTTGAATATTCTAATATTTGTTCATTTGCTGTTCTGGTTACTTTCAATCGGTTTATGCCTATCACATTAAGTGATACTCAATCTACATATTGAAACAAGGAGAAAGAAAATCAATGGATGAACGTTTTTGATTCATTATACGACCATCATACTCTGGTAGCTGGATTAATGTAAATGTTAAGCGTAAAATCAATATCAAAATGTTAATCATACAGACCTACAGTGTATGGCAAAAAAGTTATCCTACAGACTATTTGTATCAAAAAATTGATAGAAAAGTCTGCCCCATGGGATCCTTAAGTCAACCAATGCCTGAGAAAAAGTAGTTCTTGTATCAATGACTTGTCAGATCTTAACGATAACAATCAATTGTTACCTAATCCTGACGAGACACAAGGGACCCAATCAATGAAGACTACACTCACTGATAATTCTCTATTCTCCAATGTTCTCGACAGAGTCTGCCTCACCTAGCGTCAGGTTGCCGTTGTCCAGGATCAACTGCAGCATCCTCTCCATCTTATCGTTCTGTGACTTAACCTGTTTCATCCTCCACTTGAGGTTCGCTACCGTGTCGCTGATGACCTCCTGCTGCGCCCCGATCTCCGCTAACTCACCCTACGATAGGAAACAAAAGAACATTAGAAGATACAGTGAAACCTGTCTATAAAGACCATCCAAGGGAGAGAAAAGAGGTCTTTATAGGCAGGTGGTTGTTATGTACAGGTTCCTTTAATACATGTTTCATTGCGAAACCATTTTTAAGGGGGAAAAAAGTGGTCTTTGTAGACAGGTGGTCACTAAAGCAGGTTTGACTGTATTTTGAATATAAAAAGGTTTTGCACTTGCAAAACTCACCCTATGATAACAAACAAAATCATAGTGGAATGTAATTTGAACGAAAAGAAGGTTTGGCAAGTATTAAAACTTTAGTTAGTACAAAATCTTCAGAGGCAAAAAAAAGTTATAACTTTCCCTTTTATTTAGCAATAATTAATTATCACATAGATACATTTATGTTGGGCACATATCAATCCCAGGGGATTCTCAAGACACCTACCAAGGACTAGTAGTACCCTGGATTTAGCCAAGACACTCAAAGCATTAAAAATATAAATTCCTATCGGGTACCCATTTACTACACCTGGGTGGAGAGTGGCAAGTGTAAATTAATGAAGATTGATTTACATTGTGGAATAACTTAGATAAAATATCAGTAATAATAAAATAATTGGATAGCAAATTTGTGCAGATTATATAAAATAAACAATGATAATAGTAATGGCAGCAAGGGTTCTGCTTTAATAGTGACCTACCTTTTCTGGGTTTAGAGCAGTTTCGATAGCTTCAGTGAGAACAAAGTCATAATCTCCCCTCAATGAAGCATAGATTCTGCTGAACATACTGGTAGCAAATCGATTGGGGTAGATTCTCTTTGTCTTGATGATGTAACGCCTCCAGATAAAGGACGGTAAGGCTTCTTGTACATCCATGGCCAGATCAACCTAGGAAATGACATTGAAAGGTTTACAATCATAAAGTTATCAGGATAAATATCATTAAGTGCATGTATAGTTGCAATTAAAGTTAATACTTTTTTTATTGTCTTACTAATTATTTCCAGGTACAATCTTCTAAGAGAAAAAGTATTGCACTCACTTAAAACTTTAGCGATTAACTAATGGTTATTTGTCTATGTTAACAATGTAGTTCGTAATTTACTGGTATATAAATGTCAGAGTCTTATGTTTCGCAAATGACTTCTGCCACAAAAAAGAAACATAGTCAAAGTAGTACAGTACTCTCTTAATTTATAAGACTTATTTCTAAGTGTGAAGGGTAGTAGTACTACTACTTCTTTCATTTTTTTTCTTTTGAATTCCATTTCAACTACAATATAAATCATAAAATATGAGAGCGTATTTTAAACAATCTAGGCAACACATACAGATATCATCACATGCAATGACTTTACCGAATTGCTGGATTTGAGCATATCCGCCATCTCCGGATTGGTGCCGGTACTGATATAGCTGGATAAACTAGGTTGAAATTCAATAATCATTATAACTCTCTTACCTGCATAGCAAGTCTCTGTAATTTGGCTTGTTCCTGAACCTCCTTGATGTCATCTACTGCCAGACCAACCTGGGAGAGAATGAAAAGAAACAAAAGAATAATGAAAAGATCCAATATACACTACCCTATGCTGTATCTATATATTCCCACAGGAATATTCATAGTGCAGAAATAAAGTGCATTTCAATAATATCATTTGCATTTTATTTATTTCCAATAAAATAAAATAAAATACATGGGATTACATTGTACATAGTGAAACAATGAAACTTAACAATTTATAATTGTAATTGTAATTGTAATCGTTCTACAGTGTACAACAGGCATTGAAAACAGGTTGGTCATGGAGAGGACTGCTGAAAAGCTGGGCTTGTAGATTGCATCCCCTTATCGTGTATCAATAATATTAAGAGAATGCACAAATAATAAATGTGTGTGTCTCTCTCTCTCCAGAACCCCTGGTTTAACATACAACCCCATTCACCTGCTATGCATAATAGCATCTCTATAGTTGGAATCCACTTTGCATACACTGACTGTTGCTATGTCTGGCAATTCTCTGACCAGCTTTTGGATTTGTTCAAGAAGCATGCATGATTAGACAACAGGTCTATTAATTCAAAGTGACGTCATAAATCCCAAATATTTGTGAATCGATTCATAGTGGATTGGGGGAGGGGGTTATATTCATCCTTGCATGCATCTTGATGTTGTGCATAATTAAGTGTTGACTTATAACCAATTAATTACTGATTTCTCGTATTCCCTTAGACTTTATACGAGGGCCACCTGGTTCCCGTAGAAAATGGCCTGAATTCAAGTGTGTTTCAGACCAAGAATTGTCTGAACCTTGGTCTGAAATGCATCGTAACCTAGGTTTGTCGACAAACCTCCTCTGTGAATTCGGGCCAATGGATTCATGACCAAGATAGCACTGACATCAGAATTTTAATTACTGATCTGTACACAAACATGTAAGCCAATGCTGCCACATGATTGACTCTAAATAGATACTCTCCACCAACACAGATCTCTACACGTGGGACTCACCAGTAAGTTCATGATGATGATTGACATGATGACCACGAAGACCACGAAGATGATGTAGGTGATCTCCTGGTAGTAGACGTGGCCAACGAAGTCCTCCTGATTGGTCAGATCAACCTCGGTCAGATAGTCTTGGGTGTGGAAGATGGAATCAAACTCAAACTCACCGATCATCATGACGAAGGTCTTTACCAGGGAGTACTCTACACGGTTGAATGGAGACTGCAAACAAAGAAATCAAACAAAGAGGATGTATTATCCCAGTAATAGTATACAAATAATACACAGCAGTGAGGGCATTAATAAGAATTACCCACACAAGGTACCTTTGGAACAGTCTAACATGCCTGAGGCGATAGGTGTTTGGACTGAGGGTGTTTGAACTGTTTCAAAGATAACGAGTGTGGGTTATTTTACTAATGCCCGAACAAAATGATGTGTATCATTTGTTTGATAAGGTGATGTTTCATTTCTTTTATAAATGTTACGTGTTAGGCAAAATAAATGCCTGGTCACGTGTACGCTCTCAACCAATCATTTGATTAAGATCCGCTTCATCATCTTATTAACACCATAAACACTTCTGTGCTTTCCTTGCCTCTCTGTATGGTCGCTTATTAGCGCATGCGCAATAAATTCTACTGCACGGCAAGTCCGAGCTAGTCTGTCTCATATTCTACTGCGGTGACCCCATTTAAAATTGAAGATTATCTTTTTATTGTATGGAGTATATAAAGTGAAACAAATATATACGGTGTCAATGATAATATAATAATAATAAAAACAATATTCCATGTTTATCTAGGGCTTAATTCGACGATGTCTCTAAGCGCTTTACAGATATATTATTAACTCGGTCATCGGATTTAGGCTTGCCCGCACACAATGTATGCACATTCTCCACCCCCGCCACAGTCTGACGACTTATCCACTAGACCACAACACCTCTATGGAATGACATACCTGATTCATAAGGAGAGCGTAGAAGGCCAGTGCAAAGGCAATGATGAAGAGGATGAACAAAACCACAAAGTTGGCAAAGGTCTTCAAGATATCTGAAATGATCAAGATAAAAAATCAGGGTAAAAATTCATTAAAATTAAATAAAAGCTCATATCAATGTTAATACTGAACACCTGCATGAATTTCAGTGACAATTTCAATTCCTATCATTATCATTTGAGTAAAGGGTACACTAGACCACAAAGCTTATCAGAATTTGATCATTATTATGCTGTGGGAATTCAGTCCATTATTATTTTTGTTCCAAGGGAAATCCCCCTCTATAACATCAATTTTTTTTCTCAAAAAGGAAAAACAATCATTTATAAACCCATCATCTTTATTTCTTTGAATTCAAATTAAGCTGTGGGTAATTTGATTTTTGATCAAAGAAACTATTAAGGGCTAGTCACTATCAATGACAACGATGAGTTCTAGATAGAAATTCACCTGTAAACATGACAACGTAGATGCCGAGCTGAGGAAACTTTCTGATGAAGAGAATAAGGTTGATCCAAGCTAGGAAGATACCTGCAGCACCACACTGCCACTGCCATGCCTGTGTGGTAAAATCATGAAATAATAAAAACAGTTTCAAGATTCAAATCATCTGGGAGAGGGGGGGGGGGGGGGGGGGGACTAATATTTCATTGCGATCCCATACTAAATATATCATAATCCTTTCATTGGCTCGTGAATGTATGCAAGCTTTCAGTTCACAGCAATGGCATCTTGATACCCCTGTCACACCGAGAAGACCGACACCAATCTACTGCTCTTGGCCATTTGGGGTAATTTTAATTTTTTTTCTTGTCCTTTCTATGCTGTCACAATTTTTCAATTTTTTATCATAAGTGAACTTTAGACAGCTAATATTTGACCTGTGATGATTCGTTAATTTGTTTTGTTTTGGTCATGAAATATCTCCAATGAGGGAAGAGAACTTTACAACATAGGTATTTATTTCTGTTTTGGGAAGTATGTGTAGCAATTCGTAGCTAAAAACATATAGCTGAACAATGTTTTCATTTGGGGGGGGGGGGAATGGGCTGGATTTGCTGCCCATTGCATGGAAAGGGTAACGTGAAATGCCTTCGAGATGATTGCTAACTGCATATGCTGGCATTTTAGGTGACAGTGCAAGTTTTTGCTCAACGAAGGAGGGATTAGACCTCTCTGCAAGGTCACTGACAGGTGGTTATCTCATCAAATCAGCTCTAAATTAACATAAGAAAAAAAGGATCATGGGGGACCAATGGTCACCGATTAGGCATTGTTTGTTATATAGAGGGCGCAAGGAGCTATAAGTAGTGCAGTGGGGCTTTAATAGGAGTAGAAGGAATGGTGGAATACTTGCCTCTCTAACCCTTATTTCGCCCGCGCCATCTCCGTAAGGGTACAAGTATGGACTGACAGGTGCTACGAAGAGAATAGCCAGACCGTAGACGCACCATTCCAGCAGGTTCTCAAAGCCCAGGTAGTTCAATTTCTGATGATAGATCTGAACAACCTGGAATAAAAACGTCACAACAGGCAAGGACAAGTGTAAGCAAAATAATAACATCCAAATTAGATCACAATTATGTTGAATATTTATCATCATTGTATTTATTTACGTTTACTATATAATTATACGGACTTTCAAAATCTCAGATATTGTACAAAAATCCTCATTAACATGTTATGACTGCGAGGATTTAAAATGGATTGTTAATGTGGTGCCAGCCACTGAGAAGTTTATCCCAAATCTAAACTAAAACCCAACTCTATATCTTTGGCGAGATGAAACCTGTGGCAAATTGTCTCTGGAGCAAATGTGAGATCACCTTGAATTAGACTTACCTCTCTCAGTAGATTTATCCCAGCAAGTGCTATGATGAGCCAGTGACCAATCTCCCCAAAGACGAAGAACGTTGCATTGCTGTACGACTCCATCCAGCGCACCTCTCCATCAAAGTTGAAGACGACCTTGGCGTCCGCCGTGATGTTGTAGTAGAACGGTGGAGGGTTGACCACCAGGTAGCCGGTGAAGAAGGTCAGGAAACAGAGGTAGAAGAGGAGGGAGGAGTAGTAGAAGAACCGACCGTAGTTGCTCCACTTGTGGTTGAGGAGACTCGTCACCAGGGGGTGTCCTAGCAACTGCTCACGTTTGGATCTCACCTATAAAAGGAAGAACAAAAATGAAGATACAGTGAAACAGGCTTTAGTGACCACCTGTAGAGAAAGACCATGGCCCTCTTGCACAAGGAGCCCAGTAATAAACACCACCTGCCTATAAAGACTGCTCCCCTTGTCTCCCCTGAGAGGTCTTTATATGCAGGATTCATTGTATCATGAACTCCTTCCTGTAGGTCCCTCTACATTACTGCAATCTCTAGAAATAGTATTCCAAGGCAAGTAGGACATCTTAGACAGTCCTTGGAGAAGGATCGGTGAACTTGGATTTCATACTTATTCCAAGTTTTCATGGATTTAATAATGCTCACCACATATGACGTTTGTTAATGAGAAACTAGGGGACTACTCAAACATGCAACACTCTCTTCACATTTCATTCAATGTGGGTCACTAAAGCATGTTATTTCTAGATTTCTCTTATTATTACGTATATAATAATAATTATAAATATTTATACTGCTCATATCCGAATCCATGCTCTCCCGGATATTTCTATTTCTACCCTCTGGACTATCTTTAAAGATGTATCCTCTTTCAAAATAAACTTGCCCCTTGAGATGGATCCAACCCCTACATCTCCAATGGGAAAACCCAATCTTCTTATTCAAGGTACTATAGGATGGAACTTACCATTATGACAAGAGGGTGGTTTTTTCTTATGGTTTCAGCACGGGTGGTGTATGGTGTTGCACTGTCCCTTAGTTGGCCATTGTCTTGGAATGGCGAGTCTGAACCTTCTGACCCATTATCAGATAAGTTGTCTGTTTGGATTCAAGTCAACAATACAAATAACAATTATTTTAATATCGATTTAACCCTATTTAGCCCGGGGGGGGGGGGGGGCTTGAGAAGCCCCCCCCTCGACATTTTTCGCGATAATTTTTTAATGCAAGAAAATCTTGCACTGAAATTTTGTGACTTTTTTCTTTCGAGTCTTGCGCAACTTTTGAAAGAAATTTTTCGAAAATCGGACCTACCATTACAAAGGCACGTGTCCTTTTGTCTTCGCATGTCAGCCCGAAAATCGCTCATTTTTGTGATTTGTGTACAAAACATATGGAAATCTCATTTTTCAAATAAAGAGGTAAAACATTGGTTATTTGGTCTTGTTTAGATTTTAGGTGTTTATTTTGGGGTCAAAATAGTTGAGTTATAGTTGGAAATGAAATAAAACAACAAAAACAATAAAATACATAAGTTAAAAAAACAAAGAAATACATAAGAAATTATCAAAACAATAGATAACATAAGGAATAACCCTGGTTTTTCAAATTTTTGTGTTGTATTATTATTCCAAATGGTCTAACAAATATATGTAGTGAGAAAGAATGCTTATATGTAAATATGAATAATGTCTGATTTATGGGCAAAAATGTGAATTTAATGACCTTATTTGCATAAATTACCATAAATATGCAAATGAGTGAATTTTTCAAAAAAATTGAAATTACCATAGTATTCTATACACTTCACTTAACATGTATGCAAATTTTCGCGGCGATCGGGCGTTTCACGGCCGAGATCATAGGGGGGGGGGGGCCTTAGAAGCCCCCCCCCCCCCCCGGGCTATGCAGTTTCAAAATAGCCCGGGCTAAATAGGGTTAGGTTAAAGGGATTGGGTATCTTTGTCTCAGATTCTAAACAAAATCCTGGATTTACATATACCTGTAGCTCATGCTGCAATCATGATTATAAACCTTTAGGTTAGTCAGAAATCCCATGACGTTTACAAGCCTATTGCCTGTCTGCTATCAAGATATTTATCCAGATCTTAGATTTAAGTACAGAATTAACATAATTCTAATAGATTTAAATAATTTTTATGAATATTCCTTTTTGAATATGATTTTCTTTTTACATTGCTTGCATAATGTACATGGCAGGGGTATAATTATATTGTATTGTGTTGGTTTATTGGGATAAAAATCATCGAAAATGCAGCTACATGTAAGAGCTGGAGTTGTTCAATTTACACAGTAAAAAGTACATGGCATGAAATCACATTGAAAATTCATTAAAAGATATTTAAACTGAACAAATGTTGTGTCTATATGCAAGTGAGTTAAAAAGATTCATTGTTTATATAAAATTGCCATTTGTTTTAAGTAAAACAGAAATCTTAATAATACTATACATGTTTATTGCAACAATGACAAGTATGTATGGCCCATTAAAGGGACTTTGTAACATTGTTCAGATGAGAGATAGTGGTGCTAAGGTAGTGACTTCAATGCTAGAATTACAATTAAAGATAATGTGAAAATTTGAGCGAAAACGGACCATTATTCATGGTACAAATTGGGAAAAAGTGATCCGATCGATTCCTTAATTCTCCCAACTATATTATTACAATTTAATTACATTTTACGTGAAAGGAAATCTCACAAAGCAATAAAATGGCTCTACATTCCATTCCAGACATTTAAGTGTTGACAGATTTTTTATGGCCTGTTTTTATGTCTTTTTTTCATGGAAAAACGGTTGGGAAAATTAAAAAATGTTTGGGAGAATTTCGATTCAGAAGCGCCACACATCGACGCCCGTTCGAAAACCCGTAGAACTTTGTTTAAAATCTTCATATTGCGTGAATTAATTTCGGATTTGGGGCATCGTAGTTGGATAATCCATACATACAAACATAATTTTACGTGCTTTGCATCCTGATTCAACCGATTTGTGAAATCAACCATCACAATGTTACTAAGTATCTTTAAGACTGAGAAAGATTGTGATTGTGATATCACATGTACATCAGAACATTACGTAATTGTGCATACATTGTTGTGCACATATAAACATTTTAACTTACTAGGGGTTAATATATGATTATACATGCACATCTATATCTACACAAATCATATTCAAAATAAATTAACATAAATTTACTAAATTTAAGCTTATCTAGACACATTGCACAAGAGACAGTTACAATTAAAAGAACAGTTACTAGTTCACACAGCACTCAGCAAATAAAGATAAAAATGCTCAAATTAACTTGACTAAAAATTTCTACCATGCTAATTTCATTATTTATTTAAAAAAAGTTAATGAATAAACATCACAACTTAGTGCCTTGTATGCAGAAGCAACAGGTGAACAGCTAAATGGGGGGGGGGGTGTAAAGGATGGGATGAAATCTATATTTAAAAGTCATATCAAAAATCATATCAGAACATTCCAAGTTGACTTATAATTGCCAAATAATCAATCTGTTTTGAAATTTAACTTTACATTAAACTTGGTTACTTTGGATAGCTTCCGAGTAACAAGATCCTTTGTTTTAATATATCTCTGATATAGTGGAATTTAAGCAAAAGTCACAGGGTATACTACCGGAATGTCCCATTTGCAGGCCCAAAAAACGAAAAGGTTAAATTCGAACGGCATTTGAAAGATAATACAATTTAGAACTTCCCTCAAAATGAAAGGGCTTGAAAATGTGTTTTAGTGGGAAAATAACAACCATTAGTTATTGAATCGACTTGAGTGACTGCAATCCATTTTAATAGTACCGAATGGTTGTACTTTTTGTGCTGCGCAAAGATTCAATCTGTTTATTTTGGCCATTATAAGTAGTGGGTTATTGATGTAGACAAATGATCATGTACCTGTTACAGCTCATTTTATGTATGTTGGTAGCAAAGAAAAAAAAGTCAGTCAGTCACTCAATAGTGTCTGACAGTGAAGTCTACGTAAACAGGATTCCTTGCACAATTTGAATAATAGGACACTGCTAAGTCTTACATTTCACAGATAGGACATACGTGACATATTCATAATTCCTGGAAATTTCTACAGAATTTGATGTTGGCTGCAAATGGGACATAGTACCTTTAATAAACAAGTTTCACTGTGTTACAATGACACATAATTAATGGAGTGTAAGTGCACACTGTCTACAAGAAATGATTTAAAGTGACAATACAATATGAGAATGTTAAGCAGATATTAAGATAACATTTAACTCTTCATTATTAAGCAGCACATGTCTCAAACACAAGATCTTACCTTTACCAAAGTGACCTTAATTTTTTGAAAGCATTTAGGTAATTTAGCATTTTTATAGAGAAAAGATTTAATAAAAAATGGATGAAAATATATAGCTTACAAAATTATATCCATTAGCAACACCAATTATGTTCTTGCCTTTATAATCCATCTCCATATTCATGCATAATTATTTTGTGAGCTGTTTAATTTTTTTTTTTAATCAGCGAAAAAAATAAATGTCAATTTGAACTTTAAATAATGCAAAGGAAGGAAAATACAATAGGTTCAGCTTTTAATGCACAATATATCCTTTTCTTGTTCCCATGCATATCATATTACAAGGTACAGGCAGCATTCCCTTTTCATTGCAGAATAATATAAGAAAAATCATGAAGAGGATAATAAAAGAGAAATCACGAAGAGAATAATTTATACATGCTGCAGACATCATAAGGTGATGCAACTAGTATACAACCATTTTGAAATATTATTGAGAATCAAGCCAATCGGAGCAACATTGAATTCTCATTTCTGCTTAAACTCTTTGAGGGCTGGGGGCTGGCGACTACAGAGCTAATTTCAATCAAACGAATGTCAAGTTGGACTTCCACTTTAATCTCTCTATAGGCATTCTTCTGCCTAAAATGATGATAAATTGACCATTTGGAAAATAACACTTGTACAAATGACCCCAAGATCCTCAGATCTTTTCAACAAGGATAAGTCACACTTTGTGCATTTTAGAAAAATCACTGCCAGAGTGATGGTGGTGCTTCACGAATACCTATTGTTTGCCCTCTTGAAAAGCATACTTTCACCTGTCTATCATAGAATGCACCGTCTATTCATAAATGAATACAAATTAAATACTTTGATGTACAGATACCTAGTATTTGTCTAGTTGGCCAAAATGGAATTAAGTCTTTGTGTCACTGACCCCTCTATTATGAGAGTAATCTGTCTCACCTGAGGTATCTTCACCCCATCTGGAGAACATGTCATCCAGGAGCTCGTAATCAACCGTGATGCAGTAGTCCCTGTGTTCCCGGGGTTTGTCGTTCTCAATCATACAGTTGTTGAATACCTTCGCCGCCACCTCTGAAAAGGTGCAAAAATGTTTCATTATATCAAGGTAAAATATTGAGATACAAACTAGTTCATCTGTAGAATAATCAATATGTAGCATTGCATTGCTGACAATTACTGGCCCTAGTATCAACAATGCTTCTTCTATATCATAAACTCCAGATAGCTGCTGACTTTTGTTTTCTAACTCCATCACATGAAAAACAAATCATAATTTATCGCTGTATTAAAGCATTATACCTCTTTATGTCGACATTTTCTATTACTCCTTGGAATTAATATTCCTGTGGAAAAGTAAGACTGTAATAAACAATCATGCCATGAAAATATTTTCAAGGCCTTTTTAAAAATGATTTTCGAATGGGTGTGGAAGCTACTATACAAAATGTTAAAGTTGTATTCACATGGGAGCTACTGTACTCTATTAAATATTCATGCTATATAAGTATCTTACCAGGCATTTTCTTGATGAGTTTTCTCATTGGTGTGGTCCTTTCCATGGTAACGGCATCGATACTCTCAGAATTCAAAGCATCTTTCCACTTTGAATGAGAGATGATCGCCATAGCAACATCCCTGCAAACAGAAAACAAAAATTTACATCGTCCAGTTTAATTCAATTTAATTTCAATTACCGGTATATATTTTCCACATTCCAGTGAGAAAAAAAACATGCAAAATACAGAATGATGTACCTTTCATAAAATAGAAAGGAATACACAAAGAAACAAACACATAAACACAGTCAAATAAAGGACAAAAAGGAAATTGACCTGAAAATGTGATGAACCTTTATGTTAAAGGTAATACAAAGTTTTGGTTTGGGGTCATGAATTTGGTTCAAATGAACATATTGGAAGCATATGCGATCCCACAATATTCAGTGATTGTAGTCGCGGTTGAAATCGAGTTGAAAGTGATGAAATTTTAAATAATAAAGTCTTTATGTTGCATAGCTCCCTCTCAAGGTCAAGAAATTAATTTAGGTTTAAATAATGTTTCTTGACTAAAATCGAACGATTTACTATTCCCTTTTGGAAACTATATATCACAACTGCATATTCTGAGATTTTCATGGTCGCAGCCAAAACTTTGGATGGCCGTATAAGCTATTTGAAATTTATCAAAATTTACCGGGAGCACCGGTAAATTTTTATATTCAATTTTTCTCGAAGGCAGAAGTGTTTTAGGGGCTAATTTTTCTAGTGCTTCTAATACATCCTCAGGAGCATCCGAATATATCAACATTTTAAAGAATCGTTATCCGGCCATTTTCAAAATTTCCCAAAACTTTGTATTACCTTTAATTCTGGTTGCTGTTATAACTTTTTGCACTGTGCCCCCTTCCCCTACCACTTTAAAAAGTCCTGGGGCCTGTTTCACATAGCCTTTTTTTCGATGACAAATGACAAAAATCTGTGACAAATCTCCTGATAACCAATTAGAAGCAAGGATTTCAGTAGCTTATAACAAAAACTATCATTTGTCACAGATGACAAGTTTTATGAACCCCCTGGATCCACACTTGGAGAGAGTAGAAGGAACACTTACTCATGGCCACTCTCAATAGCCAAGTCCAAGCAGTTCTTCTGGTCAGTGTTGACCAAAGAGAGATCAGCCTTCCATTCTAATAGCAGCTTGACCATGTCAACGTGACCACTGACTGCTGCAAGATGCAGTGGGGTTACCTAGTAAAAAGATAAGTTAAAAAAAGAAAAATATACACAGGAGAGCTTAGCGATCAAGCTCTACAAAACTCCATAAGAGCAGTAGTGGAAAAAGTCAATAGCTCTGGTTAAAAAAAAAATGGATCAATGCATTGAAATATCGCTCAAAGTATAGGATAAGAAACATAATAGCTTTTCTAAACAAACAAAAATAATAAATGAATTAACATTTATCTGTGACTGGAACTAATATGTTCTCTTTTGTAGGACCACTTCTGTGGAACAAGCTACCTTGTAGAATCAGAAACATTATAAATTCTGTTTACCTCGAGCTACACTAACTGAGTTTTGTATATGTTGTATAACATGTACATTTTTTGTGATTTTATTCCTAAAACTATGAATGTAACTGTATTGTATGACCTACATGCATAGTGTATCAAATTTACTGATTATTGAAATGCCTTGAGTGACATATTCTGTCAGAAAGTGCCCTAATAAAAAATCTATATTATCGTTATCAATAATATTTTTGAAATACAAGATCATTACCTTGGCTTTATCTGTTGGATCTACAGTACTGTCATTTTCTAGCAGTGCATAGGCAGTTTTCACCCATCCCTTATGGGCTGCACAGTCCAAAGGAGTCCAGAGCTGCTGGTTCCTGTAATGCAATAACAAAACAATTACCTTAGCAAAGGTCTCACTATCGCTAAGTGCGTGCGCAACATGCATCCGTAGCTAAACCAATCCAAAATTATGTATGATGAAAAGCACATACATGGATATGTAGGTCAAAAAATGAATGTACGGTACATGTATGCCCAATCTGAAGCACATCATATCTTTTAATGCATTAATCAACTGTTATTTAGTGAACTAAATGTACTTCCAGTTAAAGTACTACAGCGATGCATCGCATGAATAGTACACTAATGTATTACCTGCAAGAGGAAAACCCTACCTGAATTCAATATCAGTGCCTGCATCAATGAGAACCCCTACTGTCTTAATAGCCTGTACATAATTTCATAATGCAATTCGGTAATACCAGTCAAAGTCACCTGTCTATAGCGACCGCCCAAGGGAAACACAAAACGTGGCCTTTGTAGACAGGTGGTCTTTGTAGACAGGTTCCTTTAGTACATGTTTCAATGAGAAACTATTTTCAAGGGAAACAAAAAATGTGGTCCTTGTAGACAGGTGGTCACTAAAGCAGGTTTGACTCTACTTGGTAATGTATAAGACATCACTTTGACTTGCCTACTAATAAATAAAGACCTTGCGAGAGGTAGATCCTACCTGGATTCAATATCAGCACCTGCTTCAATGAGAGCCCTGACTGTCTTAGCATGCCCTGCCATGGCAGCCTGGTGAAGAGGTGTGTTGGAATTCTCATCTTCATCGTTGATAGTCGACTCGTCTCTCTTGACAAACTCCAATACGATCCTGCAATCATAATGGTCATGGTAAAAGTATGATAGCGATGCTAATAAATGATTTTAGAGTTAGAACATTGCACATGATGACATTTATATCACTTGTGGTAATAATATACATATAAGGATCATTAGTTATTGGTCACATTAACAGTAGAAAAAACATTAACAGATTTTTTTTTCCCTACTCTGTTTTTGGGGTGAAGTTCACTTTGTGGTGACAAATACTCAGTGGTCAACATCCCCATAAAACAACTTCTAACTTCAACACTGGATCGCTCACTATACCTAGCCCTCAACCACTTCACAGCATTGCAAACCAGACCCTAATCCTAATCTCTGGCAAAATAAAGCCAAGAGTAAATGTAGCAGGATCACTAAAATATCAAACAGATACTTGACTATTGTTAAAAAACTCTGTGGCAAAACAGGGTTAATCATTTCTGAAGTGCCGAGCAACTCTTTCTGAAGTACATGTATACTACACACATTGCGGAACTAATTGCTTTATCATAATCTTAACTTACGCTGTATGACCATTAGCAGCTGCAACATGGATTGGCGTTTCCTCATCCTCATTCTTCCAATCTAAGGCTGCTCCATTGTTTAACAGAATCTGTAATGGCAAAATCAATCAAACATAGCACATCTATCCTTATTACATTAATAATAGGTTTAGTAAGCAAAACAAAACAAAACTAACACAAAACTTACAATGGATAACTTAAAATTGACAATGTATCTCATCTTTGTATCTTTCTGATTGCTGTGTCTCATTTTGATATCTGTCGGATTGTATCTGATTTTACTGTACCCGACCTTGTCATTTTGCCCAGTTTTGCTAACTTTTGTATTACATGTGTATCTTGTAATTTATTGATTTTTGTGCGCCTTGGGTGCCATTATAGGCTGATATGTGCGCTATACAAATCTAAAATTCTAATTCTCATTCTGAAATTATCATATTTCTTTGAAACATCAAAATTACGAAGGAAAAAAAAGAAACAATACAGATGATGAGTTTCAAAATTACATTTTTTTTTATATGTGACATTATTGTGAAGCTTTTGTAGAATCGATGAAAGTGTGAGAATTTCAATGTTTCTGGCATCAGAGCTCTTTCTCAGCTCCTGTATAATATATAATATATTTTTCCATGCAAAGGAAATACAAAAGCTACTAAATAGCAAGAGAGAGACAGAGAGAGAGAAAGGGGAGACAGATATCACTATCATGCATATTGATATTCAGTTCGTACGAAATGAAACTCTAATTATGAACAGAAGTGAACTTTGACCTACCCTAACAATTCCCAGATATCCATTCTCTGCAGCAATGTGAAGCGCTGTGTTGTCATAGCGATCACTGTATTCAAGAATTTTTGAAGCCATCCGATGTTCCAGCAGAGCCTACAGAAAGGAACATTATAAACAATTATATCGTACTTGCAACTTGGTCAGTCAAAAGGAAAACATAACATGTGAAGTAAATATAAAGATTTTAATGTGATAAATACCACCAGGCCTCTTCGCATTGCATGAGAAGGTCTGCTGGTGAATCATTTAATAATGCAACTTTTTCTACCATCACTACACACTCTATGTACTACAACAATAATTATTACTAATGTTGAATGAAATTGCCCATATTTATGTACTGTTGATATCAATACTACCAATACTGTTCTTTTCAACATCATTTTTGATCATTCAGCTTGAAACCTGCAATTCATTGGAAAAAAAAGCAAGAGCAAATCATGACATATTATTATCATTGGAGTAATCTAATTTTTTGTTCTGGGAATAAATGGGAAATTAGGTCGCTATTTTATCAAATCTTATTATTTTGGAGGTGGTCATTATTCTCCTGATATATATGCACATGTGAATTGAATTGATATAAATGGCATTTAACTTAACCCTATGTAGCCTGGGGGAGGCCCCCCCCCCCCCCCCCCCCTCTACAAGTTTATGGACAATCATATGAACCTAACTTTATTGACTATACCTGGAGCGCCTCAGGCTTGTTTTCCTCGGCAGCCCAGAAGAAGGCTGTCTTGTCGTGCTTGTCTATGGCTGCAATGTTAGCTTTCTTGCCCAGCAAGACCTTGATGGTAGCACTGTGCCCAGAACTGGCTGCGATCAGGAGCGGAGTGAAGTTGTCCTTGTCCTTGGCTTCGATTCTTGCACCTCTGATGTTTTATATCATTAAAAAAAGAGAATTAAAATAGTTAAAACATTAATGATGATACTAACTATCAATCAATTTTTGGGCAACAATAGTAATTTCAAAGAGATATATGAATATGAATCGTGGGCAAACAAATTTACATTATCATAAAAGAAAATAAACAGAAACAGTCAGAAAGAGAGATATAGTTGTACTCACAAATAAACCATGATTAGGTATTGTTTGCTATATAGGGGTCACAAGTCGCTATAAGTAATGCAGTGGGACTTTAAATTAAAACAAAAGAAGAAATTAAGTAGAAAGGATTAACTACAAGACTCACTTTTCCAGAAGATGCTCCACAATCTTATGTCTATTGAAAGAGCATGCCCTGTGTATTGGAGTGGCCCTGTCTGCATTGACGCTATTCACATGAGCTCCTTTCTGCAGCAGCAGCTCTACAATCTTCAGGTTACCGGCCACACAGGCTGCATGGAGTGGGGTGCTCCTGTTGTCACGGTGGCAGTTCACGTTGGCACCTATGGTGGAAGAGGAGAATGATGATAATAATATTTCAGGACCAAAGGCCCTCTCAAGGCGCTTTACAGATACATGTATAAATCATTACCCGGTATAGGATTCAGGCTTACCCGCACACAGTGTATGCACATTCTCCATTCCCTGGGGAGCATTCCAGCCAGGCGTCATTTTTACAAGCGCACACTTGCTCATCTAACCACAACAACTTTCGCATCCTACCGGGTACCCATTTAACACCTGGTTGGAGAGTGGCAAATGTAGATCAATGATGATGATGCAAATAATAATGTGATACCCCCTGTTCACACCACCAACACCAACACAATACTGACACAAGAACGTAGACAACAGACGGAAGAAAATTGATGTTACCCGGAATGACCAAGGATATCTGTACAGTGCTTAGAGACATCGTAGAAGTATTAAGCGCTATATAAAAGCGGAATATTATTATTATTATTATTATTATTAAGGATCAGTCGTTTTGGAGAGGGTGTGGAATCAATTTGGCAGTGTTTCTGAGTTATGACAGAGAGGACAAATTAATGAGGGGGACCAGTCATAACAAATTTCCTTGCTCTGTTATAATTATATAAAAATCTTGATTGATTCATAAATATTTGTTTATTTATTAACTCTGCTACAATGTGTCCAGTAAATCACTATGGCTTTCAGAATCTATCAGGTCCCTTTTTAAATCAAGTATACAGAGTGGTACGATTTTTAAAAATATATTAAACTATTTTGAATATAAAATATTAGGGTGAATAGGAAAAACATGGAAAAGCAGTTTCAACATCATTTTTCTCCAAGAATGTGGCAGACCCTTTTAATTCCTTGGTGTCAGGATCCTTTCTGGGAAAAAAATTATATAAAAACACTTTTCCCATTTTTGTTCCTATTTACCCCAGTTCATGGTATGCCATAAATAAATGCAGGATGAAGTCGTTCTAGTTTGATGTGAATTACTATGAATAGACTGAGAAAGTCAATTATACTTACTTTTAGAAAGACAGAGCTCCACAATTTCAAAATATCCACTGTCTACAGCAAGATGAAGAGGGGTGCTGCGGTCACTGTTTACGTCGGTCAACATCTAGGATTAAAAATGGAATGAAAACATTTCTGAGTAATATGATGATTAAAATTGTTTTTAAAAAGAAATTTTCCATCACACATATTAAAGTGATTTTAATTATGTAAACTGCAGTGTAAAGGCCTTTAAAAAGGCACAATAGATTTTGTTTCCCCTTTTTTCCCTCTTACTTCTAACATATTGATTTTTTTCCCCTACCTTTCTGTTTGGTTTGGTTAATAAAAAAAACACAAAGCAGTAGTCCAAGGACTAATTGTACAATGTTTAAAATTTAAAATGTTTATAAGAATAAGAACATCAATAACACATTTATGTCAATCAAAGACCAGTCATTTACAAATGCCAGATTTATGTAACTTGTCATTGACAACAAATTTTAAGAGAAGGGTTCCCTGGAGGGGGGCATAGTGTGATGCCCTGGTTTACCTGTTCCAGAAGCCCCTGACCCTCTCCTGCTTCAAACAAGAGATTGACAATATCCAAGTGTCCCTCTGTGCAGGCAGCATGTAAGGGGGTCCCCAACTCTTCGTCGGTGGCCCTGAGCTGTGAATGTTTCTGGATCAGCATGGCCGCGATGGTGTCACTGCCGTGGGTACAGGCCATGTGAAGTGGGGTCATCATCTGCCCATCACAGGCCTGTTCACATTGACACAAAAGATGACACGATTTATATAAAGTTAGTGTAGTAATTCTAAGCGTTAAATAATTACATTTTCAAACAATACACATTATGATGATAATCTACTAAATGATATACTGTACATGCAGGGATGCCAACCTCTTGACACAAAAAACAGACTGAATATCCTAAAACATCAGATATTTGATATTTTGATTTTTGATGTGAATATAATTGGAAAGTTATTCCCAAATAAATCAATTGGCAATGAGAGTAGTATTTGCATGTAGTGACAATGATCTTTGTCATTGCTTTTACCTTTCATATTTGTTTCATAATTAAAAATTAAAAATATACAACATGCAAATACATGTACATACACATGTAGAAATATACAGAAATATTAATCGTAAACAAGATAGTAATGAGAGAAAAATAGGAAAATGAAATAAAATAAAAATGCAACAGAATTCAAAGGAATAAAATTAAAAGGGTTGGTACATGTAGGAAAAGAACCTTTAGACAGGGACATTCCTTGCTTGAGGGAATTGTCAAGGCACCGACCATGCAGTTAATACTAAAAAGTTGCAGTGTACATATATAAAAATACAAAACATTGAAAAAAACATGGGAGGAAGAAATCAGAAAAATGGGTTAGAACTTAGAAGTGGTGGGGTTTCCTTTTCAAATCTATAGATTTTAACTCACATCGACTTGTATGGTCTTGATACTGAGGAGTTCGCTGGCCGCTATGTCGTTGTCCCTAATGGCCGCCATGTGGAGCGGAGTGACGCCGTAGATGTCCTTCGTGTTTACGTCGGCTCCTTTGGATTCCAGGTAGAGGATAACACTCTCCTGCTGCTCTTCCGTTCCATTGGCAACAGTCTGTTTGAGACGAGGGGGAGAGAAGGGGGAAAAACAGAGAGAGAGTTACGTATACGTACCTGATGTTATTATAGGGAAGGTCAAGTTTTAATGAGAGTTAAAAATGCATGTACATTTAAATGATTAGCTTTCTCACTGTTTTTCATTCATAAATGAAAATATTATACATATGTTGTAAAGTCAGTTGGACCGAGTTGCTCTTGAAAAGCCCGCATACTGAATACATGTACTGTGTATAAACATATGGGTATGTTTTCTACAAATTCATTGGTCCAAAATCACATTTAACAAAAGGAAGAATTTAAGTATTAGGGACAGAAGCCTCAATCCACTACTGGGTTTAGTAGAAAACAAGCCAAATAGATTTGTTTGGAGCTTTGCACTAGATTTGGGATAGGAGGGGGGAGGGGGGAGGGGGAGGGGGAGGGGGGGAGGGGGGAGGGGGAGGGGGAGGGGGGAGGGGGAGGGGGAGGGGGAGGGGAGGGGGAGGGGGAGGGGGAGGGGAGGGGGAGGGGGAGGGGGAGGGGAGGGGGAGGGGGAGGGGTGGGCTTAGGGGGTGGGGGGCTAGTTACAAATAGAGAGAAGGTAAAGTTTTGGTAATAATATTTAGACAAGTATATTGTGAGTTTTTTTTTTATTTTTTTTATTCTTCTCATACAGTGGAAGTATTTTAGCCATGCCAGATGAAAAGGATACACCAAGCAAATACCAATAGTACTTGGACCAGATTTGGAGTGGATAGGTAGGGGTGGATGAAGAGAAGTAATAGAAGTTGGAGGCAGGCTAGAAGGTAGAGTACATGTACTTGTGGCACTAGGTTACCTACGGTTTTGAGCTTTCTCAATTTTTTATTCCAGGTGAAAGATTCAAAGAATAGTAGTGTCTGAAGTTAGAACTCGCACCAAAATTGTCTTCTTAATTTTGGTGTAGTCCCATTAAATATATCCAAATCTATGTTCAGTGCTTTTCACTGTTTATATAGATTTATTTACATTGTACAGTCAAACCTGTCTATAGCGACCACCCAAGGGAAACACAAAAAGTGGCCTTTGTAGACAGGTGGTCTTTGTAGACAGGTTCCTTTAGTACATGATTCAATGAGAAACTATTTTCAAGGGAAACAACAAATTTGGCCTTTGTAGACAGGTGGTCTTTGTAGACAGGTGGTCACTAATTAAAGCAGGTTTGACTGTACTACATTCAGACCGACTACTTGGCATTTTACCCTTTAAATGGCTCTAAATGTAAAGGACAGGATATGATGGAAATATGCAGTAAAGGATCTAAACTAGCCATTTTCTTTCTTTTTTCTTTCTTTTCATGCACAGGAAATGATGAGGTTAGAGTGTGGGTGAGCTTTTAGGATGTAGTTTAATACAGGTGCCATATATTGCTCAATTGATGATCAAGTTTCTTTCTACCTGTACCCATAGACTACACATCTACACTGAACATCTGCATTTTGTACACGAGTGTCAATTTTTTTTTAATTGACTGCTATCCACTGTAGTGATGACCGTTCTTCTTTTTCTTTGAATTATATGTTCAGTTATTTCAAATCCCTTTTCATAACTACGGTTTTCATGTATAAAATTACACATGAAAAAAAATATACATGTACAAATACATGTTCCGGTATACATGTATATACACTGTACATGTACATGTATATTTAAGAAAGTATTGACATGCAATGCACATCGAGTAGAATCAGAATTATTGGTGACTGTGTGTGAAATAAACTGATATCTCCCCACATACCCAAAACATATATTGTTCTGTTTTTGTGCTGAAGAAGTGCGCCACACTGACAACAGGCAGAACAAAAGTTATATTTCCCATATAATGGAAAAGATTTGGTCGGTCTGGAATCAATTTGGAGTCTGTTAATACCATGGTGACTAAAGTAGACTTGCCAAAACATAACAAAGCCTCCATGTGTTTAACTATTTCCTGTATACTTCCTGTTGTCAGATTTAGATTGACAGTGACTTTTTGTCATTTTCCTCATTCCTTGCTCGATGGGTTGAAAATACAGTAAATTTGAATGTTCATAATGGTTTGTTATGGACTGCATTTTGACATTCCTCACATATTTTAATTGTTGTTTTTTTTTCAATCCTACACTGTACATGCATTTTGGGGCTCTAAATTTCCTATCGACTATTCTTCAGTTTAACTTTATAGATACAGCAAATGTCCCATTATTACCCAACACTTTTGGGATTTAAATATTTGCTAATTGTTACATGTGTCTAAAATTCCAAAGTACAGGTGTAATAAATAGTTGTACAGTAGTTCAATTTGTTAAACATTCTATTATGGAAGAACTAGTCTACAAAGGTAAGTAAGAGGGGAAATGTGTTTTTTGTCTGCTGGAAATATATTTAGAAACAGGAGATGGGGAGAAAAATAAATGAGGTTGAAGATTTACAATGGATGTCATCAGAAAGACCATGTAATCTCTTTGAGATACTTTGAGACATGGTGAACTTTCTGAGATTACCAGAGCAATATCACTCATAGCTCTCCCCCCCCCCCCACACCCGTAATAGGGTACGATGCACTATTCAACATTATGAACATGGCATACATGCAATCACACTCAAGTAGAGAGCATTGAATGAATAGCACAGTATGGTATTCCAATCACCGACTTCCATGTATCTGAGCAATCATCCCTATCAAAGCCTGATTGATCGATACAAGAGGTATTCTGCTTTATGCAAAATTCATCAGGCTTTTTGTATACACTGTTAATGTACATGTAGCTGTACAAATACATGTTTGAAAAACAGCCAGTAAATGATATATATATATATATATATATATATATACAGGACTACACGTACAATGTACATGTTTATCATGTCAGCAGGCCTTTATGATTTATCATTCTGTTTGTCTTTCCTACATGTACATGTACATGTACCTGCACATGTAATATTCCTAAACTTCACTGAATATTCTCCTGCTTCTCCTGTTTTTGAATACACTGGACTCTTTCCCTCTTTATTTGTCCTAGCTCACTATAAAACTCTTGATTCTTTTATACCATTGTAAGTTGAACAAAAGTTGTTGAAAAGGTAAGACTACATGTTGTACAGTGTATACATTGTGTTTGTTAAGCCAGTTTTTCCTCTGTATACTGAAAAGCATGAATTGCATATGAATTAACGACCTAACTGAGCATTTCTTAGTATTTTATCCAAGTAGGCCTAATCTTCAGGAGACCGATTTCATGGCTATTATCAATATCACTTCATGTACAATGGGACCAGCCCCTAAATCTAGAGCCATGGCCAACGGTTACCGTATAGTTTAGGCTATCATATGTACAAGCATAAATGTACATGTACTGTAGGACCTACATGTACTGTACATGTAAATTGGAAAGTGAAAACCGTGAGAATGAGTCTTTTTTGTTCTCTTTCTTTCTTTTTCTTCCTTCTGTATGCTGAATAAATAGCTGATTAATCGCAAATAGAGTACAATGTAAATTTACTTTGCAAGGAAGAACAGACCACACCTTTTTTGTGTGTAGATTGTATTCATTGTTATGCATAGTATGGACTTTATTTGCACCTGAAAAAAACTCACGCGGAGACAAAAGGCACCATACCAAAGTCCTTCAGAAAGTCCTTCAGAAAGTATAAGTTATTTATCTGTTTCATGGATTGTCAGTGAGTCATGGATGATTGCATTGCATCATTTCCTAAACTGAAATAATTGAAATTCAAAATGAAACTAAGGGCGTGTTTATGCTTGATTTTGAAGGTAGAATGAGCGATTTGTAACGCTCATCGTAAATGCTCATCGTAATCGCAGTTCCACGGTGTACTGTTCATGCTCACTTCTCTGGCTCCTCCAGGCAATTCTCCGTGGGTGGCCTTAATTGGTCTTTCAGCTGGATTCGCAACCGTGAAATGCGCATGCTATGTAGACCATGGTCCATACGTAAACCCACTAGAGGTCAGTGCGTTGACCCCATTTAAACGCGTTTACAAATTGTAAACGCATCTTTTTGTGAGTTTACGATCGGCGATCGTGATCGCCGTTTTTCGGTGATTCTACAAAAGTGAGCATGGACGCAACCGTGTTTTAAACTAAACGCGTAACAGATGCCTGATTCTGGCCAGAAAAAGTGACGCATAAACACGCCCTAAATGTAATAAGGGCCTACATGTCCATGAAGATGTACATGTTGTTTAAATATAAAAACATCTTCTGGGCTTTTCACACACCTGCACTATCATAATAAATTGAATACCATTTATATTATATTCAAAGACTTAAGCATCGGTCACAAATGCCATTCTGACGTACGAACGATTTTCAGACAATGGAAATTCCGGAAGACAATGGAAAAAAGGGAGATTTGTACGAAATTATCCTTCGTACATACGTTTGTGACCGTAGCATTACATACATGTAGACCTGTACATGTTAAGAGAATCCTACTTCTTAGTATGAAAAAAACTATTACAAAAATTAGTTATAACAATAATAATAATGGTAATAACAATAATATAATAAATTACAGGTATATCAATTTATATTGCCAGGAGTTACATGTACATGTATACTCAAGCAGTCATCCAAATACATTGTATTTACTCTTTCAATTGAAGAGATTCACACCACTTGGCTATTTACAATACAGATGCTTGCATAACCTTGGCACAATTGTAACCCAAGGTATTTTGTGATGAAATCTAGAATTTAAAAAAATCTTATACTGTATTATGCACCCTATATTCGGTCAATATGAGAATTATTTGCTTTCAGTTTCATTTTTGTTTTTTGACTTGTACATGTAATTTCAAAGCATTGCATTGATCTGGAAGGAAAGAAAGAAAAAGGATTGTTGAAGTTTGCCAATATAAATACAAGGTACCTTAGTTGAATTTTCTTTCTTTGAGGAAGAGATGGAGCTGTTTCACATGTAATGATAATTCTTTCTGAATCAAAGAATCTGAGAAGTCAAAATATAATGAAATTAATGCTTCTATACAGATTTATACATGTATTTATTTACTTTTTTAAAAGTTAATGTGTTGAATTTGTTAGAAATTATAGACAAATTATACAAAATTCCTTTATACATGTACATGTACTGTAGCAACAAGCCAAGAAAGAGGATTTAAATGTGATTTCTGATTATCTAAAAATCAAGTCTACATAGTTTGAAGAAGAAAAAAAAGGATTAAACCATAACATATCCATGGCTGACCACAATAAATACCTTTCTACCTTGAGGATTCTAAAGACAGGACATGATGAATATGTTTGGAATGACAGAAAATACAAATTTCCTTAGCAACAAGCCACTAAAGAGGATTTTAAATAATAATAATAATAATTGTAAATTTATAATGCGCAGTTTCTATATGTATATACTCAACTGCGCATGACATAATGATAGTAAAAGGAACAATACAAATAAACATTTAAAAGTTAAAATCGATGCTAAGGGGGAACCTGTGTATGCTTTACAATGAAAATGTCTATGTAAAACTTTCCTGAAACAGATAGGTTTTCAGGTTATTTTTAAACACATTGATTGATGATGCATGTCTAATTGTGGCAGGGAGACTATTCCAGAGTTTGGGTGCAGCGCTAACAAAGGCGCGGTCACCTAGAGTAACCTTTGTTTTACAAGGTGGAAGACTCAGGAGCATGGTATCATGGGAACTACGGAGCCTGTAGGACTGGGTGGGTGATTTTAACGTCAGGAGTTCACTGAGATAAATGGGGGCCAAGCCATGGAGTGCCTTATAAGTAAGGAGGAGTATTTTGAATTTGATTCTCTGGCGAACTAGAAGCCAGTGCAGATCATGAAGTAGTGGGGTTACATGAGAGAATTTGGGGGAATTGCAGATGAGTTTGGCACATGCATTTTGTACACGTTGTAATTTACATATCTGAGATTCTGGTAAGCCAAACAGTAGTCCATTACAGTAGTCCAATTTGCTTGTTATAAAGGCATGGACTAATGTAATGATACATGTGCGAGTTAGGTATTTCCGAATGTGACGTAGGTTGTACAGATGATAGAAGGCTGCTTTGCATGTTTTGGATATATGGGTCTCCATGTTCAACTGAGAGTCAAACCAGACACCAAGGTTTTTTGCAACCACAGACTGCTCGACTACAGTATTTCCGACTGTTATACAATTTATATTAAGTTTTGACACTTGCCTAGGTGTTCCAATAATAAGAAATTCAGTTTTGCTGTCGTTGAGTTTCAACTTACAGCTTAACATCCACCTACGAAGATCCCTTAGACAGTGTTCAAGAGCTGAAACACAGGACTGTTCTTGTTCCCTGACTGGGCTACATGAAATGTATAACTGGGTATCATCTGCATAGCAGTGACAAGATATGTGCTGAGAGTATGCTTTGATGATAGCAAAAAGGCGACTCGAATAAAGGGAAAAAGGAGGGGTCCGAGCCTGGAGCCTTGAGGAATACCCCATCTAACATCGAATTTCTTTGAGGTGGTGTTACCAATTGATATTTGTTGCTCCCTATCGCACAGGTAAGACTGTACCCAAGATAAAACAGAATCTGTAATCCCAAAATCAGACTGTAGTGTTTCAGCTAGTATATTATGATCGACAGTGTCGAAGGCGGCACTGAGATCTAAAAGTACAAAAAATGTAACTTTCTGCTGGTCCATTGCCATAAGTAGGTCATTCTTAACTCTTAGTAAAGCGGTTTCTGTACTGTGATACTTTCTATACGCCGATTGTGTTAAAGGGAAAAGGTTGTTACGAAGGAGGTGATCCTGAATTTGAGCAGTGGCTGCCCCTTCAACCAACTTCGACACATATTGGAGATTACTTATTGGCCTGAAGTTGCTGAAGTTCATTTCAGAATTGGGTTTCTTTGGAATAGGTCTAACCAAGGCAAGTTTCCAACCTGAATGAAACTTGCCATTATGTAATGACAAATTTATGATTTGTGTAAGCACAGGTAGTAAGGTATCTAAACATTCAAATATGCTCTCTAAGAATCAAGGGCACACATTTTGCAAATAAGGATTTAACCAGAGAATATCCATTGAATTTGTTTGGAATTAAGACAAATTCCCATAGCAACAAGCCACAAAGAGGATTTTAAATGTGCAATCTGATTTTTAATTTTTGATATTTTAAATAGTATTTGGAGGTTTGAAGATGTTCATGTGCATGAAGGCCTATTCACAATTGTCCAAAAATAAAACCACAGCCAAGTCTGAACGTCTATAACAAGATGCACGTTTGAACATTGTTTCAAATGAAAACGCAATACAGAATCTGCATCCCGTTTTAGTCTGAATGGCATATCGTAGGAAAAGTGTACAACTGGGTAGGGCTTTCTGTGAGGGCGCACTAATAATTGGCCAGATTTTTTTATTCAGTGACCTTTTCAAATATACAATGTAATTTAATGTGATGTTTCTCTATGATGTTGTTTTCTAGTCTGTACCATTCTTTCATTGTAAGTTGATTCTTTATACATGTATATGACATTTCTTTTAACACAAGTTTCATATAAATATCAATAATATCTGAACAGGATATGAAACATACATGTACAGTAACTGTATACCCTCATTATAAATAACACCTTCACCTCCACCATAATAAAAAAATAAACAGTAAATGCACACTTCCACCAAATCACTTCCACCAAATCACTTCTGTCTGTTTTGATGTGCCAATAAAATGCTCTTCATGACAGTACATGTATTTGCAAAGTGCATGAACCTTTCCTGTGCCAAGGTGATCTACAAAATGTATATAACGGTACATGTAATGGTTTCTACATGTAGTTGAACTGAATCAGAGACCTAAAACAATGCGCTGTAAAAAAAAAAATCTACAATTCTATTCTAAGTTTGTGGACACCTACAGTACATGGAAAAACACATACACCTGTAAATGTAAATCTCTTAAACCAGTGTTTATTTGAGGTGTCCACAAACTATGATTTATCACTTTATTGCAAAAGGCCCAATATTTCTATGAAGAATTATGTGGACAGTACACCTCAAACTCCATACACCTGTACATGTACGTACATGTACATCCCAACATGAAATACAGACTAAATGTACACTTTTCAAAATGAACTCCTTATCCCTTCGACTACATTTGTACCGTGCACACCACTACAATGTGTACACAAAATGCAGGAAAAATGCTACATGTACAATGTACCAAAGTACAAATTTAAGATTAAGAATTTGAATTGTCTGGAAACTGAGAATGTCCATTAACCGTAAAAATCTCTACAGTGAACATTTACATGCTGCACTAAATAATTGGAAATTTATACAAAATCTACCTTTCTAGCTACATGTAGCTTGATGAACAGATTTTATGTACATGTATACATCATGAATATAGTTTGTAATGATTTGTAATCTACTTTTAATATGCAGCAGGTCTTGCAGGGTGAACAATTCTAATTCTATCAACATATTGATGTTATTTAGTATTTATTTCTGTTTGCGAAAGGATGATCCAATGGTACAAC
Organism: Strongylocentrotus purpuratus; assembly: GCF_000002235.5. Classification (NCBI taxonomy): domain Eukaryota; kingdom Metazoa; phylum Echinodermata; class Echinoidea; order Camarodonta; family Strongylocentrotidae; genus Strongylocentrotus; species Strongylocentrotus purpuratus. Next base: position 18,734,344 of record NW_022145607.1, on the reverse strand, counting down.
TTTTAGAAAGAGACTTGCATGCATTTACAACTCAGAGTGTAACCAGTCTGTGAATGAATTTTATTTTTTAGCACATTGTCTTCTGAGAGCCAGTAGGGTGTGTTTTAAAGCACTTCACACATAAAACCACTGAACACAATGGTAGCTTTAGCAAATGCATTGGCGCGACGCATCCAGAACACTACAGTGTATTAGGTGATACCAATAAAATTTTAAGCTCCTGTTTATGTCTGAATGACAGTTAATAGGTGATAATGATATCACATGTAATAAACCCAATGAATCCTGAATTCTCTCATTTCTATAGGCTTTCATACAGGAGCCACCTACAGTACTCCCCATAGGCAATGGGTTAAAGGGTAGGCCTAAGTCCACTCCAAAAAAAAACTCATAAATAGAAGCAGAAAAATAAAATTTTGATTGGTTTATCTGATTTTTCTGCTTCTATTGAAAGTACAGTGTACGTGTAAGTTATTTTGGGAGTGGACTTGGACTTTAACCCTAATCTAGGTAAATGTAGTTAATGATTAAAGTATTTACCAGATTCATGTCCTGGCAATGTATTTCTTTGCCACAACTTTCAAAATTACTCTCTTTTTTGCATTCCGGATGCATCTTATCGCGCCACTAAATTTTGCCGAGCTACCATGCAGGGACCCATTTCACAAAGCCATTTTTCAATGACAAATGACAAAAGTCAGTGACAAATCTGCTGATAACCAATCAAAAGCAAGGATTTCAGTAGCTTATAACAAAATCTGTCATTTGTCACTGATGACAAGTTTTGAGAAACGCCCCCCCCCCCCCCCAGAAGTTCACATTCTTCAGGCTCTCATCAGACAGTGTGCTTTATAAATTGCAATAGAGGGAGGTAGAACAGATACCAGGTTGTGTGCACAATACATTTGGGAGACAGATTATCAAAATGTTTGGCATTATTACCTCATCATAACCATTTGGAACATCACCTGTGTGCTAAAATGATAAGAAACAAAATATCACACAAGCACAAATACATTTTGTACATGTACAGTGAATGAAGCACATGTACAGGGTAGGGTAAAATGCAACAAAACATTCTTAATGAATAATGATATAGAACAGGCAAGCACAAAACTTAAAAGAGAATAAATGTACACAATACTGCATGTGCATGGTTTCAACTATCAAGTACATTGTATTTTATAAAACATCCATTTGAAGTTAATTTTTGAAAGTCAAAACAAGCAGACCATAGGAAAAGTAAACATGCCCATTATTTGTTCTCTCTTCGGACCTAAAATATGTAATTTAGTATAATCCCACAGAGCATACAGTGTAAGTTTAAAACCCACATTGTATTACTTCATATACAATTATCTTAATAATCTATTTACACTGTACGTAAAGCAGGTCCTCTGTGCAACTCAAAACACTAGGCCATACGCAAATTCAAAAATCTATTTATTCTTTTCTATTTATCGAACAAATATTCTATTGTCGTGAAAATATGCTTTTGTATTATGAGCCTCCCACAGATTCATACGTGACACAGCTAAGATACAGGTTGCAGCTCACAGGTATTGAGATATTGCCTGCAGTGCCACACCTACTTGTATACCCTCTTGTACCTTGCACCTAAACACAAATTATGCATTACGAAAATACCTATGAGATAGAAGGGATTTCACTGTACACATGATGCAGTGTATGTTTATACATGGTTTATTAATTTGTTCAGCATTTCTTCTTTCTCAAAACTGTTCTCAAATAGAACTAATTTTATGATATTTGATAGTGATACAAATAGGCAAGGGATACTGTAAGTACAATATATAGTATAAAGTAGGTGTCTTATCTCACTATAGTGCATAATGGAAGATACAAGCAATGCATCATTGCTATTAATAGCTCACTTGGTATCTAGAGCCTCCCACACTATGCAATACTCACTGGTAATAATGTGTCATGTTGATATTGGGCCAAACATACATGTACATCACATGTACATTAAACACACGTACTGCACGTTGCAAAAGCCTAGCCTTTTATACTTTCTTTGAAATTTTGTATTTTGGAGGGATAGTAGTTAAACTTAATCATCAACCATTCGCTTATTTTTTCTTTTTCTTAGAGAAGATGCTCTGTATACTAAAAGGAGCAATTTCCTACAATGGGGTTTTCTGAATCCATCCTATTTTATTTGTAATGTTTGCTTATTTTGGATCCTACAGTTGCTGAATTTTCTTTCTATATATTCAATACGTTTTTTCACACCTGTTTCTATCATTTAAGACATGTAAAGCACAAAGAGCAAAATAAAAACAAATTTTTCGAAGGCAGTTCTTCTCTCTAGACTGAAGATAAAATCAAAGCACATTCAATGAAAACACAAGCAAATACATTGAACATTACAATTTACAAATAATTAAAGAAGGAATTTAATGTTTTAAAAAAAATGTATTAATCCATGAATATGTATGCATGCAAACTTACCGCATCTTCACCGTCTAATGAGCCAGCATATTTGGAATGTTTGTACTTGCAAGCAAAATGAAGAGGGACCATTCCTCCTTCTCCTTTCCAGTTAACATCTGCAAGAATATGGGCAATAAATGAAAATACATTCAAGTATTAAAGAAAAAACAACATCGGTGACTTTTAAAGCCCCCTAGCTACATGTACTTGCTCTCTCTACTTCCCAAATCGGTGCCTGTTGGTCCCCCATGATCCTCTTTTTCTTATGTTAGTTGAGAGCTGAGTTTAATGAGAGAGAGCCACCTGTCAGTGACCTCGCTGTGTGGTCTAATCCCTTCTGGCCCAGTAGTATTGACGGTCTTTAAAATTTAAATCCACTGAAGATATACATTGTATGTACACTGTACATTCAATATGCATCCATTAAATACAAAAAATGTATACATTTACAGCTCACGTGATAGCATACAAATCATCCCCACATTGGGAGAAAATAAGACTTTTCATGTTAAGAAATACTTTTCAGAAATAGTCATTATTTATACATACTGTGTATTTGAAGCTACATGTATACAGGAATGTACACCTGTATGTACATAGTAAACATATCTACACCGCAAAGATGCGGTTGAGGTAAATTTCTACATGTATCTCATATACATGGACGGAAGAACATAAAATTTGAAAATAGTTGCATATTATTAAATATAAGTTCATCTTGATTAGTATTTTTCGGCCTCCACCAATGAAGTGACCTGAGGCATTATGGTTTGGGTTGTCCGTCTGTCTCTGACTCATTATATTTTAAGAACCGACCGATCATTTTGAAATTTTGTTTGAAAAAGGGGAAACATTAACTGATTGATTTTACAGGAACAGTTAAAGTTTATGAATGCAATTTCGACCAATCAGATGGCTGGATTTCTTAAGTGAGGTATATAATATTTTTTATATACCACAACATTTAGTAACAGTTCATTACACTACAACCTCGCGATATATGTATATTTAGCAATATTATTTCAGACTTTAACATTATTTTTTTTGCTGTTTTCTGACTTAGACTTATGGTTACCGGTATTAAAAAAACTTATGACATGTTTTTGTTTCTTTTACGTTTAAATTTTCATTGAAATAAGCAGAGTCACTCATCACTATTTTGTTTCACTCTAACTTTGGCTTTCTAGCTAGGGCACTTGAAGAACTAATCACAATAATTTACATTTTCACAGTCTCATGATATCAAGATCTCTGGATTAACTTTAAAGTTTCTGAAGTGAACATATCATCTTTCTTTTCCAGTTGATCTTATCTGATATTTCTGCCTTTTCCTTTGTCTTTGAATGTAATGTTTTACACTTACAATGTAGTCATCTTCTTTTATCTGTTTTACTCCTCCTTGTCGTTTTGTGGTTGTTTATTGTTTTGTAATATTGTCTTTTGTTTTCCACTTTAACCGTACAACGTAACTTAAAGTTAATAGAGTTTCATGTGAACCTCTCTATATATCTTACCTGCTCCATTGTCGACCAGCATCTTGACCACAGGGAGATGATTATATCTGGCAGCATAATGTAATGGACTGATTCCATTCTCATCAAGGGCATTTAAGGCTTTCTTCTTACGCTTTATAATCTGATTTATCAGTCTCTTTAGAGTTATGGCGTCCCCATCACGAGCAAGCTGTAGAAGAAAAAGAAAAGTAATAGTAAAGATGAAACAAATAAAACAAATGTGGGAAAAAAGTTTGTGGAAGATTTACAAGACACAATTAAGCATATTTTTTTAATTTAATTTGGAGATAAACACAATGTGCTAACTATCAAAACTAACTTAATTAATATAGGGTGGACTTCCCCTTTCACAGGTTACATTTGTAATTTTGTATAGTGATCATATAAAAGAAATGTTATTGGGAATTTCATCTGTAAAGTGTGAGTTTTATATCTGTATGTACGTGTAGTGAACATGTGAAATCTGAGCTGTCAACTTCATATGCATCACTGCATACTGCACATGTACTGTACACTGTACCATGTAATTGTACACACGTGCAGCACCAGTGTATTGTATGTGTTGAGCCAAATCAATCAGATTTCCTCTGAGCCACACCAAATATCCTGTAATTACCCGCAATTACTTGTACCGGTTTTACAAATGAATCCTTCAATATCTTGTGCACGAGCTGACAATGGATTCCAAAGGCAAATTTATGATCCTATGAAGTGTACATGTACATGTATGATCACTCCAGATTGTAACATAATGCTATGTACCAGTACATTGTACATAATAATAATAATAATAATAGCCGGCAGCCACTGAGCAGCGCCAGATCGACATTGCTCTATCCCTTATTGTTGAATGCCAAACAAGGTAGCAACAACTCCCATCTTTTAACGTCTTTTGGTATGACGCGGTCGGGGTTCGAACCCACGACCTCCCGGTTGTGAGGCGGACGCCCTACTGACTGAGCCAACACTCCGGTACTCCGGTACATGATGTATACCACATTGAATTAAATAATAGAGATGTTAAACAATCATGAGTTCTAATAATATTTCATATTAAATGGTGCATTTCATAATTTCATGGGAACTGACAAATACAATGTAATTTGCATTTTACAAAACAAAGCGTTTGTTTACAATGTACTTTTATAGCAGATACCAAAGGACAACACAGATAATACAGCCTCAAGCATACACTGTGCCTACAGTATGTGTATGTGTTTAGGGTATACTTTTAGTACTTGAAGGGCATGGTGCACAGTGCACTCTATCTATTAAGGACACACCCTCTGAAAGCTGTACATGTGCTGTACATGTACATTATTTATGTCCATGGTTACAGTTACAATTTACAACTTCAAGAGATGTTAAGGGTGCAGCAGATAAAGGGATGTACATGTACATGTAAATCCCCTAAAGTAGATATTCTTTGATTTTTAAAACTAACTTTATTTTCATTATTGCAAAGGTGAAACTTTGATTGGACAAGGTTATCAAAATTCAATGCTTGGAAACATTTGAAGTAATGATTATTATCAATTACAAAATGTTTATTATAAATATAGCCTGGCATAGCACCTGAAGAGCTCTCCGAACGCAGGTTGGACATGATTTGCACAAGCAGACGATGTCCCATGACATCTCACACATTTTCAGTGCCTGTTAAATCATCTTCTCTTGAGTTCTTTCTCTTACTTCACTACCGTCAGGCTACATTTGTAAATGTTATCTATTATTTCCTAAACCCACACATGGTACAGTTGTACCATTTTGATGAAAAATGCAGCGATAAAAAAAATGAAGGAATCTGTCGCTTGTAAACAAAATAACACGCCATTGTATTTTCAGCTTCATACACGGTATGTTTGGCGTGACAAGACGGATCACATGCCGTCCATGCTATCATTCATCGTCGTCTGCTTGGGCAGTATTGGTGCATTATTTGACGTCATTAAAACATCATTTTTTTTTTGGCGAATTTCTTGTTTATCGCTGATCTATGCTTTGGAGGTGGTTTTATTTGTATTTTAAAAAATCACCCAATTTGTATTTGACCTTAAACTTGAACGAAGCCATCTGTTAGCTTTAATACCAGTTTCTAGTGATATTTGTGATTTTCTTTGAATTTCATGATGTACATGTACACCTGGGCATCGTTTCACAAAACCGTTATAAGTACAAGTTTGAAGGTATTGCATTGAAATGTTCATTAACTTTTATTACACATTTCAATAGGATGTCAGTGAATTTGTACTTGTACATGATGTACTGTATGCGGTTTCGTGAAATGCTGATAAGCTGAACAAATACATGGTAGTGCCACTTTAACTCTTTCCTCCATGTAAAATGTACATGTAGGAGAAGTCTATATAATTCAGCCCAATATTTAAATAAACAAACACGTTTATAGTACGTAACTTAGTAGGGAGGCCAATACCAAAATCAATCAGCCAAGGATGAAGTCTTTCATCTACGGCCCAAGTATAAAAATACTTTTAAAATGTTGGGGGCTACTTTTCAAGCTTGCTTGCATAAAAATAACACTCTTTAATTTGTTTTGCATTGAACTCTAGACAGTCTATTCAAAATTTGGGGGCTCTTTTGGGCATTTCGGGGGCTAATTCGCCTCGAGCCCCCATGTATTTTTTTCCCTGCTACGGCCGATCGGTAACGAAACGGAGTTAAGTCTTTAGTCAATTCTGTTTATTGCTACGGCAGGCAGCCAGTGAAAACGAATTTGTCTGATAAGTTATGAAAATGCAAGCATTACTTTAAACAAACAGAACTTTTTTATTCCTAGCACATTTTTCCTGATTGATGTGTCATATGAAAAGGCAGGAAACAAACTTTCTAGAAATGCAATTTTCTCTTTGCAATTCAGATGTACTGTCCGCCAAATGAATTTTTGGTACCCTTTCTTCAAATTGATTTTAACCACTCATGCGTGAAATATGCATCATATGAGTTGCCTCAAATGAAAGAGAGGGATCTTAGCTACATAATGTAAGCTTTACAAATATGTGTCATTATATTAATTATAATTGTGATTAAGTTATGATAAAACATCGATAATTCTCAGTTTCCTTTATTCTGGGACGCGTTGTTAGACCTAGTCTAGATCTAGATCTAGATCTACAGTATATAGACTAATCCCAATTTATGTTTGTATTTACATGTATTTGTAAAGTGGTCAGAAAAAGTGGTCTTGCATTAGTCGCAATCAATGCCAGTAGATCTATTACAGACCTGATGAAGCGTCACTCCAAGATCTTCTGAGCTTTCCCAATGCCGGAGCACTGTTGCAGTAGGTTGAAACTCTTCTTGACCAGTACCAGCAGGCCTGTAATCGGGCATCGTAACTGAACGTCTGTTATGGTCGCTGCCCGTTCTGTACTTTAGCTCGTACGTTGTATCCTTTCGCTCCAACTCCGACATTGTGCCTTCTTCGTTTCCACTCTTCTGCTGATCAGGGGCAACTTTTGAGGACCGCAGTGTAAATGGCGGTATAACAACACGACTGGCACTCGCAACACTAGCTTCACTTGGAATCCGGCATATATTTTCAGGTTCTCCGGAAACAGATTTATCAGAAATCTGTTCTTGGGCTTGTTCTTCCAGTCTAGTTCCTCGACGAACTTTCCTTAATTTCCGAGACTCTCGCAGCGGTGGCAATGCTGAGGTTGAGACGTGTGCCAAATCTTTCCCTTCACCTTCACGCACAACCGCAGGCAGTGCAACTGAGGGCTTGATTAGTATAGCAGACTCCACTGTCTCGTCTGTATCGACACAGTCCAAATAGTCGAAAGAATTACGCTTCTCCAGGGTGATTATTTTGCGTCACAAACTGTATACAAAAGTTTCACGTCACAGCTGAGTGGTTAGTAGGAATGGGTTAAAGGTCCCCCTTTTTACGATAACACTGGCACTGTCGCTCCTTCACGTGCACACACAATATCCAAGCTAGCTAGCCATATCTAGTAGTTATCTTGGTAATCCGATTGCGCATGCGTACAGTGCGATAATGCACGCTTGATTAATTAATTTAAATGACAAATTCGGAAACACCTGTCATGCAGCAGAACGAGATCTACAGTAGTTCATAAGCTCGCGATTACGCAAAGGGCGGCGATTTCTTTCCATGACCGGGGAGCGGGGCGAAATGTGATCGAGAGGGGGGGGGGGGGGGGGGGGGGGGGGGGGGGGGGGGGGGGGGGGGGGAGGTGACGGAGGTGACTATTATCAGGGATATGTGAGTTAAAACCCCTCAGAGGTTTCTGAAGTTTTGGTGTATTAAAAATTACATTCCTTAGCAAAACTATAGTATAAAAAAACAAGCAATATACTTTTTTCACAATTCACTTTTACTTTGCCGGTAATTAGTGTGCTGTCGGCAGGGTTGTAAATAAATATAGGTAAATTTTAGTAAGAAGGCCGCTTGGGCACGGATGGGATTTCTAGTTCCCACTCCATGGGTGGGGGGGGGGGGGGGGGGGGCACTCAGATTTGGTTTGGACAGGGGTACGCAGCTGATCGAAGCCTCGAAACCCCTACCCATTTTTAAGGGTCATTTGAGGGGGATTTTTCTCGAAGTTTAAAAACGCATGAAATGTATTGAAAAAGTGTTAAAATGGACTGGAAAACCTCAATTTACAAGGTTGTTAACCGTGAGAATATACACTTCTCTTTCTGCTAAATCCTCCGAACACAAGGTGGGAACATTTTTTGGAAAAAATCCCTTCATCATGAAGGTTAAAGAGAATATTGATACCATCAGGTTGAAAACAATGTCAACAACTTATTTATCAGCTGCTAAATATCCAATAAACAGTATAGAGTACTCTAGTATACTCCCATCCCACTTTTTTTAGGCTCATAACCCCTCTCTCTCTTCTCTTTTATCCCCTGTTACTTTGTTTCCTTTGTTCTTCTTTTTTTCCTTTTCTTCTTTCCTTTCCTTTCTTTTCTTTTTTCCCTTTCTTTCCTCTCCTTCCTTTTTCTTTTTTCTCTTTCTTTCTTCTCTTCTCTTTCTTTCCTTTCTTTTCCTATCCTTTTTTTCTTTTATTTCCCTTTCCCTCTCATTTTCCCTCCCACTTTTATCATTTTTCCCGACAGCAGCGCAATTCTACCGACAATTTTCTGACAGGTGAGGGGTACACACCCGCACACACCCTCCCCCACACACACCTCCCCCCCCCCCCCCCCTCTTTCATGACGCCCCTGGTTGTTATCCCATTATTCTGTTAAAAGAAAAATACAATTCCTCAGGATCTCGCACTTCTCTCCTATCGTTGTTTTATTCTCTTTCATTTTGTTTTCCTTTTTCCTTCAACTCATAAAATTCTCTCTTTTCCCCCTTTTTTGTGTTCTTCTTGTGCATTTTGGGGTTTGGGGGCTTCACGCCTGGCAAGAGGGACCCTATTTTATGCACACTGCGAAATTGAGTGCCCCTCACCCCTTTCCCGGTATAAAAAATACCTTCTTATAATATCATCCCCCTTTCTGTCTTTTCCCTTCTCATCATTCTCCTTTTCCCCCTTTTCTATACTCCGTCTTTCCCCCTTTCTTCCCTTTCCGCCTTTTCTGTCCTCTCTCTCCCCCTCCTTTTCTCCTCTCCACTTTTTCTCTCCCATTTCCCCCTCTTTTTTCTCCTTTTCTCCCTTTTTCTTTTCCCTCTTTCCTCTTCCCCCTTTATTTTTACCGGGGGGGGGGGGCACGTGCCCTCTGTGCCCCCCTATATTCGCCACTGAACAAATTGGACCCGTTGCATAAAACTTTTTATCTATAACAAAATAATGCTAATTTTATATGACAAATTTGCTCTCAGCCAATCACATGCCATGATTTCATTAGCAGCTTTTAACAGCAGCTTCTTACTTGTCAGATCACTAACTTCGATCAGACGGATGCGAGATAACTTTAAAGTAGATATTCATTGATTTTAAAAATAGCTTTATTTTCATTGTTGCAATGTTGAAACTTTGATTCCACAAGTTTATCAAAATTCAATGCTTGGAAACATTCGAAGTAATGATTATTATAAATTAAAAAAACGCTTAAATACAGCCCCGGCATAGCACCTGAAGCGCTCTCCGAACGCTGCTGAGATGACTGTGTGAGATCACAGGATGGACATGATTTGCACAAGCAGACGATGTCCCATGACATCTCACATATTTTCAGGGCCTGTTTTTTCATCCTCTCTTGAGTTCTTTCTCTTACTTTTCTGCCGTCAGGCTAAATGTATAATATATTGCCTCACTCTAAACATCGCGTATGGTTTCCTTTTTTATGTCAAATGCAGCGATACAAGAATAAAGGAATATGTCGCTTGTAAACAAAATAAGACGCCGTTGTATATTCAGCTGCACAGACCGCGGTATGTTCGGCGTTTCAAGAAGGAACACTGCCGTCCTTAATATCATTCCGGGGGGTTTTCAATTTGAAAGTCTGGTTTCTCGGATTGTTAAATAACCCCTCTCCTGTGTATTTACAAACAAAAGATTTTAGTTATCAGAATCGGTTTCATATCCCCTTTTGAATAGTTTGAAATGCCATCACAATTATACTAAACTCATTATAATTCGAGAAATAATAGCTTTGCAATTAATATGTTCATTCTTTATGGGATGTCGTCCGCTTGGGCAGTATTGGTCCATTATGTGACGTCATTAAAACATCGTTATTTTCTGGCGAATCTCTCGTATATCACAGATGCTTTGGAGGTGGTTGTATTTTTATAAATCACCCGATATGTAGTTGACCTAAAAATTATATGATGGCCATCTGTTAGCCCACCAGTTTCTAGTGATACATTAGTTGATATTATTTGTGATCTTCTTTGAATTTCCACTTTAAGATGTTTTCCATGTATACTTAGCTCTAGCACTTCACTATTCCAGGGAAGGTTCACCCCAGTCACCTACATGTGCTATTAATTAGTAATGATGCGATAAACTGCCTAAGAATATACAGTGTGAAATTGAATGAGATGAGCTACGCAAGTTGACATTTCTATACACTGCAAATTCGTTGTGTAACGACTTTACACAACGTTGGGTAAAAACATAATTACACAGCTTTACACAACGATTTTGCAGTGTAAAGTTGTTTATATTATTTTACACAAGCTGAACACAACCCCTGTGTAAGGAGTGAACCACCCAATGTTGTGTGAACTGTGAAGGGGGGGGGGGGGGGGTCGGGGGTTAACCCCCCCCCCCCTTGGGACTTCGTATGTGTGTATCTTGGAGGAAACCCCCCCCCCCCTTTGTTTTTGTTTAAAAAAAAAAAAAAATTAAATTATGCCAATTGCTGACCTAAAAAAGTTGACCTTACCCCCCCCCCCCTCCCCCACCGAAGAAAAATGTCAAATTTCCAAATTTCGAGTCCAAAAAAAAAAAGTGTACTCCTTACCCCCCCCCCCCCTCCCCCCCCCCCCCCCCCCCGCTTATTCAGCGGCTGGCTGAGTCGTTGCGAAATTTTCGGACCGATTTTAAAATGTTAAACCCCTCCCCCCCCCCCCCCCCATAAAAATCCTGCGTACGCTACTGTGTGAAGTCGTAACACAAATAATTTGCAATGTATATTATATAAACAGAATGCATTGTGGGGCCATTGTTGTTCGCAGCTGTATATTTTCCAGAACCCCCCCCCCCCCCCCCGGCCCCTATCCCATAGTAATTCCTTTTGTTTGAACCTGAGGATTTGCCAGGTGGATTCTGAGGCAGTTTACAACTGCTTTAAAGATGTGTTGACGTACAATTTGTTAAAAGAGGCAAACATTTGTATACATTCTTTGTACCAGTTTAATGCCCCCTCCATATCCAGTACTATATTATAGATCCACATCTACCCCCCCCCCCTCCCTCCGTGATCGGATGGATACCATGCGTGTTACCAAAATGTCCGGTAAAGGGTTAATTTTCACGCACCAAAGTCCGGCTCGTAGCAGGCGCGGATCCAGGATTTCTTAGGGGGGGGGGGGGGCCACTTTTTTTTTTGTCCGAAAAAAAATCGTAACGACTCAGCCAGCCGCTAAATAAGCGGGGGGGGGGGGGGGGGGAAGAGGACACTTTTTTGTTTTTGGCCTCGAAATTTGAAAATTTGACATTTTGTTCCGTTGGGGGGGGGGTGAGGTCACCATTTTTAGGTCAGCCATTGGCTGAAAAAAACTTTTCAAATTAAAAAAAAAAAAAAAAAAATCACAGAAAGGGGGGGGGGGGTTGCTCCAAAAAACACATAAAAAACCGAAGGGGGGAGGGTCAACCCCCCAACCCCTTCCCCCCTTCCGTACGTGCCTTCTCGTCTGAAAATAGTTTTTTCCCCTCCCGCGCGAAGCGCGGAAGTTTTTACGTTTCATTAAATCATTAGAAAAAGAAGACGATTCGTTGTACAGTTTTTTACTCTTAATCCTCGTCTTAATTCATCCCCCTCTCCCGCGCAAAGCTCGGAAGCTTTTACGTTTCATTAAATCATTAGAGAAGGAAGACGATTCGTTGTACCGTTTTCGACTCTTAATCCTCATCTGAATTCAGTTTTCCCCTCCTCCCTCCCGCGCGAAGCGCGGAAGCTTGTACGTTTCATTAAATCATTAGAGAAAGAAGACGATTCGTTGTACCGTTCTCGAAAATAATCCTCGTCTGAATAAAGCTTTTACGTTTCATTAAATCATTAGCGAAATAAGACGATTCGTTGTACCGTTATGACTTTTACTCCTTGTCTAAATTCAGTTTCCCCCCTCCCACGCGAAGCGCGGAAGCTTTTACGTTTCATTAAATCATTAAAGAAAGAAGACATTTCGTTGTACCGTTCTCGACTCTTAATCCTTGTCTAAATTCAGTTCCTCCCCCCCCCCCCCCCCGCTTCGACGTTTCATTAAATTTTTAGAGAATGAAGACGATTCGTTGTTCCGCTCTCGAAAATAATTTAGTTTCCCCCACCCGCGCGAAGCGCGGAAGCTTTTACTTTTCATTAAATCATTAGAGAAAGAGGAAGATTCGTCGTACCGTTATGACTTTTAATCCTTGTCTTAATTCAGTTTCCCCCCTCCCACGCGAAGCGCGGAAGCTTCGACGTTTCATTAAATTATTATAGAAATAAGACGATTCGTTGTACCGTTCCCGCAAATTATCCTCGTATTAATTAAGTTCCCCCTGCCCTCCCCCGCGCGTAGCGCGGAAGCTTTGACGTTTCATTAATTCATTAGAGAAAGAAGACGATTCGTTGTACCGTTCTCGACTCTTAATCCTTGTCTGAATTTAAAGTATGTTCTTTGTCTATTCCCTTTTCTTCCTACGTCCTCTTCCTTTACACTCCTCTCTTTTTTGGCCGGCGTTTATTGGGGGACCACCCCACCGCCCCCCTGGCTACGCGCCTGCTGTCAGATGAACATATGTTGATACCTTGTCCGCCCCGGAAGCTCAGGGGTTTAAGGTTTTAATTTACGGTCAGATTAGCATTCAGGGGTCCGCCTTAGCGCCCTAGACGGGGTCCAGGGGGCAGAGCCCCGGAAGTTCAGGAGTTTAGGCATTTAATTACGGTCAGATGAGCATTATTTTGATACCTAATTGTTACAATGGCAGGTCATTAATTGGCTTGGGGTTCAGGGGGCGGAGCCCCGGAATCTCAAGGGTTTTAGGCACTCAATTACGGTCAGATGAGTATCGAGGGGCCCGCCTAAGGGCTCTTGGTTGGGTCCAGGGGGCAGAGCCCCTAGAAGCTCAGGGGTTTTAGGCGTTTAATTACGGTCAGATGAGCAATTTTGATACCTTATTATTTGTGACACTAGCTGGACACTATTTGGCATGGGGTCCAGGGGGCAGAGCCCCCAGAAATCAGGGGTTTTAGGCATTAAATGACCGTCATATGAACATCTAAGGGCCCGCCTTAGGGCCCTAGGCGGAATCCAGGGGGCATTAATTTTAATCATGGTCAGATGAGCATATTTTGATACCCCATTATAATGTGACACTGGCAGTTAACTATTTTTTCTTTCTCACTCTCTTTCTTTCTATTTCTCTTTAATATACTTTTTCAAAGAAAGTGTGGGGAGGGGCTCGAGGATCCCGATCCCCGCCGTTCCGCGGGCCCTGATATGTAGGCATCTCAAGAAGCATTTTCTTGCCTGGCTGTAAATTTAGGAGTTTGTCATTTTCCAACAAACGCATGAAGTGAGGAAAATTATCTCATTTCAGCATTATTTGTTAACCACCGTTATGGAATTATAAATAAACCACGTTTGAATTCTATTTCTCCAACCCCCCCCCCCCCCTTATCAGTATGCCAGTGCCCCCCCCCCCCTCCGATCTACACCTTGTTGGCGGGAAAATTGCAACTGATATCCCCTACCTTTCTTCATTCTCTTTTTTTTCCTTTCCCTTTCTCTCCTCTTTCACTTTCCCTTCCCTTACTTATCTCTCTTTTAGGTTTGCTGGGGGGGGGGGGGGAGGGACACGGTCATTTTGGTCCCCAACACGCTCCACACATTGTTGGCGGGATTAACCGCAACTGATCTCCGCTTCTTTTCTCCCATTTCGTTTTTTCTTCCTCTTTTTGTTCCCTTTTAGCTCTCCTCTTTTTCTTCCTTCTCTCTTTTTTTTTTAGCGGGGACGGGGGGAGGCTAGGGTCTTTTACCCCCCCCCCCCTTGATCCACAACTTGTTGGCGGGAAAATTGCAACTGATATCCCCCTTCTTTTCTTTTCTTCTTCCTATTTTGTCCTTCCCTTTATCTCCTCTTTATCTTTTTTCTTTCTCTTTCCTTCCTTCTCTTTTATTTTTTTTATTGGGGGGGGGGGGGAGGCAAGTCCTTCCCCCCGATCTCCTTCTTCCCTCTTTTCTTTTCTTCTTCCTCTTCTTTTTTTCCCTTTCCCTCCTCTTTCCCTTCTCTTCCTTCTCTCTCTCTCCTTTTTTTTTTTTTTTTTTTTTTTTTTGCGGGGGGGGGGGGCCAAGGCACGCTCGGCCCCCCCCCCCCCTGGATCCGCGCCTGGCTCGTAGTACACAAAAGCCCGTTTTACACACCGGACTTATAGGGGGTGTTTTCAAAAGGAGGGAACATGCATAAAAATTATGCGTACCCTAAATAACACTGAGTTGGGGGGGGGGCACATCATAAATATATAGCTAAGGAGTTTACATTTCAAATGCGTTTGAGAAATAAACCTTGTTTCACGGAATTATTCCAGAGGGTTTGGAAAGTTATTCTATCAAAATTGAACATTGAATAGAATAATAGATCATCTCATCCAACTTCTAAAATCTGTATAACTTAACATCTTCTTAAGATAACAAGGCAAAATATAAGCTAGCAAAAGGAATTTTAACATCTAATCCAATTTTATGGGCTTTAGAAAAGGATATAATATATCATGACTTAAATTCATAGCGGATCAAGAAACTAATGAAAGGCTAAATTGCTTGTTTCTGATTCTACATCTTCACAAGATAGCTTGGAAAATGATGCCTGAAGGTGCTTTGGAAGGCGCTAACTCCTTTTTACTTCTGTAGAGAAAGGTTCTAAAAAACGCCTTATTATTTCAATTTGACATGGCCTAATATATGTAATGACTTTAATGTATCGTGTGTCTAAATTTCCATACTGCCTACATTTTATCTAACCTAGATAGCATGGCCCTCGAAAGTTATTCAGGCTTGAACCCTGTTTTATTTTTGTATTTAACAAATTGTTTGAAAGATGATTTAACTGGTAAATGGAGACAGCATCCCAGTTTATCTCATTTGTCGAGATTTAAAAACTTTATACGTGTGCTGAAGATATTGCATGGATAATATCACTCTCGGCAATGACTGTATAGTAGATACATTAAATGTTCAAATATCTTATTTGTATTGAATAGCTTATCAAACGGCTAGTTCATTTCTACTACAGTCAAACCTGTCTATATACAATGCGTCCCAGAAAAAACGAAACCGACAATTATTATCGATGTTTTATTATAACTTAATCAAAATTGTAATTAATAAATGTTTCATTGGATGCAACTCATAGGATCATAATGTCATGCATGAGTGATTACAAATAATTTGAAGAAAGGGTACCAAAAAGTCATTTAGCGAACGGTATATGAATTTAAAAAGGAAAATCACGTTTCTAGGAAACTTTTCATACGACATCTCAATCAGGAAAAATGAGCCAGGAATAACAAAGTTCTGTTCGTCTAAAGTATTGATTGTATTTCCATAATTTTATTAAATAAATCCGTTCCAATGGCTGTCTGCCCTATACAACAAAGGAGACGATGCATGGCTGATCGTTGACGAAACGGAATGTTGTGCAAGTACAATGTCACTAAAGTACTTTTTTCTTGTAGACTACATCTGTGCAATATGTGTAGCAGGATGAGTACGATCATATTTCAGGAGCATCAGGGACTATAATATAATATGATTTTACAAATGACCGGTCATTATCCAAATTACGCGTTAGGCAAAATAAATTCCTGGTTACGTGTACGCTTTCAACCCATCATTATTAGAATCCACGTCATCATCTTATAAATTGTGATAAAGAGTTGATAAGGCGCCATTCATTGAATGCTCAAGGCGCTGAGAGTGTACAATCATGTTTGATATATATTTTTTTAAAACTTGGATTCCAAATTTAACCAATCAATGCCAAGTATTACAAACCTGATGAAGTGTGATTCCAAGATCTTCTGAGCTTTCCCAATGCCGAAGCGCTGTTGCAGTAGGTTGAAACTCTTCTTGAACAGCAGGCCTGTACTCGGGCATCGTAACTTGGCGTCCACTCCCATGGTCGCTGCCCGTTCTGTACTGGAGCTCGTAGGATGTATCCTTTCGCTCCAACTCTGACATTGTGCCTTCTTCTTTTCCAATCTTTTGCTGATCAGGGGCAACTTTTGAGGACCGCGGTGTAAATGGTGGTATAACAACACGACTGGCACTCGCAACACTAGCTTCACTAGGAACACGGCATATATTTCCAGGTACTCCGTAAACGGATTTATCAGAAATCTGTTTTCGGACTTGGTCTTCCAGTCTATAGTTCCTCGACGAACTTTCCAAGACTCACACAGCGGTGGGAATGCTTTCCCTTCACCTCCACGCTCAAAAGCAGGAAGTACAACTGAAGGCTTGATGAGTGCAGCAGACTCCACTGTCTCGTCTGTATTGACACAGTCCAAATAGTCGAAAGAATTACGCTTCTCAAGGGTGGTTATTGTGTGTCACAAACTGTATACAAAAGTTTCACATCACGGCTGAGTAATTAGTAGGAATGGGATTAATGGGGTTTATACGATATATATTGTGGTTATATTACAGTTGTAGTTATATCCACATTTTGGGGTGGAGATGTTATAAAATTTGTTGTTATTTATTTTACATTTGTGGGATCTATAATGTACTAATAAAAAGAGAAGAGTTCCTTGCCTCTTTCAATAGTCGACCCTCTATATAGTCTTGAACATCTGCAGTCTCTATAGCTGCTTCCATTATCATGAACAGACAATTAAATCTTTACATGTATTTTGTTATGATCCTTTGAATAAGACACTCTGTAAAGTTATGTCCAAGGGCAATCCAATCCTTGCAAATACGTTCATTTGAAGGAAAGCAGAAACATCGTAGAAACAGAATGGCAAAAGGTTGAAATAAATCGGAACAATAATAAGAAATGTATTTTTTTTTTCTCTTTGCCTCATCAGAGGATTTATTCATTATATATACATGGTTACATTCAAAGATACAATACTACAAATCAAATTTACATAATCGCAAAAACGATAAGAAATGTATTTAATGTTTAAAATCTGAGATCACTACGGGAATATATATTAGGGGGGGGGGTATTATTGGTCCTCTTAAAAGAAAAGACCATCCCGAGTCACACATAACCCCCCCCCCCCCCCCCCAAAAAAAAAAAAAAAAAAAAAAAAAAAAAAAAGTGGGAACAAAATTAAATTTTTAGTCATTTTGTGCGTTGGGACAAAATATTGGGAACGCCGTCCGCCACTATACATCACTGAGACAGTAGGCCTACCAATGTCCGGACATTAGCAAAAATGATGTTGTCAATTTTACTTGGAATTTAACGAAATATACTCAAATGGCACTAACTATAATTTTGTCCTATATTACACCGTCCAACATAAATCCCCAAAGGTTTATGAAATATTGCATATCACTTCTTAAAAACTACTGCTGAAATTGCTGTTTGAAATCAACCGTCCGGACACAAGTCATGACAATAAAACTACGACACTGGGGAGCTTTTGCATTTCCAAATTTTCAACAGAATTCATTGACAAAAAAGTACAATGTTTGAACAGGATTTCCAAAGGGCACTTCAGAGCCAAGAGGTGTAGCGTACGTTAACTTACGTATCTACAAAAGTGGTAGTAGATAGCAAAGGAATTTTACATTTCAAATGTGTTTGAGAATTGACCCTTGTTTCACGGACTGATTCCAGAGGGTTTGAAAGGTGATTCTATCAAGTTTGAATAGAATCATTTCACTTCTAAAGTCTGTATAACTTTACATTTTCTGAAGAGAGCAAGGCAAATAGAATCTAGCAAAAGGAATTTTAAGATCTAATCCAATGTTATTGGGCTTCAGAAAAGGATATTTAACATGACCTAAATCTAAAGAGGATCGAGAAACAAATGAATGGCTAAATATTGCTTGTTTCTGATTCTACATCTTCACAAGATAGCTCGGCAAATGATGCCTGAAGGTGCTTTGGAAGGCGCAAAGTCTTTTTCACTTCTGTAGAGAAAGGTTATAAAAACCGCCTTATCATTTCAATATGACATGGCCTAATAATATGACTCGTCTTTATTGTATCGTGTGTCTGTGGCCGACTGCCTACATTTACATCTAGAGTAGATAGCATGGCCATCAAAACTTGCGAATAAATATTTGGACTTGAGCCCCGTTTTTATTTTTTTATTTCACGAATCGTTAAAAAGATGATTTTATAGTTAAAAGGAGCATCCCAGTATACCTCATTTGTCAAGTTTTTGAAATGCTATGTCTGCCGAAGATAGCCTGGATAATATCACCCTAGACATATTTTTAGTAGACACATTTGAATGCTCAAACAGCATATTTTTATTTAATAGCTTATCGAAGGGCTAGTTCATTTCAACTACAGTCGAACCTGTCTATATTATAGTGGCCATATACTTGTTCTCCCTTGAGAAAGATGTATTGTAGAACCTGCCTAGAAAGGCCATCTGTCTACAGTGGACACTTTTGTTCGTAGGTGGCCTCAAAAGAGAGGTGAACTATACATACACAAGACATATCAAACCAGTTTGATTGCCTAAATAGGTATATACACGGCATGTTTACAGCACTATATTGCTTCAGAAGATAGCAGGAGAGTTTTGTTAATTTTTAGCAGTTTTTATTTTTGTTTTCTTTTTAGACAGTTAAGAAAACATTTAGTGTTGTGGATCTAACACTATACTTCTATCATGAAGTTTATTCCATTGTAGATCTACAGTGAAAACCAGTAGTCAGAGAGAAATCTTGCCCTAGTCCAAGAACAGCAGCTTATCTACTACACAACAAAAGTGAGTAGCATTGGATCAGAGGCGGCGCTCCCGGAAGAAGGGTGGGGGCACAGTGCCCCCCCCCCAATTTTTCATGTACCCCAAAGTGCCCCTTTTTAGATAGGAAAATTGTCTCTACAACTTCTTAAGAAGTGTCCCTTTATTCATAGGAAAAGTGCCCATTTTACTTTAACAAGTGCCCCTATTACTTTGCACCTATAAGTGCTTCTTTTATTTTTGACACGTGCCTCTTTTCCTTCGACAGGTCCAACTTTCCTTTGCAATAAATTTCCATTTTCCAAAAGTGTCCTTTTTAATCTTTAGTTAGTGCCCCTGTTGACGATGATGATGATAATGATGAGGGTACGTTTTGCCGACATGTCTTTTTTCTTCTTCTTCTTTTGCATGCAGTTTTAAAGAAGAATATTTGACAGTATGAAGGCACTTTTTTTTTTTTGGTCTCGAAATTTGAAAATTTGACATTTTGCTCCGTTGTGGGGGGTGGGGGTGAGGTCATCTTTTTTAGGTCAACCATGGGGGTAATTTTTTTTTTTTTTTTTTTTTTTTTAATAATAAAAAAAAAAAAAAAAAAATCCAAAGGGGGGGGGGGGGGGTTTAGGGATTTTTTAGGGGGTTTACACACATAAAAATACCAAAGGGGGGGGGTTTAACCCCCCAAACACCCCCCCCCCCCCTGCGTACGCGCCTGATGTAGACTGTTGAATGTTCTTGTTTCGATACATGAACCACCCCCTTCCCAAATGTGAAAGGAATACTCTGTTATGCTTCGAGTAGACCAGATAGATAATCAGTTTCCTTTAGTATGCTTTGGAATCAATAACCTTCATGGGATTATCTGTTTGGCTATATGACTTTGTTCTCCCCCCCCCCCCCCCATTATTTTAATCTTCTCTTATGGGAATTCCCCTTTTTTGCTATAGGCATCTATTCATGAATCCTTTTGCATTCTTCTTGGGTAGAATAAAAAATGATGGAATAAAAGATTAGTACGTGAATGAACACACCATTCAAGAGAAGAGAAAGAAAACTGCCTCCGTATACCCAGTCCGTTGGTCTTTATTAATCACAGTTCCCTTTCATATAGGTTTTCTTACAAAGGCTATAAGGTAAACAAAAGGGAACGGTATCTGTATATTAATAGTCTATAGTCGAACTGCTCAACTCAAATTTACATGTTATTTTTTTCATCATGAATCATTAATAATAGGAGTCTTATTTTCCTATTTGAACCTTATTTCAAATCTAATGTTGGCAAATATAAATTCGATTTCTGATAAGTTACGGTTGTACAAAGTAATGGAACTTCCTTTGACTAACCATACACAGAAAGCAATATAAATGTTTTTTAGATACATTTTTTTCAGGACTGATGCTACATGTACATGAACATGCTCATATTATACATGCATTTTGTTTACATGATTGATTTTTCTTTTTGTGTTATACTTGTTGGTAATTTATTTCATTTTTTTCTTCAAACTGAGATTCCTAATCTTAGCTGTTTTAACGAATTTTTCAAAACAAGTATATACTGTCTTGTGCATGAAAATGGGCAAATATATAGTGCTTAAGCACTCCTAGTGCCATTATAAACAAGTCTTTTGAAAGTTTTGGTGACAAATATTATGTAGACAGAAGAAAAATTGGAGCAATGCCGACAAAAGATTGGCTCAAAGTTACTGCATCTGGAGTTCTTAAATGAAGTGTGATACAATCGAAGATGAATGTATTCTGTTTTGAGGCCCTGTCCGATTTGTACGGTACATGGAATTTTATAAACTTTCACTTTCTTCATTACTGATGACGGAATAGATTTTTTGTTATTACCAAACATGGGTTGTATAATTGTATTTGCATTACTCATATTTAGGGTGCACGTATAATTATGATTGAAAATTTTCTAGAAGGAAAAAGGCAATTTCTATTGTTTTAAGAACAGAGCAATGGGAGGGGATCTCGCATAATACATGTACGTCACAGAGTTGCAAATTTGTTTGATTGATCGCAACGTTAAAAAATTAATAACTTTTTAAATTTTAAATCGGAGTTTGCTCAAACTTTTGTTGACCTGTTCCTCTCATGTTTATGCTCCTAATAAAACCAACTTTGTATCAGGGTATAATTCTCTTTAAATAGGGTAACTTGGTGCCGACGACAGCGCGGCACTATTATATTGCCAACAATTCGGGAGAGGGGCTATTTTCTATCATTATTATTAATCTCATTCCTAATAAAGGTATAATCCAAAAGAAAAAAATGGTCCGAAAAGAATGAATGGGCTTGTATTTGTCACAATCAATGTGTATTACCTGATGAAGTGTCACGCTAAGATCTTCTAAGCTTCCCGAATGTGCAAGCACTGATTCAGTACGTTGAATCCGGTCTTGATCAGCAGGCCCGTAATCGGGCATCTCAAATTGGTCACTGCCCGGTCTGTTATTAAGCTCGATGGTCGTCTCCTCTTGCTCCCATTCCGACATTGTGCTCTTCTGCTGATCAGGGGCAACTTTTGAGGACCGTCTAGTTCCACGACGAACTTTCCGAGGCTCACGCGGCGGCGGCAATGCCGAGACGTCGTGTGCCAAATCTTTCCCTTCACCTTCAGACACAACCGCAGGTAGTGCAACTGAAGGCTTGATAAGTGCACTTCACTCTCTCTTTTGTATCGACACAGTCCAAAAAGTCGAAATAATTACGCTTCTCCAGTGTGAATTTTTAAATATTTTTTACAGAGGCTCTTTGGACCATCAAGGTGAGTGCATGTAATTATATAGACTGTTGTATACTCTTGTTTTGGTACAGGAACTACCCGCTTCCCAAAGACAACTGCTGAAAGGAAATATTACCCTGTTAGTCTGTTATGCTTCAAGCAGACCAGATGGAATATCAGTTTCCTTCAGTTTGCTTTGGAAGCAATAACCAGGGGTTACCTGTTTGGCTGTATGACTTTGCTTCACACTATAGATACAATTTATCATGGGAATTCCCCCTTCTTGGCTACTCTGAGAGTTATCTCAAAGTTCATTGAAATTTGTTCATGTACCCTTTTGTTTTCTTCTTAGGTAGACTAAAATAAATGATGGAAAAAGAGTAATGCGTGGATGAATACACCACTCAAGAGAAACACAAAAAACTGCCTCCGTATAGCCAGTCCGTTGGTCTATAATAATCACAGTTCCCTTTCATATAGGTTTTCATACAAAGGCTAAGGGAAACAAAAGGGGACGGTATCTGTACACTAACAGTCTAGTGGAACTGTTCAACTCAAATTTACATGTTTTTCTTTTTTCATCATGAATCATTAGTAATATGAATCTTATTTTCCTATTTAAACCTTATTTCAAATTTTATGTTGGCAAAGTCAATATAATAAGATTCCTAAGAATCCTTACAGTTTGGCATAATAATGGAACTTCCTTTGATTCACTATAGCTACATAAAGCAACACAAATGTTTTTGAATATACATTTGTTCAGGACTGATGCTACATTTTGTTTACAGTCATGATACTCAATACTTCTCTAGTATCACCTACGTGTATATGTACATTATATATTTCAACTTATCACTTTGTTTTCTACAGCACATATTCTCTGGAAAACCAGCAGGGATCCATAATTACTTTTTTTTTTCTGTCACACTCACTCAAATTTGAGAGTGTACGTGCACTGTACACCTGTTGGTGTCATGTTTCGAAATGTGAATCTAATAACTAATTTAGATACATGTTTTGTACTTTTGTTGACTAGAATAAATTGTGTTTGTCATTCAATTTCAAGAAAACATCATTTTCCAACAAGCACTTTTTCCAAACACCCCAAATAACTCTAATGTAAAATTGACATGAGTCAAAGTTTACAAGTATGTTCATGTCTACACTAACTAGATCCTACTAACTTGTTAGAGATGAATAATATTCATACAACTATAATTTGAATTTTGCGAAATGATTAATTAAATATGTTTTTTTTTAGTACAGGGCAAAATAATATGGGAGGAGACCTCGCAAAAAAAAGTACGTCACAGAGTTGAAAACTTGTTTGATTGATCATAACTTTTTATTTTTAAATCGGAATTTACTCAAACTGATATTGACCTGTTCCTCTCATTTCTCTGCTTCTATTAAATCCAACTTTGTAACAGGGTAAACTTTACCTTTCAGGGTACATTAATTTTGTGCCGACGATAGTGTGGCGCTATACTATTATTATTAATCTCATTCCTAACAAAGTAATAATCCCAAAGGAAAAAGTAGTCTGAAAAAAGTGGTCTCGAATTTGTCACAATCAATGCTAAGTATACAGACCTCGTGAAGTGTCACTCGAAGATCGCTGTCCGAACGCTGAAGCCATGCTGCAGTATGTTGAATCTGGTCTTGACCAGCAGGCCCGTAATCGGGCATCTCAACTTGGCGTCTCTCTCCCCCATGGTCGCTGCCCGGTCTGTTATTAAGCTCGATGTTCGTATCCGTCTGCTCCCGTTCCGACATTGTACACTTCTGCTGATAAGTGGCAACTTTTGAGGACCGTCTAGTTCCTCGAGGAACTTTCCGAGGCTCACGCGGCGGCGGCAATGCTGAGACGTGTGCCACTTCACCTTCAGGCTCAACCGCAGGCGGTGCAACTGAAGGCTTGATATTAAGGGCAGCAGACTCCACTGTCTTATCCGTATCGAAACAGTTTATAAGAGTCGAAAGAATTACGCTTCTCCGGCGTGATTATTTTTGGTCACAAACTGTATTCAAAAGTTTTCACATTACGGCAGAGTCATTTTATTGAAATGGGATTAAAGGTCGCATTTAAAAGAAGATAAAACTGGTACAGGTAGTATCGCCCACTTCGCTCAGTATAGTTATGAAATAATAGTATCCAAGCTTCCTTGGTAATCCAATCGCGCATGCGTTAAGTGCGAAAATTCACGCTTGACTCATTAATTTAATTGACAAATTAGGCGGCACCTGTCGTGCAGCGGAACGGGATAGTTTATAAGCTCACCGATACCAACTTCCACCCTCCACCCAGTAGTACCTGGTATGCTGGTAACCATGAATTTCTTGGGGGGGGGGGGGGTTCCCATATTTTAGGTGAGGTGAGAAATCGGTTATTGCTCCGTGAACACTATCCACAATGAAAATGTTAAACGTAATTTGTATGTGTTTTGTTGCTGCTTTTTTTTTAAATACTAACGATTTGTCATATCTAATGCTCCAAAGTACAAACTTTCAAAAATTCAAAATAAAGAGTTACTCACAAATTGATAAATACAGAATCTCTTAACAATTCAAAACCCCTTCAACATATAGAAAGAAAGCGAGAGAGGGGGGGGGGGGGGTAGGTGCTCCCCTCATTCAAGGATAATATATTGTTCCGTTTCTAGTGCTGCTCCAGTACGAGAATAAACCTGACGGTATAGCCTGCACCCTACTCCAAGCGAAGAAGAAGAAGAAGAAGAAGTTGCAAATGATGTTTACATTAATCATATTTTTGCTTTGAGCATTATATTATACCATGCTACCATGTGAAAAATTTCTACTGCTCTAAAAAAAAATCCGACATTCTTTACGTAGTCGCTACGGTCGTAACACTGAATAGAAACCAGTGTAACAAAAGTTTCCCGCTATTGAAGGGAAGGGGAGGGGGGGGGGGCGAAAAAATGATAATAATGAATATATCGAAGTTAGTATTATATCCAATGACCAAACACGAAATTGACTATATAAATAATGCTAGAAGTGCAGGAAGTGTTGGGATACTACTTGAATTTAAAAAAAAGTATGGAATTAATTGAAAAAGGTGTTACAATGGACGGGAAAACCTGAATATGTCATGGTCGTTATTCGTGAGAATATTCACTTCTCTATCCCTCTCTGCTAAATCCTCCGAACACAAGTTGGGAACATTAAAAACGATTCCCTTCATTATGAAGGTTGAAAACAATGTCAGAAACGTTATTTGTCAGCTTCTTAATATCCAAATAACGTTATGATATATTGGTAAGGACTCTTACCCCCTTACCTCTCATGCACAAAAAAAAAATCGTTCTTTATCAGTGCTACGGCTTACATCCTTGGGCAAGATGTTTTACTTAATATGTCTCGTTATATATTAATCTTTAGGTAAAAACAATATTAGAAACGATTGCTACTGAATTTGAGAAACGATCATTTTGCAATCGATTTTCACTCCTAAGTGATCACGGACGTCACTCCCAAGAAAGTGAAAATAGAG
The DNA here is from genome assembly GCF_000002235.5 of Strongylocentrotus purpuratus. Taxonomy (NCBI): domain Eukaryota; kingdom Metazoa; phylum Echinodermata; class Echinoidea; order Camarodonta; family Strongylocentrotidae; genus Strongylocentrotus; species Strongylocentrotus purpuratus. The sequence goes on along the minus strand of NW_022145607.1, from coordinate 18,708,594 downwards.
TGAAATTCACTCTTTCAGGACTCATACTAAAGAAAAAGTATGGAAATTGTGATCACACGACTGTGAAAATGTGGTCTACTTTAACAGCCAGGGTATATAGCCATATCTTTATTAATACTCCTGTTCCTGCGGGCCCTGCACATTATTACTCCATCATTCACAGGTACACCTGGGTCGAGAGGAAAAATCATGAACATGTTTTTTTTTTCTTGATAGTAAGCTAATATTTTTTAAAGAAATTTATTTATCATCGAGTCAAGTTAGTTAAATATAAAGGGCACTTATGATCATACTTTGTATACGGGCACTTATCAGTGGTGAAAAGGGTGTCCGGACACTCAACAAAAATAACGCTATCAATTTTACTTGGAAAATAACAAAAACTACTCTATAGATACTAACCATCATTTGTCTTTTATGAAATTGTCCAACAAAAATCTCAAAAGATTTATGAAATATTGCAAGTAAATTACTCCAGAAATTAGGCCTTCTGTTTGAAATCAACCGTCTGGACACACACGTGTCAAATATAACTACGACACTGAGGAGGTTTTGAATTTTCAAACTTTAAAGTTCCAAAGGGCACTTCAGAGTCCAGGATGTAGCGTACGTTAACCCACTTATCTGCAATTTTTTTTTTGTATAGGGGTGGCCTCCTGTATGTGTGTGTGTGGGGGGGGGGGGAGGGGGCTTTGCCAAATTTTGTTGGGTTTTGATCCCCCTCCCCCCCCCCCCCCCGGGGTCGGAGCGACCGCATGCGAGTTCCCCAAATCTCCGGTAAAGTGGTTCTCTTTCGCGCGACAAAGTCCGGCCCGCCATAGACACCTGAGATAGGGGGGGGGGGGGGTGCTTTAAAAAAGAGGGAACATGCATACGCGTACCCTACAGAACATAGAGTGGGTAGGGGGCGGGAGGGGGAGGGGTAGGAATTTGGATAAACGTGTCCCTGACAACTTTGTTGTTGTCCCAAGGACTGTACAGACATATGGAACAACCTACAACAAGCAACAAACCTCCTAGACTGAAGCTTTCGGAGGTCTAGTGGAGCCAGACGTAGTCTCAGTGGAACAACCGACGATATAGAGACTAAAGCTTTCGGTCTACAAACCTCCCTGCTTTCATTTAAAAATGCAGTTAAACTTTTTTCAAAAATGTAATCGTCCACCCTACATCTTCTTCGGAATATTTAGGAGGAAATGAATCCAAGATCCAAGAGGGGGGGGGGGGGGGGGTCCCTTTCAACTGACCGAGGCATCGATCTTTCGAGGCTTTCGACGTTATTCCTTTTTGGGGGCTTTCGCAAGTTCAGGCTAGTTATCATTTGACGAACCCTTAAACACCAGTCAGAAAGTAAGGGTCATAGCAGTCGGATTGAGTCTTCGGGGGGGGGGGGGGGGGGTACGTTCTAAAGAGAAGAGCCGACCTTACCCAAAATAAGAGGCTAATTAACGAACGGAATTAGAGACAGAAATTTTCAGTCTAGACCTTCAAGAGTTAACTCATTCGCGACAATCGACCACATTGTGTGGTTGCTGTGTTTACAAAAAAACTAGACCGTCTGGCGACCTCTGATTCAGTCAGACTCTGACAGGATGGTCCTTCAGATGAAAAGTAGGTCAAAAGTCATCCTTGATGATAAAGCCAAATTTGGCTACAAGGCTTACAACACTAGAGGTCATCAATGTGTACATGTATGATTTATAATGGTTCGATGTTTTCGTGTTGGAAGATTGGCTTATTTCTATCATTGAAACCAGCCACAAAGTCTCAAGGAAAAGCCAAAATGCAAGCATAACGCGTTTTGAGTACGTACGCGCATTATTACGCGCATATGCAGCTTAAATGGAATGGAAGATAGATCTAGCTTTTTTAGGTATCACTCGGGTCTAAACTGAGGTCACCTAGCTAATAATCCATTAATATTCGTATCATGAGGTGAAATGTCTTCACCGTGGAAGCAACTGGAGCGCCGTCTTCCTTCATTACCCGGCAACTCATCCCACTCCCAGTCTGTTTTTGCATTGAACCGAAGTGAAACATTTGAATCGACACAATCCGCTCCTCCACAAACCCAGGGGAGACCCCATTCAACACGGGAAAGAAGTGACGGAACGGATAGATCTATGGCGCACCAAATCAGTAAGTTGGGCATTCAATTATCTTTTATTCAATGTCAAGAATTTATCTAATGTCTAGAAATCTAGCTTGCTTAGTTTTAATTTGAGGACCTAGACTTTTTCTAGGTCTAGTCCTAGATTCTAGACCACCAAATCTTGTCGAGAAGGAACAAAGAAAGGAAGAAAGAAGAGACTAAACTTAAGTTTAGTCTAGACTTTAGTTTAGCTACACGAGCCACAACACGTACGGTACCGGTACCTCAGGAAACTCCTTCATCCAATACTCTAGACCGAATTTTCCGTCTCTTTCGTTCGTTAGCCTCTTATTGGGGTAGGGTCGGCTCTCTCTTATTGGGGTAGGGTCGGCTCTCTAAAGAGAGAGCCGACCCTACCCCAATAAGAGGCTAACGAACGAAAGAGACGGAAAATTCGGTCTACCAATACTCCACCCGCACCAATTGTTTTAAACACTCCTACATCATGACATACCTCGTACCATCAAGGACTGGAACTCACTAGTCTACCCTCCGACATCCAAAGGACCACAAACATCGACACCTTCAAACTCCAAGCAACCAACTTTTTCCGCAACCAAGACTCAAGCAATTAAGACCTAAACTGTAAACAAGCACAGTGCACACCCCCTCATCCTCCTCGCTTGGTTCCTAACGGAACGTTGAGGAGTATCCCAGAAGAAAGAAAGAAAAAAAAAAGAAGAAGAGAAAAGAAAGAAGAGAAAGGACTCAAGTCAAGAGTCAAGGGCAAGTCATTGAAGATCTAGCCTATGGCGGTTTGACCATACTCCATAGATCTAGTTCACGCGTGACATGTCCCAAGACAGTTCGGTATCTAAAAAAATCGGCGCTAGTGTAGCAAGGTATCCAAAATATAGCCTACTAAAACAGACCCCCAAATTTCAGACCCCAAATTTTGTGGTCATCATTACCCTAACCCTAACCCTAACCCTAACCCTAACCCTAACCCTAACCCTAACCCTAGAGATAATGATAAACACGAAATTTGGGGTCTAAAATTTGAGGTCTGTTTTAGTAGGCTATATTTTGGATACCTTGCTACACTAGCGCCAAAAAATCTGTAAGATGTCAAAAATATGATAGACCCTATCACCAATGGAAAGAGGAACATGAAATTACCCAGAGACGAATTTTCCTTGGAATTGGGTGTTAAATTATGAAAATATTAACAAAAGATCAGCAAATTTTGCAGTCATTTGAATTTTGAGTCCGTTCCGAAAAATTATTAACTAGAAAAAAAATCTAGATCTAGGTCTAGGTCTAATCTAGGCCTAGTACCGTCTAGGCCTAACCGATAAAAGTCTAGAAATCTTCATTTGTAGAGCAAATATCCTAAAACTTGTAAGTAAAAAGTAAACTGATTGTACAATATCTTGCCTTGCAAATTATGAAATTACCTTATTTTTGATGGATCGCTTTTTTTGATAAATTAGCTGTAGGGTGGAGGCCTTACTATTACTAGCCTGTAAACCCCTGTGCATGAAGTAAGGTCTCGCTGTTTTTATGACCTTTTTAGTTGCATCGTGCATGCCAATCTGACACCAAATTTTCTAGATCGCGATATCTCAGGAAATCCTTTGACAACAAATTTTGTAGTTGAATCAATTTGTAGTAAAAAACTTTGCAGTCCATATGATAATATTTTAAATAAATACATTTGTGTACTGTAGAAACAAACAAACTTGCAAACAAACTTGATAGTCTTGACTCTTTCTCCCTATAATTAAATCAATCTATGAAAGCAAATGTCTAAAGTTCTAGCATTTTATGTACATCCACAAGTTCCAGGTATTCTTGCCACACCCCGGGAAATCAAACGCTACCTGGCTGAAAACCCTTGGCTGGTAGAAGAGCATGTGAAGGATAACTTCAGCCTGGATGATGTACAGAAATGGTTCAAGGAGGAGAGTAGGCCCAAAGGTGAATCAATAAACAAGGTCACAGTGAGGAAGAGAGAGACAGAGAGAGAGAGAAAGAGAGAGAGGAACAAAGAGAGAGAGAGAGAGAGAGAAAAGGGGAGAGAGAGAAAGAGAAAGACAGAAACAGAGAGACAGAGAGAGATGAGGGAGAAGGGGGTAAATTAAAATCACAGTAGATCGAGTATGGGTAAATAATACCAAAAGATGAAAAATTATTGATATGGAACAGATGAAGGGAACATACATTTTGCCAGGATATTAGAGAAAATTAAATCTTCTTGTTGAAATTTATCCTTAAAGCAGGAAAAGAACTGTCACTTTAGTGTTCGAGTAAAAAAAAATGTGCTAAATATCCTTGGGTTGTAAACAGGGATAAATATATAAAATAGCTTTCATGTATAGCTGGATATTAATACTGGGCACAAAATTTAGATTAGCTGAAAGCTAAATGTAAAGGTTTCTGTTCTTTTCTGTACTTGAACACAGGAAAAAAGGAGAGGCCTTCTTCAGTGAAGGAAGGCAACTTGTTGGTGAGTGAATATGTTAAAATTAAAGTAAGATAAAGGAAGCACCAAAGCATGCTGGGAGAAATATGAATCATAGTCAGTTTGATGTCAGCATTGGAACATTTTTGAAAAGTATACAGTATTAAATCCAAAGTATTAAATCATATTCTTAAATATATGAATATTGACGTAGTACCTGATACAATATCTGGGACTATATTCTTGATAGTTACTGGAACTCGAATAAAAATTAACAGATCTAAACGTAAAACCACAGTGAGTCATTACCTAATTTCTTTAGATAGATAACTGTGCATGGGCATAATCGACAAAGCTCCTAACCAGTAAAAGTGTCTATTCCTTGCGATGCAGATAATGTATGTTACAATTGTTGAAGGGCAATCTCAAATGGAAGATGGAGGTGATCAAAATATCAATCCTGGCCTTCACAATCACTTGAGCTTTTCATAGAATTTGTCAGCAGCTGGTTACAGAGTACCCACTTGGGTTCTATCATAACTTCATATCTAAGGAAGATACCGGTCTTGCATAATAATCATACATAACACACAATGATTTCTATTCGACACCTGCAGTAATCCATCCCTTATCTTAAACATGATATGTGTTGTACATGTACATATACATGTACATATGATTTTTGAGTAGGTTCACTTTCTATTTCCTTATTCATTGATTTTCAGAACATTATTTCATGTCATTAATTACTATTATTCAGGATTATTTACTTTTATATTATATAAGAAATGTTAATAATTTGAAAAAATGTATTATAATTCAACTGCTTTTGCATCGAATATGATTAAAAACAACTAATCACTCAATCACACTCACTCTTTTGTCTAGGAATGAGGGTTGACGTGCAGACTGAACCTTATCTTACAGATACTATTCTTGTTCTATGTCTATGATGCAAGATTTATGAAATGTTTGATTGAAACTAAGAAAGAAAAAAAGATTGGAAAAGACATCATTGAGTGTTTGACAAATTTCCACCCATTGGCTTCTCAACAAAATGGTAAAAGTCATAGAATCAAGGAAAGAAAGAACCCACATTTCCTGGTTTTCATACGAGATGGAAAAAATAGTTTTGCTTGAAACCTAAACTGTACCCATTTAAAAAGAAAAGTAATTTGATATTGTTAGTAGATAATTTTTCTTCCATCTCAAAATGGAAAATACTGATAATAGTATACTTTAAACCTGATTTTGACAATCCTTGTAGTGTCCGAAAACCGGTGATGACATCAAGACTTTCCTTGTGGACATGGTGGAGAGAATCGAGGAACATGATGGCATACCTGATGTCCTCTATCAACTCAGCTCCAACATCTCAACAGGTAAAATGGTCAGAAGGGTATCAACTAATGGGGCGTCGCAAGAAAGTTGCGATTGATTACAAATTGCAAAATTTGCAACTGATATTTGCAATCGATTGCAAATCAACTTTCTTGCAAGTTGCAACACCGAATTAGTCTCCTAAATTTCCTAGGATTTTGTTAGGATCAAAGTTTGAACAATTAGATTAAAAGTTAACTAGATCTAGCTTTTATTCCCCCCCCCCCCCCTGTCTCTCTCTCTCTCTCTCTCTCTCTCTCTTACTAATGGGGCGTTGCAAGAAAGTTGAGTTGTGATCAACTGCAAATTTACATTTAATTGCAAGACTTACACTTGATTTTGAGGATTTGCAATTGATTGCAACTTTCTTGCACACCACATTAGAGCTTTTAACACAGAGTTCATGCCCTTTTGGTGCTTAACAGATGCTATAGTCATTGTTGATGAATGAGCTAATTTTTGAAATTTGCATTCGGTGCACTCTTTAAATTAAGTTTAAATTAACATTACAAAATTTTTTTTTTAAACATTTACGTAAATCCAGTTGTATCCATAAACTTTATCATTCTTATTTGTAAATTGACCAACTGTTTTACAATATGGATAAAAACCTATGGATATGCTTTTGAAAATAACTGGGGAACATGTATGCAATTTTAAGAGGTAGAGGTAAATAATATGTATGTTAAGCAGCGTTCATAGACTAAACAATGATTCTGTTACATTGTATAAGAAAATGATGCTGATAAACTTTGGAGACTTAATAGGAGGTAAAATTAGTAAGCTATCAGTGAGATTTGCAGTATTTTAAAATGGTGTTAAGAAATAGCATCTCATGTTGGATATATGTACATGTAGAACCATTATTATTTTGTACTAATTTATTCTTTTTTGTACAGCTGTTAAAGCTGATGAAGTTTTCCTCTTCATGGTTGGTGCACAGGAGAATGTAAGTAAAATTTAAGGACTTCCTTTAAAAAAAAGTCAGTCTATTTTAAGCATTTTATATTTGTACTTGTAAAATTTTAACTTGAAAGAAAAAAAAACTTTAAAGCAGCGGTCATCTATTCTTGATTGCATTATTGTAGTTGCCATTTTATGGAGAAAAAATGACATTATCCTTTCGTGCTCTCAGGATGAACTGTGTAATCATTATTATTTATATTTGTTTTTTGGTTGTGCATACAACCTCTTTGTTTTCCTTAAAAAATAATGTGAACAAAATTTATGCATCAATATATGCCATCTATTGATCTTCTGTTGCTTCAATTTGTAATTTTATTTCATTTGATGCTTGTGATTCTTTACATATTTAAATATATTTATTTTGATTTTTGTAGAGTTTGTATCTGTGCAGTGAAGGAGAGGAGTGGTAAGTATTCAAATTTCACCCATTTACACTATGAAAATTGTACTGACAATCAGGATAGTGTTGTAGACTTTTAGATATCAATGGAATGGAGTGTAACACGGGAACAATTCTAAATAACAAAGAATATAAAGCCTAATACCTCTGATGAATGCATCTCACATGAAATTCTGAATTTATTCAAATAATCGGGAAGTCTAAAAAAAAAGTACAATAAAATATGCAATAGTAAGGGAGTCATTTCACTCACTTTTAGACCCCTGATAAGAAATGTAATTAGTTTGAGTATATTGGTGGGATTTTTTGTTTGTTATTTTTTCGTTTAGATGTTGACTTACTGTTTTCAATGACCCACATACTTGTACAGCAAAATTGAGATTTAAAACCTGATTGTGATTCTACATTATAACCTACAAGCATATTTTCTTACTCGGAATCCAAACCCTCATTTGTGATCAATGCATTGAAAAGATGGACAATTATACTGGTGAATAAGAGTACAAAGTTGTATGGTCATTGCACGTCAAGAGAAAGTATACTTGTAAATGCTGTTGATTTATTCTATTTAGCATCCAGTTAACTCCCTTTGCTCCAATTGATCCTGGAACAAACATCGTTGCTCATGTAGCCCACAGCAGGCAACCAGTATTTTCAGAGGACATCTTAGGAGTGAGTCCTATATTCTCATTGCTCTATGTATTCAATATTTTCATTTTTTATTCTTTGTTCCTATTTGAAATATACTTATCTTTTTTGGTATTTGGTATTAATAAGAGAAAAAAATACATCACTCTCTTTTTAATTTTGTTTACTTAATTTTAAATGATATACTGTGGTACCTCAATGTCAATCAACACATATTCTTGTCTCTATCTTTTATGTCCAGTATTGCATGGGAAGATTCACTTTATAATCCCTATCTGATGTTCGTTTTCAGGACTTTGACTATTTCAATCATTACCGGTAACTTGAGTTGCATGATATGTAGACCTCTATGTAGACCTACACATGTACATGTAGTGAGCTGAGATCCAGAAGGGCATTTAGTAGTATAGTTTTACACATGATTTCACTTTTGGCTTTCAACAAACCATGCACCTGTGAACGTGTAAATGAATTGTCTGTTGATTTCTCCATATTTTTGACATTTCATAAAGTTATCGTGAGCAGAACAAAGAGATGATAACTGAAATCCGATATAGCCCTAACAATCTCTTTCTCCTATAACATCATGTTTTGATAATGCAGGATGAGCGCTTCCCATTAGGGACTGGCCGGGATGGTAGCCTAGCCAAGTCTGTCCTGAGTCTCCCTCTTATTCAACCCAATGGAGAGATTGTGGGTGAGTCAATCAGTAGCTTTCCTTAAGGCTTACGGCAACTTAAAGGTCATGTTTCTTTAATTTGACCTTAGTGTTATAATAATAATAAATAATAATAATAATAATAATAAATTTATATAGCGCAGCTTTTATACAAAATATATTCAGCTGCGCTGGTCAAGAGCTCCTTTTTACTAAATTCTACAAAATTAGATCTCTCAGTTGAACAAATAAGTTTTTAAATTGGATTTAAAAACATTGAGAGATGGAGTGCTTCGTATTTCTATTGGCAAGTTATTCCATAGTTTGGGGGCAGCAATAGCAAAAGCATGGTCCCCAAGAGTTACTTTAGTTTTGCCATGGGGAATCTGAAACAATAATTTATCTGTGGAACTGCGCAGGCTACGACTGTGTGACTGGACTTTGAGTTGAAGTACATGTAATTCTGTGATGTAATTAGGGCTTGACCACTCAATGATTTATAGACGATTAACAATATTTTGAATGAGATTCTTTGACGGACTGGCAACCAGTGGAGTTCTCTCAGAAGAGGTACGGTTGAAGTGAATTTCGACCGACGATAGACAAGTCTTGCACATGCATTTTGGACTCTTTGTAACTTAGCTATCAGAGAATCAGGCATTCCAAACAGCAACCCATTACAATAATCAAGCTTACTTGTGATAAGAGCATGTACAACCAATTTTATACTTTCTTGATCAAAATATTTGCGGATACGTCTGAGATTGTACAGAAGATAGTATGTTGATTTGCATATATTTTTAACATGTGTTTCCATGTTCAAATTAGTATCAAAGTAAACTCCTAAATTCCTTGCTGTAACAGAGGGTATCACATTGGAGGATCCAACACTTACACCGTTAATGCTTATTTTTGAGATCTGTTGTGGAGTTCCTATAACCAAAAATTCACTCTTACTATCCTTTAGCTTAAGATTATTCTTAAGCATCCATCTATGAATAAAATTAACACATTTTTCCAACATTGAAACACTTGCATCTTGAGAACTTGTGGATGGTCTAAAGGATAAAAATAATTGTGTGTCGTCTGCATAACAGTGACAGGAGACTTCAGGAAAATTATCCTGAGTGCTCTTGATTAGATTACTCGTGTATAACATAAAAAGCAAAGGGCCGAGCCGAGAGCCCTGTGGCACACCAAAGGGCACCTGGAAAGAGTCAGAGACAATATGCCATCAATTTTAACTTTTTGATGTCGATCAGACAAGTATGACTCGATCCAGCCGAGAGCAACACCGTCGATACCGCAACATATCTTTAAAATATCTAGTATTCTGGAATGCTCAATAGTGTCAAAGGCAATAACATTCTGAATTCATATAATGCTTAATACATCAAAATATGTACCATGTATCATAAGTGCTTTTTATCATGTACAAGGTTTTTTTATATGTGACATAAACACATTAATTGACCAATTGGACATTGAAAGATTGTTGTTTGTAGTTTTTTACTGAGTAACTCACTCCTTTGACTTTATGCGTATTTGTGAAATAGATTTGTTTTGATCTTATGTTTAATTATTTTGTTGGCTTTGTGTCTCTTGGCATTTGTAATCCAGTATCATGAGGCCACCAAAAGATTGGCAGATATGATTTTTTTTAATTCCAGATTTTTGTTTAAGTTTAGGTCAGATTCTAAAAGAGGAGATTCTCAACTTCAAAATGAGTATAATTCATCAAAAAGTGAGAAGACTGTCTGTCCAGCCCTAGCTTTGTGAAAGATTTGGTTTAATGTTTGGAGTCTATCAAGACTCACCAGGTATCGTGCAAGGTGACAAAAGGAGGGTTATAACTTGGCAATTCCTTATCAGATTGTCCTAAAACAAGAAACAATAATTGAACGAATTCTCATCACATCCTGCTCTATCTTTATTGTGTCTTGGTATCAATGCACCAGTTTGTTCCATTAAATGAGACCATTTGCAAGGGCTATAGAGAAATGAAAACTAATATTAAAAACTCCAACTCACACAAACATACATGTAGGTCTACAAAAAACTGCCAAAATAATCACTTACAGATTATTCACGGGTTACAAATTTGAAAATACATAGAAGCTAGGTAGTTTGCTCCTTCAACAAATAGAAACAAAAGGAAACAAAATAACAAAAACAACTAAAAGTGACACATGCTGGTTGACCACTTATTGAATAAAAAAAGTTTGCCCATGATAAACTTGTATTTTTATTTCTATGCTATACACAGCTGTGATTGAGTTGAGTCGGCAAGTTGGCAGCCCACCCTTCACGCAACAAGAAAAGCAGGTATGCAACATGTCTTTGTATACAGTGCGTCCCAGAAAAAACGAAACCGAGAAGTATCGATGTTGGGCGGCCAAATGTCTTTTTGGTTTCCTTCCTTCAAATTGCTTTTGATCACTTATGCATGAAATATGCATCATCTGAGTAGCATCAACTGAAAGAGGAGACTCTAAGCTTTCCAAATATGTATCATTCATTAATTATGGTTGGGATTAAGTTATGATAAAACATCGATACTTCTCGGTTTCGTTTTTTCTGGGACGCACTGTATATTGAAATTCAAATAGTCATCAGATACAAATAAATTCATCATTTTCATATCTCTTGTTTATTACAAGTTTCTCCATGGTAATCAAAACCGAGAAAGTTTTGGAGTGTGGGTTATATTGAGTTTGATTATTTAAAACCAGATAGCTTTTAGTTGCTGTCTGGATTTAAAGTGTATGTTATAACTCCAGGGTACTATCAGTCTTGGCTGTCTTGGAGCTCTTGGCTTGATTTGTATGAAGCTTAATTTCACCCTATTTTATTTTGATATACATGCTATGGCTACAATGTATTTCTTTTTGATTATGTATAAGTCTTAATGTCAAATTGTATCATATTTACTTTGTATTGCATTTATTTAAATTGTTATGATGTAAATTCCACTCAATTCAACTGTGAGCTGCCATGTGTTTTTTTTTTATTAATGCCTTTTCAAATCATATCAAATCAAATCAAATCAAATATTTCCTTTGAATATCTACAGATTGCAGGAACCTACTTCACTTGGGTGGCCATCGCTTTGGACAAAATTCAGGTAAATTTGCAATATATATGTGAGCATACCAGTATCAAATATTTATCAACCTGTTTTTAATATTTCTGTATGTGTGTATGAAGATGTTTTTGTGTAACATAGCAATGCAGGAAAAGCTAATGGAACACTTTACATCTATGGCAGCTTGTTAATTCTTATGAGATTGCTTTCACATTGAAGCTTCCATTAAAAAAAAAATTGTTCATATAGCATACAGTGCATGTCCAAATTGTAAGTTTCTATGGACCTAGATTAATGCATCTCACAGCAGAATTTGACCTTTAAACCCAACACTGACCCTTTTTTGCAGAAGTCTACTTATTTTTTTTATCCATTTCAAATTCCTGTCGTGAAATTTATACAATGTTTAAACAAAAAAATATGATCAATTCAGGCTTTTTCATCCAGTAAATTTTGTCGGGCACCTTAAATATCATACAGGTTTGCAATGGTCTCATGAAACAGAGGGAGTTCAATGATTTCCTTCTGGAAGTATCTAGGTAATACAAATGTTCAGGGAGTTCAACCAACAGTTGATAAGCTGGATATGAGAGAGTTTTGTTAATGAGGCTAATCAGTTTATAGAGGTTTTTCTTTACTTTGCTATTACAGTGTTGCTAATCTTTTGTTTTAGTAGTAGTAATACATTATATTATTAAAATTGTTCAACTTGTTCAGCTTATTAATTTTGTTTTTTACCAGTTCTTGAGAACATTTGGTGTTATTCAAGTTTTAACAAGAACACCATTTCTCTGATTCTGTTTATATATTTAATTACCTGTTTCACATTGATGACATTAACAAAGGTAGAACATATGCAATATAACAGCACAAGTCTTCTCAAGAATCCAGTTTTTGAAAATATGAATAATGTTCAAGGTACTATGTGTTCAACATTCTTAGTGAAGTGGAAATATAGCAATGAATACAGACATACTAAAGCTTTTTGTCATACCCTCATCAAAGTAATTCACAAAGAAATGGACGTGTTTGAAATTTGCATACACACATTTTTAAATGCCTGAAAGGGTTTGTTTTTATGTTATCTTGTATTTCATGAAACTTTTGCATGCTTGTGTTTGATTGATTTGTTGAATACAATACAATACAATGAACATTTAGGGCGCCATTCCCATAAGGCTCAGAGCGCTAACATCAAGTGTCGTTTATATATTGTGTAGGTATTTGATTCCTATACCCTTGGTGAGTTCTATAGATGCATTCTTTTGATTTTTAAAGTCAATGCTGGTTTGTGGCAATATCAACGTATTTAAGTTCATGACTTTTGTTGTTGTTTCAATGTTATTCTTCTAGTTATGTTTGGAAAATTCATGTAATCAGAGCTGTATAGCACCAAGACTATACACGTGAAGTAGTATGAGAAATTCTAAAGTTGTTATATATAAGATTGCTCAAATGTATGTTTCTGCTGCAGGGTAATCTTTGATGACATTGTTGCAATCGATGACCTCAGCCAGCACATCATGGTAAGTTGAGTCCTTATGCATCTTATTAACCCCTTGACTACTGAATTATATAGGCCCCATAGGCTTAACACAGGGACCGCTAGGTTCCCGTAAGCACAGGGTTAAAGCAATCTTCAGTATTGTAAGTATAGATTATATTCTGGCGGGTTAGGAATAGAGCTGATTGAAGATAACAATTCTTGGTCCTGCATAATAAGCATACATAACACACAATGATTTTTATTTGACACCTGCAGTATTCCATCCCTTAGCTTAAAGTATGAAGTACTGGTTGACACAAAGCAATATGAAGATTTGATATACTGAACATTGTAACGTTTAAAGTAACATCTCTTCCAATATATTTTCCTTCATATTCTGTAGAATACTCTTGTAAAATATTAAATTTAAAAAAAATCAAGATCACATATTTTAAGTGCCTGGTAAATCAAGAAAAAAAACTTCAAGCCCTTTAAGCAGGAATCGGCTACGCCTGAGGAACTGCAATTTCATGTAGGAACATCACCGAGCAATATACCGCAAATCAATTTTACTTAATTAAAGCAAGTGTCACATTTTTATTATTATTATTATTATTATTATTATTATTATTATTATTATTATTATTATTATAAATAAATACATTATCTTTGGCACTCCAATCACTATTTCTTTAATTCGATCATATCTTTTTTTAAAAGCTACATTATATGGATGCAACACCTTCATCAATACATCACTTTTCATTTTCTGAATACTCTGTCTCACAGATGTTTGCTAAGAGCCTAGTGAGTGCAGACCGGTGCGCTCTCTTCTTGGTAGACACTGAGGCAGAAGAGCTGTACGCTGACCAGTTTGATGATGGCCTAGACAGGGATGGGAAACCAGTCTTTGTCAAGAAGAGCCAGATCAGGTCAGAATTATTTCTCTCTATCATCCTCTATACTGAGTATCAAAATAAAGTGTTGTTTTTTTTTTGCGGGGGGGGGGGGGGTGGGGGGGGGAGGGGGTATTTTGCACACAACTTGTGAGCATCCCCAATGCTTATTTTGAAGTTTTTTTTTTTTTTTTTCATTGAATATATCAAATCAAAATTTGTTGTGCAAGCTTTTTAGGTAAAGTGCTCTTTTTAGAAGAACATCCAAATATACACTAACAGAGACGCCAAGTTCAAAGACCAGCTATGCGTGACATTTTCATGACTCGGCGCCCGAGGGTGTGACACTTGGTAGCTCTGCACTAAATGTGTTCAAAATTCACAAAATGATGTTGATATACACTTAATTGTACTAAAAGTACACGAAATACATCAAAGACGTTATATATTATTAAAAATACATGTGCACTAAAGATGATTCAATTACAATGAATTAAGGTAAAATATTGCTAAACATATCAAATTGATTGGCCTCTTTCTTTCAACAGACAAGCAATTAAAGTATGCTTAAAAAACTGAAAGATGCCTAATTCACACAAGATGCAAAAGATCATGCACATCAAAAATGTTCTAAACCGTAAGGAAACAATAGTAAATCTTTGAACAAATTACTTGAGTGGTTCTTATCTAATTATGTGGTGTATGTTTACAGTTTACCTGTGTTATGTTTTTGTGCTAGGTTCCCATTGAGTAGAGGCATAGCTGGACATGTCGCTAAGACCGGTGATATTGTCAACATTCCAGATGCTTACCAAGATCGAAGATTCAACAGGTTTGGTTTCCATTTTTCCTTCTTTACCTCCTTTTGCACTCTTCATCTAGTTCATGATATTCCTTCCAATATGGTCATACAAGAAGAGTGTCTTAAACAGATTTTCCTTTAATTGTAAAATACTACAACCTAATAAATGCCTAGGTCTCATGTACACCGGGCCCTGTACGACTTTCCCTTCCCGGCTACTTGCCGTGGATTTTAGAGACCGTACGGGACCCTTCTGATTTTCATTTCTACAGCATGTGTGATCACATTCTGCGGCGCCCGGGAGGCATCCTGCAAAACTCTTCCCATATTTACAAATAAAATACCTCTTTTAATTGAACCCTTATCATTGTTCTACCACTGTTTACATAGTTAAGGGTGGCGGTGAATTGGTACACTTCTAATTTTCTTGGGTGGGACTGAGTCATCACCCACAATATGTACATTAAGTAGAGGAAGATGACCGTTGAATAACCTCCATCATCAATGTCACTCATTCGTGTTCTTCTCCGATGTATACAGGGAGGTGGACGTGCAGACGGGCTACTCCACCCGCTCCATCCTGTGCATGCCCATTACCAGTCACGGTCTCATCATCGGCGTCGTCCAGATGATCAACAAGATGGGTCAAGACGGTCAGACCACCGCCTTTGACCAGACGGATGAGAGTAACTTCAAGATCTTTGCCATGTACTGTGCTCTAGCACTTCACTTCTCCAGGGTAGGTCCTAGCTTCTCAAGGCTTGTGCACATCGTAGCGTTTTGAGAGAGATAGTTGTGACACACACATCTACGCATACGCGGTCATAAATTAAATCATGTTGCTCCAACATACACATACAATCTCTATGAGATGAGAGGGAACTATTTGGAGCTTCATAAATTGACACATTCAAATGCTCAAACATGTAAATGAACTTCGCAATGATTGCATTTGGGGCTTGTGGGCGGGTCGATGAGGCGGTAGCTCCACCAATCAGAAGCAACTTCCAGTGATGTAACTATCTATCTCAAGTAGCTATGGTTCACATATGCACCAGTAAACCATTGTGATGAAGGGCACTGGGCTTATTGACACACAGAGCAATGTGTATGCAGGAGACATGGTTGCTACTTTTTACCTGTTTAAAAGATGCTTATCTGTTTTATAGAGTTAAAACCAGTAATATCTTAGAAATGTTGTGTTTCTAAGTCTACATCTTTAGTAGATAGCTATACAGTTACAGCTTTGAAAAGCTTTTGAGATTTGAACTTTGATTCACAAAACCTTTCCAAAAGGTCTAAAAGATCGTTTTATCAACCTTGTACAGAATAAATGAGCATACTCAACTACTTGAGTCTATGTTGTTCTACATCTTCTAAAGATAGCTAGGCAAATAGAAGTCAATTTTAACATCTAATCCAACTTCATGGAGCTTCAAATTAGTTAGAGAGAGAGATAGAGAGAGAAAGAAAGAGAGCAGGAGAATAAAAGCTAGATATATTTCACGAAATTTAATTATTAAAACTTTAATCCCAACAAAATCCTAGGAAATTGAGGAGACAAGTGGGGCATTACAAGAAAGTTGAATTCCGATCAATTGCAAATATCAGTTGCAAATTTTGCAACTTGCAATCAATCGCAACTTTCTTGCAACGCTCAATAAGTCTACATCTTTAGTAGATAGCATTTCAGTTACAGCTTGTAAATGCTTTTGTGACTTGAACCTTGATACAACAAAGTTTTCCAAAACGTCTCAAAAATTGTTTAATCAAACTTGAAGAGAGAAATGAGCATACTCCACTACAAGAGGCAATTTCGCTCTACATCTTCTGAAGATAGAAGGCAAATAGAAGCAAATTTTCAAATTAGTAAGAGAGAGAGAGAGAGAGAGAGAGAGGGAGAGAATAAAAACTAGATATATTCAACTTTTTTTAATTTAAATTGTAATCCCAACAAAATCCTAAGAAATTTAGGAGACTAGTGGGGCATTATAAGAAAGTTGAATTCCAATCAATTGCAAATATCAGTTGCAAATTTTGCAACTTGCAATCAATCCCAACTTTCTTGCACACCCATAAATCTACACCTTTAGTAGATAGCATTTCAGTTACAGCTTGTAAATTTATTTATTTATTTATTTCATTTCCAGGCAAGATGATAACATACAAAATATCACAAGGTTAACAAATGATAGAACATACTGTAAACATAATGATATTTAGCACCAGCCAATGCCTGAGGATCACCTAAAAGAATTAAAAAAATTCTGTCGAGAGGCTCTCCACATTGCTTTTGAGACTTGAACCTTGATACAACAAAGTTTTCCAAAGAGTCTAAAAGATCATTTTATCAAACTTGTACAGAATAAATGAGCATAATCAACTACTTGAGTCTAAGTTGTTCTACATCTTCTAAAGATAGTAAGGCAAATAGAAGCCAGTTTCATACATTTTATAATATTCGCGGTATATTAAATTTTGCATATTTTGTGTTAAGATCGTTAAGCGCAAATTTTAGAACTCGCGAAAATATAAGCATCACTTCTCATGCATGTTTTGAATGGGCTGAATTGTGAGCAACGCAAAGTTAAGAACCCGCATATATTTTTTTGGGTCGCTCAGCACAAGAAATTAATCACGCAAAAATAACAGCGTTTACAGTAATCCAATTTCATGGAGCTTCAAAAAGGATATCCAAAAAGGCTTTAATATTCTAAGGATAAGAAACCATTGAAGGGCTAAATGGATTGTTTCTAAGTCAACTTCTTCACAAGAAAGCTTGGCGATTAAAACCTGAAGGTACATTAGAAGGCGCAAACCCATTATAATTCTGAACAGAAATATTATTAGAACAACCTTTTCTTTTTTTACACATTCAACATCAAAGTAATGAAGGTACAATTCCGGTGTCTAGTTTGGCTACATCTATATCTAAGGTAGAGAGCAGGGTCCTTATAACTTGCAGATTAGAACTGAGATTTGAATTGAACATTGGTTCAATTGATTTTGGTTTCAAACTGTTTGCAAGATGATTTTAGAAATGGACAGAGCATTCCATTTTGTCAATTTTTAGGATTTTTGCAACTCTACATCTACTAAAGAAAGCATAGCTAATACTACTCTTGATGCATTCGATTGCTCAAACATCATATTTCTATTGAAAGGGCTAGTTCATTTCCACTATATACGATAGACGTATTTGTACCAAACTAGTTTAAAAACCAGTTCAAAAAGGATATTCAATAAGGATTTAATATTCTGAGTATAAGAAACCATTGAAGGGGTAAATAGACACAAATTAATTAAAAATTAATTAAATTAAGTAAATTAACACAAGGATACTGCACAAAATACAATAGTATTACAAAGTCATTAAAAATAGTACATTCATAACAAAAAATTATAGGTACACCTTAGATCAAAGAATATTGATGGTGGGATAACGGAAGTGGGTAATGGATGTGGAAAAATAAGTGTTTTATATGACTTTAAAAGCAAATTCATAGGAGGAATATAACAGTTGAATAAATTATGATCAGTGCTAAGAAAATTTATCTGTTTTGCATGCTTCAAAGTAGGCCTATTTTAATGTGGGTGCAAGGTACATGTATATGGAGAACAAAATGGAAGTATAATTCACCTATTAAGTCGCTTGGAGAGTGAAATTATAGTTTCACTTCCTATTATTGGCTAATAGAGAATATGGTTGGTAATGCAATATTGAAATCAATATAATCCGTATAAACAAAACAGTAAACCTTCAGTAAACAATATAAGTTTTCATTCAAGCACATCTATAAGATAACAATTTGATTTACGTATATGCTCAGCATTTATGAACAAACGATCTGTCTTTACATTATTCCAGTTTTGATTTGAGTAACCTCACAATGAAGGGGAGTGCGCTCTTTCTGTAGTGCTCATTTTTGCATTTGATTTCAGAATAGTCATTAGCGTTGCGCAGGTTGCGGGAAGTGCGAGAAGCTCGCGTAAGGGGGAACCAGTGATAGAAGGGGGACGTTTCCTTTGCGAGGTTACTCGCAAATTTCTTTGTTAACCTTTCCCTCCTCTCCTCCAGTGTGGGAAGGTCAAGAACATTGAGGGCATCATCATAACTCGTGTATCTTTGGCCAAGCATGAGGCGACACGCTCGTTTCTGAATTATCTCTATCAGTTTCTTGTCTGCCCTAGTCAAACCTGAATGCCAAACAGGTGCGCAGTATTCGACTTTCGGGCGCATGTACGAACAATACACAACTTTCAGATCCTCAACAGGTAGCTGAAAACCTCAACATCAATGTGATGAAGTTACAATTATACCGGTGTCTAGTTTGGCTACATCTACATCTAAGGTAGAAAGCAAGGTCCTTATAACTTGCAGATTAGAACTCAGATTTCAATATCGTTTCAATTCAGTGATTTTTGTTTCAAATTGTTTGAAAGATGATTTTTGAAATGGACAGAGCATTCCAGTATATCAATTTTTAGATTTGTTGCAACTCTACATCTGCTAAAGATAGCATAGATAATTCTCTAGATATGTATACATGCAGTAGACGCATTGAAATGCTCAAGCATCATGTTTATTATTGAATAGCTTGTGAAAGGGCTAGTTGATTTTCATCATATACACTAGACGTACTTGTAGCAAACCAGTTTAAGTACCTAAGAGGAGCGTTTGAAAGGCATGTTTACAATTCTACTTCTTCAGAAGACAGCAGGGCCCTGTTGCACAAAACTTACCATTGACGGTAACTTTGTGCCATCAGTGGTAACTACCATGAAAACCTTGATTTTGATTGGCTGTTGAGCCCTGTTACCATGGCAGTTGCCATTGATGGCAGAGCTACAATCAATGGTAAGTTTTATGATACAGGGCCCAGGTGAGTTACTCACGTTTGCAAATTTTTAGTATTTAAAAAAAATAAAGAACTAATTAGAAGACGTTTCTTGTTGTGGATCTAATTGTACGTACATCATTAACTTTATCTACATTTTCCATTATAGATCTACCGTGATAGCCAGCAGTCAGAGAGAAATCTTGCCGTAGTCCAAGAGCAGCTGATCTACTACACGACATGCAGTGAGCAGCAGGTGGACAGGCTTCTCAATAGCTGGAATAAACAGAGCTTCACAGTACCAACGGAGATAGAACAGTAAGTGAAGGAATTAGTGGAAAGCACATGTAAACATTGGAATGTGTGCGCTTCTTTGGTAGATTTCCAAGTTCAAACAAATTATTCAGTTGAAAATTATATTTGGTATCTGCTGAGAATGTAACTTTGAAATGTTTAACATTGAAACTCTGTCAGATGGAAAACAAAATTAACCCAAAATGAATGATAATTGAAAAGAAAAAAGACAAAAAAGAAGCCAGATGTACATGTATGGAACTCTAAGGAGCAGTTGCATTAACATTTGGGTAGATACATTCTTCTTGCTGCAAAGCTGATCATTATAACTTCTTTACATTTGAGATTCTTATTTTGTCAAAGCATTTATGAGAAAAATATCAACAACAACACCAAATAAAGATGATGATGATGATGATAATAATGATGAGGGTATACCTGCATGTAGGTATACAATGTTTTGCCATTATGTTTTTTTTTTTTGTGTGTGCAGTTTTTAAGAAGAATATTTGATAATTGAAGGCTTTGGACTATCTAGTAAAATGTTCCACAAACATGTATGTATATATTCTTTCCATCAGGTTTGATTTTCACAGCAGACCTTACGTGAGTTCGTTAAATGAGATATTCATCTACATGGTACAAAAGCTCTTTGGACCATCAAGGTAAGTGTATGTAATATGTAGACTGCTCAATCCTCCTGCTTCGATACAGAAACCACACACTTCCCAAAGACAACCGGTGAAAGGAAATATTACTATGTAGACCAAATGGATAATCAATTTTCTTCAGAATGCTTGAAAGGGATAATTTGGGTTTATCGGTCTGGCTGTATAACTTTGTTTCCTTTCATTAGATTCAATTTTCTCTTTTGGGAATCCCCCTGTTTTGCTACTTTGAGCGTTATCTCAAAGTAATTGGAAATGTATTCTTGTTCCCCTTTTTTGCATGCTTCGTAGGTAGAATAAAAGAATAATTGAAAAAAGACTAATGCATGAATGCATGTATACACCAGTCAAGAGAAACACAATAAACGCTTCTATAGCCAGTCCGTTGGTCTTTATATTCATAAATTCCCTTTCATACAGGCTTTTAAGCAAAGACTAAGGGAAACTAAAGGGGGCAGTGTCTGTACATATGCATGCAAGTTATTGCTGATCCTGGTGTGAACAGTATGCATTTCTTCAACTTAAGCTAAGGCATGTGTCCATTATCATGAAGCTGATTAGTGAATTAAATTTGTGCCGATTTGATTTGATCATTTCTCACATAACAGTTTGGTCACATAGATACAACATGTTGATAGGTTTTGTTAAAAGGAACCCCCACCCCCCCCCCCCCCACCCCCAAACAAAGAAGTAAAAATAGCATACTCCCAATCCCGATTAGTCTGGTTAGTATTATATCCACTGTCTCTCCCAGTTTAATATAAAGTTGACAACATAGCTATAATGACAAGTTCAGGATTTTTCTATATACAGATTGGTAATTAGCAAATATTGTACAAATTTAATGAGACCTCATGTAATTTATTCCTACATCCCCCCCCCCCAGCTTTGACCTGACGACTCTAGCTCGATTCATCCTGACTGTCAGGAAGCATTACAGGCTGGTGCCATTCCATAACTTCTGTCATGCCTTTGATGTGTGTCATTGCATGTTCATGATTCTCTTGCACAGTGAAGGCAGATTCACAGATGAGGAGGTGGGTTTAATAGTCAAGAAAAAACTTTAAGAATACATTATTCCATGGATTCATCTTTAAATGTACTTGAGATTAAAAAAAAAATAGGCTGGTCCCGTTCTATAACTTCTGTCATGCCTTTGATGTGTGTCAAATTATTCATGCTTCTTCTACACAGTGAGGGAAGATTCCCAGATGAAGAGTTAGGCTAGTTGTAATCATATTTACAGTGAAACCTGTTTTTAAAGAACGCTCAAGGGGGACAAGAAAAGGGATCTTAATAGGCAGATGGCCTTCATGTACAGGTTTCTGTAATACATGTAGCATTGAAACATTTATTCAAGGATTTTTTTTTTTTAAATGTGGTCTTTATAGACGAACATGTGTACTATATACACCTGTAAGAAGCCACCATTATTATTTTTATTATCATTATTAAGTGGTCCATCTATGCAGAGGGTCACTGGAGCAGGTTTTAATATAATTGTGTTTCTCAATAAAAGTTGTGTTATTAATTGTGCCTACCATACATGCAGTAAGTTGTCATGCTTAATCAGTTTCATACAGTATGTCATTTTTCCAAACAACACTCTTGAGGACGAAACTACATCTTAAAGTTAGTTACAATGTTGATACCATCCCCAAATAGAACAGATATGTTCATAAAGAAAATTGTATAGAAATTCAAAATTCAATTGAATATTACAGGTAAAATAAATCGTTTTGGTTCAAGCTAAATTGACCTCTAAAAGCTTTGTGGTGAAATGCAAGAAATTAAACTTTCTTCACTCTATTACAACCCAGATGTACGCCATGTTCTTTGGGAGTATCTGCCATGACATGGACCACCGTGGATTGACCAACAGCTTCCATGCCAAGTTTGGAACCCCTCTCGGTAAACTCTACTCATCCTCCATCATGGAGAGCCATCACTTTGCCATGATCGTCTCCATCCTCCATCGAGAGGGCTTCAATGTGTTCTCTCATCTCCCACCCGACACATTCAAGAAGGTTAAAAAAAATGATTGATTGGTTGTCTGGTTGATTGATTGATTGATTGATTGATTGGTTGTATGGATGATTGATTGATTGATTTAAGAGACATCACTTTGCAATCAATGACGGTCTCCATCCTGCATCGAGAGGGCTTTAATGTGTTCTCTCATCTCCCACCTAACACATTCAAGAAGGTTGGTTTGTAATGATTGATTGATTGACTGGTTTAATCTTGATTGGTTGTTTTTTTGGTTGATTATTATTTGATGATTGATTGATTGGTTTAAGAGACATCACTTTGCATTGACCGTCTCCATTCTGCATCAAAAGGGGGCACAAGGTAGGTACATGTTCTCTAATATTCCACATTCAAGAAGGTTAGTTGCAATCGATTGATGGAATAACTCGTTTTGACTAATCAGTTGATTAACTGATTTAGTGAATCTTCATTGATGAATTAAGTGATTGATTTTTGAATGGGTAATTGGTTGATGATTTGAAAGGCATTGTTTTGTGATGAATTTGTTTACTTATTGCTTGGTCAATTGATTAATGGTTGACTAGCCGGAGGATCGATTTGGATAGATTGATTAATTTAGTGACTGGCTGGAATGCACCTCCGTGGAGTAGACAGTGTGTATGTTAAGTGGAGAATCACCCTCATCTACCGAAAAATGTTTTTACAGTGGCTGATTCGAAAACATGAAACAATATACCACTTTCCATCAGTGAATTATTAAACCTGTCTTGCCTCCTTCAAAGGATCCCATAAAAATACTTCTTCCCTCAGTAACCAAATGCGATTTACCTTTTTGGTAATGAGTCTACTGTCTACCGGTATGTACTTTACGTCGCATTCTGTAGTTTTGTAAGCACTGGTAATTAATTATTATTTTCAGCGCTCCAAAATAATGAATATTATCATATTATTAATAGAATCATAATTGAATCCAGTATACTGTAAACTGCTTTGATCAGTAGGGTGTAATATAAAGGTGATATGTAAACACCGTTGCTATCGTTGTCATTACTATTCAGATAGTGGATCTGATTCAAGATATCATCATGTCGACAGACCTTACAAACTTCTTCCCAAACCACAAGGAGCTCTCCAAGCTGCTGGTTGCTCAAACCTTTGATTGGACCATAGATCATCACAGGTTAGAGCATGGACCTACTTCAATTTTTTTTTTAAATGTCTAGTATGAGGTTGTTACTGTACCCTAACAATAATAATAACATTAATAACGGTTTCTTATAAAGTGCTTTACGTGAATATTGCATGTAAACGCAACAAATTTACTTTTGGACCAACAAATTTCGAATTTGAGTAGGTCCATGGTTATAGAGTCTCTAGAATAGGATGTCAAACTTTGAGTATTTTTCATTGCATTTATAAGAAATAGTTTGTTGAATTAGGTAATTCCTAAATAGATTTTAGAATACAGACGGACATGATAATGATCTGTTCCCTCTTTTCTCTTTCTCTCTCACTCTCTTCCTCATCTCCTTTTATCTCTCTGGAACCTTGATTATAATAACACATTTTCCTCTAGAATATGATGTCAAAATATTATTCTTTTGAATACTGTAATACTTTAAGAATAAATTAGTGAAAAACTTTAATTTCTAGTATAAGGTTGTACCCTAATAATAATTATAACATTAATAACTGTTTCTTTAATATAAAGCGATTTACCAGTTACAACATATACAATCAAAGCGCTCACAGTATTATGAGACAAACATAAACATTTTATATAGAGTTCTTTTTCTTAATTCGTCTATTTCTCACTTTCATTCTTTCTATATTTCTCTCTCTCTTTCTGTTGATCAACACATCTCCTTTCTTGTATTCCTTTTGGTGCTTGTAATGAATAAATCATGGTTTGATTGATAAATCATTCATATACTTCTTTTGGGCCTGCAAGTAAATGCTTTAGGGTGACAAAGTTTTACATGCTAACCTTGGTTGCTGCTTTTGTGTGTTTAAATTTTAAAAAATGAAAAAAATGAAAATGCTATTAATAAATGTTTTATCCACTTTGATCACACCTGGGCCGGTTGCATAAAACTTACTACTGATGGTAACTTTGCCATCAATGGCAACTACCATGGTAACAGGACTCAACAGCCAATCAAAATCAAGGTTTCCATTGACTCATACCATATTGCATGATGGCAAAGTTAATTACCATCAATTATAAGTTTTGTGCAACGTGCCCTGGAGATAAAGAGAGTATGTTAAGATTGAATCATAATCTCATATCATTCAGATGGAGCATTCGTAACATGTGCATGACGGCCTGTGACCTTTGTGCCTCAACCAAGATGTGGCCCATTCAGCAGCAGATTGTTGAATGTCTCTACGAAGAGTTCTACAGTCAGGTAGTTCAAGCATAGTTCTCCAAAGCCTTGTTCGTCAAGCTTTACTGCATGATTGAGCCAACTGCTGCCATGCAACAGCTAGTGATCGAAATATTGATTTGTTGATGAATGGCAACAGGCAATGTTGTGCAAGTACAATGTGGCTAAAAGGGTTAAAGTACTCTTTTTTTGTAGACTACAGCTGTATGGGTGACACATTGAATGGTACGATCATATTTCATGAGCGTCCGGGAACAATAAAAAATTGTAATGATAAAGAGTATCTGTAAACCGCCATTCATTGAATGGGGGTGACATGGAGGGGAAAAAAAGACAATTTTTTTCATTATACCTCACTAGACATAATGTTGGGATTTGTTAGGGTTAAGAATGTTATCTTACTAACCTGTTTTCATAAAGTTACTTGAGCCTTAATATGGACAAGGAATTATATCAGGACTGATCTTGGAGAAGATGGATAGAACCCATCTACTATTTCCTGGGTTGTTTTTAAATTATATATTTTGTTTTCCTCCAGAAAAGATTCTTAAAGTACAATCTGCATCAAAACAACATCAAAGATAAATGTATTTCATAAGGAGAAAAGAAACTGAAGTAAACTGTAACATTAGTCATTTTAGCTATAATGGGTTTAAAAGCTTATATTCTAAATGATGCATTTAAGGAAGACAGAGAAGAAATCAACTAATGAGGATAAATGCTTAATTATGACAGACCTGAGCACTATACAAAAAATGCTTTTAGTGTTGTCTCTGTTAATACTACTTTGATTATAATGATTGTGCGTTTTTTTTTTCTAAAAACACTTTGTTCGCATTCTTTCCCTCTAGGGTGATATTGAAAAGGAGAGAGGGGAAACCCCTATTCAGATGCTGGACAGAGACAATCAACCAAACCGTGCACAAGAACAGGTATATACTAAGAAGTGAATGAATTCTAGCTACCAAAGAATCAATAACACATTAAAAACAATTTCATTTGTAATGACAAAACATTTCCAAAGGGTTTAATGCACAGTTAGCTTGGACTGAAAATATGTCATATAGGTTTAAGGTAAGGGTTAGGAAGAATGAACCATTCACCTGGGCCCCGCTGCACAAAACTGACCATTGATGGTAACTTTGCCATCAATGATAACTACGAAGGAAACCTTGATTTTGATTGGCTGTTGAGCCCTGTTACCATGGTAGTTGCCATTGATGGCAAAGTTACCATCAGTGGTAAAAGTTGTGCAACAGGCCTTGTACACTCAACCTTACATATAATATGATATACAAATAATTCTTGTGATGAATTTATTATGATAGACCAAGATGGCCAGCATGACCTCTGAAAGTATTAGTGAAAAATATTTTACAACGCCTTTTCTGATGCAACAATACTAAAATAAGCTATATACTGCTTAATAAAATAAATATCAGCATTTGCAATTAGTGATGTTTTCTTCATTCAGAGATTACAAAACAAAAATCATTCAAAATCAACATCTTGCACATTGGAGTATTTAGCCCATCTTGTTAAAGTAATTCTTCACACTGAAAGAAAATTACCAGCCCCATTTCTTGTGGTTGATGATAGATTGAGTTCCTGACAAACGTCTGCTTGCCATGCTTCAGTGATATAGCAGACTTGCTGCCTGAATCTCAACCTCTCTTGTCAGGATGCAAGTAAGTTCTAATTCTTATGCTGTTTTTATATTCTTCCTTAATTACTCTCTCCTTTTCTCCTGTCTTACTCTTTCCCCCACTGACTCTTTTTCTTCTCTCTTACTTTCTTCTTCTCTTTTGCCTTTCTCTCTTCTGTGTTCCCCTTTCCTTCTCTATCTATTTTTCTTCTCTTTTGCCTTTCTCTCTTCTGTGTTGCCCTTTCCTTCTCTATCTATTTTTCTTCTCTCTTACGCCTTACTCTCTTCTGTGTTTCTCTTTCCTTCTCTATCTCTTTTTTTCTCTCTTACTTTCTTCTGCCTTATTTTCTTCTATGTTTCTCTCTCCTTTATCTCTTTTTCTTCTCTCTTACTTTTTTCTTCTCTCCTGTCTTCCTCTTTCCTTCACTGTCCATTTGTCTTCTCTTCCCACTCCCCTCACCATACTGAATCTCAACCTCTCTGGTCAGGATGCAAGTAAGTTTGATTCCTACACTGTTTTTCTCTTCTTTCTTTCTCTCATCTGTGTTTCTTTTTCCCCCATTATCTCTTTTCTTCTCTCTTACTTTCTCCTTTTCTTCTGTCTAACTTTTTCCTTTACTATCCATTTGTCTTCTTGTTCCACTCCCCTCACCATCTCTGAATCTCAACTTCTCGTGTCAGGGTGCAAGTAAGTTTGATTCCTACACTGTTTTTCTCTTCTTTCTTTCTCTCATCTGTGTTTCTCTTTCCCCCTCTATCTCTTTCTCTTCTCCCTTACTTTCTCCTTCTCTCCTGTCTTCCTCTTTCCTTCACTGTCCATTTGTCTTCTCTTCCCACTCTCCTCACTATACTGAATCTCAACCTCTCTTGTCAGGATGCAAGTAAGTTGGATTCCTACACTATTTTTCTCTTCTCCCTTTCTCTCTTCTGTGCCCCCCCCCCCTCTCTCTCTCTCTCTCTATTTCCATTCTCTTACTCTTTCCTGACTTTCTCTTTTTCTTCGCATTCCACTCCCCTCTTTTCTCCCCTCCCCTCACCATACTCTTCATCTCCTCTCTCTTACTCTCTCCCTTTCCAGTCTCTATTCTATCTTACTCTCTCCCCTACCCACCCTCTATCTCTTCTCTCTTAATATCCCCTCTCACTCTTACCCTCTTCCCTCCTACTCTCTCTTTCTCTTCTTACTTTACCCCTATATAAAAGTTGAATAAATATATCCAACTTTAATTTGATTCCATCTTCTCCTACATTCTTTCCAGGGACAACCTCCAGCAGTGGCAGTTGGTCAAAGAAGGCAAGGCGGCATCAATGTGGAACGTAGCAACATCAAGAGTAGATAAAGAATGATTTCTAAAGCTGATATTGTGCCTCATGTTTACCAGAGAAAACAAGTATGTACTTGCACGCTTAACCCCTTCAGTACATGGAAACAAGAATGGCAAACAATCATCCTAAATGAAATTTGAGGTTTAATGTTGATACATTTGACCTCAACTATTTTCTGTGGGAATACACACCACTTTTGGGAACGTTACTAACCTGTTGCATCAAAGAAAGTGCATTTTATTGCAATATTATCTTCATCAAGAGTAGATCAAGAATGATTTCTAAAGCTGATATTTTGCCTCCTGTTTACCAGAGAAAACAAGTATGTACTTGCATGCTTAACCCCTTCAGTACATGGAAACAAGAATGGCAAACAATCATCCTAAATGAAATTTGAGGTTTAATGTTGATACATTTGACCTCAACTATTTTCTGTGGGAATACACACCACTTTTGGGAACGTTACTAACCTGTTGCATCAAAGAAAGTGCATTTTATTGCAATATTATCAACATCAAGATTAGATAAAGAATGATTTCTAAAGCTGATATTGTGCCTGTTTACCAGAGAAAACAAGTATGTACTTGCACGCTTAACCCCTTCAGTACATGGAAACAAGAAAGGCCAGCAATAATCCGAAATTTGATGTTTAAATTTGAGGTATAAAGTCGATACATTTGACCTCAACTATTTTTTGTGGGAATACACACCACTTTTGGGAACGTTACCACCCGTAGCATCACACAAAGTGCCTTTTGTTATTGCGACATTATCTCCATATTGTACTAATTCAGAGAAGAAAAAAAACACTTTGATGTACGATTTATCAAAATGACCTGGCAACATTGCTTACAAAGCATTCATGTTCGATCCTGAGGTATATTTATTTTTCTCATTGATACAACACTTGGTGGCATGTCCTGTGTGTGTGTGTGTGTGTACCTCATGTTTGCAGAAATATGCAATATACAGTAGAAATGTAGGTGGCTTGACTGATAAATTGAAATTTCATGCTACCCCAATTCCAACTGCATCTTTTGAGAGGTATATGGGACATGAACAAATTAAGGAATAGGGGGAGACTAGTTTGCATTGCAGGAAAGAATTCACCAAGAAAAAATAAAGACCAGTTTGAAGGAGTACATGTAATGAGTGCCTGTCTGGAACCTTCAAAATACGTGTATATACAGGTACATGTACATTTGTAAAGAAGATGGTATGTATGTATGCCATAATTACAGAGTTAATTTGAAATTATGGCCTATCTACATGTACTATCATAAAACAATCAGACAACAGTGGGTATTGATTAGATATTTGGTGTGTGGTTTGTTAACCCTTTCTTAAAGTTGTTTAAGACACTGGTGATCAATGATTTTTAAGTATTTCTGTTGCACTGAAATTTCACTCATGTACATGTATGTATTGTATATTTGTATGATATAAGCCGTTAATTTGTTTAAATTATATATTTGAATAACAGAATAAAATACTCAGAATGGCCTGGAAATCTTAAGAATGTAATGTACCTTCTTTTTTTTTTTAAATGATCAAAATGTATGTATTTTCTATTCAGATACTGAATTTCTTCCGTCATAGTATTCAGAAAATGTTGATATAAATTGTTTACAAATTTCAAAGGGTCTCCATGCAACTAATTTCTGTCACAATGGTGTAAAATATCAATGTTATACCTACGGTTTATTGGTGTGTGAACTTGATTTAATGAACTTTGGATGTATGTATTTTAGTAATAGCTTATATGCATTTGTAAATATCATTTAAATACACATTTCATGTACATATATACCTCATTCAATTCTGCTTTACTTGCCAAAGATGTCCTTGTACCATCAATTTGAGTCTACTTTATTGGATCGACTTGCTTGCTTCTGTAAATATTTATTGGAATGTTCAATAATAAAATTAAAATTTGTATCTATGACACAACCGTTTTGACTTGTATGATTTATAGATGATTGTGTTGTCACTCTCTATGTATCCCATCCATGAGAAAAGTTGCTTTGGAGACAAATGGAAATGTATGATACAAGTTAACTCTGCCTAAATTAAAGTCACACAAGTAGAATCAATTTCGGGGGACTGAATTATGCAGAAACGTGATATTTACACTTCCTAAGCCAACTTTTTTTTTGAGGGGGGGGGGGGTCCAAACAGATTGAACTTATGCAGAGTTAACTGCATTTTGTACACAAAATATGGGTACTTGTCGCACATTTCACTTCACATAAACATGACCAAATCACCAATATCAAAATCAATCTCACTCAAAGTAACTTACTGCAATGGTGTTATTATCTTAACATACAATGAATTGTGGGACCACTCTTTTAACTTAAAAACATTAATATCAGATGTTTTATTGAAAGATTACGTTTCAAACAAAATAGAGAGTTGTTCTTTGACTGTACTTACTATAAATAACAAATTGTTAGATCAAAGGTTGATATACATGTATGAATACCCTAACACAAAGGCTACATGCACATTGCATACAAACAACAGAATATGATGTACACTGTACAAGTTGACTAAATAGATGAATTTTTGTTTGGTCAAAAATGTAGAATTTCAGTGAAATCTCAAATGATACGAAAATGGTGATCCAATTTATACACTGAAAACAAGTTGGCCAAACTCTGCATATAGATCGGCTCTGGTTGATTGTAGCATGTTATAAGATGTAATTGTTTTCATCATATTGCCTGTATCAATCAAGAAGAGATTTAACTGAGGATATGATCTCTTAAACATGGGAATGTAATACTTTAACCCATACAATCCTAACAAATACAACTAAATAGTACCGGTACACACTCAATTTTTTAAAACATGTATACATGTATGTAAATTTATATGTCCAAACGCAGGGTGCTTACAATGTATATACTTGTGCATTAAAAATAGTGCATTTCTTCGACTTTGATGAGTTGTTTCTCTCTGTAAAAAAGAGGTAACAAATGACAGGTACCAGGATTTCTAAATTGGTAGATTTCTTAGCAGATAAACGCCTTCCCATCTACTAAACATGAAAAACAAAATATAGATTTCACAACAGCTATTTTAAAACCTCCTTACAGCATTTCAAGGTACATTTTCGATTGAACTTATGTACACTAAATCATGAATTATGTGCTAGAAAAAAAACTTTTCTTTTTAAAAAATTTTTTTTTTGCGGAAATGAGGCATTAGACCAAGACCCCTTTTTAATATTTGCAGACATACCGTAGTTCAAGGAGAATTGAAAAGAAAAAAAAGGCAGCAACAAAAAACAGCAAAACCACGCCCACATTTTTTTGCAGTATACAAAACAGTTGTTTATACCGGTACATATTTAAAAAATAATAATGATATTGAGTTCTTGTACATGTACATGTACTCCTGATTATTCCCCTGGCTTGAGCATGGCTGCCATTACGGCACTCTAGCATTTCAAGGAATTAATTCCTGCCAGGTACACATTTTGATGTTGACTAATGACTATAAAGTATCTTTTGAGCTGGAAACGGAAGATTAAAAATGTCTGCTTTTTTGTTTCAAATCTTGTTAAGAGACCTGAATACCTGCACCAATGGATGAAAGACTATTTAAAGCACATTACACAACTTTAATACTTGATCGCTTACAGGTCGGAAATCGTTACCTCAGCAAAAAAAAATTAAAGCGAGGCTCTATCTACATGTACTATGAAGAAAAAAATGGAAGAAATTGTCAATAGCTCGTGATATGCAGCTGTATTGATTCAAATTATTGATATTACACCCCTCCCCCCCCCCCCCCCTCCCAAGAATGAAGCAAGCCCTTTACATTTCTTTTGGTCATTATACATTCAAGTGATTTACCATGATAGCAAATGGAGGTTGAAATTATTTAACATGCACATTTCAGTTGTTTTGGATTGCTAAATCCAGCCTCGATTTTGATTGTTCATTGTTTATCGTCTTGTTCAATATTTTTTTGGGTATTCTGTTACATGTACAGTATTTTGGTTGCAATAAAAAAATATATATACAAAAATGAACGTACATGTATGCTTCACTCCTGGAGAAAAAGAAAGTCATATTTTTTTCTTCTCCTTGGGTTCCTATTCATCCCATTTTTCTGGACTCTCACTTTTAACATCAAGTAGCAAACTAAAGCATGAGGCCGAGAGAGACTAATGAAGGCAAGGTCACTACCGGGTCAAAATTTTGAATATTTGAATATGAGTAAAGTCAACAAATGTTCGATACATTTAAATAAAGTCATAACTTGTCATAACATTTTTCATAACTTCATAGTTCAAGAAGGCCTGGGAGTGGCACTGTATAAACAAACTCTACTCTTCTAATTAATATCTGGTAGGAATTATAGAAAATGTATATGGATAGGAATACTTTGATGTTCAAAAAGTCCATAAAGTGGCACTATCAATCTTTATTGCTTTGTTTGGTTACCTTGACCAATCACACGTCCATGTCAAGGGCAGCTGCAACGGTAACGGGGACGCTCCTTCGGTACGGAATCTTATTCTTGCGGATCACTCGGCCGCAGAGATTCAAGAGGGGTGGCAACGCTAAGTCTTTCAAGAGTTGCTTGGTGTCTGGATTGCTACAGTCCTCGATAACACTGCTACCCGTTTCAGGATTCCTCTTGAGGATAGGGCAACCCCATTCGGCTAAAGGAACCACAATGTTGTTCCGGAATGTATCCGTCTGCTTAGAAGCTGGACACTTCTTTACCAGAAAGTGGAGAGCATTGTAGCCTTCCATGTTCACCTGACATGGGTCTGCACCGCACTTAAGCAGCATGGTCACCAGGCGCTCCTTGATGTTTTTTTCGTCTACTGGCCTGCGGCGGGCCACTACAGGGTAGTACATATGAATGACAGGTAATCCTGCATTCCGTTTGGGATGTCGTACTACCGATGCACCCTCTGGACCCTCCTCAGCAGAGGCTCTCTCTGCTTCATGAAGATGCCGCATGACATCTATCGTCATCTGATATGCCATGACAAACTGGTGCACCAATGTGAGGAGAAGTTCCTTGTCTTCATCATTCAGCTGCGGGTGGTTTGCATAGATAGCGAGCAAAACAAGGATATTTGTTGACTTGTACCTGTGGTACTGGACAGCTTCCTTTCGTCTTTCAGGCGTCATCTCACTGACATCAGGGGACAAATTTATTGCTGCTAATTTTAGAAGGACCACAATCTCCTCTAGGTTACTGTCTGCAAGGCAAACTTGATTAGGATCCAGCAATCTGTTCATACTTTCGACAGCAAAGCCGCAGAAGAACCCGGACTCCATTTCTAGATTTGTTTCGTGTCGTAGTGCCCGAAGTGCCAAGCTTTTACCTTCCGGGGTAGGTCTACATCGGTCTACAAAGTCTCTAATGGCCTGCCAAAGGTAGTTCTTCTGACCTTCCTTGGACAGAATTCGTTCCCGGATAATGAGTGAGATCACCTGGAGGTAGGTTTCATTGGATCGAATCCCGTCTAGTTCCTCCTGGTTTACTGGCTCACAGAAGTCACCGTATGGGGATCTTTCATCAGTTACACCCTTGGGTTTCTCGTGTGGTGAGGTGAGTGCCTTGGCCAGAGTATCCAGCCCTATCTGGTGTCTCTCTTTAAGGAAAAAGTGCGATGCCATCAGCTCAAGGGCTTCTACTGTTTTTTCATGTGACAGATTTTTCATGATTCCTGTACTGTTATAGACCCCTAAGAGATTTCCAGTCAATGCTCCTATCATGATGGGTGTCAAGCCCATTGCATTCTGTACCTGGCTTGCCCCATGCTCCACAAGCATCCTGATGATCCTTTCACCATCTTTAACACAACCTCCTCTGCATCTCATCTCTGAATGCTGATTCCACATGGCACTGAACGCTGAATGCATCGGCAGATTCCCATGTTTGTCCGGGATGTTCGGATCGGCTCCCTTCTGCAAGAGATACTCCACGATGTTGGTGCACATTTGTTCACTCGCAACAGCAAGAGGTGTGCTCTCATCCGTCATTTCTCCGTCTTCCTGACTGCAGATGTACTTCCTGTTCACGTCTGCCCCATGTGCTATGAGGAGCTTGACACACTCAACGTTTCCAGTGGAACTCGCAAAGCATGCTCTGTGCAAAGGGAAAGCATGATTCACCCTTGCACGGTTCTTCAAGAGAACTTCAACTGTCTTGTGATGCCCAACGTTGGCAGCATAAACTAAAGGAGTGAGCTCCTCATTGGTGTAGTCATTGAACTTTGATTCCTCAATGTCAGTGCCGTATTCTTCTACTAGAACTCTCACCATGTCTGTATGGCCGGCGGCTGCGGCTGCCATGAGGGGAGTGCGGTCAAATGGATCCCTCCATAACAGGGCACCTCTCACCCTGCTGGCCCTCTTGAAATGCATCAGAGACCGAAGTCGCTGAACGTCCCCTGTGGAAGCTGCATCAAACACTGCTGGGCCCAGTTCTTCATCATGTCCACTTGCCATCTTCCTGCAAAGTAAAAGAGGGAGATGATTTTAAGATAATTACTTAAAGACTTACATGTACCGGTACATGGTATACTTATAAATAGTACAATTCCCCACTTATGTTTTCAGATCTACAATGGGGCTTGGAAATCTGTTCAAAATTCCTTTAAAGCAATGCCTGTGGGCTGGTAGTCTTTCCCATTCAAAAACGTGTGCGCAACCCACATATATTTAGATTCAAACTGTACAAAACTCAACTGATTTCTCTAAAAATCGGTAGTTTAGTGACAATTGATGACACCTAGCTAAATAGCAGTAAAATACAATTTTTTCAACTCACTGATGTTAGAAAGAATAATTTGAAAATTAATATTGTGAGTCTACTGTCAAACTTGCTTACAGCCACATCGGCAGCACTGTGTGCATTTGTGTATTGACTATTCACGTGTACAATTGCTGCCTATTACCACATAGGGTATAGTGCAGCGCTAGAGGTCAATATGCATTAGCATTGACTCTCTATGGCTTTTTTGGAGTGCATCGACAAACACATGGTTGAGGTCTCGCTTCATTTTGAAAAGACGTCATAACATTAAAAAATGGCAGAACATAGCTGCACACTATGTGTTGTGGCGTGCCCCTGTAATCCAGCTGGAAGTTACAAACTGATTCAGCAGAGGACGAGGTTCGAAACCGAGTCCCGTCTTTCGGATGGTGACGTTTAAACGGTCGGTCCCCAGACGTAAATAATCATATCTGATTGATACACGTCTGTAAAAACACAACACACACACACACGCAGTATTGCCCGTCTTAAATACACAGCATGGCATAGAATCTAATTAGACCCCCTAGGCCCAATGTAAAACCAAAAAAATCTGCACCCTCTTTCAATTCATGAAATCTATGAACATTTCAATGTTCGTAAATATCTCAGAAAGTTACCCTTTTTTTTTAATGAGAAATTTTATGCATAGAGTAAACAACAAGTTATACCATCAAGCCCGTTCTCCGCCATGCTTTTTAAAAGTTAGACGAAGTTGAGAGCAAGACATCCGGCAAACAGCAAAAAATCTGCACCCTCTTTCAATTCATGAAATCTATGAACATTTCAATGTTCGTAAATATCTCAGAAAGTTACCCTTTTTTTTTAATGAGAAATTTTATGCATAGAGTAAACAACAAGTTATACCATCAAGCCCGTTCTCCGCCATGCTTTTTAAAAGTTAGACGAAGTTGAGAGCAAGGCATCCGACAAACAGCACACATGAAAAGAAGCATACGGGACTGAATAGTCAACATTCACACAGAGCCTTCAGCTAATGTACCAGCTAATGTCCGCCATGGTTCATTTTATTATAAGTGAAATTACACCAGTACTCACCACAGATTGTTTTGAGATGAAAAATGAATTGAATGATGTTCAAATCACCAGTGAAATTAAGCTAACGTAACGCTCAGATAAGACTGTCACTGTCAGGCAAAATATAAAAGCCACAGTTAACAAGGTAAACAAGCTAATTTCGGAAACGCCCTCTGCGATAGGTTATGGCGAAAATAATAATCGTCGAAAAAAAAATCTTTGTTTGTGATTATGTTTTGTTTTGATTTTGCTCATGTTTGGTTATTTGAACCAAAATTTAGATTCCTTGTACAAAAGGTGTAAACCATGCATGAATCCAGGATATTTAAAAAATGGACAATCTGAAAGGCAAAGGGGAAACATCAGACCTAATAAAAAATTAATACTTAAAAGTGGTGGTGGTGGTTGTTATTTTACCTGACTGCTAAGAAAACATAAATGCTTGTAAGTAAGCAACCAGACGGCCGACGGCTTTAGGTCCTCTCCGAGGGACCTGGTAATGAGGATGCCTTACCAAAGGGCACTATAGCGCATCGCCTTGGTTACGAACCCGGGTCACCGGATTACGAGACCACTGCTCTACCGATTGAGCTATCGCGCCTCCTTGACAAAAAAAAAAAAAAAAAAAAAAAAATCGGGCCCCGACAAAAAACAACAACAAATGTAACAAATTTTGGTTGAAAATTTTGAAGTTCTTTTTCTCGTGTGTAGTTGAGTTATGGGACAATCATTATAATGAAAAAGAGGCAGCTTGCTCCTCCTGACTCTAGATTTCCGTCCAAGATTTTTTTCTTCTTCAATCTCAATTTATTTTCCATCTTTAAAAACAAATTTAACCTAGTATTGATTCATTGTATATTAAAATAATAATATAAACATAAACATGGAGGGATACCCTTAATAGGCAGGTTGCTTGTAGGCAGGGCCCCGATATACAATATACAATGTATAACTTTGTTAGAGAAATACATAAATAAATAAAAAACTTTGTTAGAGAAATATCTAAACAATTGAGAGAATTATAAAACAGAAAAATTAAATATAAATCAGGAAATTGCGATCACCTAATAACAGCTACTATAAATAGACAGATACAGGTACACGTCCACACACAGACAAACATACACCCTAGCATACACACACACACACACACATGACCATATGCCGACAGTTAAGAGAAAATAAGATAGATGAGATAGAGTAAAATATCACAGGGAAAGAATACATAGAGAGAAAGAGAGAGAGAGGGGGGGGGGCAATCTGAAATAATATTGGAGATAGTTAGTAAGATAGGAAATCATTTAAAAGTCTAGAAAAGTACCTATTAAATGTTCTCAATGATTTTAATCACAAAATAAGTCATTTTAGAGATACCCTGCCGTAAATAAACATTACATCGATAGGCCATTGTATCTCATTTTTAGTTATTTATTTATTTATTTGAAAATATTTATACAGGATGACAATATCAACCAGCGCTCAAAATACACGGGGGCGGTGGGCGATTCGCCCCCGTGGGCTACATAATCGCCCCCGTCAGGTTGCTCACGGGGGCGATTGCAAAATTAAAAATCGCCCCCGTGGAATTATAAAATAAAGATTATCTTTTCTGTCATAACTTTAACACAATATTGAGTTTCAATTTTCAAACCTTAAACCAATGAAATGGAACTTAGATTAGCGTGCAAGATTTCTCGTTTTATTAGTATAGGCCTATTATTACCGTTTCAGCTCACAGTGCAGTGCCGCCGTCAGCAGTGGTTATAGGCCTACTTCTTCTTAGCGGTACGTGTGCACGCTGCCGCGCCATGTCTGCTGGAGCTGGAGGCGATCGCGCAAGGGCAGAAAGATGGACATGGAGAAGTTTTTCGTTGTGAAAGCGTTAACCCGCTGAAATCTGGTGATTTCAAATGACCAGCAAATAATGAACCTCAAACAGTAAATCAATATTAGGGACTTTTAGATCTGCACGATGAGAACGTGGACTGCAACGTGTGACCCCCCCCCCCCCCCCCCCCCCGGCCCCCTTGGGCTGCCAAGTGAAAATGTGATATTAAACCGGGGGGATGCTGGAGAGGAGGACTACTAATCTATTTTATTTTTTTCAGGGGGGGGGGGAGTGAAGCGCCGTTTTAGCATGACTTTCTTTTTAACTCTTACTTTCACCTATCTCAGATAACCCTAAGTTTTTGGTTGCTGCTTTATATGTAGTTGATAATGCATGATTAAAATAAAGAGAGAGAGAGGGACAGCCACCATCATTTTGCAATGGTTCATGCAGGGTTCGTGTAATGTACATTTTGAAACCATTTCTTAGCGTCTCAACCCCAAAGAAATAGCAAAACTATTTTTGAGGAAAAGCATTATACTGAATTAAATAAAGAATAATAGCTTTATATTGGATGATACTAATACTGATACGGGCTAAAGACAATGTGGTATTTGTATAGAGGTATTCCAAAATGAAATTCTGATAATCAACATTTGTTCTGGTATCATAAATGTATATACGCATAATACAACTGATCTTTATGATTTCTTAACGTGACATAGCTTCTTCTCCCCCTGCAAACAAAAAAAGAAAACAAGGTTATTTAATAAAAGGATCATGCGACAAATAATCATTGTGATTCAAATTGATGCAATGATTTTTTTGAATAAGCAATGCTTTTCACCAGAATCTTGTTTGTAAAAACGACTTTTACAAATCTCAGCCATGCAAATCTGCCACTGTGTTGTAAGATCACTTTCAGATTAGGAGAAATGTATTCTTTAATGAGTATTTTACATTGAATGGAACGTCTCAACTCAGTAAGCATGGCTGAGATTTGTAAAAGTTGTTTTTACAAAGAAGATTCGGGTGAATAGCAGTGCTTATTCAAACAAATATTCGCATCAATTTGAATCACAATCATTATTCGTCGCTTAATCCCTTTTAATGACCTTGTTTTCTTTCTCGTTTGCAAGGGGAGAAGAAGATATGTCACGTTAAAGACATCATAAAGATCAGTGTTGTATGCGTATATTATACACAGGCCAGTAACAGCTATGTAGCTTGTAAATTTGTAAGAGGGAAAATGCTGATTGAAATGATAATGATGAAATAGCAAATAATTGAGGAGTATCATAGGTACCAATTAAATGGATATTTGTATAAAAAAGAGCCCCCGTCAGTACTAAAAGAGCCCCGTGAGAAGGCTCACGGGGGCTCTTTTTGGGGGGAAGAGCCCCCGTGGACAAAAAATTAATTTGAGCCCTGATATCAACCAAGGCTGTTTTTCATATTGGTCCTGTTGTATAGTGACACCGATTTCCTAGCTTGGTACGACACAAACTTGACAATTATTGGACGAGATCGCTTTTTGTGCATTATCTTGTCATTGTCATCGTTGGAGGTTTCTTGGTTACGGACCGGTGCTCGCGGTCTTTGATTGGAGCTCCTATACTCTGCGCTATTTTAGGATGAAGCTGAATTCCAAGCTTTTCCTCCGCAATCTTGCACACAATCATGAGCGTCAATTCTGGGGGGACGGGGGGACACCCCCCCCCACGAATTTTCAGGTGGTGAAATGTCCCCCCCCCCCCCATGATTTGGGGTTAAAATCTTCTTCTTTTTTTTCTTCCTTTCTCTCTTTCTCTCTTTGTTGAGAAAAATCAAGCCAAATCAGGCGATAAGATTTTATTAATAGAAGCGTCATTAATATTACATTCACATTACCGGAAGTTCCAACATTGGTTTACGATGAAAATCCTTTCACTAACTGAAAAAAAATAATCAAATTAATCCCTTGTATCTTTCAAACCTTATGGCTGATTGTTCTATGGAAACGACAAATTAATCTATCTACCCCCCCCCCCCCCCCTTGCGTTCTTGTTCCTGTTAGTTGAACTTAAGAGTGTTTTCTTTTTAATTTGGCAAAAATTATGCACCAAATCGAGCCATCTATCCATCAATTTCAAAAAATTCTTCAACTTCTCGGGGGGGGGGGGGGGGCAGATCCCCCCTCAGACCCCCCCCCCCCCTCCCCTGCGTTCTTGTTCCTCGTTAATTTGGCAAAAAGTATGCACCAAAGCGAGCCATTTAAGCATCAATTTTTAAAAAAATCTTCAACTTCTGAGGGGGCACATCCCCTCAGACATCCCCCCCCCCCCTGCGTGGCGCGCCCATTCGCCCCCCTAACAAAATAACTTGGCGTCGCCCTGTCTGAAATTGTGTCCCCTCCACGGTCTAATTTGGATTAACGCCCATGCACACAATGTGTCTTCGTTCTTATTCTCAGGAACGCCAACCAAGCGAAAACAATTCTCTCGCGATTATTGTTCTTGATCGTTGCAGCTCCGCATCAGGGCACTGATCTGTGATGATTATATAATATTATGCAGGTCATACACATAAAGGCGGAATCATCCTCTCGACAATATTTTGCTGAATCACCCTTAGCTTTTCAGTGGAGCGGAATTAATGCAAGCAGAATAGAGTTCAAAGTTCATTCTATCTCGAAATGTGTGCATGAAAGTTAGGTAAACTGTACGACTACGGTAAAACATCATTCGGTCAATGCCATCCAACAAAAAACAAAGCAACAACTAGAAAGCCTGATACCTAACAATGGCTGCAAACGTAGAAAGTAAGTATACATTTGAATAAACTATTATTCGTTAAAGTTTGTTAGATTTTTTGTTATCATGAATGTCAATTTGAGGTCAGAGAAGTCAAATTATGACTTGGCCTTGCTGCATATCGCCAAAAACAAACTGCAAAGTTGAGATCTAAGGTATACCAGCGTAAATCATGAAGGTTGTCCTGTATACCCTCTCATTTATTTCGCTTAAATTTGAATGAAATGATATATATATGATATTCTCCATCGTCATTATCATATAATCAAAATTGTTATTATTGCTTTCATAACGTAGAAAGTAAGTACATTTTGTTAAACTATTCTTGGTTAAAGTTTGTTAGATTTTGTTTATCATCAATGTCAATTTGAAAAGTCGATATCTAAGGTAACAGGTAACAGCGTAAACAATTAAGGTTATCCTGTATCCTCTCAGATTTAGCTTAGATTCGAATGAAATGATATATCTATGAAATTCTTCATCGTCATTATCATATAATCACAATTGTTATTATTTTCTTTGTTGTTGATGTTGTTGTTATTATTATGTTTTATTATTGTTTTCATTCATGTTGTTATTACAAGTATTTAGTAGCAGTAGTGTAATAATACTTTTATTATTAGTAGTATCATTACTGTCATAAATAGACAGCCGCTCGTCTATACATATTGTGAAACATCCCGTTCCTTCACGATATTCAATTCAATTCAATTCAATGTATTGATTTGTCCGATGTCATTCAACATGGATTTTCTTTTTGCTCACATGTAAAATAAAGGCTCTGAAAATGTTTACAAAGAACAGAAATATAATACAAAGCAGGGATACATTTTGGGTGATGACAAAATAAATTCATACATAATAATGATTCTCGTTTAGTTATATGGCTTCTGTGATCTCCGCATTTTCAATCACTTCCTTCAAGATAAGATTGGACAAGCACTGGTCCTCTCAGCACCAAATGCTTCCATAACATTAATACATATATTTTGTGCGTCCACCCGCCATGCGAGCAAAAATAGTTCAGATTTATTAGAACGAAGCACCACTGACAATGCAACGACCGGAAGTTTCAACAGGATCACCTCACACTTCCGTATACTGATGCTGATGCTGAGTTAGTTTCCTTATTGTTACGTCATCTAGCTGTCTTCATGCAATCTATTTTATACAAATTATTTACCACTATACACATATAAAATTAGGCTTTTAAACTGAAGTATATCGGAATAAATCTGAAAAATTGAGAATACAAATGCTGAATCATATGGGCCACTGATTACCATGGACCACACCGTAATAATGACTTTGACCAAATATTAATTCCTTAACGAAACAGAAACGCAGGTAACAAAAAGGCATCATACATGTATTAATATAAAACGGGATGAATGTACCCTTGTAGTTCTTACATCAAATATATATCATCTCTTTCGTTTTGGGGGCATTTACCTGTAGGAAGTTATCAATAGACCAGTTTGAAAAAATTGTCAACTCTTTTCGACAATTCTCTTCTTCCCTGTTTATCAGACCATTCAATACTGTGTCGTCTGCATACTTCTTTAGATAGTTACATCATCCGTTACTGATTAACCATCATTTTGTAAATCATATGAAAAGGAGTGCCGACAAAACACATCCTTGAGGAGAACCGGTACACACTAAGAAAAAATGGTGCAACTATGCACCTTTAGGGGTTCAAACCGATGCAACAATAGCAGCACCTTTAGGGGTTAATTCCTGCACCCTTTTTAAAGGTGCAATCCTGCACCCTCTAAAAGGGTGCCAGATTGAACCTTTTAGGGGACGTTAGTAATCTTTATGGTTCAATCCTGCACCTTTAGGGGTGCAAACCGATGCAACAATAGCAGCACCTTTAGGGGTTGAATCCTGCACCCTTTAATAGGTGCAATCCTGCACCCATCATCGAGGAATACAAATGGAATCTGCTCGTACACAAATATATATTAAACATGCATGATGTTTCTTTGTTAGTAATCATATAATTAATATATATATTGCTAAAAACGTGAATGTAATTGTAACATGATCAGAAAAAATAAATAATATTGCTTAATAATTGCCGAAGGAAAATACAAATCACAAAATTGATGTGCATTGTCATAAATGCTTAACAAATCATAATAAATGTATTTTTATGTGAACGCGTAGAAAGTATCATGAATATGCATGCACTATGCAAATTTTTATTTTGCACCCTTTTAGGTCGATAGGGTTCAATTTTTTGGGAAGGGTGCAAACTCTTATATTGCACCCTTTTTTGAACCCCCTTTCCTTCAATAGGGTTCATTTTTATGTAAAGGGTGCAAACTCTTATTTTGCACCCTTTTTTGCACCCTTTTTTCTTAGAGTGTATTCAAAACAATAAATTCATGTTGTACTTCTACCTTTTGAGTTCTATCGGAAAGAAAGTCCCTAATCCATAAAATCATAAACGGCTTTACATATAGCTCTCTTTATTTGTCTATCATGACATAATTATGTACCTGTATTGTGTTAAATGATGGGCCTACTTCTTAGTAGGTCCATGGTTAAATGCAGAATAGAAATCAACAGGAAACATCCTTGCATATTGACTTAGTTTATCAGTGCGTTGTGCAATCATGACTGTGTACTACGGTAATCAGATTAAAATATTTCTTAGGTCGGTACGCACATTGTAATTTGTCAATTAGGTTTGATTTTTGAGACATCGAATGTTGTAAAAGGTCGTTTGGTATCAACGTTATCAGGGCACCTCCCTGAACAATTTCTAGGTGGACTAAGGAAATGGTTGAACAAAAAGATGGCGGCAATTTTTCATAATGACCATTGTGTACTACTTTAGAATTTACTCAGCTTGTTCAATAACCTACTCGCATTAATACTCCAAACAGCACCTCTTTCGTAGATTTAATATGTGTTTCCAACACAATTGGTCCATTGAAAACTGGAGTTCAATCAGTCGGACTAGGCGACCATTATATTTAGTGTACTTAGTCACAAAATTCACATTATCCAAAGTTAACGCCCCAAATCTCTTCTTTTAGAACGTTCAAGTCCTTGAACGAAAATGACTTTCAAAATGACCTTGCATCCATTGATTGGGATTCAGTCTTCTCCTTAGAAGACATGCAATGTCGACCAAATATGGGAAATATTTTCGTCATTAATACTTGGTGTTAGCCCTAGAGAGGGACTTCAACAAAAAGAAGTTCGACCAATTTAAAGCTAAGATACCGGAATCCAATTATCAAGCTAATCTTCAGCAACCTGTAATATAACCAAACCATGAAGTTGCACTGGGAAAAATGCACTTGCTTTCGAAACAAAGCGAACAATTTGAATATAAAATTGAAAAGGCTTTATTATAGGACTAAGCTTACGGAAAGCAGCAACGATTTTTGGAAAAGTTGAAAGGTGATAAATGATTTACTTCCAAGCGAAAAGTTTGAGAAAGAAAGGCATATTGTTATTAACCAAGAAGTTATTTCTGATAAACAACAATAGTACAATAAATATTTATTCAACCCATCATGACCTCATGACTTGAAACATTGAGATAAAAATGGTAGATATTTTATAATCATGAATATTTTGTTCTTAATACTTTCCAGGAGTTTTGGTTACTGGCGCATCAGGCTACATAGCCACTCACATCGTGAAGCAACTACAGGAAGCTGGGTACAGGGTCAGAGGAACCGTC
The DNA here is from genome assembly GCF_000002235.5 of Strongylocentrotus purpuratus. NCBI lineage: Eukaryota > Metazoa > Echinodermata > Echinoidea > Camarodonta > Strongylocentrotidae > Strongylocentrotus > Strongylocentrotus purpuratus. The sequence continues at coordinate 18,664,411 of NW_022145607.1, read as the reverse complement.
AGAAGTGTATCCAACCCCGTCAAAGTTGGACCCCTCAAGGAGCTCTGTCCTAACCCTGCTCATGAGCTGGAACTGGTGGAAGCCGATCTGACCAAAGATGAAGGATGGAAAGAGTAAGTTACACCAGCGAGACCGACACAAGGGGCCCGTTTCACAAAGCCTCAATGACAAATGACAAAAATGAGTTACAAATCTGCTGATATCCAATCAGAAGCATAAATTGATTGTATACATACATCACGGTCAATAGCCAAATAGCAATCGGTTGCTGCGTTATGGGGCCCTGACCCGCAACCCCCCCCCCCCCCATCCCCCACTCAGTGTTATTTAGGGTACGCATATGCATGTTCACTCCCTTTGAAAGAACCCCCTATAAAGTCCGGTGTGTAAAGTCAATACGGGACGTTTTTTGTGTGTATTACGATAACAAATATTAATTTTGTATAATTATTTTGATTGGCATTTCAATCTTTTTAAAGAGCTGTCCAAGGATGCAGCCATGTCCTGCACACAGCGAGTCCGTTCCCCTTGGCTGCCCCGAAGCACGAGGACGAACTCATCAAACCAGCCGTGGACGGTACGGTCAGGGTGCTACAGGCGTGCCAGGAGGTGGGCGGGGTCGAGAGAGTTGTGGTGACCAGCTCCTGTTATGCAATCAGTGGTAAGACATGGGTACTAAATACTACCCGCCGCGGCACTAATGTCCTTTGGTAAGACATTGATCTACATTTGCCACTCTCCATCCAGGTGTTAAATGGGTACCCGGTAGGATGCGAAAGTTAATGTGGTTTGATTAGCAAGTGGCGCTTGTAAAGTGGCGACTGGCTGGAATGCTCCCCACGGAGTGGAGAATGTGCATACATTATTTGCGGATAATTATGAATCCGATGACCGGGGTAATATTATATATCTGTAAAGCGCATCGAGAGGGCCTGCGGCAGCGCTCAAAATACACGGGGGCGGTGGGCGATTCGCCCCCGTGAGCTACAAAATCGCCCCCGTCAGGTTGCTCACGGGGGCGATTGCAAAATTAAAAATCGCCCCGGTGGAATTATAAAATAAAGATAATCTTTTCTGTTATAACTTTAACACAATATTGAGTTTCAATTTTCAAACCTTAAACTAATGAAATGGAACTAAGATTAGCGTGCAAGATTTCTCGTTTTATGAGTAGGCCTATTATTACCGGTTCAGCTCGCAGTGTAGTGCCGCCGTCAGCAGTGGTTATAGGCCTACTGCGCCGTTAGTAGCGGTGCGTGTGCACGCTGCCGCGCCATGTCTGCTGGAGCTGGAGGCGATGGGGCAAGGGCAGAAACATGGTCATGGCCTGGAGAAGTTTTTCGTTGTCAGCAAATAATGAACCTCGACCAGTAAATCAATATTAGGGACTTTTAGATTTGCACGATGAGAACGTGGACTGCAACGTGTGACCTCCTTTTAAGGCACTGCCAGTGCTTAAAAGGACGTCACATATTGTGAAGGACGTAACACGTCCACGTCCACGTCCATGCAAATATAAAAGTCCCTTTTGAGGAGAAGAGGAAGACCAAAATGTCGTGGAATCAGGGGCGGCGATTTCTGTTAATGACCGGGGGGGACGAAATGCGATTTTTTTTTTTTACGAGGATGTTATGCGAGGGAGCGTAGCGACCGAGCGAGATTTTTTTTGCAATTTTATTAGTCTAAACGCTGCACTCTTGGGCTTTCCAGAGCCTAAAAGTGTGTTGCAGTCATTATTCAGTATATGCTATACAATTTGTTTTGAGGGGGGGACGTGTCCCCCCCCCCCCGTCCCCCCGGGATCGCCGCCCCTGCGTTGAATGATATGGTAACATGGGCAGATCTACGGCGGGGGGGGGGGGGGGGGTAGGGGGTTTAACCCCCTCCTCCCACCCCCCGGCCCCCTTGGGCTGCCAAGTGAAAATGTGATATTAAAGCGAGGGGAGGGGGATTCTGGAGAGGAGGACTACTAATCTATTTTATTTTTTTCAGGGGGCGGGGGAAGTGAAGCGCCGTTTTAGCATGACTTTCTTTTTAACTCTTACTTTCACCTATCTCAGATAACCCTAAGTTTTTGGTTGCTGCTTTATATGTAGTTGATAATGCATGATTAAAATAAAGAGAGAGAGAGAGAGAGAGAGAGAGAGAACCACCATCATTTTGCAATAGTTCAGGGTTCGTGTAATGTACATTTGAAACCATTTTTTAGGGTCTCAACCCTAAAAAAATAGCAAAACTATTTTTGAGGAAAAGCATTATACTGAATTAAATAAAGAATAATAGCTTTATATTGGATCATACTAATACTGATACGGGCTAAAGACAATGTGGTATTTGTATAGAGGTATTCCAAAATGACATTCTGATAATCAACATTTGTTCTGGTATCATATGTATATACGCATAATACAACTGATCTTTATGATTTCTTAACGTGACATAGCTTCTTCTCCCTCTGCAAACAAAACAGAAAACAAGGTTATTTAATAAAAGGACCATGCGACAAATAATCATTGTGATTCAAATTGATGCAAGGATTTTTTTTGAATAAGCAATGCTTTTCACCAGAATCTTCTTTGTAAAAACGACTTTTACAAATCTCAGCCATGCAATTCTGCCACTGTGCTGTAAGATCACTTTGAGATTAGGAGAAGTGTATTATGTAATGGGTATTTTAAATTGAATGAAACGTCTCAACTCAGTAAGCATGGCTGAGATTTGTAAAAGTTGTTTTTACAAAGAAGATTCGGGTGAATAGCAGTGCTTATTCAAACAAATATTCGCATCAATTTGAATCACAATCATTATTTGTCGCTTAATCCCTTTTAATGACCATGTTTTCTTTTACGTTTGCAAGGGGGGAAGAATATATGTCACGTTAAAGACATCATACAGATCAATGTTGTATGCGTATATATTATATACACAGGCCAGTAACAGCTATGTAGCTTGTAAATTTGTAAGAGGGAAAATGCTGATTGAAATGATAATGATGAAATAGCAAATAATTGAGGAGTATCATAGGTACCGATTCAATGGATATTTGTATAAAAAAGAGCCCCCGTCAGTAATAAAAGAGCCCCCGTGAGAAGGCTCACGGGGGCTCTTTTTTCGGGGGAAGAGCCCCCGTGGACAAAAAATTAATTTGAGCCCTGGCCTGCGGTCCTGAAATGCATATAAAGACGAACTATTATTATTATTAAATGGTATACTATGAGATATAAAATAACCGACGTATAGTATGAGCACAAAACTGGTACAGTATGCATGTGGTATAGCGTGAGCAGTAGCAGGTGCACTATTAAAGGTTCCGTGCCGGTTCCTGTCATTATAGTGACAATGCATGGAGTTAAATGACAAGGGTATCAGAAATGATATGAGGTGACAGAAAGAAAGAGAAAAACAGAAAGAGAAGAGGGTTGGGGGGGGGGGGAGTTTTAATATCAGTTATGCAGTTTATACCTCCAGCCATTTAGGGCGGGGGGGGGGGGTGTAGCCTAGGGCTCGATAGATGATTCATTGAGTGGGGTAAGTAGTGTGCGTGCGTGTGTGTGGGATGTTTTCCTCCCGTTGCCTTCCACTTCTCTCTCTCTCTCTCTCTCTCTCCCTCTCTCTCTCTACCTCCCTCTTCCCTTTTCGTCAAACGAATGGGGGTGGGGCAGGTACGTGTTCCTATTGTGCCCTTCTATAGCTACGTCAATGAGAGGTGTATTACATATGCATTTTATTGGTTAGAAGTGAGTTAAATGCGTCATCACTAGCTGCCCTAAGTAATTAATGCATGCAGTTTTAGATACTTATTTGGTACAATTAGAATTAAACTATACGTACACAGCCGCAACGATCGCTAATGAAAGAAAAAAAATTGAACAATTTATACAGTCAAACCTGCTTTTGTGACCACCTGTCTACAAAGACCACCTGCCTAAAAGAAAGTTTCCCTTGAAAATGGTTTCTCATTGAAACGTGTACTTAAGGAACCTGTCTACAAAGACCACTTTTGGCGTTTCCCTTGGGCGGTCGCTATATACAGGTTTGACTGTATCACCTTAGCCATCACAATTTGAAATATGCGATCATGACAATGACATATTACATACTCCAATCCTGATTTCTAGAGGCAATTTAATAGGGTATTGAAATTAGCAATCAATTTCTTTACAATCGTACTGAACAAAAACATTCAACTGGGTAGCATTTCACGAAACCGTCGTAAGAACAGATTCACCGACATCTCATTGAAACGCGTGTATTACACTGTACACGCATATTGTGTCGGCAAACTTGTACCCTTTACGTTGGTTTCTTGAAACGATACCCCTGTATCTTTGATTTTTATTTGTAGATTTGGCTGAGACCCCCAAAGAGCCTCTGACAGAGGAAAATTGGTTGAAAGTGGAGAAGCTTGGTCTTAACGCAGCTTACGCCAAGAGCAAGGCACTTGCTGAAAGAGCTGCCTGGGATTTCGTTGAAAAACTTCCAGGTACCTGTATGATTCTTTTATTTTAAAAGATGGTTATTCACTTGTGTACAATGTTTAGTACCACCCCTGTCATCATCATCATCATCATCATGAAAATAAGAAGCAAATGAAGAAGAAGAAGAAAACAGAAGATTATGATTAAAAAAAAATTAAAAAAGAACTTAGGAGAATAAATGCAATAATAACAAAGAATATTATGAAGAGGATGATGAGGATTTTGAAGAATAAGAAGAGGAGGAGGAAGAAGAAGAAGATAATGGGAAAGAAGAAGAAGTATATACTGATTAAATTACTTTGGAAAAAAAACAGTGATCCATCCATCAAACATGGATATTCTCTTCCTTCTTCCTCCTCTTATTGTTATTTTTGTTGTTGTTCTTCGTCGTCTTTTTCTTCTTGTTCTTCTTCTCAGGCTCGTTCACCATCTTCTCACACCATGTATTCACCTTTTTTTTTTCTCCCTTCTATTTTTTCTTATTTTTTCTAATATTTTACTCTTTCAACCACAATTTTTTTTTAAATCCATTAAAAGGTACAAGTACGAAGAAAACGATTCTTTTGAGAAACTAGATCAAACTGGATCGCGACCTTTATGCACAACTCAAAAAGGCGACTTTCCGTATTAACGATATAATTCATGTGATATGCAAGTACAGCCCTATAATTGAAAATCTGTTGACCTTTGACCTATACTACCGCTTCTTGCAGCTGAATCCAAGTTTGAGCTGGCCGTCATCAATCCGTCCGTCGTGTTGGGTCCGGCGCTGTGCGGAGCTCCTGGGACCAGCGTGGAGATCGTACGCCGTATGATGGAACGCGACCCCTTCCTGGCAGCTAAGGTCAGCTTCCCAGTCTGTGACATACGCGACGTCGCTAAGGCCCACGTCGTTGCCATGACACTACCCGAGGCAGCAGGTAAGCCTACTTGGATGGGTGTTACGATCATCAGAACATTGCACCTGAGTGGTATATCTGCTTTCAGTTAACCCATATAAGTTTCTCGGGGAGCGGCGATCCCATGAAGATATATATATATAAATATATTTTTTTTAAATTCATTTCATCATTATTATCATTATTTCTTCTTTCCCCCTCTTTTTGTAATGGGGGGGGGGGGGGGGGGGGGGGAGGCTTAGATAAGAAGCAGACAGTGGGAAGCTTTGTGAAGAAAATAAATCATTATTTTGGGGCTACAGAAAGTCCATGGTAGTAAATGGAAGTTGCCTACTAAACATTTTCGTCGGTTATAACAACAACAACAACAACAACAACAACAACAACAATAATAATAGATTAAGTCTTGTTTACCCAGGGGAGCCTTATCAGTATTAAAATTGTTCTACCTGAGGGCTCTGAAATCATATTATTGCCCCGCCTTAAGCTTCCATCCTCCATGGTTGTACGAACCATGCTCTGGCGACGAATACTCCGCATCAATCTTTAACCGAAATCTAAATGTCAATCCCAAACCAGGCAAAATACCTATAACACCAATCATAAACTAAACTAAAACCTAATTGGAATTCTAGCCTGAAACCGATATTCTACTTGATTGCAACCTGCCGGTTTTCCTTTGACCCAAGTATGGGTAATACGAACCTTTATCTTTGATTTTTTTTTTAAAGAAAAAAGAAATGCGGAGCAATAGACCGGTTTATATTATTTACATATTCAAATACATGGATGTTTCTTTCTTAAATAGATGAACTAAAATAATCGGAATCCAGTATGCATACATTACTTGTTGCTCTACCAGGCTAGCCTCTGGCAAGCTTTTAAGTTTTAGGTTGTCAAGAACAAACTATGTTAAAAAAAAGTATGCATAGAATGTGAATATGTTAATAAACCGGTCTATATAATTGTTGCCGGAGCATATAATAATGTCGGAGCACTCGGTAGATGTTTAATTAAATCATGTTAAACTTGAACTTGTATCCTTTTATTCTAGGTAATCGGCACATCATCGCTCCATGTACATTATGGTATCTGGAGATGGCTAATGCCCTGAGAGAGGAATTCGGCAAGCAGGGTTCGTAAAGAGATCATTTCATAATAACTTTTCGAAATTTTTACACATTTTCCCCATTTTACTCCTTTTCTCTCTCATCACAAAATACATTATAATTGTAATTGCCTAATCTCCTAAAGGAAGAATTCAGTAAGCAAGGTACGTAGAGACTCATATTTTTACAACATTTGTCTAAATTTCTTGCATATAGTGAAAGATAAGATTATATCGAACATTCATTTGAAAATCTGAACTATATAATAGTGTTCTCTTTCTTTTTTTGCTAAGTGTTTATTTCACATATATAACACGAAAAGAAAGGTTATAAAGAATGAAGACATCTAATGACTCTAATCAATCAAATTTATTATTTGGACCTTCCCCATAGGCTACAACCCGCCAACAAGTTTAGCCCCGTATTTTTTGCTGAAGGTGGGTAGCTGGTTTGACTCTTCCGCGAAAACGATTGTCCAAATTCACGGCCACAAGGTTAATTTCTCCGATCACAGAGTGAGTATTAAAGGCCCACTGCACTACTTGTAGCTACTTGCGCCCTCTTACAACAAACAATGCCTAATCGGTGACCATCGGTCCCCCATGATCCTCTTTTTCTTATGTTAACTGAGAGCTGAGTTGATGAGATAACCACCTGTCCAGTGACCTTGCAGGGCGCTCTAATCCCTCCTGTAAACTATGGCAGATAAGCTTTAAGACCCGGTCACAAAGAATCACTACAAAATATCAAAGAAAACCAAAACCTTCATTCCAAATTGTTTTTTTATTGTAAAGTTAAAAGATTTCGATAAAATCTAGGAAAATTTGCACGGAGTTGGAAAGTTGAATCTTTTGTAATAACTTGTCATTAGAGAGAGACATTTGATTTGTTGACATTTTTATGGACACCTCTTCATGCTTTTTGTCCATGTAATTTCACAAATCTGTTATTTTCTTCTAATTCATATTTGTTCGTGATCCGACTTCATTACATCTTAAGGAGAATATCGTTCTGCGTACTATATCTTATTTTCAGAGATCATCTAAATCACAAGAAAGAAGGAAAACGTTTCTTTTTTAATAAAAAAGGCCCGGGTACTCGCCTAATACGGTATACGGCGATGTGCCTCTCCAACGGGTAACTTTTTTGCAAAAAATCCCTAAACATGGGGTATGATTTTGTGCTGCAAAATCCCTAAAAGTGCCCCCACTTTTCAGATCTTGGCCTTAAACATGAGTAACTATTTTCTCCAGGATAATATCTCACCCATAATCTAGCTAAAGGGAAAATTCAGAAAATCCATACCAAATACGATTATTCCCCGCCTCCCCGGGATGGAGTGTTGTCCACAAAAGATGTCATCAAATTGAATGTCGCTCTCTGGTGACATTCATTATGTCACTACCTTTAAGTTATTTCAAAAAGCTTTAACTTCCTTATTCCTTACCCAATTTTGTTCCAATTTCAACAAATTCTATTCAAATATTTAAAATTTAAATAACTTGGTAAGAAGGTTTTTGTTTCCTGTAAAGAACCACAGTGAATCGCCACGAATCACAATGACCCACAAAGAATCACAACGAATTACTTCGAATCATAACGAACATGACGAACCTCAATAACCTATATGCCCCTCAAAAGCTGCGAATGATGAAAGTGATCGCTATTTAATACCAATCGTAATTAAACTGATCAATTAAAAGTAACTAATTAAATGGAGTAATACCTACTAACTTGCAATTTATTCGAATATCAACATTCAAAAGAGGTATTTGCAGGTCAAGATCTACTGTAGGACTCGCGATCAGCCTGGATCAATCGTATCTCTTTCATAAGAGACAGGACTCTGGTACAGTAAACCTTTGTCAGTGGGAATACAAAGGATGTAGCAGGTGGTTCTAGGACACCTACCCCCTGGACAACCACCGCCAGAAAACCACCCCTATGATACCCATCCTCTAGGACAACTACCCCTAGGGCAACCACCCTCTAGGACGACACTACCCCTAGGACAACTACCCCTGGATAACTACCCCCAAACAACTACCCCTAGGACAACTACCCCCCGGATAACTACCCCAGACAACTACCCCTAGGACAATTAGTCCCCAGACAACTACCTCCTACGACAACCATCCTCCAGGACAATTCCCCCAGACAACTATCCTAGGGGGTAGTTGTCTGGGGGTAGTCGTCCTAAAGGGTGGTTGCCCTAGTGGGTAGTTATCCTAGGGGTGGTTATCTGGTGGGTGGGTGGATGGCCAGGGCCGGGGTAGGTGTCCGGATACGAGCAGGGGGGGGGGGCGGGAGCGTGATTATGTGATGTAAATGACACCGGGAGTACTCCACTTTTGTCAGGAAGAATTCGTAACTTCTAGCTTTCTATCTGCAATACGATGACAATATGAATGTGACGACTGCCGTACGAAATATGACGGCATTCATAGTTACGAAAGGGTTACGAAAATCGTAAGAATATGACATCAACTAACCAAACTTAACCTAAATCTAGCCAGTTATATTCAGTTTTTTTCATTTGTTTCGTGTATGTCATACATCCTGTTAACAGAAGTCACTCTCTTTTGCACCTCAGCTTCGTCAAGTCCTCGGCATCACACCGTACGATCCCAAGGTTACACTGGTCGACATGGCATACTCGTGTATTGATCGCGGTTTCATCGTGAAGAAGAGTGCCTACAAACCACGGGACTGAATCTAATCAGCCAGTCAAATTGGCAATGCCATAGTACCCATAGTTGCGGCAAATGGATCATGTTTTCCTCTTTTATACCATTTGGCTTGAGGTAAACTCGTGTTTTTCCCCACAAATTGGTATGAATTGGTGTTGGTTTAATATTATTGATAGAGCTGTTATCGTATGAAAATATGAAAAGTATTACTTATTGCATGGAATGGAATGGTATTTTATGGAACAATGTCTGTAACGAGACTTTTCGAGGAATGTTTGAGATGTTTACACTCCTTGAAAAAAGCAAGTAAGAATGAAACAAACCTGTGAAGTATAACTTATTTCATAATAGTTTTTTATACATGTACTTGCATTTATCATAGTTAGAAATAGTTATTTTGGGCATTTTCGTAATATGTTATTATTGTAGTTATCATTTGTACAATTTTAAATTGTAAGTAAAGGAAAGAAATTTTTCCCTTTTTATAAGTAACACGAGAACATATGTAAATATGAAAATATGTCATGGATCACAAGCGCTGTACTTCACGACATGTACAAGTATACCAATATTATACTGTAAATCTGTAATCATATTGGGGTGTCAAATTGTATTATACAATTAACCCCTAGATACTAATCCAATGATTGGTCAAAAGCTGTCACGTGTCATTTTTTCCTGAGACTATCCCACGTTTTCAAAGTCGCCACTCATAACATTTAATTCTTTCGAATTTCAAACAAATTTATTTCTATTCATATTTTGTATAGGTTCAATGTATAATTTTATTGCAAATATGGTAATAATATTCAGATTCCTGTATAATGTACCAAGCAATCTGCCATAATGTACAACGATGGCGACCCGATACATGCTCCGGCGGCGGTTGCTCCAGGTTTTATTTTCATCAGGGATGTGGGGTTAGGATTGAATTAGTTGTTGGGTTTTGAGCTGGGTTTGTGCTTGGTGGTGGGGTTGGGTGCGGTGTAAGTATCTTGTCCAGGCTCGGGATTGGGAGTTCGATTAATGTACTGAATTGCCGCGGAGTAATTGTAGCCGGAGCAGGTGTACAATCATAATATGTGTACTAAACGAATTGCAATTTTACTACCATAATGTTATTATGCATATGTTTTACGTGTAATTTTTCTTTGTCACTGATGTATACTTTGTTCGGGCCGCGAATGTTTTTTTTAAAGAATTAAACCACTTTATTGAGGACATGCAGGGATGTAATGTAATGTATTCCAAAAATAGTAGGAGAGAAATGCCATTATCTACAGGTTTACTAAAAATTTAGATCGAAAAATTGTTGTCGATGGAGATGATGATGATGATGATGCTGATGATGATGATGATTTATAACAGATAGGATCAAGAGACAACCTTCCGATGAAAAGAAGATTTTTATATTTATCTTAAAAAGAAGGTAGAATGCAGTTTTCGTTACAAATAGATATGTTTATTGTGGGTCCGAGCATAAATACTATTTACAAGGCATGAGGTAAAACAATTAAAAGTCAAATCATTTATCGTGATAGATCAAATCAACTACATCAAATACACACTTTAATAGTCATTCATTTCTTTCAAGAGGGTGTTTCACAAAGATCTTAAAAATATATTCAAAAGCAAATATTCAAGTATTTTAGACTTTTCATAAATTCCAGATCAAGGAACATGAAATCTCTTTGAAGATAGAAAATATGAATGATTTGAATCAACATGTTATGCCTTTAAAAAAATCTTTTACAAAATCTTTTCAAAGATGCTAACGATGCTTAGAGATAAGTTCAACTTAAAAATCTTTGTGAAACACCCCCAGGACTACTAATTTCTTTCATTCACCATCAAATTCTTTAAAAATGTGACATAAAAAGTCTGCATTACGACAGTAAAAATACAATCCTTGTAATCTACCGCGATCTATTTAGACATTCAGATGACTTCAATATCATTAATGATGAATAAGAATAAGAAAGCGAACTTAGTCACTACGATCCTGCGGTCTCTCCTCCAGGTTTTACCGACTTTAATTCATTTTGACAAGAGACCCCCAGTCTCTTTACAATCTATTTAATGAAATGAAATATATAAAATTGAACATAAGAACATGGGGCACATTTTGCTCATTAGGAGCATCTTCATGTTAATATTGCCATCTGCGGATCGATAAAAATGAACGCAACTTCCCTTAATTGACCGAGCATAATGAATGACAACTCATATCGTCACTGATCGTATGTTTAGAATATTTGAATATCTATGTCATTGGGGCAAAAGTTAACTGAGCAGCACCGTGTTGAGTCTTGGCTTATTAACTGAAAATCGAGTCAATCCTTGCACACTGCATGGATCAATGTCATTTTTATAATCACTGCCAAATCATCGTCCGTTAAATAACACAATTCGAAACACCATTATTACGTCATCGGTTGACTATTGATGATGGTAAGAATAACAGCTGCATGTGAAATAGCACCAAGTTCGTAATTCTGCTTGCATTTTTTTCAATAAAGATGGAAGATAATGCGACATAGAAATACCAGATCGTCGCTGTTCACGTACACAAAAGTACATTTTATGTAATTATGAAAAATTAGGATATACATTAGAACTTGGACCTTCTGATCCATTTTCAGAGACATGGATGAAAAGCAAGCTATTGACTTTACAAGTGGCACTGACACATTTTACACTTCAAATCATCAACTAAAGCTTTCTTGGTTGAAATGCAATTGTGCTTTGTTTCTGTTGAGGCGATTACACAATCGATGGACGCGTGACGTCATCTTCCTTGGCCCGCAGACGAACACACCAATATTCTGTCTGTTGATTAATAAAGGAATGTGATAAATTATAAGAAAGAAAAATATCATGAGGAAAATTGGAAATGGAAAAGGTGAATGTATTATTTTGTCGACATCTTTAAATTCCAAAAAGAAACTTTCACAAGGAAACAAATTAACAAAGAAAAATCTGGGTTTTTTTTCTTGGATGAGTTTTTACATTTTTAAAAATGAATGTTGGTTTATCTTATTAAATAAACATGAGAACCGAAAAATTGTGATGTGACAGAATATATTCATGAAAATACGTTAAACTTTCGATTTAAGATTAGCTTACTACGTTATTTTTTTCCAAAGCACTAACTCCATTGATGCAGTTTGGTTGCAATGCGAATATACTCACTTTGGATTGCATATTGTGACGTCATTCAAAATATCTTTTAAATTTGGACGTCCCTGTCCTATACTACAGCATAATTGAGTGTCGGTAGACTCTGACCAGCCGCTCTTTGATATATTACCAGTCGTGTGTAAACGAAGATTTAAGAAGTCGGGTCGGTTCATCTGCCATAACTGGAGGTCGAAGGGGGTACATCGAGAATGGGGAGACGGGGAGAGAGAAAGGCAGATAATGACAGAGTACGGCACATGTATTGCAATCCGTACTTTACGATACAATTGAAGAAAACAAAATCACAATTTTAAGTTCTACGTTTGCTCCTAAACTTATTGTCCCACGAAATGACTGTGGATGCTTCAGCAACATTGTGATATTTGAGGCAGGGAGACCTTTTCACTAAATTTTGAAAGTATGAACTATGAAACTCTTGCTTGTACAAGAAATGAAACTCGTGATTTAAACAAATTCACTAGAATTTGAATCACAAAACGATTACAATGCCTAAACTCTCTATGCCACAATCAAGCAATATTTCAAAGAACTGTACCAGATTGTAAAATATAGGTTTGACGGAAAATTAATAAAATAAACTTCAATGGATATCTTTGTATTAACTGAAAATATAAACGTTCACAATAATGATGATTTCTCTTAGTACCTTTAATTGCAGTGAGTTGATAGTTTGAGTGAACCACTGGAAATGACTTTCATCTCGACAGATCCAGATGAAATATAAGCGAGAAAGTTTAAGTCTCGACAGCTCATCGCAGCCGAGGGACCTGAAAGTAAACAGCGCAAAGCAAATCATACATATTTATGACATGGATATTGATAAATGAACCTAGTAAATAAACAAACAAGCACATAAACAAACGAACAAAGCAAAAACAAACCTTCAGTAAAAAAAAAAAAAAAAAGGTAAACAGGATGGTTTCAATCTCAACAGCTCCTCGCAGTTAAGGGATATGTATACGAAAAGCGCGAGCAAAACGCAAATTGATACCAAGAATGGTAAATCAACTGAATCATTCAAACAACAAACCAACACACCCATAAAAAAAAGTGAACATACATGGAAAAAGGATATATAGCAACTGATAAAGATTCAAACGTTGATTACATTCATTGATTTCTGAAGTAGGTCGACAGATTATTGTTAACCTTACATCAGCAACATATGTTGATTATAATGTAGCTTTGGTGTTTTGTAAAAACACTATCTTCTGTAATTTGTTTTATCAATGTCATCATAAGCTGACGCCTACACTTTCGACAGTTGCGTTTCACCTCCAAAAAAGAGGAATCAACACTCATATTGCAAGGCTTCGAGAAATTACATCTAAAGCACTTTGATTGAGGCTATGTTCATCACCTACTGAAATGTGCGGACATCACAATCGCATTTAGTCAGCTATTATGATAGGCATTGAAATCGCCTACGAGTTGATTTTTCGAAAGTAACTGCGATCGTGTTTCTGAAAAGGGCTACTATTTTGGAAGGTTCCAATATAATCTGGAGCGGAGTGAATTCGAAAAAAAACGTGCTTCAGTTGAAAATGAATCCTTTTCAACCCCGCAGGAATAAGATAGTATAATGGAGTTTGTAACAATAAGGTGATCGTTCCTGATACTTATCTTATCAACGTTACTTACGCAAGGTGATTAAGTATAGCAGCAAATGGTGTCACGCCGATACCACCGGCTATGCAAACACTCACTCGATACCTCAATATATCACCACTCGCACTACCTAAAGGTCCGTCCATCAGAATTCTGAAAAGCGAGAGAAAAGTTATTTTCTTAACTACAAGTCATGTAAATTAATATATTCATCTTTAGTTTCATTTAAACAGGGCGAGATGATACACAAATATTCCACTAACAGTTTAATCGACGAGTCAAGTATTTGAATCTTTGCGCAATTCAAAATATGTCGTGTTAGAAATATTTATAGTAATATATATCATCTTGAACTGTCTGTTTGTTGGTGGATCGAATCGTCAGGTTTCACAATTGTTTTTATCAGGCAATTTCGTGATAACAGCCAAAACGCCCTGATCAAAAAGCCTACAAAGAATTTAAACTTGTTATGGAACTCAGCAATTTTCACGGGTCATTCTTTGATTTACTTTGAAGGTGAATTGGACAAGACCATTTTGTAGACGAGAGTGGTTTATTTCACAAACATTACCCTTAACAATTTGTGAATAAAGGGGCATGTTTTTTACATAAGGTCGTAAAGCACCACCACCCGATCCGACGCGATGATTCTAGTAAGCCCCTTTGAGACACCCGCTTTAGAAGAGAGGAGTTTGATACGACTTACTTTGGCATGCTCATGTAAGGATCATCTCCATGTGATGTCTTTAACCTTTCCTGAAGAAGCTGACGAAATAAATCTGGAATAAAATCGAGACAAATTATAAATATCACTTCAAATTTCCTGTTGATGAAAGAAATCTGAAAATAAGATATGCAAATGTTAGCGATAGATTACCATTGGATGATGCCCCACAAAGTACATGCACTTTTTAAATACTGCTCGGTTACTCGTAAATAAAATGATATATAGAATTGAGAGATGTGTTACTTTTCAATTAAAGATGGAAGTGATCTATCTTTTAAAATGTGTTTGCAGAACATTAAACAATTTTCATTTCACTTAATAAAATGGACATTAATACTGAAACGATTCCGTTAAATAATATTTTCTTTTTCAAAAATAGGTTGCAAAATGTCTCGCTACATTTAGTGATAACCGTACGATTAAAGGCTCGTTCAGGTATGTCACAGCAATACCGCTGAGGAGTTTTGTATGATAACTTCAAAGAGTTAAACGCTTCATATCTTTGTATCATATTACACAGAGCTCAGTGAATAAACGCAAGTCCTTTGTTCTGCTCACTTGTCATTCATTTACATTTTAAAAATATATTGAACAACTCCGACGTTTTTTTTTTTGCGGCAGTTTACAATCCTATGGTTTGGGAGCTCAGGATTTATCGCTCAGGATTTAAAGCTCAGGCTTATAGCGATATTTCCCGAATTCCAAAGTCTTCCGATTTGTAGGAAGCTGTTCTGTGGCTTGTTATTGGGTATACCTGTCCAGTCTCCACATGCTTTCATTTGCAAACTAAACGATGGGTTTGAAGGAGTCGGACACTGTGTAATTAAAAGAAAACAAAACAAAGAAATCAATTAATTTGAATGTATAATTATCTACTCCACGATATAATTTGCCATTATTTCTCTAACAAGAATACAGATTGCGTGCGTCCTCTATCTACCGTGGAATTTGACAGACACAATGTCACAAACGCCCCCTTCCAAACGATGTAGCATTAATCAGTGGGTGGGAAGTGGGGCGTTTGTGCCTACAATTAAATGCCGAATAAAGGGAAAAGGGAACACTTTAAAGAGAATGGGTAAGCAAAGTAAATGAGACGATACGACCACTCCGACACGCTCCCCATCTCAAGAGTTTTCATCCATCTAGTAAGACAGGTGTGCCCCCTCCTCCAAGAAATTTTAACTTCCATGTGCTTCCCCACCCCCCCCCCCCCCCCCCGCCCCGACTTTAGTGTTTCTGTATATAAAACGCCAGTGGTAGAGTGTGCTGAGAAAGTGTATAACTTACCGAAGTCAATGTGAAAGGATGCCATTCTAATCGTGAGATAGCGGGACAATTGATGAGGATGTACTGAAATATATAGAGAGAGAAAAGGAAAAGAGATAATACCTAAACATCTTTAATAAGTTAAAAATTCATAGCTAACTTCCATCCACGAATTTTGCACAGATCCAATTTTTGTAACATTGAAGTCTAAAGCCTCGTTCAGAAATGACGTGGTAAAATCGCGGCGTTTTTTTTTTATGATGACGTAAATGTAATACCCTTCGCATTTTTGAATGATAAAGCACAGAGCTTAGTGAATACGCACAGTTGCCATTCTTTTACACATATTTTATTTGGCGGTTTAACGCACCGTAATATGAACGAGTCTTAAGCTATCTATTATAATGTTTTCATGCAACCATAAAACTCCCGATCGGTAACAAAATAAAAAGGAGTTTAGATTCCTGACGTCAGACAACGAACTTGTTATGTTATTCGAAATAAAAATACAAACCATTAAAATCTGTTATTACATCCACTGTGTTGGTGGCTGTCAAACTGCCAGTTGTAAAAAGAAAAGTTACCCCCTTCCTCAAAGTAAATAAAATGTGCGGGATACATTCCCCGTCCCCTTCCCGAGAGGTTTCCTGGGCGGGTTGTATATAGTATAGAAATTACCTGACCCGGTTGAGCGCTAAAATTCTCGACATGGAGCCGAAATTCTATGACGTCACCCGGTAAGAAGCGGAGATTTTCTATGGTGACCGAACGGCGAGATTTGATCCATCGCCACACACGATCGAGGATGTAGAGAGACGCTGGGACCAATAGAAACCTCCACGTCTGTACAAAAGAGAAGAATGGTTGTCTTATTATTTCGTAAAATATTATATGCATCATAATTTATGGTTTGCCAAGAAAAAACGCTTGAAATTGAAATGGAATATTGAAATTGCGCAACCATTCTTATCTCTAGGCCTACCTCTACGCCGTGAACTCAAGACGATGTTTATACTGGCTTATTATAACGTGTTTTTTTTAGTATCGAACACTGTGCCATTAAGAATTCTGACAATTAAGCCATTTAATCAATAACCCCCTAAATGTAGTAAGTCAGTGTCGGTAAAGTGTAAAATTTGTATGTCTTCAGGTCTATATTTTTGTAACACTGATGGTAATAATTCCATCTTCATCTTCAACTTAATAGCAGAAATATTTGCTTCAATCATTCCCCCTTCCCAATTAAAATATTTAAGCCATGAAGTATGCAAGTCGTAACAAAATATTTTCTAGCGATATCTCTTAAAGTTAAGCTGTCCCTAATGTCTTACCCGAGATTTGTGTGAAATAAACCTGGGTTTCTCTCTGCAAATAGATGATGAATTCACAGCACTTGGTTCTGCATGCGGTATTATCCGACTAGTGTACTCGACTCTATCATTTGGATCGGGTTTCACGGACATCGGTTCAGGTAGCGGATCATCCGGATAAACGCAACCCGGAGTGTGGTTGACCGTGTTGCACTGTTCCTTTAAGATTCCACTGTAGTTAAAGGAACGACATATTGATATACTGTCAAACCTGCCTTTAAGTTAGTGGCCACCTTTCTATAAAGGAAACCTCTCTATAGTGGCTTTGTATTTCGTATCCCTCGAGAAAGAAATTTGTGTTGTAGAACCACTGGTTTTACTGTTAAGTTAAACAATAGCACTAAACAATAAACTTTAATTGTTATCTGTAAGGCTGATATAAAAAGACAATAAATCCCCACTAAACCACCACTTCAGACCTTATGCGTATATAGCGCGTACGAGGGGAACGGGAAGGGAAAGGGGGGGGGGGGGGGCTGCCGTTCCCGGGAATTTCGAAAATACCAATGTTCGCATAACCGTCCCTCAGTCAAATTCTATCTAGTTTATTTTGACGATGAAATAATACCCTTGCTCACACGAGAAAACACATAAAAGGGTAAATTGACATGCAGTGAACCCCCCCCCCCCCGGAGATGTGCTTTGCGTACCTAACCAGTATTAAATGCCAAGTGAAATCGAATGTTAGTTTGTCAGCCGGATTTCTTGAAAATGGAGAAGTAATGTTCCATGTTATTTAATAAATGATATTTCTTCCAGGACATTAATACCAATTAAAAACAATTCTCCACGGATTTATGAATGGATTACAGTTTAAACAATTAATTTGAAATCGCATTCTATAGTACTTTGTTACTCCGTTATCCAGAATTCCCCATTCAGATCTCTCTTATATCATGTTAAATAAATATATTAAATAATATCAAAGAAAAGGTGGGATTGAAAGGGGGAAAGAGGGGGGGGGGGACAAAGAATTACCAATCCAGTTTACTTGGTCTTATAAAACGGTTTTGTACAAAATCTCAAGGATATTCTGGCAAAGAAAAATTAACATTAAATGCAAGTTGCAATCAATTACAGAGGCCTGTATTCTGAAATGCAGAAAGTGATATCTAAAGCTCTGGTTCAAACTGTCGATTTAGACTGGACTTGACCGCACTTAAACACCGGTTACATTTAAAGGAATTATAAATACGCGCCAAAGTGTCTGAAATCACATATTCGATTTTCAACCTGGCACTTGTTGGTTGCAATTAAACACACACGTGGGGGAAGGGGAGAGGGGGAAGAGGGGAGAGGGGGAAGAGGGGAGAGAGGGAGAGGGGGGGGGGGGCTTCCAGGTCTATTTATTTTATTGTCACTGAAAATCAGAACCCCTAACTTTATACAATGATTCGAAAAGACAAGATTCAGAAAATTGCATTATTCTACCAGTATACATAGCTCCTGCAGCTTTTCTCAATCAATACAAATGATAATATGGAGGCAACGTATGCAGAGGAGAAAGAAATTTGAATTTCAACAAGATACACCAACGGTATTAAACAATTACAAAAAACAACTTTTGTATTCGGAGGTTACTTTTCAGAAGCGGGCTTACATTGTGGATAAACATTTGAATTAATCATGCATGCAATAATTCTAAATTATCGAAATAATTGTTGTGTGCACACACATTTCCACAACGTAGAGCTATCAAAAATAAGGAGAGAAAAATCAGAAATAAGGCAGCCTTTATATACCCCACGCCCCAGAACCCCAGCGCAGTCACGAAGGTCGATTTGACCGGGTCAACCCGGTAGAAATCAGCTGTACACCGCAGGGAATCCCCGTGAATCATGTAATTAGTTGCGAATGTGATATTCTCTTGGTGGCTACAATAATAATATGATTGGAGAAAGAGACCAAGCTTTTTGAAGAAAACATATGGTTTTGATTTCAAAACGGGGTGAAAGAGAGGTGACTTGGCAGTGGCGGATCCAGGGGGGGGGCCCGGGGGGCCCGGGCCCCCCCCCCCTTGAGAAAAAAATCATGTAAAATCACGTGATTTTTACCTTTTTGGGGGGTTGGGCCCCCCCCCCTGGCGCTCAAGGGGGGGTGCAAATTGAATTTTTTTGAGGATCAAAAAAAAAAAATGTGCTCACTACCCCCCCCCCCCCCCCCCCCCCCCCCCCCCCCCCCCCCCCCCACTGAGCGAATTTTTGGCCGGCGCGATTTTCAAATTTTCGGGAGCAAAAAAAAAAAAAAAAAAAAAAAAAAAAAAAAAAAAAAAAATGTGCTCTGTACCCCCCCCCCCCCCCACTGAGCGACTTTTCGGCCGGCGCGTTTTTCAAATTTTCGGGAGCAAAAAAAAAAAAATTGGGCCCCCTCCCCTAAGAAATCCTGGATCCGCGCCTGTGACTTGGTACCGGTTTAGAAACAGATATTGTGACCCTTAACACATTTTCATAATTTCACTGAAAAAAACATGTAATTTGAATTAAAATGTAGACTGAATTTGATCGCAATTCATTTAAGGTAGTATATGGCTTCCAAAACAGCAGACTATCAAATTTCTCTTTTATTGGCACAAATGAAACTACCCTACAGGAAGAAAATATCTAAACAAATAAATACATTAATGAAATGTATCATGTTTTAATAAAATCTTAAGAACCTGCTGCAGTGCTGCAATTGAATTACTCAGAATATATTGCCAAACGAGTACATTTTGTCTTTCAACGTAAAATTTAAATGGATTCAGCAAAGATGTGTTCTTTATGTGTTTTATTAATTTTTAAGAACTTATAAACAAAATTATTGGAGTATAATTTACTGCCGAAAGGAGACGTTGTATACTTACCCAAGTGGGTGGCATAATAGTAGAATGTAGAAGACTAAGAAAGCATGATGTGACATCCAAAATACGTTATGTCTTTCCCGTCTGAAAAGGACATTACAAACAAGAAAATAATTAACAATGGTAGGCCTAATATTATAGGCCCAATTATATTTGAAACTATTGCAAAGCAGTACGGGACTACATCACCTTCATCTCTCATTGGCCGTTGTAAGAGATGCAGGATAAAAGAGGGAACACAAATTGTGGTGGAAGGGGGGAGGGGGGCAATTCCCCCAATGATGAAGAAATAAAGAGTATATCTTATGTTTGATGTACCCCCTCACTATTCCTAAAAATATGACTAAAAAGTGTTTCTTCATCCTCATTGGTCTTTATGTCGAATCGAAGAACATGCCTTGATGATCATCATTTTACACCTTCTTTATTTTTCAAAAACAAGGAATAAAGGTTAATGCATACATTTACGGAGGTTTGTATAATCAGGGCGTGAGATTATCTTCCTATACTATTGACAACATTAGGAGTGAATCAAGATCATATATATTGTGCAAAATTTTGTGAAAAATGGCTCTGTTTTACTCACCTAAAACAAGGCAGCGATGTGATGATTATAAATATAAGTATACACAGCATACAGGAACCAGTTATTCCAGCCACTATAAAAGAAATGGAGAGAATGTGAGACGAATTGTAATAATGGAAATTTAAAAGATCAGGATCCAGTATTTAAAAAAGTTAGTCAATCGAAACTATGTACATTAAAAACGGGGGACTGCAAACTGGCGAATGATTAGAGGACTTGCGATTGATTGGGATTAATCACAACTTTTTATAAGACAGGGCCCTAGCTGTAATGTGCAAATCTAGTCGAAGCCATTAAGGCCAAACATGATGCTCATAGTGACTTAAAGTTTGGGGAAGGATATTTAAAGACCGTCCACTGTTGAACCTGCATGTGGTTCTTTAGTTTTTAAACACTGTGCAAGGTATGTTCCAAAAGTAGACAGTCCGTTTTCTTCAATACAACAAAACTTGACTGTGTTAAATTAAAACTTAGATTAGCAGTTTTTTATTCGTTTAAGTATGATCCGTGATAAGACTTTAAATTTGTACAGAAAAGTTATTTATATAAGCACGTTGTATTAGATATCCACCCGATTTGACCCTTGCCTCACTGAAACAGTAAGTGAAAGTGGGAAATTAATTAAAACGAGACCTCCATTACGTTATATTTCTGAACCAGGTTTTGACAACTATCCATCGAATGCATTTGCGGTGGTTCGAAAAATACCACGATCTGTGGTTCTCTGCCATCCGCGTTTTCTAATGGATAGGGTGAGGGAAACCAAACTAAATCCGCATGCATGAGCTTGAGCTGGTGAAAAGGCATGACAAAAGTAACAATTTTCCGTCATCAAGTTATTGTAGATTGTAAAAGTCACCCATTTTCACCGCAATTTCAAAGACTGGAATTATCCTACAATAATAATGATGAAAAAGAAGAAATTATGAGAACTCACCCGTTGATAGCAGCATCGTGCATGGATTCTGAACAAATGAAGTGGTTAAAAAGTTGTTTTAATAGATTGGAAATAGACCCCTTATTTCATCTAAAATACGTCCATGCTCTTTTCAAATGTCCATACCCATCATGATATAAACATGATATAAACATTGATATATCATTTTATACAAATGATATACATGTTAATTGCGAGCCCTTATATATTTTTTTAAAAACGTGAAGTACATTCATATTTTATACACTCCCGGTGGTGTCACTTCATATTGACAACGTGTACGCAACATAGTTAGAAATTTTGCGATATCAATATCATGTGTGACCGGATTACAACTATTTTCGAAAAATCAACTCAATGGAAATTTCAATACCATATTTTACCGTCTAATATAAATCAGGCATTGGATTATGAAATATATGTCATTATAATGTTGGCAATTTCCAATAGGTGACCGCAAGAAAATTTAAATTAACTTTTAAAAGCCCTTGTGATCGTGTTCAAACAATTTTCATAGCCTTTAGGCCTACTACTGATCAGTTTTTATAATAATGATAATAATAGTTAGCTCTTATATAGCGCATTTAATTACCGAAGGTAATACCAATGCGCTTTACAAATGTAGAAGACAGTAGAAATAAAGACATATATAGAAATAATTACATATATAGAAATAATCACATATATAGAAATAATAACATATATAGAAATAATTACATATATAATCAAAACTTACAAGTAAGTAGGCATACAGTATACAATAGAATACTAACGAATAAGATAAAACAATCCAGTCAAATCAAATCCAGGAATGTTTTAAAACGCAAATCTCTAGTTGCCTAATCAAAGGCGCTGATGAGGCCGAAAAACGACTAAATATGCCGTTCATGCATCGTTAACATTGGACAGACTGGGGTAGTTGCTATAATTATTTGTAATATAACAAACATTAATGAAATACCTGGCCTGAAAAAGTAGCAATATTGATGTCAGGAAAAGCACTGTTGAATCCCGTAGAAAACCTTACAGCGTTGAACGAATGTGCTGTACAATGAATAACTATTATGTGAACAGAGGAAGAAAAAGACGTCAGTGCACAAATTTTGTTCTGCTTCGGTTTGCATATTTCTACTAATGATTACTAATCACGCTTTTAAGGCGCAAAAACATTGAGGAAAAGCAGAATGACAAAATAAAATCTAAAATAAATTGGATTCACAGAGAAAGAGAAAGATTATTCAATAAAATACAAAATCTAAGAAAAACAAGATGAGGCAGATACCAGGTTCTCTACACTTACATCCTAAAATAAGAAAAACTTTGTGTACATTCTCCTTTTCTAGAGTATAATATCTACTTCATATTTACTTAATCATAATTAATATACTATATCTACTTAATATTTAAATTTGGCATAGGAATTAAAGTGATTAATGGGACCCCCGTTTATAAACAACAGCATGTGTGAGGCCCCTCCCAAGTGTATTCAGAATTCGTTTTTAGATCTTTTCTTGTGGGAGGGGGGGGGAGGGGGGGGGGGGGGGGAGGGGGAGACGAAATACAAATAATGTACGATCCTCAAGTCAAGAAGTGTAAGTAGCTTTTAAACCGCACTGCCCATGAAAAAAAAACACGGATGCATGTATACTTGAACTCGGTTGCTATTAAAAGAGAGGGTGATACCGTTATAACCTTGATTTCTGGCTTGGGACTTGGGTCAATCAATTGCAGAAGTCAACATTATCATGTCATTTGAAAACTAGAAGGGCGTTTACTCATATCCTTTATTAATCAACGTATTACATCCATTACACAACGTTAACGCCCCTCTGATTCTCGGCAGCCCATTTTCCGTATCTCATGACATATGCCAAACTATTTGTATACTGGGTACCATGGTTACCTGTTCCTATGCACACACAGCCTGCACACATGATGTGAGTAAATCGGTAGTGATCCAGCCAGCGTCTCATTGATCGACTTGACTGTGAAGAAGAAAAAAAGAATACAAACAAAATATAGATATTTATATACCCCATGTAATTCTGAATGAAACGTAAAAATATAACAGAACATAGTTTACACAAATAGGTTTTGAAGAGAGCAATACAAATATTTAAATTATATTTTGTTTTAAGTTTAACAATTATAATACTTGCCCATTATTATGTAACCTCACAAAGCTAATTTTGACTAATAAATAGACAAAGTATTGCATAATTTAGAATCGTGATAACCTAACTTTTTTAGAATTTTTCTCAAAATTAATGTTATCTTCTAAACTTTCGGAAATACGTCTTGGACAGTTCTAAGGTTAACTAATATGCAAAGTTTAGTGTATAATAATTACATATGATTCAGTCTTTATTTCCATACCTTGTTTTCTCAATCTGTGAAACAAAATAATATAAAGTGCGTCACAAAATGTAATAAGGCCTATCTACATATTTTCATATGTGGGGTAGCTAGATAACTGTCATCTTGCCATTAACATGTTCTCCACCCACATTTCCCTCAAAAATATTTATAAATAATCTCACTCTCCAAAGCTTTGGGTCAATAAATCGATTCGTTTCTGAACAACACATTAAGTATAACCCAACATTTATTTTAGTGTACTAGTAATGATACAGGTTTTGATCGTCGTACTCTCGCAGCCAGGTGTTCGCATTTAGTGTATATACAGTAGGAGTGCAACACAGTTGAGGTAAATTTAGAGAGAATCATTTTTATTGCGAGGCTCTTCGGCCACATCAACAACATCCCTTTACCCTTAAAATGTATATGTTATTACATACTCATTTCACACTTTCAATAACTCCTCTGACTAACGAATTGATTCAACCACTCTTTTCTAAATCACCCAGGTAAGTTTGCCTTATAATTTACATCCAGTCATACCAGTTTTGATCTTCGTAGTCTCGCAGCCAGGTGTTTACATACAGGTAATAATAGTGCAGCACAGTTGAGATTCAGCAAAGCAGCAGAGGCGCGTGACACACACAAAGTTCTCTGAAAAACACAAACAAAATATATCACATTTTATGTAAAATTTATTTTGTTACATGTTTTAGCAATACTCTGTCATGTTTTGCTTTCTGAGTCATGCATAACATCATCTGAGCAGAGAAGTGACTTGGCCTATTTGGGACTCTCAATGTATCCGCACTCTCTGACAACAATTATTGTTGTACTATAATGATAAGAATCCGTATATTTTTTTTGTTATTGTTATAATTTACTCTTTTCCCTTCTTTCTTTGTATATTTTATTAAAGCATAACATGAAAACCACATTTTTACAAGATTCGATAAATTTTAGTGAGTTCCGAAAATATTAGTGCACAAACATCATTACTTCTCGTGAACCATGCCTATAAGAGGCCAATTTTTTTTCTTTTTTTGGTCCCAAAATTTGAAAATTTGCCGGATCGACATTTCGCCCCGTTGGGGGGGGGGGGGGGGGGGGGGGTAAGGTCACCTTTTTTAGGTAACCCATTAGCATGATTTGTTTTGATTTATTAAATGAATAAATAGAATAAATAAAAAAAAGGGGAGGGGGGGGGAGTTTCCTAAAAAAAAACACATATAAAACAACCCAAAAGGGGGATTAACCCCACCCCCTCCCTGCGTACGCGCCTGGTACCCACACATCGCGTGTCTGGACAATTTGGTTGGTTGATTTCAAAGAGTAATTAAAAGATGTTTACATGAAATATTGCATAAATATTTTGACAACACGCATGGCAATATCATAAAGGACAAGTATTTAAGATGGTCTAGCGCTATTTGATGCATGTCGGTTGTTAAATTCGAAAGCAAAAGTAAAAAGCCTTGTTTCTGCTAAGAATATTTCTAAACTAAAATGTGTTTATTAAGCGCTGACAGTTATAACTAAATGAAATTATTTTGATACCAATAGTATTAATAAATACTTATAAAGCGCACTTATCTATCAAATTACTCAAGGTGCTATACAAAAGAAAATACATAAGACAAAATACACAATGATATACATGTAGATGATGTAGTATAAACCACAGATAAATCGGTTTAGTTTCACATACTTCAGGTATAAATTTCTGCAAATAAAGAAGCGGCATGTGCTTACGACAATTATACACTGAAATTGGATACAAAAACATGCAAATTAGTTCAAGTCTAGCCCTCCTCCGAACCTCCCACTTCCATATTCATCGACCAATCTTCCCCTTTGCTTTGAAGTACAGTTTTACTTGCACATTGTCCACACAGAATTACTTATGGAAATTAGTAGGCCTTTCATTTCAATGTGACTGTTCAGCGTGAACGAACGTGGCTGGAATCTCATCACTCTCTTAATATTGACCATTACGAAACATCTTCTTTGGTGCCCCAATTCCCAGAGGTCTGTGAAAAACGAAGGTAAAAACATGCATTTTATCCTACATTTATATTAAATTTTGCTAAACAACAAAGTTTGTTTTTATGTGTTCGTTGTGATATTCAAAGATGAAAAACATTCAGCTGAATAATCTACATGTACAGTATAAGCAAACACAAAGGAAATAATTTGTTCAAAAACAAAATCGTCTTCGGAAATGAAAAATAAAAGGATACACCATCTTAAAACTGCTTTTCTATATCCAAGTTACAGACAATACGTCTGTAACAGCGAACGTGCATAGTACTTCAATCGAAATAATTTGTATGGTTCTCCTTTTTTGCAGACAGAAATCGGTCATCATGGCTTTCAAACACCCATTGCTTATTCTCCATTTGGTGATCAGTTTAAGCCAAACCTTGCACGGGGTTGCGACATTGGTTTCCTCCAGGAGCTTATATTTGGAGACTTCTCTTCAGGGATGTGAAGCAGACTTAGAACTAAAGAACGTTGACTGTATCAAACAAGGGTTATATTATGTGCCCCAACATCTTCCAGAGGACATCGAGGGTTTGAACCTTACGTATAACTACATCACATCTCTCCTGAGCTCCTCCTTTAGAAGATATCCTCTCGTCACCATTCTGGACCTTTCCTTCAACGCCATTAGGGTAATAGAATCAACAGCTTTGCATCCTCTCAAGGATTTAACCCACTTGGACCTTTCACATAATTCTCAAGTTGTGCTTCCAAGAGGCCTCCTCAGATGGGCAAGAAAGCTGTCGCACTTAGATGTGTCTCAATTATACTCGAGCTCGATCCCTAATGATATTCTAAAATGGAGTCGAAATTTGGATACTGTGGACCTTAGTTACAATTTTCTCACCGTCATAAACATAAGCTCATGTGGCACAGCAAGAAATGTCGACCTGAGTTATAGCACGCTAGAA
This sequence comes from Strongylocentrotus purpuratus, assembly GCF_000002235.5. Lineage (NCBI taxonomy): Eukaryota > Metazoa > Echinodermata > Echinoidea > Camarodonta > Strongylocentrotidae > Strongylocentrotus > Strongylocentrotus purpuratus. The sequence continues at coordinate 18,637,386 of NW_022145607.1, read as the reverse complement.
GGCTTCACAGAAGATGCTTTTAACTTCGTGTGCAACTCTGATACTCTGGTTCTAAAAGTGTCAATGTCCCTCACCGAATCGGTGGATCCAAACGTAATTGCATTGCTCCGTGTCAGATCATTGATACTAGGTCAAAACGCTTTTACAATCGAGGAACTGAGAGACATATTCATCGGTATCTCCCGTTCAGTGATAGAGAATGTTACATTCACGCAAGGCCCTGATTTGCGAGTCGTTCCGAAAGATCTATTTGATCCACTGCGCGATTGTTCTCTTAGACTACTCGACCTCAGCTCGACTCACCTAAGTGCCCCTTATCCTTTCGTCTTCTCGAGTCTGACAAGGCTCAGACACTTTAATCTTCAGAGCAACGGTATAGTTACAATAGAACCAAATTTCTTTGAGGGCATGCACAATTTAAGAATGTTAGACTTAAAAGATAATCATATTAAAGATATAAACACGGTCAATGTTTCATGGACAATAGACTTAATTGAGTTACACTTATCCGGAAATGCCTTGACTACAATTACAGAATCTGCATTTCGGGGTTTGCATAATCTAACGCTTTTAGATTTGCGCTCAAACGAATTGCTCACATTTTTCTGGACAACATCTTTTTTGGAACTGAAAAGCATTCAAAGCATTGATTTGTCACAATGCGATATCAAGGTATTTCAGTTGATGATCCCAAGCATAACATCATTTTTCCTAAATGATATGATAAACGACATTTGGTTCATAAATCCAATGTCGTCCTTTGAAAATGTAGATCTCCTGGAACATTTGGAGATGAGAAACATTGGAATTGGGATTGATGACCTGTGGTGGTCAGGCGGGAATGCATCTCTTTTAGACGGATTGTTCAACCTTACGTTTTTGGATCTGAGCGAAAATAGTTTGAACGGAGGTATAGACGATGATCTGCCTCCTGGGGTCCTGCAACAACTTTCCGCTTTACAAAATCTTTCTCTAGAAGACTGCGACCTTTCCAACCTTCATCCACAAGCCTTCACGGGATTGAAATCACTTCGGGTTCTAATACTAAGAAATAACAAACTTAAGCAGCTTCCTGTCGATTTGTTTAAGCAATTATATCAATTAACAGGCATTGATCTTGCTGATAACGTTTTGACGTACCTTGATGGAGCGATCTTTTTGAGTAATCGAAAGTTAAAAACTCTTGATCTATCGAACAACAGATTAACACGTCTCGAGCAAAATACCTTTAAACCGCTCTATTCTTCTCTGTTATTAATAGATCTATCAATGAACACTATCGATTGCAACTGTGGTCTAAGCTGGTTTCCTAAATGGCTTAGCGGACCACTTAACCTCATTGACGGCGATGACGACGATAACAGAACAATCTGTTCATCGGATTCTTTAGAGCCTCTTCGGGGCAAGCATCTAATTGATTTCGATCCTAGAGAGTTATGTAGCATCAACATCGCCCTCGTATGTTTGCCTACCCTTGCCATCATTTGTCTGATTTTCATCGTCGCTCTCGTATACCACTACCGGTGGCCGCTGAGGTACAGACTGTTTCTAGTCAAACTGGCAGCCGTTGGCTACAAGGTGATGCGAGACGCTAGGGATCATAATGATTATGAATTTGACTTGAATGTCATATTTTACGATGATGACGAAGATTGGATTCGCGAACATCTCCGACCAGCTCTCGCAGAACAGCTTCCGCAGTTTCAGAGGAGTGTCTTTGGTGATGCGGACCTCATACCGGGGATGCATTACTTAGATGCTGTTGACTACGTGGTGAGTCATAGTTACAAAACCATCGTAGTGCTCAGCATAGCTGCTGTTCGTGATCGCTGGTTCATACTCAAGTTCCGTACGGCCATGGATCACGTGAGTGACACTCTGACTGAATTCGTTGTCGTGGTCTTCCTCGAAGACATCCCAGATGATGAAATGCCATTCTTGGCGAGGTTGTATCTCAGTGATGGCAGACCCTATATCCACTGGACTGAGGACGTGAGAGGACATGAGTATTTCTTCGATAAATTGACAAAAAATCTTACCATTAATCTCCGCACCAATGACAGGATCCCGAACGAGTAAATAGAATGTGAGATATGTTTAAATTTAGTGTAAGTCTGAATGGAGAATTTGAAAATGTTTGAATAACACGTTTGAAAGATTACGTTTTTTGATGAACGCATTACTTTTGTGCAGCTATTGCACTTCTTTGCACGCCTCGCAAGAGCTTCTTGCGATGGTTTACGGAGTCGTAAAAACACATCGCACATCATTCTCAAGGCACCTGCACAGGGGCTGTGAGTTCACCTCAAGGAGGGCGCGTTTATCGGGGCTTGCTACTAGATATGTACATATCGTACCCAACTATACGATCGTGATTTGCGGGATGTCGCATTTATCGACTCTTCACGATTAACAATAAAGGCCTTGTCTCTTCGCAGCTGCTCAGCGCTATTTCTCCGAACCGGAAACTAGCCTTGGAATTCCTATTTGTATGTGAGGTTCTAAACAGCTTTGCGTTTATCTCTCAGAAACGTGATTCTGGCTGTATGTCACATTCAAAGCACACCTTTTTGCGTCTTTAGATATGCCCATATCTAAAGCCGTTTAAAAAAGGCTTTGCGTTTATCACCTTCTAAATTTGCCAGAAAGACGTTTGAGAAACCTGATTCTAGCCAAAAATTTGGTCGATAAACGCAACCGGAGTCTTGTAGGTAGGGGGAGTATGTTTGTTGGAAGGGAGCAGGGCGCTCACGAGGAGACTCGACTACAGCTGTAGACATAGGCTGCGTTCATGCTTAAATTTTGAAGGCAGAATGAGCGATCTGAAACGCTCATCGTAAACGCTCATCGTGATCGCAGTTCCACGATGTAGTGTTCATGCTTACTTCTCTGGCTCCCCATGCAATTCTCCGTGTGTGGCCTTAATTGGTCTTCCAGCTGGATTCGCAAACCTTCACTGTGCATGCTACGTAGACTCACTAGAGGTCAGTGCGTTGACCCCATTTAAACGCGTTTACAAATTGTAAACGCATCTTTTTGTGAGTTTACGATCGGCGATCGTGATCGCCGTTTTTCGGTGATTCTACAAAAGTGAGCATGAACGCAATTGTGTTTTAAACTAAACGCGTAACAGATGCCTCATTCTGGCCGTCAAAATCAAGCATGAACGCGCCCATATACGTGCAGAAAGACGCGGGAGTTGTGACCATGGCATAATGGAGAAAAGGAGCAGCACAAAATGATTTTTATTTTTTTTTGGTAAAAGAGAAAAAAAATACTTACCCCTAATATTTCCCTGAGGTAATAGTACTTTGATTCGTACTTGTAGTGGTAATAAACACTGAAGAACACTGCAGCATTAATGAGAACCCACAATACCTTTTGGGAAAAGAGAAAAGGAGAACGACCGTGAATACAATTTTAGTTTTTCAATAATATGAAGCAAAATTATCTCATCAACTTCTGTGAAATGGTGTAATCTTGTCACTCCCTGGTGTCACATAATATCTATAATAATAATACGCTAAGGCTCCGCGGGGGGCGCGACGTCTCCGCCGGCCTTTGTATTCTATTGTTTTTTAATGAGATCGCCGACCGAAGTTGGTGCAGCTATCTCCTCCTGAACCCTCCCCTCGGGGTCCCGGTGCCCGGTGCCGTCGTCCGCGGGAGAGTCTACTCTAGCGAATTGGCTATACTCCGCCCGAGGTCCTCCTCCGTGTCGACGTCCAGGGCGAAAACAGACGCGACATGCATAATGCATGATATGCATGACGACAGAGATACCTCATGGATATTCAACATTGCATCCGTAGACACACGACAGACGACGAGCAACTCACATTAAGTTGCGTATTAAATGCACGATGCACACGGTCGGGCTTACCCGAGTAAAGCATCTTTCTATAGGATATCCTTTGTAGTAGCTGCACAAGCCACAGAGATACACACGAAGCTTCGATCCCGCGTCCACGTCCAAACTTAGAGACCTATTTCCATCATGATTGCCGCGATTTTGATATAGTTTTCGTGAATGGAGGTATGAAATCAAAGCTTATTTTGTGATTACTACGGCCATATAGTCTAGACCTATACTAAATTGTTATTATCATTTTCTAAAGGAAAGTTTTCACAAGAAAACCATTGGACTGACAGTTTAGTCGCAAGCTGCCTTCATACAGTGCAGGGCTTCTGTTCAGTGTGTGTGAGTTGAGACGAGCTTGCAGGAAGCTCCAACACCGGCACCGAGCACCGCAGGCGTCCGACGCCTGCGGCGCCGGTGTTCGAGCTATGGAGTTACGCTGTAGTGTGTGTGAGTTAAGCTGAGCTGAGCTCGAGTCGAAGAGATTTGACACTTTGAAATTGTTATCTGTTGGTTTGCATCATTATTGCCGCGATTTCAATATAGTTTCGTGAATAGATTTACGAAACCTGAGCTTAGAATTAGTAAAAGTATTACTCATGTCTACGTTTTTAAACGACTACCTGATTTTCTTGTGAAAATTTTACTTTGAAGAATGATTATCGAAATTCATGGTCAGAAATAATCACAATCTAGGGTCTATTATGTTACAGTTCTTGCATCAAATCAATGCACGAAAACTTAGTTATTGAACTAGAATTTTTTTTTTTTTTTTTAAATAGGCAATTATGAAGTAGGTAGCCTGAAACCTGAGCCTTCTAAACAAATCTCAACAAAGTGAAGGCCTATATCCTTTGATGAATTAATGAAAAAGTAGCCCCAGAAAAAAGAGCCCCCGAAAGTTGAAAAAAGTAGCCCACGAAAATTTTTCCAAAAATTTGAAATAGAGCCCCCGAAATGAAAATCTTAATTTTCTGCCTGCGCCCCCCTCTAGAATCCCGCGATTTCCGCGGGTCCTGAGTTGAGTGTATATATAATATAGGCGTGGGGTCCCCGGCTTTCAAGGGGCCATAAACCCCAAAAAGCTCAGGGGTTACGTTCTTCAAAGTTGGTGGGGGGGGGGGGGGAGAGATCAGATTGCAGCGAGTTGAGTGTATAGGCGTGGGGTCCACGGGTTTCAAGGGTCCATAAACCCCCGAAAGCTCGGGGGTTTTAGGCGTTTAATTAGGGTCAGATGAGCATATTTTTAATACTTTATTTGTGACACTTGCGGGTCACTAATTGGCGTGGGGTCAATACGAGAGTTGCATAGTGTTGCGTACCAACTACGCTGGCCTACATTACTATATGCTGAGGGACGGAACTGGGTACGCAAGATGAACGAAAACAATTCAACATGTTTAATTTTTTTCGCGTACTTTCGGCGTAGAAACTTGACGTAGAAAGTACGCCTTTTTACATACGCAACACTACGCTACATGCCTACGCAACAGTATGCTACCCTACGCCAGATCGACAAAGCAGTAAAAGCTTTCCACACAGTAAGCAACCATAAGCAAACCTGTACGCCAGCCTACGCATAACCTACGCAGGGACTATTTTCTCATTAATACGTAGCCTAATTTCTGCGTAGTCGGTACGCCACACTACGGAACTCTACGCAGTTCCAGTGGCTTGAAGAATAACTACCGGTACAGTTGGATCGTTTTTTAAATTTTTATATAAGGCCAAATTTAAAAAAAACATGTTTAGCGTCCTGTTTTTTTTCGAAAAATGGGAATGAGGAGGCCCTTTTTTTTTTTCCTTCTTTCAAAATGGCCGCTCCATACATTTTCCCTGACATTCGGGCTTTTTTTCAAGATGGCGGCCGACAATTGTTTTTTTTTTCTTTTTTAATATCAGAAATAATTTTAGCAGTGCTTTTCATGTTTTTTTTCTTTCAAAAACTTAAAAAAAAAAAAAAAAAAAAAAATTAAAAAAAAAAAAAAATTAAAAAAATAGGAGGCGGCCCCCAAAAAGGAAACGGACAGGACACTGTTTTATTTTCTTTAAAAAAAAAAAAAAAAAAACAACAAAAAATAAAAAAAAATTCAAAAAAATAAATAAATAGGAGGCGGCCCCCAAAAAGGAAGCGGGCGGGGACGCTAAACATGTATATTTTATTTAATGGCCTGAATGGCAAATAAAGTTCTTGGTGGTTTTAATTTAAACACTCTCTATATATCTATTTACACCCCCCGCCCCCCTCTAGAATCCCGCGGATTTCCGCGGGTCCTGCTAGTCTATATAAGTAATACGCTAAGGCTCCGCGGGGGGCGCGACGTCTCGGCGAGCCTTTGTTTTCTATTGTTTTTTAATGAGATCGCCGACCGAAGTTGGTGCGGCTATCTCCTCCTGAACCCTCCCCTCGGGGTACCGGTGACCGGTGCCGTCGTCCGCGAGAGAGTCTACTCTAGCGAATTGGCTATACTCCGCCCGAGGTCCCCCTCCGTGTCGACGTCCAGGGCGAAAACAGACGCGACATGCATAATGCAGGATATGCGTGACGACAGAGATACCTCATGGATATTCAACATTACATCCGTAGACACACGACCGATGACTATCCACTCACATTAAGTTGCGTATTAAATGCTCTATGCAAAGGGCGGGATTACCGAGAGTAAAGCATCTTTCTATAGGATGTGCTTTGTTGTAGCTAGAATGTGCCTTGCATACATGTAGTAGCTGCACAAGAGATACACGGGGCTTCCCGTCGACGTCCAAACTTAGAGACCTATTTCCATCATGATTGCCCCGATTTTTATATAGTTTTCGTGAATGGAGGTATGATATCAAAGCTTATTTTGTGATTATTACGGCCATGTATACTCAATTTTGATTATCATTTTCTAAAGGAAAGTTTTGACAAGAAAACCATTGGACTGACAATTCAGTCGCAAGCTAACTTCAGTCACCACACATCACAGTGCAGTAACTCTAGGAATCTCCAACACCGGCACCGGGCACCGCAGGCGTCCGAGGCCTGCGGCGCCGGTGTTCGAGCTTCATGGAGTGGCGCTGGAGTGTTATGTGTGTGAGTACAGCTGAGCTGAGCTCGAGTCGAAGAGATTTGACACTTTGAAATTGTTATCTGTTGGTTTGCATCATTATTGCCGCGATTTCAATATAGTTTCGTGAATAGATTTACGAAACATGAGCTTAGAATTAGTAAAAGTATTACTAGACTCTATTGTCTACGTTTTTAAACGACTGTCTGATTTTCTTGTGAAAATTTTACTTTGAAAAATAATTATCGAAATTTATGGTCAGAAATAATCACAATCTAGGGTCTATTATGTTACAGTTCTTGCATCAAATCAATGCATGAAAACTTAGTTATTGAACTAGAAAAATGTTTTTTTTTTAAATAGACAATTATGAAGTAGGAAGCCTGAAACCTAATAGCCTACTAAACAAATCTCAACGAAGTGTAGGCCTATCCTTATATGAATTAATGAAAAAGTAGCCCCAGAAAAAAGAGCCCCCGAAAATTTCCCTAAAATTTGAAATGGAGCCCCCGAAATGAAAAACTTAATTTTTTGCCTGCGCACCCCCTCTAGAATCCCGCGGATTTCCGCGGGTCCTGAGTTGAGTGTATATATAATATAGGCGTGGGGTCCACGGGTTTCAAGGGGCCATAAACCCCCAAGAGCTCGGGGGTTACGTTCTTCAAAGTTGGGAGGGGGGGGAGAGATCAGATCCCAGCATGTTGAGTGTATATATAATATAGGCGTGGGGTCCACGGGTTTCAAGGGGCCATAAACCCCCAAGAGCTCGGGGGTTACGTTCTTCAAAGTTGGGAGGGGGGGGGGAGAGAGATCAGATCCCAGCATGTTGAGTGTATATATAATATAGGCGTGGGGTCCACGGGTTTCAAGGGGCCATAAACCCCCAAAAGCTTCGGGGTTTTAGGCGTTTAATTAGGGTCAGATGAGCATATTTTTAATACTATTTGTGACACTTTGCGGGTCACTAATTGGCGTGGGGTCAATATGTAGAGTTGCGTAGTGTTGCGTACCAACTACGCTGGCCTATGTTACTATATGCTGAGGGACGGAAAGGGGTACGCAAGATGAACGAAAACAATTCAACATGTTTAATTTTTTTCGCGTACTTTCGGCGTAGAAACTTGACGCAGAAAGTACGCCTTTTTACGCAACACTACGCTACATGCCTACGCAACAGTACGCTACCCTATGCCAGATCGACAAAGCAATAAAAGCTTTCCACACAATAAGCAACCATAAGCAAACCTGTACGCCAGCCTACGCATAACCTACGCAGGGACTATTTTCTCATTAATACGCAGCCTAATTTCTTCGTAGTCGGTACGCCACACTCACAACTCTACGCAGTTCCAGTGGCTTAAAGAAATACTACCCGTACAGTTGGATTGTTTTTTTAAATTTAATATAAGGCCAAATTTAAAAAAAAACATGCTTATAGCGTCCTGTTTTTTTCGAAAAATGGGAAGGAGGCCCTTTTTTTTTTCTTTCAAAAGGGCCGCTCCGTACATTTTCCCTGACATTCCTGCTATTTTTCAAGATGGCGGCCGACATTTTTTTTTTTTTTTTTTTTTAAATCAGAAATTCATTTCAGCAGTGCTTTTCATGTTTTTTTTCTTTCATTAAAAAAAAAAATAAAAAAAAAAAAATAAAAAAAAAAAATAGGAGGCGGCCCCCCAAAAAAGAGCGGGCGGGGCGCTGTTTTTTTTTCTTTCAAAAAAAAAAAAAAAAAAAAAAAAAAATATTAAAAAAATTTCAAAAAAAAAAAAATAGGAGGCGGCCCCCAAAAGGAAGTGGGCGGGGACGCTAAACATGTATATTTTTCAATGGCCTGAATGGCAAATAAAGGTCTTGGTGGTTTTAATTTAGACAGTATATATATCTATTTACACCCACGCCCCCCTCTAGAATCCCGCGGATTTCCGCGGGTCCTGCTAGTTATCATGTAATTTCGCTATTAGGCCAGCGCGGGGAAATCAACTAAAATAATAATGGTCCGACTTTGGATTTTGATTCAACCTTGCGATTTACTCTGATGAGTGCAGTACGAAAAGCTTTAGCATGTTGGTATTCGTGTATTATAATAATTCATTAAATGGTATGCTAATGTACACTCATGGTAAGCATCATGTATAATTATGATGAATACATTAATACAAGCACGTAATAATGCGGTTTTAAATATATAGTGCATCTAGATTAAAAATAATTGTAAATGGTCAACCCCTTTAGAAGTCCAGAATATGGCCGATTTATTTTTGAATAATCTATAAGACCGCGATACCACTTGCAGCAAACAGAAGATCACGTGATCCGCCCAGTGGGAAAAAAAAAGGCTGGGCGTACGAGTCCGCTGATATCGCCATCTTCGGCGGCTTGCAGCAAGTGTAGGGAATATATGAAATAAGAACCGGCCAGACTCTGGACTATCACTGTAGCTATTTAGTTACATCAGGGACATGCTTATAATCAGTGTGCCTTTACCACTCATTCGTGTTGTGAATTTGTTAATAACACAACACGAATGAGTGGTAAAGACACACTGATTATACAGATTTATGGCGAAATGTTTGTACATATTGTTTAGCAAAGGGATATGATATAAGAACAGTTTGCTTGTATCACTCGTTCGTGTAGTGTTATTAACATATAGAACTTTATGACGAAATGTTTGTACATATTGTTTAGCATAGGAATATGAAATAAGAACAGTTTGCTTGTACCACTCGTTCGTGTAGTGAAATTAACAGATACAGATTCATGACGAAATGTTTGTACATATTGTTTGGCATAGGGATACGAAATAAGAACTGGCCAGATTCTGGACTATCACTGTAGCTATTTAGTTACATGACTGATACGATCAGTTTGCTTGTACCACTCGTTCGTGTTGTGTTATTAACAGACACAGATTAATAACGAAATATTTGTACATATGGATTAGCATATTAAAAAACATTAGGTTATTCACATCATTAGAATGCTGAAATTTCGAGTCCATTATTCACAAAAAGTATGTAATTAAATATGGTTGTATGTCTGAGGAAAGAGATAGGAGAGAGATTGAAAGAGAGAGTAAATGAGAGGGAGAGAGAGAGAGAGAGAGAGCGAAGGGAGAGGTGGGGCGAGGGGTAGCGGAGAATACCCTTGGCATCACCAGCTTTTTCATGCAAGGGGGGGGGGGGGTGCCCCCCCACCTGTCAGGATATTGTCGGTAAAATTGCGCTGCCGTCGGGAAAAAGAGAAAAGGGGGAGGGGAAAAAGAGAGGGAAAAAAAGAGAGGAAATAAAAGAGAGGGGAAAAAAGGGAAGGAAAAAAAGAGAGGGAAAAAAGAGAGGGAAAGGGAAAGAAAAGAAAAAAAGAAAAGAAAAGGAAAAGAAAAGAAAGAAAGGAAAAGAAAGGAAAAAAAGGAAAAGAAAGGAAAGAAAAGAGAAGAAAAAAAGAGAAAAAAAGAAAAAGAGGGAGGAGAGGAAAGAAAGGAAAAGAAAGAAAAGAAAGAAAAGGAAAAAAGAAGAAAAAAGAGTGAAAGGGAAACAAAAGAAACGGGGGATGAAAGAGAGGAGAGAGAGGGGAGGTAAGAGTCTCAGAGAGGAGGAGTGGGAGTAAAAGAGAAAGGGGGTTGTTGGGTGGAGTCGTCTCGTCGAGGGAGCAAGAAAGACACGGGTAAATATATTGCTGTGTCGCGTCAGCTGTGTCGGTATTCTTGCCCGATCCTCGTGTACTATATCAATGCAGAAGTTTGAAGTCGGTGAGATGTATATTTTTTTCCCTACGAACTGTGACTTCTTATCCGCTGTGACGACTTCGAAAGTGACTACAACTACAATACTTGTATTTTGTCGAAGTTTCACTTTCCATTAGTATCAGCTAAAGAAATCAGAGGTATAAAATTTTCGGGGAAACTAAATACAAACAAGGTTTAAGAGTCAACAACGGTACGACGAATCGCCTTCCTTTCTTTATAATTTGTGATGAAAAGCCAAAAATTCCGCGCTTCGCGAGGAAGGGGAAAACTTCATTTAGACGAGTCGAGAACGGTACAACGAATCGTGTTCTTTCTCTAATAATTTGAGGAAACGTCAAAGGGGGAAACTGAATTCAGATGAATAGGGCTTAATAAGATCGAAAACGGTACGAGGAATCGTCTTCCTTTCTCTACATTGTGATGAAACGCCAAAAATTCCGCGCTTCGCGCAGAAGGGGAAAACTTCATCTAGACGAGTCGAGAACGGTACGACGAATCGTTTTCTTTCTCTAATGATTTAACGAAACGTCAAAGCTTCAGCGCTTCGCGCGAGAGGGGGAAACTAAATTCAGACGAAATTAATAGGGCTTATTTAGAGTCGAAAACGGTACAACGATTCGTGTTCTTTTTCTTATAATTTGAGGAAACGTCAAAGCTTTCGCGCTTCGCGCGAGAGGGGTAAACTGAATTCAGATTAATAGGGCTTAATAAGAGTCAAAAACGATACGATGAATCGTCTTCCTTTCTCTATATTGTGATGAAACGCCAAAAATTTAGAAGGGGAAAACTTCATTTAGACGAGTCGAGAACGGTACGACAAATCGTCTTCTTTCTCTAATAATTTAAGGAAACGTCCAAGCTTCCGCGCTTCGAGCGAGTGGGGCAAACTGAATTCAGATGAATAGGGCTTAATAAGAGTCGAAAACGGTACGATGAATCGTCTTCCTTTCTCTATATTGTGATGAAACGCCAAAAATTTAGAAGGGTAAAACTTCATTTAGACGAGTCGAGAACGGTACAATGAATCGTGTTCTTTCTCTAATAATTTAAGGAAACGTCAAAGCTTCCGCGCTAAGCGTGAGAGGGGGAAACTGAATTCAGAAAAATCAATAGGGCTTATTTAGAGTCGAAAACGGTACAACGAATCGTGTTCTCTCTCTAATAATTTTATTGAAATATATATTTAATCAGGATATCAAGAATCAGATATACATTGTAGATACAAAATCTGTTTTACATCATGGTCCTGAACAGGATAAAAACACGGAAATATAAATAACGAATATCACCAAAGCTCACAGGCAAAGGTAAGAACAGTATAAAACTAACATATAAGCATACTACGCATTAAAAATAGTAAAAAGCACAACAAAACAAAAAAACAAACAAAAACGACAATTTAAGGAAACGTCAAAGCTTCTGCGCTTCGCGCGAGAGGGGAAAACTGAATTCAGACAAAATTAATAGGGCTTATTTAGAGTCGAAAACGATAGAACGAATCGTGTTCTTTCTCTAATGATTTGAGGAAACGTCAAAGCTTCCGCGCTTCGAGCGAGTGGGGCAAACTGAATTCAGATGAATAGGGCTTAATAAGAGTCGAAAACGGTACGATGAATCGTCTTCCTTTCTCTATATTGTGATGAAACGCCAAAAATTTAGAAGGGTAAAACTTCATTTAGACGAGTCGAGAACGGTACAATGAATCGTGTTCTTTCTCTAATAATTTAAGGAAACGTCAAAGCTTCCGCGCTAAGCGTGAGAGGGGGAAACTGAATTCAGAAAAATCAATAGGGCTTATTTAGAGTCGAAAACGGTACAACGAATCGTGTTCTCTCTCTAATAATTTTATTGAAATATATATTTAATCAGGATATCAAGAATCAGATATACATTGTAGATACAAAATCTGTTTTACATCATGGTCCTGAACAGGATAAAAACACGGAAATATAAATAACGAATATCACCAAAGCTCACAGGAAAAGGTAAGAACAGTATAAAACTAACATATAAGCATACTACGCATTAAAAATAGTAAAAAGCACAACAAAACAAAAAAACAAACAAAAACGACAATTTAAGGAAACGTCAAAGCTTCTGCGCTTCGCGCGAGAGGGGAAAACTGAATTCAGACAAAATTAATAGGGCTTATTTAGAGTCGAAAACGATAGAACGAATCGTGTTCTTTCTCTAATGATTTGAGGAAACGTCAAAGCTTTCGCGCTTCGCGCGAGAGGGGGAAACTGAATTCAGATGAATAGGGCTTATTAAGAGTCAAAAACTGTACGACGAATCGTCTTCTTTCTCTAATAATTTAATGTAACGTCAAAACTTCCGCGCTTCGAGCGAGAGGGGGAAGCTTCATTCAGATAAGGATTAAGAGTCGAGAACAGTACACCGAATCGTCTGCTTTTTCTCATAATTCAATGAAACGTCAAAGCTTCCGCGCTTTGCTCGGGAGGGGGGGGGGATACTGAATTCAGAAAAGGATAAACAGTCGAGAACGGACCAGCAAATCGTCTTCTTTTTTATAATAATGAAACGTCAAAGCTTTCGCGCTTCGCGCGGGAGGGGGGGGGGGGGGACTTCATTCAGCCAAGGATTACCAGTCGAAAACGGTACAACTAATCGTCTTCTTTTCCTAATAATTTAAGAAAACGTCTAAGCTTCCGCGCTTCGCGCGGGAGGCCCATCACCCACACACCCCTAATGAGCGCGCTTTTAAGTGATTCTCTTGCTCACTACCGCCCTCCCTAAAATAAGATCCTAGCTCCGCGCCTGCATTAAAATATATAGCTATGATGCTGACTAAATTGAAGAAATAATTCGTATATTTATGTCGTCGAGGAAAATGACCATTTTGCGCATATGCAAGTACTATAGATAGTCCATAGGAAAAACAATTTAGCCTTCGGCCCCAGGTTTATAGGGTTGAATTTGTAGATATTGGAAATTTTTGTCGGTAATTGGTGGCTAGTTTTGTCGGTAATCGTTGGCCTCTTCAACCCCCCCCCCCCCCCCCCCCCACTGAAAAAGGTCTAGCGACGCCCCTGCCTGCAATTCGACTAAAATCATAAGTGTGCCGACCAAATGTGTTGAAAAGGCGTATACATTACTGTTTTAATGCCCCTCCCCCACCCCCTCTTCCTTTAGAGCCATTTACAATGTATGTTTTAGACATGAATAAACACATACAGGACTGCATCAAAATGAGGAAGTGATTTTATTTCCAGTTAATTGTTTTCGTATTTATTCCCCAAGTAAATTATCAATATGAAATCTTTTACACACGGCGCCACTCGAAGCATTCCATAATAAACAAAATCTTGTGAATCGGAAAGAAAAACAGACAATCACTTCCACTAAAAATGGATGTAAACAAATAACCTCTCTCGTAATTCTTATGAATGATAAAGAAAGGGGATAAATTGTGTTTAATAAATCACTATCCGTGGCATGTCCGTTCCGATGTCTGTATAATGTACGACGTGTCTGTATTTATTTAAACATTGTTCATTGATTGATGAAAGGAATTCTCGCACTTTCTGACCTCGTAATATCAGTAACCCCGTGACCCTTCTCAAATGCGTGCCATTTTGTTGTTTATGACAAGGTCACACTCAGACGCGTACGCAGGGGGGGGGGGGGTTGGGGGGTTAAACCCCCCTAAAACCCCCCCCCCCCACCCCCCATTGGATTTTTTTTTTTTTTTTTTTTTTTTTTAATAAAAAAAAAAAGGTGACCTTACCCCTCCCCCCAACGGAGCAAAATGTCAAATTTTTAAATTTCGAGACCAAAAAAAAGAAAAAAAGTGTGTCCTCTTACCCCCCCCCCCCCGCTTATTCAGCGGTCGGCTGAGTCGTTGCGATTTTTTCGGGACCAAAAAAAAGAAAAAAAGTGTGTCCTCTTACCCCCCCCCCCCCCCCCCCCCCCCCCCCCCCCCCCCCCCGCTTATTCAGCGGTCGGCTGAGTCGTTGCGATTTTTTCGGGACCAAAAAAAAAAAAAAGTGTCCTCTTACCCCCAACTTATTCAGCGGCTGCCTGAGTCGTTGCGAAATTTTCGGCCCGATTTATAAATGTTAAACCCCCCCCCCCCCCCTTGAAAAAATCCTGCGTACGCGCCTGGTCACACTTATATTACAGAGGTATTCAGGTAGGAGCTAGCTTAGTAGAGAGATCAAGTGAAGAAGGATTATTTAAATCCAGGTGATAATGCTATAATAACATGAATTCAGTTAGATTTGTTTCTATTCAGAATGGTGTCACGTCGATATGTCTCCTACATAGGCCCATCCGTTCCATGATCTACAATACATGATAGTGATTAATTACAGCATTTCGATTGACTGTGTCATCGCACTCAATTCATAGGCGATTATAATTAATGATGCAACCTAGTACATGTAGATGCAAACGCATTTCGTCACTACAGAGTCGGGGTCTACACGCCCCTTCCTTTACTTATTGTCATGAATTGTCTTAGTTTATCCTACCATTGTAGTTTACTGATATAACCACTTATCAACCTAACCCATTTCAAAACTATGGACTTGGTTTCCTCAAGTGAAAGTTGCAGTCTGAATAAAGTATACACCAAAAATTAAAACTAATTATCTCGTTTGTTATTTAAATGGTAATACGATCCCACCCATGCTGAAACCAAAACTTCAGGGACCCGTTTCACAAAGCCTGTTTTCAATGACAAATCAGTGACAAATCTACTGATAACCAAT
Source organism: Strongylocentrotus purpuratus (assembly GCF_000002235.5). Taxonomy (NCBI): domain Eukaryota; kingdom Metazoa; phylum Echinodermata; class Echinoidea; order Camarodonta; family Strongylocentrotidae; genus Strongylocentrotus; species Strongylocentrotus purpuratus. Next base: position 18,622,002 of record NW_022145607.1, on the reverse strand, counting down.
CAGAAGCAAGGATTTCAGTAGCTTATTACAACAACTGTCATTTGTCACCGATGACAAGTTTTGTGAAACACTCCCAGGTGTATCCAAGGTTGAATATTGTTCACATGTGATTTATTGCTAATTTTCATTTATTAAGATGAAAACTTTTAAATCACATTTTTATTTAGCGACTTTGTACAATTAGGATCAAAAAATCATTTTAGAATCTTTCATATTTTTGCATTATATCCGATCATTTTCGATGGTGTTGTATTATTCATTTGTTATAGATGAAATATGGAAATCACAGGACGTCGAAGTGAAAAACCCACATCAAACTTGAAAGCACTTTACTGAATACACGTACCATGTACGCGGAGAGCAAAGTAGTTGATACTACTCCCTCACTTGGTAAGGAGTGATTCGAGACTACCACTGTAACCATGACAACCGACAGCGGATGATAGGCAGACGACAGACCTATCTCGGAAGTCATTGACATCGGTGTAATTGGACGGGAAATAAGGGTGACATTAGAATTCAACCAAAAGAGATAGAGGTCAGATTATCGATGACCTTCTGACCCCTGACACCTTTCACGTTTCTTTTCTAAGTTATACCTCGGTTACACCTCCAAAGCCGACTGAAATTAGACTCTGCCCGGACAAAGTCTTGGCCTTTCGGGGTGACGTAGTTTTGTTTATTGTCAATGGGTTGTACAAGTACAACACATGTTCCTGCGATAATAATTCTTATGACCCCCGTTGCAAAAAACTTACCATTGATGGTAACTTTGCCATTAATGGCAACTACCATAGTAACATGGCTCAACAGCCAGTCAAAAATCAAAGTTTCCATGGTAGTAATACCATTGATGGCAAAGTTATCATCAATGGTAAGTGTTGTGCAACGGGGCCCAGTTAATACCGAATTCCCAATTTCAACCCCGGACCTAATACCATAGGGCCTAATAAATCCTAACCCTAAACCAAACTTAAAAGTAATCGCAACTCTAATCCTATACTTTGACGAAATCAAGCCTGGAGCAAAATGGTAAATCATCTGCAACAATAATTGATCCGGACTGATCGCAATTTAGTTCTCCAATCAGTTGCAAGCTTACAAACTCTTATCATTTTAGTAGACAATTGCGATTGATATCAAGTTGCATTCGATTTGAGTCAGACATGGCTCTGATGCTGAGCTCTTCGGTTAGACTGGTTGTTCAAGCAGTGCCCTTTCGTCTACCCCATGATGTATTTCCGTTCTAAATAAACGGTCTTGATTATCATGATTATTGCATCTAGTTTGTCGGTCGTGTGAAACAATAATATTGTTAACTTCGAGTTTCGACACTGCAGAATACGGGTAGGCATATTAGACTATTCTGTTTATTTTTGTCGCCTTGTCGCTTTCAATTTTTATCTCGTTAAAAGTGGTCATTTAAAATCGGACTCGATCTCTTTATCATACTAAACAGTTAGACACAATGGGCACATGTAGAAAACAAAATCATCACGAAATGAAAACTGTAAGTAGTTCCATGGCTATACACCTTTGGCAGCATAGTTGTTTCAACCTCCTGTGTTTATTGCAAGCCTGACTATAATATAGACCTATGGGGTTGGGGTTTTCAAAGGGCATCTTCTTGAAAAATCCACTCTATAACATTTTGCTGAATGATTTTCCATCCCAAATGCAATACACTACACACTTAGAAAAAAATGGTGCAAGTATGCACCTTTAGGGAAGCAAACCGATGCAACACTGTAGCACCTTTAGGGGTTAAATCCTGCACCCTTTCTAAAGGTGCAATCCTGCACCCTTTAAGAGGGTGCCCGATTGCACCTTTTAGGAGACATGTTAGTACCCTTAATGGTTCAATCCCGCATCATTAGGGGTGCAAACCGATGCAATAGCAGCACCTTTAGGGGTTCAATACTGCACCCTTTAAAAGGTGCAATCCTGCACCCATACTCGAGAAATACTCGTGAAATTTGCTCGTACACAAATACATATTAAACATGCATTTTGTTTTTTTGGTTAGTAATCATATAATCAATATATCTATTGCTAAAACGTGAATGTAATTGTAACATGATCAGACAAATAATCTATTGGTTAATTATTGCCGAAGGAAAATAAAAATCACAAAAACTGATGTGCATTGTCATAATTTGCTTAACAAATCATGATAAATGTCTTTGTATGTGAACACGTGTAAAGTAATCATGAATATGCATGCAATATGCAAACTTTTATTTTACACCCTTTTTTGGTCGATAGGGTTCATTTTTTGTGGGAAGGGTGCAAAATCTTATATTGCACCCTTTTTTAAACCCCTCTTCCTTCAATAGGGTTCATTTTTATGTAAAGGGTGCAAACTCTTATTTTGCACCCTTTTTTGCACTCTTTTTTCTTAGAGTGTATAGGAGGGAAAGACGTGAAAGGGGAAACGAAGAACACGCGACCCGGCCAATTTAGATTATGCCGCCCACCAAATACCCTATCGTTATGGGTGAAATTCTGTAGCAATGTGGCTTTTGTCAAGTCGAACTTTAAACCATACGGTGTGTATGGTTTGTATTTGCCCCATCGAAACCAGTCGATCTGGGATTGCTCTCCAGTGAATTATTACGTGACTAAATAAAATATGTGACACATCATAACTTTACACATACCAAAGCTTGTATTCATGGCATCGCTCCCTGTTTTTCCTTTCTTGTTTTTTCCACTCTTCACCACATCTCATTTCTAATTCATCTCTTAATCTATCTTACCTCATTTCTCTTCCCCTGTATACCATGCCTTTACTCCCCCTTCCCTCTCAACAGGTCAACCGATCCAAGCTGATAAATACAAACGTTCCCCCTTCCCCCTTTTTAACTATAATATAGCACGATCTTGACTACTTTCGAAGATAAATAAACTCAAGAGCAATTTCAACACCCTACTGTAATATATCCTATGGAAACCATGTTCGGATAACACGTCATTGTCATGATCGCACATCTCAATAGGTGACGCACAAGGCTATTAAAATTACCCTGGGTTGATTTTGTCGAAAGTAGTTGCTAAAAAGTCACAACTACATTTGCTACAGATTCTTTCTCTACTCACATCACGGAATATTCAATAAGACACTAGATGACGCGAATATTATGTTGGTGCCAGAATGGCGTTAATACTATTAAAGCCTTTCTCGTTCTGAGCAAACACTGACGAATAATGATGATACAGGTCGGGGTGGGAGTGGAGATGATCCAGTCATGATTGAAAAATATTAGTTGAGCACAGGTCTTAGTGTTTGTCCTGTCCTTTTCTCGTTAAAGCCCCACTGTACTTGTTCCCTCTATATAGAAAACAATGCCTAAGCGGTGCCCGTTGGTCCCCCATGATCCTCTTTTTCTTATGTTAATTGAGAGCTGAGTTAATGGGATAGCCACATGCGAGTGAACACACTTGGTGGTCTAATCCCTCCTGGCCAAACTAGTTCAGACGGACTTAAACATTTATAATCTTCTTCAATCCTTGACATAGCATGACTCAACTCCCCGCTCTGTCCATGCTTCCTGACCCTTTCCCCTCTTCACCCCCAATCAAGACGTGTCCATTAATTTTGGGGTATTTGATTTCAATTAAATACTGACAACCTTAAACCCAATCAATATTTTTGGCAACAGGTTTTTGTTGTTTCATCTCGAAAAAAGAAGGAATAAAAGGGGTGACCTGAAAGGCAGACTACATGCGTAACAAGCAGACATCAGTAGGAGATCGTATTGGATTACCTCATATCCCGTTACCATGGTAATCGTAATGCAGTATCCCCCTATCTTCCAGCGCTCACCCATCTGTTGTTGTGATAGTTGACATTGACTGACATCTAGCCCAGGTCTAGCCGATCGCGCAGATAACATGTGTGGTCTGCCCCTTGTATATCTCGGCAAGACCGAGATATTTTGTCATTAATTTGGCGCCCCTTACGTCATCAAGTAGGCATATTGTGGAGATGAGCATAGGTTGGTACAGACTATGTACTTCGTTATTACTTCATAATATGTGGTATTTACTGGACTTCAGTAGGGATGTTATTAACGTAACACCAAGATCGAAATACTCGAAAACCATGCGGCTTAAATGTTATAGTAATTCCCAAGAACCTAACATCACTTCCCTTAAATCTCTAATCATCATGAGTATTCAAAAGAATTTTACATTACGGATTTTTATACGAAATGTATTAATTTAAGATACAAAATAAATCGTTAAAATTTGTATTTCATTGCTTCAAATATGCAGATTATACAAAAATATATTCGACGCTTTGTCGGGACAGAGGTCCATTGGAACAAAAATGCTATCACTACCGTATCATATTTCCGATAGAAAAAAACTGAGAAAGAGATCAAAGCCAGACCATTACGTTATATGTTAGGTCTGTATTACATGTGCGATTACGTTACTTGCACTTCAAGATGAAGGCCCATGAGAAAAGTGAGATTGTCTCAACGCTCTAACTCCGAAGACAATCCACATCATGTAGCGATTTGCTTTTTACTTTGATGGAAAGAAAGAAGGAAAAAAACAACAACCGAGAATACATTAGTCCACTTTTGAATGAAATCAACTAAACGATAAGAAAGCTATGAGGGTTTAAAAATGAAATAACTAAATGTATGCTTACATCATGCTGTACATGCCATTGTATGAGAATCTCAAATAAAAAAAAATTGGGATCACTAGATAATTATAGGCGAATCAGTGAAAATTGGCTAATAGTTGGTCATTCAATTGCCAGTATTTGGGGAGACCTCTCCAATGTTGTCCGATGAAATAATCAATTTCCTAATTTATGTGGGGTACTTTTGTCATTGTGACTGTATTCAATACACATTCAGTATAGCATGTTGGTATAAGCACTATAAGAAATAACATATCTCACTTTGTGATAGCATTTTGAAATAAATATAATGCTTACTGTAGGTTATTTCAATTTATCGGAGCAAATGTGAGAATAAACCGACAGTACATTTAAATGTATATAATTTTTTTATATCGCTATATATAACTATTCTGCAGATTCCTTTCAAACTTGTTATATCATGATATATCTGTTTTCGCCCGAAATATAGCAATATCAGGATTGAATTGCCTTTTTAAACATTCGATCGTTCTTTTATTGATTATCACTGACCAGAAAAGACCGTCAGCGTCTTGGAGACAGACTATTATGTCGCAAATAGAAACTTCTATATTTCACTGCAGTTGTACCACAATATGTTATTTAAGGCAACTCGTCTAATCAGAGAGGCAGACGACTCCAATTTCCGACCTAGACAACCTAGCTTGGATGTGACCACTTTAAGGTTGTCAGCTATGTGTCTTCTAATTCAAAATATTTCCTGGAAGAAAGTCCATTTTAAGAGAAAAACCGACATCAAAATTAACCAAGCTTCCCCAAATTCTAATTATTTCGTTACTTTTAGGTACTTGGTATTTTTGATGGATCACGTGCAAATATTTGCCCGCGGTTTGCTTGCACTTTTTCATAAACTGGGTTGACTTTTTGAACCACTTTGCGATCCTAACGTATAGGCTATGCATTTTCTAATATTCTTCTCTTCTAATATGATATACATCCATAGCCAACAGATATCCTGTGTATGATACTGACCAATTGGTATCACAGCGGAGAAAAAGTGAGCAATAGCTCAGCTAACAGAACCGAAATGAACAAAAAAAGGGTGTTTATTATGGTTCTAGGACATCTACCCCAAGGACAACCACCCCTAAGAATAACCACCCTCTAGGACAACTACCCCCTAGGGCAACCACCCTCTAGGACGACTACCCCCGGACAACTATCCCCCGGACAACTACCCCTAGACAACTACCCCCTACGACAACCATCCTCTAGGTTACTATCCTGATTGTAGATTGACTTATTGTTACGGGGCTCTGGTTACATTGTTGCCAGAAACTTAATTCTTGTTTCTTTTTCCATGAAATGATTTATACAATATGGTATATTTTCGATAGATTAAAGTTCATGACTTCTCAGAACTTCATTGACCAAGTGCATGACTCTTTGAATGATAAAAAAAGTGCTGAAAAGATCCATAGAGATTTTATTCACAATCATTTTATAAAAAGATGTAAGAAAAATTATTCCAAAGTTAAGGGCAGCAGCTATTTAAAAACTCGTGTAATATCAATTATCGTTGTATTATATTATATTATATTATATTATATTATATTATATCATATCCTATTATATCATATTATATTATACCATGTATCATGTATGAAAATTTAGTTGATCAAGTTCTACATGTATGACTCTTTGAATGATAAAATAGTGCTGAAAAGATCTATCTAGAATTAATGTATTCACAATCCTTTCATAAAAAGATGTAAGAAAAATTATTCCCAATTTATGGGCAGCATGGTACTTAAAAACTCGTGTAACATATTAAGTTATCGTTATAATTATAATAACAAATTATATGAACATTTATTTTTTAAACTCGTGCAACGGCTATCATCCCCCTGAAGAACTCCATTTAACAGGAACCTGATGGGTTAAATTTGGTCACATTAATCAAACCACAGATTCATCAGAATGCTACCCTGGCAGTAAAACCACGGGATGGGCTACAGACAGTTCTACAAATAATCACTCTTTATAGAATAATCCTCTTAAACTTTAAAGGGCAACCCAAACCTTGTCATAAGTTCAGTTGTATGAAGGCAGAAAAATAAGTGGAAGTTTGAAATAAATCAGACCAATAAGAAGGCAATGAATAGGAAAATCGCGTCGAAATCCTCTTAACGCAATGAATAAATAAAATTTGAGATCACTACAGCTATACGAATCTCAAATTGGCAATTTTATCAGTGAATTGTGACGTACATGTAGTTACCGATAACTCTCCCGTTTGTCATGTACAAAAACATATTAATTTCGGTTTTTATCCAAAGTGCCTTCACCCTTGGGGCACTACTCAAAATATATTATGGAGAGTATACCGTATTTTTTTTAACCCATTTTTTTTTTGGTGGAAGAAATTGGAAGGTTGTCCGTCACTACATCACAGAGACGTAGTCATTACCTATTCAGCCGATTTGAAGAGCCCATATACCTTCGGTGAATGCAACTTTCAACTATTCATAACGTTCTCATTTTTGTTTACGTGTTCATTCAAACTTCCACCAGTGACCTATGCTTCCCTGACTTTGCACTTTATTCCATAGTATTTTTCGAACAACGTCGGATATCCCTTTAAAAGCACCCTCTAATAAAACTTATCGAATTGGAGATACATCATTTTAAAGAGCCAAGGAGTGAAATCATTTTCACAGTATAGCCTTTTGTTAATCGTAAATAGCGATATAAATTGCAAGAATGCAAGTTAAGTCTGAATGTCAAGTATTAATTTATTCTGTAGCCTACATGTTTAATTATGTTGATGGGACTGCTCTCGAATCGCATTATGCTATTTTGTCAAAATATGTCAATGTATATTACAATTTTTTCTATATACCCGTTGTATCCATGTGAAATGTGATTAAATTAATAAATGTAATAAAATATACGTATTGTACCAGTGATCTCACTGCTTGCTGCATGGATCGAACACTAAAGTCCTAAATAGTTATCCACCAACCTATAGTATACATGTCTTAGTTTAACTCCTTGTCCTTTTCAAAGATTTCTTCTTTTTTTTTTAATTATAAAAAAAGAGATATAATGATGGCTTTACTGTAGACCTATAAATGTAACTCTGACATTTCAGATCCGCCTACAGCTTCGAACATTCATTCATGTCTGGAATAATATTTTCAAGTACTAAATCGTAAACTAGATTTCCACTCTATCCTGCTTCTATCGATCTGGATAACAAACAAATACAAAAAAATATGTTATGTCTGATTGGCATATAAATAATCACTAAACACTCTACCAGTATTTTAGAAGAGTGCAGGAGCCAGCATAATTATATAAGGTTCTACTGACTCAATACTACTTGTGGCGTTTGTATCGTGTTTTTTTTCGCAGCATTTTTTAAGGGTGGTAATTCGGGCTATCAGAAATTCGGAAAATCAATAGAGCATACCTTTAATTTTCGACAGCTCGAGTTAGAGTTAACAAAAACACCATGATTTGCGGTTTCCTTCACCGCAAGTAACGAGTTGTTATTCGTTCAGGCTACACGCGCATAATAATGGTCGAAAAATAAAATGAGCCAAACTGAAGTTGGTTTTTATTGTGTAAGAAGTGACAGTTCCCATAAATCAAGATTTTCTCAGTTTTTCTTTGAAATAAGCGAACAAATATTACTATGATAATGTGCGTTGACTTACCAAGTACTTTGAAATTTAAGTTGATTTTAATATTTCTGTTTTTTCTTCTTCATAATTTGCTGAATAGCCATCTTTTGTTGTGATGGCTATTGTTGTTGTGCATAATACAGTGAAGGCATAGAAGTTTATCATTTGTGTTCAGTTCAAAAGATTATGATGGAGGTAACCTCCAAAAATGTACTCATCTCGAACATGTAACTCTATGTTGAAATAAAAATGAATGGTCATAATCAAAACAAAAGAAAAAGAAATATTTTATCAGATGGGAACCGTGTTATTTGCTTAACGATACAACTTCACATCAAAGAAAAGAAAGAAATGAACTAGTTCATCTCCAATCTACCAATCACATTGTCATGTGCACTACAAACATGACAAAATATTGGTGATAGTTGCAAATGATTCTCAGCGCGTTATTTATTTATGCATGCATGGGCACACCGTCATCCATGCCTACGGTGTAGAGCATGGGAAAATAAAATTCTTCTCAACAGAAGTACTAGTATATTACAACGGTCATGTATAATGGACAGGCTTTGATATCCTCATTCCTCCACATTTCACTAACATCCAATTTCCTGATCAGTCGAATGATATTAGCATTGACAGAAATGGGTCTTGTTATTACACTGAATCAATAGCCCAGTCTAGCTTAATTTACTTGTTTAGGACCACTGAACGGAATTGGGTTTCCCATGCTCTCACCAAATTGCAACGAAAATAGCGCATAAAATGGTCTGACTGCTATAATAGTTCAAAATTGAATCTTTGGACGAAAATAGGACATAAACTGATCAAACTGTTACATTTTCGTGTTTAAAACTAAACCATGAGACAATATTTATCCTCCACACTGTTATATGATATTTCATTTTCAATAAATGTCTTTTAATAGAACATGACTTGTGTATACATTTATATTTTTTATTCAATGATTTAATAATCTAACACTATAATACTTTGGTGAAAATCTATATTTGCATGGCTTATAGCTGCTGTGCTTAATTGTGATTTTAGGGCTAAATTTAGGGCAATAATGCTTCAATACTTATCTCTAAATCCAGCCTCTAAATCAACCAATTTGTCTACATATCAATAGACAGTGACGCATATTTATTATCGGCCAGTTGGATATAGAAACAAAACGATGTATTTTGGAAAGAGTTGGGCTATTGTTTCTTTTATAGTGTATTGACCCCTAACCTCTAGATAACACTAAAAGATAAACCTCATAAAAACTGTTCAGGCATAAATGCAGGTAGACCAAACAGTAGTTCTAATTGACAATTATCGAATGACAACGGAAACGGAAATTTTTCATGAATATTCAAAGTTTCAGGCAGTGGTAGTGATTATTATCAAGGAGGATTTTGTCTCTTTAAGTATATATTATTTTAACTAATATAATGTTTATTGCTAACTTATAGGGAGACAAATAGTATATTATTATTTTTATTTAATTTTTCAATGGATCGACGTGTATTTATTTGGATATTTGGATATCGTGCTTGCTATACCAGGAGCGTCTATCCTGGGATGGGAATGTGGGAGGGGGGGGGGGGGGGTAAAGCAGTCGTCACATATTTTACTGAACCAACTTTTGAAAAAGGAATATCTTTCATTTTGTACAATATCAAAGCCATAGCGCCTCTTATTCTCTCTGATAAAAGAACAACATCTTACAAAACATTAAAAATAATCATTAATATTCCTTCAAAACATGACATGAGAAGTGTGACTCACCGAGAAGGAATATTTGAACCCGCTGTTTCGAAACCAGCCACAGAAGGAGAACCTGCTGCGGTGCTTGGTCGCTTTATTCCTCGACATATAGTATCCCGTGGTCGAAGTGGTGATTGAGACGTCGCCCCCGACATCGTCACTTCGGCAGCACCCCATCATCCTTTGCAGCAAACTTCAATTTGTAAGTTCTTCTCCTTCTCCTTCACACACTGTCTCACCAGTTAATAACTGATACATTCATTGCGCTTTAGACCAAGCTAAACAACTCGCACTGAACTCCTGAAGAAAGTTCTTTGGCGTGAGTCCATCCATGGGCTTATTGTGGAAATGCTTCTGAGGCATCGAGAATGTCACCTTCTGTCTCTCTTGTCGATGCAAAGTTTATCCAGAAGTCCGTTCAGATGGAGTTGACATTACTAAAGCTTCTAGATTATAGACATGTCACTCCACACCCCGTTGTCGTCTGCGGTTTGGACTGAAGCTAGGAACATCTTTGCTCTGAAAAAGAAAGAGAAAATCTTATGAATATCTACGTAGTTACTGGAGAGGCAAAAAGAGAAAACAGGAGAAGAGCGAAACTTCAGGAAGATGTGTAAAATACTTAAGATGAATACAAATTTTCCTCCCAGGCGGGGGTTGATTGCTCTGTGTATCATATATGTTTATCATTTTGGTCCCCTGCCATGCCCCCCCCCCCCACCATAACTGTACCCGCCAATGATAACCACGAATTGATAATGATACATTACATATCCTCGCGTGATGATTTTGTTTTCCTTTTAAAATGATAATACGACTTTGATACACCGATGAAACATTACAACTGTTATATTTTTGTTATGGATTTTATCAAGACGTGCTATTTAAAGAGCTACATTGATCATGATGATGATGTTGTTCGTTCAGACATTGGGAACACCGTTTCTAATAAAAGCGAAATGTGCGGGGACGGATCAGTTTCGCCGCAAATGCTGAAAGTTACCTTCCTGACATGGAAAACATTGGTTACATCAGTAGATCCTGTATCACTATCAGGAACGTATGAAGTGCTCAGTTCTTATTTGCCGAAACTTATTTTGAAGATAAAAATATGATTATAACATTATTATACTTAAACGTGCTTTTGTAGGATTTGGGATATACAGGCCTACATGACTGTATATTTTCACAACAAGGTTTTTAAGGGGTAGACGATGCTAACCAGAGAGATAGAGTGAGTTAGAGAGAGAGAGAGAGAGAGAGATAGAGTGAGTTAGAGAGAGAGAGAGAGAGAGAGATAGAGTGAGTTAGAGAGAGAGAGAGAGAGAGAGTGGAGCAAAGGGGGGGGGCAGATAAAAGATGACCATATGCATACTTTATATGCAACTTTTTCTCTTTAATAATCAACACTGGGATTTAAATTTTGCTGCAGGACAAAAATAACTTGACTCTTTGAATCTTCCCGACTTAATTCCACCAAAGTCAATAAAAAGCCCGATCTTCGACGGGTTGTGATATACCAAGTACACTAGATTATAGATTACTGGAAAAGCTATTTAATGAAACATGATCAGCCAATTCGAAAGACGTTGAAGCTGTAGGCCCACATCCTGCTTGAAAGTTCAGAACCACTGAAGTCTAACTCTAAGCCAAATTTGGATGCGGTGGACCTTTTCGGTCTTCTGTTCCTGAACCCAACCGTCTGGAGGTCACGAATTAACGTGTCAAAGTTAATGCCAAGATTTGGTTCGGCTTTGACATTACCCAAACCACCCCTTGAAATTGCTCCCCATAGAAGAAAAAAATAGAGAGAAAAAGAATCCATTGTTTGACCCACCTGAGCACACAGACACAAGCCGAGAGTTTTCATGACACTTGTGCTCTTCATTGTTTGATTACGTCACGTTCCCTTGGAAAGCTTTTAAAAAGGACAAGAGATTATACTTGGTACTTGGGAAGGATTTCTCCAAAAGACGCCGCAAAGGTGTTTAAACTGGAGGTGTGTCCAAGTTGGTTACAAAAACAGACGATTTCCCGTGAAATCTGGCTATAGTCTCCATTTTTTGTTGTGATTTTGAATTCGCGCTTTAAATGATCTGATGGTTTGGTTGTGGGGAAGGAGATGGTAAGATGGAGTTTCATGAAAACTGAAAAGTGCAAAAGTTCACTGCAATTTTGTTTCTCTTTTCGAAACTGTGGTTGCAGACTTGCAGTCCGCAGTTCTCTTTCTCTCGGGGCTAATATAATTCATTTAATGGAGAAACAATAATAGTAATGATATATTGAAATACCAGTGAGTTGGAATGACTCCCTGTACTAATAAACGTGTTCTTTCGTTTACAAATACTCATCTTTTAGTCTTCATATCTCCTTTGAAAATGGGAGTCTGCATGATATAAATTGAAGAGAAAAACATGGACAAAAGGAGTGTCAGAGAAACTTATGCAGTCATTGATTCACATGCAGTGAGAATGTGAGATGCCATTTTGAAAAGTTGACAGGGCATAATTCGATCGAAACTCTCACCTTCCAATTTTCCACTGTGACCATCTGGTGTCCAGGTTTTGTACACTCCAGCTCCAGGACACTGCATTCAGAGGTGTGTCAACTGTGTTTTGACTCCTACATCCGACGAACTGACAGTTTAACCTTACGAGTTGTCTCTGTGAAAAGATCGGTTACACCCTTTTTTCCTCTCTTGACTCCAAAAACATTCAGGTGTATCCAAGATGCGCCAACTGAATATCAACAAAATAAGGTTTCCTCTGCCCCAAAGCCAGCTCAAGCTTGCCTCTAGCTAGAGGTGCTCGCTGCCGACAGATCAGGCTGGCTGGCCAAGCCTTTACCCCTCCACAAAAAGCACGTCCCACCCCAGTGACCTCACGGATGTAAACAGCGAGTGCGCCCGAAAGCAGTCAATCAGTTTTACGGGCCAGACGATCCAATTGCGGCGGGAGTTGGACTCGTGAATGAAAATCAGCTGTTCGTTGCCCTTGATGGCTGAGGACAAGGTTGCACAGCCTCGCCTCAAGGCGTTTTCAGTTCGAAAGTTTTGCTTTGGTTCTGTTTGGGTTTCATTTTTTCTCTTTCTGGTTGTTTGTAAACCTTGTATAATATTGAACTCACAATTAGGTGCTATTTTCATCAAGTATTTGGTAAAAGCCTGAGCATGGCCGGGGATTTATAACGATTTGCACGGATGGGTGGGTGGGTGGGGTCTTTGGGTTGGTAATGCGCAAGGAGAGGGGGGTTTTCTAATCATCAATGTTTAGTTTGTATATTTCGAACGAAAAATTTCTGCAGGAGGGGAGAGAGCCAGGGGGAGGGGGGGGGGGGGGTCATTATTGACGAATGCCCAATTTCGACGTTAAAGATCTGTCGGCACTCCGGCGCCAAGTTCCCCTGGCCCTGCTCACTGCTTATATCTAATTTATTTGGTTAAACCAGGGAAGTGAACTGTCCCGGAACTGTCCTGTCCTTTCTCGACATACTGGTCTATAATGTCAGTGGACAACTTTCACGTCTTCTCGTCTTCTATAATCTGAGTTTTAAAAAAAACAGATCCGTATCTTTATCTTCCTCTGTCTCTGTCTCTGTCTCTAAACTCTCTCTCTCTCTTTCTCCCTCTGTCATCTAGTGGAAATCTTTCTTACTGAAACACCAAACAAAATAATATACAATAAAAAAATATTTCTCTTGCTCATGACTATAGTGTGATGTGTGTCATTCTATTTGCTTTCCACACTGGTTCGACATTAATGCCGAAAGTAAAAAATCGTTTTATCCCTCCCCTCCTACTTTCTAGAATGAATTATTTTGCATACATTATTGCTCCTACCACCATCTTCCAAAAAAGTTTCACAAAATAATATTGTCTTCGTCTGACCATGGACCGACAAACCGTGGTCTGACAAGATAGGGTCCCAATTTCCGCTAGAGGGCGCTGACATCTCTTGCCCAAATGTCGACATGAACAGATTATAATCTCGAGCGAGCGAGCAGAGGAAAAAACCAACACCTTCTCTATGTATTTTAATTCAAATACACAAAATAAGATAAAATACAAGTAAACAGCCCCTCTGCCTGAACGGGAGAGGGGCAGGGGGACGTTTGCCTCCGCCCCTTATGTGAATGTAAACAACTAAATGTATGTTGATTTTCTAGACTGAAAGATAGACTGAAAGATAGCAGCATTTTTTTAAAGTGCTGGGGTGGGTGAGGTGCTCCGGGAGGCTCCGATGGACTTCTGGTGCATGTGAGGCCAGCGATTTTCTATTCTTTTTTTAATTCGGGGGGGGGGGGGGGGGGGGGGGAGCGGGTTGCGCAATATACCCGGGGAACTTTGCATTCAAGGGAACATATCGACCATAGACGTATTGATAGCGAATGAACGGGACAACTTTGCATTCTATCGACACTATATAACAAATTACAATTCTTTATGCGAGCATGAAATTTGCATCCTGTATAATTATAGTTTGAAACACATTTGTCCGCAGAGGCAATGCATTCTCGATTCGCTCGATGGGGTAAGGAAACTTTGAATCCGTAATATTATTCTATTTACGATTCGCACGGTTATTACTCCACTAACACCCGGGACTAACACTAACATCCCCTATTATCTTTCTAATTGGAGGCATGACTAATTAAGCGTGTTTGATAATGGTAAATAATGCCCCTTAAAGCTTATTATGCACAGGCCATCTCTCCCATATAAGCCAGGAATTAGCCCTACAAAACCAACATCGCATTTACTTACTATCAATATAGGCCTATAGCTATGTATGCGGTATGTATGCAACAGTAACAAATTATTGCATCGTGGTATTGAAGCTAACTTAATATTAAGTCCACCCCAAAAAAATAAACAAAACGGAACAAATAAGAAGAAAAAAGAGAGGGGAAAAAAATTAAAAAGAAAGAAAGAAAAAGACTAAAGGCATGCCGTTCTCCTACAGCTAGTTTAACAATTATTGACACAGTGACCCGTAGGATCATCATTCACAGACCCCCATCTCTCATCCAGGTATTCCCCTTAATATTTTCCGAAAGAAAAGAGATAAGTGCTACCCCGGAGAGCTACTCCCTGCTCCCGACCACCTCCCACCCCCCCCCCCCCCCCCCCCTCCTGAAAAGCACCTTTCTAGGCGTGCCGTTCTCCTTCAGTTCCCCGTAGGCTCATTATTCACAGGACTGGATCTCATCTTCCAGCCAGGCATTACCTATACACTTAACACGTTAAGAAAAGAGATAAGTGCTACTTTAATTATAACTATGATTATTATCATTATAATTAGCATTATTATCATAATTATTGTTATCGTAATTATTATTATAATAATTCTTATTATTATAATAATTATTATTATAATTATATTACTTATTATCATTACATTATCATTATTGTTATCATTATCGCTATTAATATTATCATCATTATAGTGATGCTGATGATGACATAAGCACAAGCACAAACCATACTTTTTTTTCCTCCGTAGAAAACGGGAGGAATTGGCTACTATAAACTCTGCAAAGAGGTCTTTTACTCGTAGTTTAGAACCATTATTCTGATAAGAACCGACGTGCAAAGTAGGGTATAACCCAACGGGAAAGCATCTTATACTTCCATTGAGACAATTTGGACCTTTTTAGCATAAAACAAGCCATATTTTATCATTATTTTCGAGGGGTGCAACGAGCGGTTGACGGAACTTTGGATCTTATGATTTTCGAAACTTTTTCCTTTTTTACTCATTTTGAATCTTTGAATTAAAAAAGGGTGAGACTTCCATTCTCTGGGGATGCGAATAGGATATTTTATACAACACCTACGTGGATCCCTGTCATTCGATTGGAGGATTGTTGGTCACATGATATTAAATAGATGGTATATTGCACGGTCGTGCATTTTTGGTTATATGCGCCGTGCATTTTTGGTTATATGCAGACTGCGTACCTCTCTGCCGTGCGCGCGCGTATCCCTGCGTGTATCTGACGCGAAGGCAATCTGAATGTAATCGAGAAGGCTTGAATCCAACTTGAATTTATCTTTAATATAAGGAGTAAAGCATAATTTGTTGATTAACGTTCTATTAGATCTTCTTCGATATGTTGTATAAAACAAATAATGAATGTTTTTCATTCGTTCAATGGTGCGAATATTTTCATTCGTTGAAAGATTAACATTAATTCTATTCAACTCGGCTGACGCCTCGTTGAATAGAATGTTAATCTTTCAACTCATGAAAATATTCGCACCATTGAACTCATAACCATTCATTATTTGTATAATATAGGCCTAAGTAAATCACCTGGTTTACTATAATTATAGAGCATTGTGATTATGCGCTGGCTAGAGTTGGTCCTTAAACTGAAAGAAGAGTGCTGTTTTCTTAACTTTCTTTTGTAAGGGTCAGGTTTGCTTTTAGCCCCCCCCCCCACCCCACACACTCAGTGTTATTTAGGGTACGCGTATGCATGTTCCCTCATTTTTAAAACACCCCCTAGCCCTAAGTCCAAAGTGTAAAGTCAAGTTACGAGCCGGACTTTGTTGCGTGAAAAGTACCTCTCTACCGGAGTTTTGGGGAACATGAATGCGGTCTTTCCGTTCCTTTAGTGGGGGGGGGGGGGGGGGGGGAATTTTTAGATCCAGTTGCATTTTAACGAATGCAATGTCTATTTTCTCCAGTATAATTTAAACATATTATTATACAATAGTAAAAGTGTACAATTTACTTTTTTTTTTTTAAATACATTAGAGATACATCATCTGAGCAGCAGAAAACAGTTTGGGACTCTCCTTATAGGAGCTGCTGGTTTGACCAGCTTTCTATTTAAAAAAAAACCTGAACTGGACATTGCTTGCAAATGCTCAAAATATACCCCCCCCCCCTCCTAAATGTAACCCCCCCCCCCCCCCGGGAAATTGCCATCATACCATGGGTTGAGCCTTATGAGGGACATTCATATGATTATATTTTCAATATGGATGGGGGTATTGGTCTTCATGAAATATTGTAGAGATCAGTTAAGGGTGGGGGGTAGCTCATCGGTTGGATAAATTAGTAAAAAATCCCCGGTATAGATTTCTATATAGAAATCATTGAATTATGACTGTTTAAAAATCAATTTGAGGTCCGCGTAAGACTGATCCGAGCATGTACTATAGAGGGCAGCAAACAATGAGCTATTTTTGTCATTTTTTTCGACGTCAATTTCTATAAAACAATAACATATTTCAGTGTCAAATCTGGATGGGAAAAATCTGATTTATTCTCCATTTATCATACCGAATTCCTTGATATCGGACTGCCAATATGGAGGAGAAGACGGATCAGGATTCGGATGTGAGTGCCATTAAAGTTCAACTTATTCAAGTCAAGACGGAGCCGCCAGACGAAGATATACAGGCAAGTTACCCCTGTCCCACGTATTTTAAATGGTGTTGGAAAAAAATATTTCATTCATTTTTTTCTTCAATATGTTATTATTAAGGTGTGTTCAAAATCATTTACTTGTAGTTGTATATACAAAAGTATTCATTTGAAATGGAAAAGGATTTGATAAGCCGATTATCGTGATGTCTTAACAAGTACAAGCGATCTTTTTTTAACGTCTTTAAATTTTTAATCAAATTGAAACATGATGATGAAGGTGAAAATTATTGTAAAAAAGAGATCTAGAATTTTAGAAAAGTAGAAAAAACCAAGGCGCTTATTCAGAATCATATCCATACTTTGACCCATAACTCTGGCTTGGAGATACTTTATTAAAACCTACCTAAAATCAACTAAATTGTCATCAATTCTTCATTAATGGTCATGATTCAAAAGTTGTTATGTTTGTCACCTGTTTCGTGTCAATTTTCTTATCTTTTTGGGAATATTTTTCCTAAAAGCATTACCAGAGCTACCAAGTGTCATGCATCGAGGGTCTGAAAACTCTGTCACGCATCAGGGCCAGAGTAGGGGAAAAAAATAAGTAGTAATTGCTAGACTACCTGTACGTACTGGCCCTAGCTCCTCGCAGGGTTGTGTACATATATCGCATGCATGATGCACGTAGCATGCATGCAGGCTGGCTATCATGTCATGCGTGTGCACGATTTCGAAATATACGCTATACGCTATACCCTCGCCCGCGCGCCGAGTCATGAAAATGTCACGCAAAGCTGATTTTTTAACTTGGCATCTCTGGATATATACTTTTCACGGGATTCATGGCAAACTACTGCACAATACAATTGCAATTGCATACTACATGTATACTAACGGTGGGGTGCGGGCACGCACGCCCGTACAGTATGTGAAGTTAGCAACCGTAATGAAGAATTGCTTAGATTAACTTAACAAGGATCTAAGCAATTCATCATTACGGTCGCTAACTAACTTCACACACATGTGCACGCCCGTAATTGTATTGTGCAGCAGTTTGCTGTGAATCCCATATACATGTACAATGTACATACACCTGAAGGCAACTAAAGTTAATGCACAGATATCTGTGCATCGCTGATATGAGCAATCATCCACTTTTACGGTGCCATATTCTTGCTTTTTAAGAAAATGTCTTGTTTCACAGACAGATGTAAACCAATTGAACAAGAGATTTTCAGATCTCATTCCATATACTAGCTCAAAATCCTTCCATATTAATTGCTGAATGTTGTATCTTGATATCTTGGATAAAACATCTGTTGTTGTTAAAGGGCTACATGCAGGGCAGGGCTATATATTTAAAGGTTGTATGTTCATGACATGAATCCATGTGATTGTGTGTGAATTTGAAATTCTCTCGTGTCATCTGCTTCAACTAAGTTCTTTTTCCAATTCCAGGTCCTTCTCCGTGGCTGTGGCTAGTCGCTACCCACAGTATTTATGCTCTTTCTCCAATTCCTGGTCTTGCTTCGTAGCTGTCGCTTCCTTCTGTCTTTTCACATTTTGCCATTGTGTTTTTGTGTGCATATATTCAATTACAAACCATTGAGAATACTTGAGCAATGCTTTAACCATTCTTAATGAAAACAAACTCTCGTTCACAGGACTATGCTGAAGACACCATGAATGAGTTGCTGGCTATTTATGGTTACAATGAGAAAGTGGAACATGGCGTTACCCAGAGTATGCAGTTAGCCCCAAAATATCAGAAGGAAGGTTAGTATTTGTTATTAATTTTAAATTATTTAACTCTATACAAAAGTGAGGCTTTTAACAGTTATTTCCAAGTTACACTGTGAAAATAAAGGGACAGGGATGGTATTCTGAAGCTCGGTCAGGTAGAGGTATGTTGATTCAAATGCTTATTTCAGAGGACCCTTGTTAAAAACATAAAATTGTATTTTCTTAGTCCCAACTTGTCTTTAGTCAATAAAGTTTAAGTTCCTTTGTATTACATTTTTGCTTAAAGCCTGTCAGTACTAATTTGGCTAGTAGGGATTAGACCACCCAGGGTGGTAACTGACAAGTGGCTATCTCATCAAATCAGCTCTCAATTTAACATAAGATAAAGAGGACCATGGGGGACCAACAGTCACCGCTTAGGCATTGTTTGCTATATAGGGCGCAAGTATAGAGGGCGCAAGTAGCTACAAGTACGACAGTGTGGCTTTAACTCTCTTCATACATGGTTCAGGAATGTAATGCTAAGAGCAAACCATTTTCACAGTTCTATTTCTTAACACTATTACTCCATTCCCTTTTTCATTGCGGCTTGGAAGAGAGAGGATTGAGAAAGCGGCTTCTTCTGGCGCATGCAAACAAAGGTGATGAGGCAAGCGAGTCGGGGAACGTCACGCCCGTGTCCGGTTCTGATCCCCAGTCGGCAGAGGAGGAACCCAGTTCACCTACTAGCTCTCAGGATGCTTCAGGTAATAGGTTCATGTTCATGTACAGTAGGTAGGATATGAAGTGATCATATTGTCCGCTTGGAAGCCAGAAGGATGCTGTTAAACCTATATAAAAGTGTAGGATTTAATGCCTATCTGTCTCACTTAAAGCCTCGGTCACAAATGCCATTACGAACTGCTACGAACGCCGTACGAACGATTTTCAGACAATGGAAATTCGGGAAGACAATGGAAAAACGGAGATTTGTACAAAATTATCGTTCGTACAAACGTTTGTGACTGTAGCATAACATTTCTGGGGGGTGTTTCACAAAGATCCAAAGTTGAACTTATCTCTAAGTTTGACTTAACAATTATGGAAAGCCATTAACATCTATGAAAATAGTTTGTACAATTTGTTTTAAAAGGCATAACAAGTTGATTTAAATCAGTCATATTTTCTATTATCAAGGAGATTCCATGTTCTTGATGTGGAATAAATAAAGAGTCTAAAATACTTGAATTTTGGCTTTAGAATATATTTTTTTTAAGGCTACAAATGGCTCTCCATAATTTTTATGTCCAAATTTAATTAGAGATAAGTTCAACTTAGGATCTTTGTGAAACAACCCCCGGATTAACATTATACTGAAATCTGCAAGTTATTTGCAATTATCACCAAGGGGTCACGACATTAAAGTTCATGAACAATGTTTCCAAGCAGTCATTTCTATATTGGTCTTCTATAATGACAGGATTTGAATGTTTACATGTGTGTACATGTAGTGTCAGATAAATTGCACAGTTTCCATTTCTCTCTCATAATCCTTTGTATCGAGTTACATACATGAACTTTTATATTTTACATTTATTTGGGAAAAGGCCTGTTATTAATTTTGATGTTTGAAAGTGTATTTATTGGTTAAATTATAAATTTAAGCTGCTAGTAAGCCTAAAGTATTTGAAGTTATGGTAGAAATAACCAGAAAGTTTATCTTCATGGGAAGGGGATCCATTTAAGCTATTATTTATGCCTATTGCCTATGACTATTTATAGGTCTGCAAATATATGTGTAATACTCTTATTAAATTCAAATTATTTTTTGTTTTTATTATGAACAGATATGCTTGAAGGTCTACAAGAGGGTGGCAAGTGTAGCGATAGAGACCATATTACTTGTGCTTGGTGCAAGAGTCCTGGCTTCAAGCATTATACCCTTAACACCCAGACCGAGTCGAAAGCTTTCTGCAGTGAACGCTGCTTCGCTTCCTGCAGAAGGGCATACTTCAAGAGGAACAAGGTCTGTGACTGGTGTCGGCATACCCGTCACTTGCAGGACTACATCAACTTGATAGATGGAGAGCGGAGGTTACAGTTCTGCTCCCCGAAATGCATGAACCAGTACAAGATGGAATCCTACTACAAGGATGGTCCGTCCCTGAAACGAAAAGGGACCAAAGCTGGTGCCAGCAGTGGCAGCAAGAGCAACGGTTCCGCCCCGGTGTCGCCCACTTTGCAGCAGCAGAGTTTATCAAGAGGGAACAGTCCAGACACTGTCTCCCAGGATACATCGTATCATGATTCCCAAACTAGCCCTTCTAACATTCCATTGTCTGGGGTGTTCCAGACCAATTCCAGCTCGTCGCAGTCCTTGATGGGTATGCCTCAGCTTAGGCCAAGTGGAGTCTTTGGAGTGCAGACTGTCATGCCTCAGGCCATGTCCTTCCGCCAGGTTGTTCCCCAGATGCCAGTTATGCAAGTGGTTGGGTCTGGAGGGGTGCCTCTGAACATGGTGCAAGGGCTTAATCAATCCTCAATGGCTGGCTCACGTAAAGCAACTGGCCGACTCAACCCGCAGCAGTGGGGTAATATTCAAGGGATCCAAGGTGTAACCAGCTTTAAGAAGATACGACCAAAACCACAAGGCAGCAGTGCTACATTACCCAGCAGCACAGTGACTTCTGCCAGCAACAGCGCACCATTCAGTAAACACAAGCCCCGTCGAGACACACCAAGTAGTACTTCAGCAGCAGCAGCAGGAAGTTCTGTCCTTCCTCCTGTGACTGTCATGGTCCCCCACCCTGTCTTTATACCCATTCCTGTTCCAATTCCAATCCCCATTCCTGTTTGTAGAGAGGTTTACGAAGCTGCTATGGCAAAGGTCAAAGAAAAAGCTGATGAAACTGAACAGGAAGCTGCAACCTCATATGATCATGATGAGCAGTATGGGAGTAAAACAGAGAGGAGGAGGATATCTGACATGTTTACTAATGGGAGCTCTCATTTGCCATCATCTAGCAGTACTGGGGCCTTTGTGCCCTACCGCAGCCATCCTGCAGATGTGCAAGAAAACGTAAGCAACAGTACTGATGGTCACTCCATGGATGCCATGTTATCCAGCAGCATGCAGTCAAATTTCACCATGCCCCCCTCCTCCTCCTCAGCCAGTGAGGCCTTGGAGTCCAGACTGAGACTTCAACCTCAACGGCACCCATCTCACATCAGTACAGCAACGGTAGAAGCTATGCACCGCTCCATCAACTCCCGCATGCTGCGCCACAAGTGCCTGCAGAGGAGCGCTAGCATGGACCTTAGCTTTGGCCGCTACAACACCCTCACCGCTCTCACCGACTTCCTGGGGGAGAAACGTAGCTTCAATCCCCTCCAACATGGTTCTCATGGTAACCAGGAACTACCTGCCAATTCCCATGGATTGAACACCAGAGCAAGCCACCCTGCACTGCCCACCAAAGGAGCGGGTGAGCTGTCACCGAGTGTACGGGAAGCCCTCCGTTGCCACCTTACCCGCAGACTGTCCCAGTCAGCCCTCAACCTCACCGACGTCGGCAGATACCCGGAAGAGGACCGACTGCGCAGGAGCCAGAGCATGAGTCGTCTGCAGGAAGACTCGGACAATGGTCACCACCAAGAGATGGAGGCCATCAGCTCCCATACAAGCCTTGAGAAGCTTGCTGATACCAGCGATTCCTCGGAGCATGTCGACCCTCAGATGTGTGGCAGCGGCAGCGGTTCCTTGCAGATTGATGACTCAAGTTTGCAGCCAACCACTAAGAGAAGATGCCTTGGAAGTCCAAACCAGATTGACTAACAAAGAGCAGTGGTATGTTTTATTGGTCCTACATGTATGGTTTCAGATCCACCTGTCTAGCTGGCTGTGCCTTTCACCTTGTACAGTTCATTCACTTGTAATGTATGTCTACAAATCTATTTCAAATGTGGAGCTGCATATCTATAATCTAAAATACCAGGGAACATATGTTTCCAAATCAACGAGAACAGATCTTTCTTTTTTTTTTATCCAGAAGGACGTTAACTCATATACTCTGACACAGAGTCGACGCCCTTTTGGTTCCAAACAGACAAAACGGTACATATCCATACAGAAAATAAAGGAAATGCAATGTGTGTTAGGACACACTTTACTTTATGTGTACTCAATTATTTTTACTTTGAGAACACACGTTTGAGGTATGTCCAAATGGTTGTCCCTGAATTGTCATGTGTTATGGTAGCATTCCTAGATGTAATGTGCTCCATGTGAATTACCCTGCTAAGCTTGATGTAATTAATGTAGTCCTTGTAGTTTTCTGTTCAATTCATTTTTGCAGCAAACAGCACAGGAAACTTCAGCTTGAGTATATAGGGTGTTCACTCATTTATATTGCAGTTGTCCAAAATATGCCTGTACTCGTATATTTGTACTTGTCTTGACCATACAAGGTGATTCATTAGCTGCAACCCAGTGAGCTTTACCATACATAGGGTAGATGGTTGTCTTTGACAGCGTTTGATTACAGTGGAACCTCATTATGAAGAGCTCTGTTATAACAAAGTGATTTTGCTGGTCCCAGTGGTTAATATTCTTCTTTTTTTTACACCCTGATATGTAAAAAAGATTCCTGGGCCTCGTTTTATAAAGAGTTGATATTATATACAACTTATTTGTGATTGATTGGAGGACTTGCGATTGATTTGGTTGTTGTTGTTGTTGTTGTTGTTTGGTATTATTGGCGTTTCATTCTTTTTAGAATATTTACGCCTTTGGATCAATTGCAACTCTTTATAAGATGGGCCCCTGATATAACAAGGTAATTTCCATTCAATTCAATTCAATTCAATTTATTTATTCCAATTCTAACAAATACATTAAAAAATAAAAGTACATATGTACATGTATATACATGAAATATATTTAGGAGAACAATACAGTACAAATTGTACAAAACGGTATGTTTAGAATTAGGAAGGCCATAAAAACTAGAGTGAGGGTCTTGTCGAGACTGCCAACCAAAGAAAGCATAAATAAACAAAGACCAAGATTGCACTGTATTGTGTTTTAGGGTAGTAGAATACAATGAATAATGTACGTCATGACATATTGGACATTGTAGAATGTGATCTATGGATACATGTATCTATTTACTGCGTACTTGCGCAACTGCACATACACACTGTGCTTGGAACCATCTATCATAGGTTATCTAACCCCAACATTTAGTAACTGATAGTCAACCAAAGTCTGAGATATTCACATGTGGTCTGTCTTTTTATTATTTCAACCTAACGGCCTAACCAAACCTAATCTAACCAAAGTTGACAGCTGCATTTGCGAGTATTGAATATTTATCCCAAGTTATGTAGGCATTATAAGGAAAGTACTTTACTACAGTCTATATGAATAAAAAGAAATCACAATCCCCCATCTCATAAAAGTTTAGTGTAATATGATATGCACTCCCTGTAATTGTAGTATTATTATTTTTAAAACTCAACTGGATACACGTACCTCAGCATTTGTTGTGCATCATTCTCAGTGGAATACTAGATGTACATGTAAGCATTTAATGCATTTAAGGTTGTGATTGAGTTTTTCTTACTGACACACACACTATATTTACAGATTATTTTAAAGGTTGAATAGCATTTCTGTGAATAATCACTGTACATCTTAGCATTATTCTTGCCAACACTCTCTACAGAGGAATATTCGTAGATGTTTGTAGATCAAAACAACTCATGAAATAAATGACAGAATTAAAATATTATTAAATTCCCTCTTGAAATTCGATTCGAGATTCAATCAGGGGGTAAATCTATGATTACTGAAATAATTAAATCAGGGACAACAATAATAATAATAATAATAATAATGATAAAAGGCATTTATATAGTGCTGTTAAATTAATTATTACCTTGGCTTTAGCCTAGCTGCCATTACAGCGCTCTAGCATTTCAAGGAATTAATTCCTGCCAGGTACCCATTTACCTCACCTGGGTCGAGTATGACAAATGTAGATTAATGCCTTGCCAAAGGACCTCAGTGGCGTGTCGGGAATCGTTTCACAAAGTCTTTTTTCAATGACAAATGAAAAAAATGAGTGACAAAACTGCTGATAACCAATCAGAAGCATGCAAGGATTTCACTAGCTTATAACAAAAACTGTCATTTTTTAAAAATTGATGACAAGTTTTGTGAAATGGGGCCCGGGTCGGCAAAACTAATCATAGCCTGGCATATGCTGGCATATGCTTAACTCTGTACATGCCACACAGATAATTTCCCTGTGGCATACTTTGTATTTATGGTGGGATATATATAGATTTATATTTCAATTCAATTTCAATTTCAATTTATTTATGTTTCTAACAAAACATTACAAATCAATTATGAACATTAACAACAATTTAGGAATACATAATGGACACATATTATACATGTATACATGTACCAAAGGCTTCAATATTATATACTGTACCTGTTTCCAATATAAGATTAATCTTTACCGCTGTTTATAGGGTTGTCATGGAGCTAATCAACCCTGGAAATGGGAAAATTTGCAACGCCATTGTGTTTCAAAAAGCAATCCTTCTGTCAATAAGCCAGTTCATAGTTGCAGTCTGAGCATGAACAGATTAAGGTCATTGCAGACCAAATTGTGAAATACACGGAGAAAAAATACTGTATACATGCTCATGAAAGTTATGTAATCATTCCTTTATGCACAAATGGTGCACTCCATGATACACAGGTGGAAGTATTCTTTGAAACGCGGAAACAAAGGCTATTTATGTAGCACCTCCATCGCTGTAGGAGTGATTATTTCAAATGTTCAAAGTGAGACCTCTTCATGTTTTGAAGATCTGTGGACAATCGGGGTTATTTGGGACATGTGCTAATTGTGAACTGGTCTATTGGTGCCTGTTGTTGTGTGTAAAATTGCACATGTGGCAAACAAGCGACAATGCAGAAAGGTGAAGAAAGCAAAGAAAGTCATTAAGTATATATAAAGCTTGCTGTTCAAAGAATCATTGATTTATTTTGTAGGTGTGCACACATCTACATGTATGTTTACCTAGCCTAATGCCCTTAGTAATTCCACATGTAAGTTGTTATCCTGAAAGATACCTTGACCATTGATGGTAACTTTGCCATCAATGGCAACTACCATGGAAACCTTGATTTTGATTGGCTGTTGAGCCCTGTTACCATGGTAGTTGCCATTGATGGAAAAGTTACCATCAATGGTAAGTCCCGGCCCGGCCTGGCCCTGGTAAGGCTTTTTGGGACATATATATTCACTGTATTCAAGATTTTGAAATCATATTCCCTTTGAAGGCAAAAGGATGGACACTGACATTTTATTCAGTGGTAATATGTTTTGTATACTCATCAATATCAATTTCAAGTTTATTAAATCACATGCTGTATTGCACTTCACAAACATTCAATTGTAGCTCAATATCAAAGAATGTTGACCATATATGTTCAGTTTAGCTTCAGTTTGTGTAAACATTTAATACTTTCTTGCAAAAGTTTTTAACCAGTATTTGATGTGTGATGTACATGTCTGTATTTCACTCAAGTGACAAGAGGATCTATGTTTAAAAAAAAATATTGATATATTTTACAAAGATTATTTCTTTTTTAAAGTTTGCTGCGATATGGTTTGAAGTAGAGCCTGCTTCTAGGTTTTTCAAGAGACATTTCAAGGAAAATGTATATTGGAAGTGCGTTTTTGTGAATATGTTTTCAATTTTCAAAGATATTAGTGATTAAACCTGTTTGATTGTTATATATGCATTTTTGCAAAGCGCAAGAGAGAGGATAAACATGTGTGAATTCTTTGTCACAGATACGATGATGTACGTGGACAAAAACTCTTTAAGCATCAATATTTTTGATATATGTATTGAAAAAAAGATATATATATATATATATATATATATATATATATATATATGCCAAGTGGCAATGTAAAGGTATTTGAGTCAGATATTTATATTTGTATAACAGATGAATATATTTACACGTATGAATTATTTGTTGTGCTATAGTTTTCTGTGGTTATTGTGCGCATCATTCGTGACATGACATTCTTGTACATTGTATCTTTGATAGTACAAGCCATGTACATTTGTTAATATTTCACATTTTCTCTTATTTGTATTGCTAATTGTGATATAATTCTGCCATAGAAAGTCACATTATTGGGAGGCATTTGCAACATGACTTTCCAGTAAGGAATGGGGAGGGGGTGGTATAGGGTTTTGTTCAACCAGGGCACGGTGCCCCCTCACCCCCTAAAAAGAAAGATGTATTTATTCTAACAATATCACATAATAATTTACATTTACCAACAATTTTACCTCAAATGTAGAAAAAAATTCTGCTTGTCCTCCTCACATAGAGATCATCTTATAAAGGTACTATGTCCCTTTTGCAGCCAACCTCAAATTCTGTAGAGCTTTGCAGGAATTATGAATATGTCATGTATGTTCTATCTGTGAAATGTAAACGACAACGTTAGCAGTGTCCTAATATTCAAATTATGCAAGGAAACCTGTTTACTTGCTAGACTTCACTGTCAGACACTATTGGGTGACTGACTGGATTTTTTTCCTTCTTTGGTATTAACATACATAAAATGAGCTGTAAAGGTTACATGAGCATTTGTCTACATCAATAACCCACTTCTTGTGATGGCCAAAATTAAACTGATTGAATATTTGTGTAGCATAAAATGTATGACCATTTGGTACAATGGTCTGAAAATCAAGACTATTACTTATTGGCTCTACAGCTTCTAAGTCGATTTGACCACTAATAGTCGTTATTTTCCCACTTGAAGACATTTTCAAGCCCAACCTTTTTTAGGGAAGTTCTAAATTAGTATTATCTTTCAAATGCCATTGGAATTTAACCTTTTCATTTTTTTGCCTGCAAATGGGACATAGTACCTATAAGAAGCCAAAAGGGCATTAACTCATAATCTAAAACATAGAGTTAGTGCCCTTCTTGCTCCTATAGACGGTTTACTAACATATTCAGATTTTATGCAACTTTTTAAGCAAAGGTTGTTCAGGAAACCTGAAGGCTTGCCTGACATAGCAAGAAATGGTGTATGCAGACTGGATTCTGAGTATTGTAGTTCATTCATTAATAACAGGTTAATGGAAAACCTGGTCACTAGGTCCCCAGGAAAGGAACATCCATAAATTTGAATGTGTTGGTATAGTACTCTGTGTCAATATTTTCATTGGTGTGCGATAAATTAAATTGTTATTCATGCTTCATATTCATGTATGAGAAATGTTTATGAATTGAGGAAACTACTTTCAGCATCACTGAAAAAACACCAATGTTAATTTCTAATACAAATCTTGGATCCTACAATGTACATGTAATACGATAGGGATGCATTCTTAAATTAAGAATGAAATTAACTACCTGCAATGATGGATATAGTTTTTGATATGTCTTTCCCATTGCACTAAGTCATATCCATATTTTGTTTATATTGTAGAAGGAACACATTACCTACATGTTTATTCATCAAGATATTTTACTACAGTACTATTTGAGAATCACTCCCCCAAAATGTACATTGGAGATTAATCAATATTTGCATGAATCCTTATGAAATGTACCGGTAGTTGTATTTTGAGGAAAATTAAAATGTCATATTTGTGTGTGAAGATAAAAGAAAGATTAATGTAAAAATGGATATTAAAAATGAACTTTCATTGGACAAAGAGACATGTACATTGACCTTTTTGCTACTGTACTTCAATTTTTGGTTAGACAAATCATAAAATGTTTACCATTTTTTATTTCTAATTACAAAAGAGTTTTTTGTTTGAAGGCAAAAAAGCCAAGATATAAACAATTTTGTATTTGTGATGAAGTAATCACTCATTATCAATGCTGTCATTCATTTGTCTATGAAATGTGTACTCCAAAATAGGTTTTAGGTTTGGGTCTATGCTTTTCTCAATTTTTTCTTCACCCAATTATAAAAAATACACTCATTTTATTTATTTATTTTTTAAAAGCAAGTCCTATTTCATATTGAAATATGTCATGTATTGTTTATATATTGGAAGCTTGGATAAAAGCCAGAGTAATAAGAAGAGTCAGCATTTTGTACCTACATGTAGCAGGTAAAAGCATTTATAAATCAGACTATTACTATCATTAAATAGTATTTTCACACAATACAATAATGGTTCAAGTTATTGGGAAATCAAAATGATAAGGAACTATTTCCATTCTTGTTAATTGTAATGATCGTATATGAACTCTAAGCAGTCGATTGATAATATATTTTGAACACTTTCAGTATTCCAAAAAAAGAGAGCACTTATTCTAAGCAAAACATGAATTCATTTTTCTTTTCGTATAAAGAGCCTTTTTCTTGCCTGTTTTATCAAATTGAGACAGTTTCATTATTCCTTTTCTATTTTTTGTTTGTTTAAGTATTATCAACTCCTTTAGACTCTATTGAACGTATAAAAACATTTCATAGAGCCTCGTCAACTATTATCAGGGATGTGAGTGCAGCAAACTAAAAAAGAGGAGATTTGCAAAGCGTAGCGAGCAGACTCATACCCAATGGCTGGGGGTCCAGGAACAAAGCCCCTAATGGGGGTCGAGGGGGCAAAGCCCCCCGAAACCAGAGGTTTTTGCATTTTAAAATGTAGAGAAAACACTATTTCATAGGGGTAAGATTATAATTTTACAATGTTTTAAACATTTAATTTTCCATATTATTTACAATATACATAATAGAGTACATAGAGCATCATTTACTAAATTTCTTCACCATTCCATATGATACCAAATCCAGAAACATCTTCTATTATGGTCTACAATAAAAAATGATTAACGTACCTAAAGTTAAGTATTTGATGCTCTAAGTATTTCTCATTTGCTAGTTCTTTACTCCAGTCATTTTTTTTTCAGTACTTTTTTGCTACTAGAAGGTAGTTCATGCATTTCAGATTTCCTTTTCTCCACTTTCTTCATCAGTTTATGTGTGTGCTCCACCCGTGCCTTGTCAGCATCTTCAATTGCTTTCTCCTTAGTTTGTTTCTTTGAAGGACAAGCAGACTTTCTGGGTACAGTTTGTGACATTCCAGACTTGTGTTCCTTTTCCTGTACATATGACTTGTATGCTGATCTCATATTCTTGCAGAGTTTGGGATTTACCTGATCTTTCAGGTAATTTTTTCTTCTGAAATATCTGATTCCTGATTTTCCACTTGCTGTTAACTCATACTTCACTGTTTGTATGGATGAAAATGTTTCAATGTGCAAGTTGGGCCTTTCAGTGTTTAGAACATTCCCCATTATACTGAAAGATGACTCCACCTGTGGTCCATGAAAGCAACTAACCAGTGCCAGTGCCACTCTTGTCATAACTGGATATTTCTCTCGTAATGAACTCCAGAATATGTCTATTCTCTCTTCTGTATTAACAATTTCTTTGTCTGTATTATACTGCCTTGCTTCCTTCTCATATTCATGAGTTTGCACATCTTTCAGAGCAAATGCCACTAATTGTGGTAGCTGGAGTAAGCGCTGGAGTGTGATTGTGTGGCCTCTACATGCTGGATCAATAGCTGAAGCACACCTCAGCAGTTTGTTGTTCACTGGCATCTTTCTCTGTAAGGTTTGACCACATTTCAGATATGCAGTCTTTAGCTTGTTCACTAGTTCACTTGCAGCAGGTCCCTGTAAATTCTCCTTGATGTACCTGACGAGGAACACCGCATTGTCAGGTAGTATGTTCTCCTCACTCACATTTACTTTATGCAAGGCTTGTGTGTTCAAGATTTCAGGTTTAATGAAACATACAAGAAAGTCCTTCAGTAAATCCTGCTGTTTGTCATTGAGTTTGTGGACAAGTGGTGTCACAGACTGAAAATACAGGACATACTTCTTGAGCATAGGAAGAATGGAGGTGTAAATGTGGAGAAGTACTTTGGTTTTACTCGGGGTATGGAACAGCTTCTTCACAATCCTCTTCTTACGGTCTTTTCCAGCCTGGGTCATTGTTTTTGTCTTATTTGACATTTTAGACTGATGTTTACAGATTTCCTTCTTTACTGATTCACTGATTGAATGTTTTTGATACATGCTATCAACAACTGGGAGATAAGTTGAACTGTCTGATCCAGACAAAAAGGGATAGTAAAAAAGTATCAGAGCATCTAGCAATCGAGATGTATCTACACAAACATCGTATACAGAAAGCCACCTATGGGGCACATATCGCTCTGGAATTGTTGCTTTGATGCCCAGTGCATCACAGATGAAACGCAAGACCTCTTTTTGGTCACTGGACCACTTGAAATCAGTATAGATGTCATTGAGAAGTCCCTCGATGTAGTTATCAAATCCATGGCAGAAGGCTTTTGCAGCATTATGTGCGTGGTGGCATGAGTCTCCATCTATGTCAAGCAACTGAGGAGCTTTCTTACTTCTAATGCGTGTTTCAAGTCCACTTTTTGAACCGCGCATGACGGCACAAGAGTCCATCAAAATAGAAACCAAGTTCTCCCATTTAAGGGAATACTTATCAAATAGAGCTACTAAATGATTGTACAGAGTCTCGCTGTTTACGGTCACTACTTTAAAAGATGACAGATGTTTTGTGACTACTTTGTTCTCCTTCTCTGAAAAATAACTGACTAGGACAGTTACAACGCGTTGATTTGTCTCACTTGTGCATTCATCAATATTCAGTGAGAAGTGAGAGGATTTCAAATCCTCAATGAGTTCTTCATGAAATGTTTTTGATAATCCATGGGTCATCTTATACGAAGCTGTAGTTCTGTCCATTGATAAATTTTCGAGCACTTGTTTATCTTTGGCAAGTTCTTGGTTAAGATGAATAAGATCATTCACGATTGAAAATGGCAGGGAATGTTCAGCTGTAAACGCAAGTATGGTTGCTTCTGCATATGCCTGTCTGTCGGGCAATGACACATTTGGCTCAGAGAGTCCACCTTTCAACTGTTGTTCATGCTTATCCAATTGTTTTTTGAACATGGGGTGAATTCCATATGTTGATGTAGTAGTCATTGGTTGTTTTTGACCTACAAGACAAACAAAAAAAAAATATATAAATAAATGAATAAATACAAAAAAGGCAAACTCATGAACAAGGTTACATTCATATACATGCACCTGCCCAAGTATCACTGTACTCACCCCAAATTCTTTGAAAATAAGTATGTTCTGTACGAAATAATGCATGACAATATATGCCAACATTTATATGTAGAAATGAACAAATCAAATTCCTGCCCACACACACACACACACACCCATCACATGAAAATTTGGGCAGCATAACACCCCCCTAGGCACTGGCCAGCAAAATCACTGATGCCATTCAAATGACATGATTTGACACATGTAACTTGAATGTACCAGTCTTATTAATAAAACTTTCCAGTATAATTATAAAAATGCATAGGCCTACAGCACAAACAAACAACAACAAAAAACACACACACACACAAGAAAACAATTTGATCAGTTAAAGGATTTTGAGGGGTCCGCGATTCTAATTTCTAAAATACAATTGTAAACTCACCTGGAAGTAAAGTATTTGCTGCTCTCAGTTTCAAAACTTTTTGGTGTGCAACAGAGTCCAAATGATCAGTCAATGAAACTCGTCCACGAGAACCATATTTGCACTCCTTATCACACACTACGCACACGGCGTAGCCAGCTTTTTTTACAAGACGGAAAGAGTGAGAAAGTTTTTGATCTTTGTGCGTGAAGTCCATCCAAGACCATTTCCATGGATTTTTAACCAGTGGATCCCGCTTATCTTCCTCCAATGATTCCGAGTCCAATTTCGTTCCTCGCTCAATAAAATTCCGATCTCGAGTTGCCATGTTGTCTCATATTTCACAGATTTTCTTTGAAAGTAATACATATTTCCAAAAGAGAACGCCGATTCTGATTGAAATATCGTAACAAAAATCAATAGCACACTGCACGAAGACATGTGAATCAATGCAAACACCGTACCGTAGATAGTATAGCGATCGAAATGCACGGTACGCCCGGCGCACGCGGCGCGCTGAGCTAGCAATACTCGATGCAGGCGCTGTACTATCTTTGAAGCAGGCGCGCGCGCGCGCTTTTGCTTTTGTATTAGTCTCGCATTCGCAGACCCTTAAAGTAATAAGTTGTCTTGGGGCAAAACGCGGATTTTTTCAATGGAGAAAATAAAAACGCGACGGGGCGATCTAAAAACGCGGAAATTCGCGGAAACGCGGAACTCTCACATCCCTGTATTATCTTTCAATGATTTTAATCATTTGATTCACCTTGTACATTACATCGTTCTAATCACAGCCCCTATAATGAATTCCCAAAGATGTTATCAAGTTTTTTTTAGTTTGTTGTGATGTATGTATGTATGTATGTTTAGTGTATAGTGTAAATGTGATACATATGTAAAGTAACACTATTCAAAATGCATATTATATTTTGGTGTCTATGTATCAGCTTTGTGTACAATAAAGATATGTCAAGCACTGAGTGACACTGCTAAACATAAAGGAAATAGTGAGCCTTTAATTTGTGTGTGTAGTTTTTGCTTCAATTTAAGGAGAAGATACAGAGAAATTCTGGGGTGGTATTCTGAATTCTAGTATACTTTTTTTTTTGCTCGTGATTTGAATGTTATTGTTGTGATGAAAATATACAACATCAATCAAAAACTTATCTATCAAGGTCCAATTTGTGATGAATGTTTGTACCAGGTGGCAATGGGTGGGTTAAAGAATAAAAGATTGATTCAGTTGTTTTCTTCTTTCTGTACCATGTTCACACATTTGAAATACATGTTCCAAAATTGACATTTTGACAAGTTAGGCAAATCTCTCTCTCTCTTTCTCTTTAATCTAATGACATTGTCCATACCGGTACTTAATTTGCTCTCTTGCCATTTGCTCATATTCTACATGAAAAAGTACAAATTCTTCAAAGTCTGCAATTTATTTCAGATCAATATATTTTTATTTTTCATAATTTTCTTTACACCTTTAAAAGGTGATTCATATAAATTTGAAATATATTTACATATTTATATTGCAACAATTACATACATTTAAATGTTTTGATGAATCATAGATTATAGAATACATAAACATGACTATGTGTACATCTTTGGAAAGATTCTTTTTTATTTTAAGTCTTATAAATGTAGAAAGAAAAATACTTAAAAATTCACGTTGTATATTAAATACATCTCTAATACTGAATCAAAATTGTCACATAAACATACATGTATTTTCACATATGTAAATGAAATAAAAAGAAAATGAACATCAAACACTGGTATCATATTCCCTTTACATGAGGATAACATATCTAATCACAAGAAATGTAGAATCTAGTTCAGTACATGAAGGAAGGCAATTGGGATATTTATTATTCTATGAACTTTTCTTTAACAAACGGCTTTAAAATGCGGTTCCCTAGACACAGGATTCCACACTAAGATAAACGTATCGGCAAGATCTCATTCTCATACTATAGAGCTCTTAAAATTATTAGAGAAAAACATTGTTTCTTCTCATAAGTACTGTCATGATGTACAAAATACATGTACAAAGTTCTGGTTCTCTTAATTACAACATTTTTCATGGTTCTTAATGTAAAATTCTGCTTTTATCTAAAAACTGATTCCATACTGATTTCTTTTCTAGTCCTTATCAAATGGTGACAACACAAACTGGTATAAAAATATGAAATTTAGGAGGACACACATTTAAAGCATTGTAATATCTTTCTCAAATGGTTCTATAGACTTGATAAAGCCTCAGTAGCATATTATCTTTGCAAATTAACTGATACACCTGTATGTATCATGACTTTCATGGCACAAGATTCACGGCTCATGGCTGTGGTGAAGGCATTGTCCACTTGGTCGAGGGGGAAGCGATGAGTGACGAGGTCTTTGATGGGCATCTGACCGGAGGACAGCATGGATATTGCCTTGGGGTACCTTCAAAGTTAGATTCAGGAATACAAACAAATTATGATTTCCATTGTGCAAGAGTGATACTGGATTGTAATAATGATTTGAATTAATGATAATACGATGAATTTACTTTAAAAATCGTGTTCATGTCTTGTACATGTATCTTAAAATACATTTAATGACAGATTTCACTTAATTTGATCTCTTCCTCTTTGCTCTTGCACTCAATATCTCATTTATTCACCAAGTTAGAACTTACTTTCCCATTTACAACCCCTCTCTCTCTCTCTCTCTCTCTCTCTCTCTCTTTCTCTCTCCTCTCTCTCTGTCCTTCCTCCCCCTATCTCTCCCGATCACTCTCTCTCTGTCTTTTATTTTCTCTCTCCCTCTCCTCTCTTTCTCTGTGCATCTCTCTCCATTTATCAATGTCTAAAAACAGAAGAACTACTACTGTTGGTAGTGGTCATTGGCACAGACATAATATTTCAGCGTCTTTCTATATAATTTT
Organism: Strongylocentrotus purpuratus; assembly: GCF_000002235.5. Taxonomy (NCBI): domain Eukaryota; kingdom Metazoa; phylum Echinodermata; class Echinoidea; order Camarodonta; family Strongylocentrotidae; genus Strongylocentrotus; species Strongylocentrotus purpuratus. The sequence goes on along the minus strand of NW_022145607.1, from coordinate 18,586,291 downwards.
AAGAACCACAAGAACTCACATGTTTGCATAGCGGAAGATCCCTTTCAGCGTCAATTCTTTGGTGGATATGAGAGAGATGGGAAGCTTTGGCTCCAAGGACCCTCTTCCTACCAGAAGGACGTTTCCACCCGGTCTGCAAGCCTTCAAGTGAAGTGGGGCAGAGGGAAAAGCAAAACAGTGTTTGGTTGGACCAAAAACTTTTCACACCCACACAAAAATGATCTGTGCACTGTTATCACAAAGAATAACAAACTACATAGTCAGTTCAGAGCCAAAAGGACATAAGAATTGTGGATGGACCAAACAATTTTCATATATAATATTTAAGGAGGTTCCATACTCAACACAAAAATGATATTAATTATAACAAAGAATAAGAAACTACATAGTCTGTTCAGAGCCAGAAGGGCATTAGCATCGGGTTATTATATACATGAATTAAATGTCCTTCTGGCTCCAAACAGATGATACGATACATGTACATTTAAATAAATAACTTAATAGCATGTAAAGACAGAGCATTTCATACCAAGGTCTGCACACAAGTTACAGTATTAAACTTAACATTTCAGTGTGCATGTGTTGACTGGTCTACTCTTGGTTTATGGTACCTCTATCCAGAGTGCACTTTACATTACAGAACTCTTCATAACAGTAAATTTGAGACCGGTAGTTTGAATACCGGTATACGATAATGGCATGGGGGGGGGGGGGGGGGGGGGGGGGGGGGGGGGGGGGGGGGGAGACAAAGGAACACATATAAACTACCTTTAAAATGGGTAAAATCCCTAAACCTACCACTATACAGGAGATAAGAGCGATGTCAGACCCACAGCACTCCATACCACAATGAGGCTCACAGCCCAGCAGGTCAACGACCTTCTTTGCTGCCTCCTCACTGCTAAACCCATTGACATTCAGAGTGTAGTCCGCTCCATTCTGCTTGGCTACACTCAGCGATGATCATCAATATCTGCAAAGAATAGGGTGGCGTTGCATTGCAATTTTGTTATGGTATCTTATCATTTTGAACAAGCAACATCTGTGTAGGGCTTCTTTGAAATTAAAACTATTTTTATAATGTGTAATAACTTGATTATAGTACATTGTTATTCATCAATTTATGTATCAGACTTGACACTCTTTGACTTTGTGTACATTATTTCTACCATTGTTATCTATCTGTGTCTATTTTATTTCAAATCCAACCTCAAGTTTTGGTTGCAATAAGGAAATAATAATAAGAACTGGCTTCAATTATTTTAATTTCATCAAAATTATAAAAAAAATCATAATCTAAACCTGTATCATGATATCTCAATTGTATTATATGTTCATAAACTTTGTTGACACTACAGAATTTCACACCATAAACAAAATTTACCCCTTCAGTGTCTCACGGTTTATAGATACATGTAGTTACCATTCATGACTTTTAAATATTCGAATTTAGGATTTGAATTCTCAGTTTTTTTGTTAACTTTGGCTTACATATCTACCATTGGAACACCCTTGACAACAATGTTTGATAGAGCTTTCTTTCAGAAAGAAGAAAATAGCTACTTCTAGTCAAACGATTTCATTTTAGGACAGAGCTGCTCAGTGCTGCCCACAGTAACATAGAAGAGGCTAATGAGCTGAAAGGGGAAGTCCATCCTAATATTAAGTTTCACTGATGACAACTCCAAAGAGTCATAACTTCTTTTTTTTAATTGAATATTGCTCATACTTTCACTAATTTATTTCTCTAATTTTTCTGCTAATATTGAAACCAAGATAATATTAGGGTGGACTTCTCCTTTAAGACCATGGAAAATTGAATCTAGTTTATTTGGAGAATTATTGTCTAAATATAAAAGTTACCTGTTATAATGACTTGACTTGCTCCCATTGACTTCGCTGTGAGCATTGTGAGTATACCCACAGGACCTACATTAATAGAAGCATTGAAGAAGAAAGCAGTGATTTAAACATGTAGAATAGAGACGAGAGAGAAGAAGGACATACCCATAGTGATAAAACATACAGTTCACCTTACAACATATAATTTAGTATCGTTTTAATATTTTTTAACTATTGAATACTTGATTTGTCACTTGTACAAGCTCATCAAGGCATTTATTCTAAGCGAATACTGTTCACACAGAGCATTAGCATTTCAGTTTCAAAACAGACTAAGATTCCTTTAAATTCTTCATACACAATGCACTTTCAATTCAATGTTTCAAATTTCTAATTCCTAAGCAAACCCAGTAAAACTTGATAATCTTCGATAAATTTACAGAAAAAAAATGGGTTGAAGAAGAAAAAATGACAGCAGAGGTATTAAAGAATATTTTAACCCCTAGACTACTGAATTCTCTCAGTCACATAGACTTAATACAGGAGCCAGCTGCGGGTGTTTAAAAAGATCCTAAGTTGAAATAAACTCTAAGTTGGACTTAAACATTATGGAGAGCCATTTGTAGCCTTAAGATAAAATATATTCAAAAGCAACTGAAAAATTTAAGTATTTTAGACTTTTCATAAATTCCACATTAAAAGCATGAAATGTCCTTCATAATACAAAATATGAATGATTTGAATCAACATTTTATGCCTTTTAAAATAACTTTTACAAAATATTTTCGAAGATGCTTACAGTTTCCATAATTTCTAAGTCCAACTTAGAGATAAGTTCAACTTAGGATCTTTTTTAAACACCCCCTGGTATTAGTAGACAATGGGTTAATTGTAGAGCAGACTCACCACTCCCACATATAAGTACTTTGGATCCAAGAGATACTTCTGCTCTGCTGCAGGTGTACAGCGCCACTGCTAGGGGCTCAACTAAGGCCCCCTCCTCATAGCTTACATTGGATGGAAGTCTGGAAGGGAGACAAGGGTATGGTTAGAGCGAGGATTTATACTTTTATACAATAGAATGTGACCATTATTAACCATTAACTACTGATAGGGGTTTAACCCTATTTAGCCCGGGGGGGGGGGGGGGGGGGGGGCTTGAGAAGCCCCCCCCTCGACATTTTTCGCGATAATTTTTTAACGCAAGAAAATCTTGCACTGAAATTTGTGACTTTTTTCTTTCGAGTCTTGCGCATCTTTTGAAAGAAATTTTTCGAAAATCGGACCTACCATTACAAAGTCACATGACCTTTTGTCTTTGCATGTCAGCCCGAAAATCGCTCATTTTGTGATTTGTGTACAAAACATATGGAAATCTCATTTTTTTCAAATAAAGAGATAAAACATTGGTTATTTGGTCTTGTTTAAGTTGAGGTGTTTATTTTGGGGTCAAAATAGTTGAATTATAGTTGGAAATGAAATAAAACAACAAAAACAATAAAAATACATGAGTTAAAAAAACAAAGAAATACATAAGAAATTATCAAAACAATAGATAACATAAAGAATAACCCTGGTTTTCAATTTTTTGTGTTGTATTATTATTCCAAATGGTCTAACAAATATATGTAGTGAGAAAGAATGCTTAAATATGAATAATGTCTGATTTATGGGCAAAAATGTGAATTTGATGACCTTATTTGCATAAATTACCATAAATATGCAAATGAGTGAATTTTTCAAAAAATTGAAATTACCATAGTAATCTATACACTTCACTTGACATGTATGCAAATTTTCGCGGCGATCGGTCGTTTCACGGCCGAGATCATAGGGGGGGGGGGGGCCTGAGAAGCCCCCCCCCCCCCCCGGGCTATGCAGTTTCAAAATAGCCCGGGCTAAATAGGGTTAACTAGGCCCCTCCTCATAGCTAACATTGGATGGAAGTCTAAAAGGGAGCAAAGGACACATTGAAAGGGAGGCTATAAATACTTGTAGCTAGATGTGATGAGTTTAATAACCCATTAACCACTGATAGGGGTTTAGCTAGAGCCCCTCCTATTAGCTTACATTGGATGAAAGTCTAGAAGGAAGAGATCAGGAAGGAGCATTCACTTCAAGCAGAAGTGAGTAGCAATAAGGCAGAACTGAGACTTCCTACTTTTACTTTGTTAAAAACATTAAAAAAATAGTGCCTGGATAACAATAATGTTCCAAATATACAGAAATCTTCTGCTTTACCATAGTGAAGGATCCCTAACTATGGCCTCCACATACCGGTAGTTACAGCATTGGGAATAGCAATATGGCTGTTTATGCAACATCCAAAGAATCATTAAATGAACCAAACATCTTCATTTTTTCATTTGTTAAAACAGTATAATGTTATGACAAAGCAGTTATTCTTTCTCTTCTCTTCCATCATGTCTGCTTTTATCCTTTCCTTTTTTCTAAGCGCATAGGGACTTTATTTTTATGATATGCGCTATATAAGAATGGTTTATTATTATTATTATCCACGTTTACACTCACTTGAAGCAGAAGTCAGCTGCATGGAGGTAGTACTGAGACAGGTTACCGTCGACGGGAGGTGTGGCACAGAACTGAACGTCCTTGCACAGGTTGTACTTGCCCACTCGGCAGAGGCTACACATCCTACATGGCACCCCAGGCTCTATAGCTACACGGTCACCTGTAGAGAGAGAGAGAGAGGGAGAAATACAAAAAATGTTATTATAATTTGACTGATTTTGTCCTGCTACTGATAGATTCCACTGTAGCAAACTCAAATTTTGATTGCTAAAATCATCAATCATTAGGCATGTGCTCCTATTTAAAAAAAAATTGTCATACAGATGATCCTTTTATGGCAAGTTGTTGTTTTAATGATAATTAACCTCGGTTACTCAAAATACATGTTCATGTTTGCAAATGCATTACAAAATCAGAAAAAATCATGAAATGAAATCCTCTCCAAAGTACACTATAGTCAGATGATAGAATCATGGTGTTTGCAATTGCAATGGGTCTGTGTTCAGCAAATAAATAACATTTACTTTCCATCTACAACAACTTTCTGAATATTTCTTGCGATGCATCCTTAATTTTGAAGTCTATCCATATATGCAATTAATCCTGGAGGTACATACAAGAGTTACCACCTACCGACTTCTAAATGCTTGACCCTGGGCCGAGAGCCGCCACCGTGCCGCTAGCCTCATGACCTATGACCATAGGAGCGGTCAGCTTAAAGCGGCCACAGTACCATGTGACCAGTACTTGAGGTCAGACCCGCATATGCCCACTGAGTGGACAGCAAGCAGAACCTCTGAGAAAACATAAAGTAATAGTTCATATTTTAAATGTTTAAAAACTTGTTTCAACATAGATGAATGCAACTATATTTCAATAATATTTCAAGAGGGGGGGGGGGGGGGGTGGGGGGGGACACAGAGAGAGGGAGACAGTGAATGGGAAAGTAATTTCTAACTTAGTGAATAAACCTATAACTTTAAATTATGTCATAACATCACTCAATCTACTGATGATAGATAAAAATAATTTTATGTCATCAATATTACTAATATCACCAATAACTCAACTATAATGGTCAATCCATACTGATTTTTTTTCTGCAAGAGATATATGGGAGGGTGTCAATCTGAGTTCATCAAATTGGTACAAAAGAAAAATTTTGGCTGATGTTCTCAATTTTATGAATTATGGTGACAACTATACCTGTCAGAAGTAAAATATTAATAAAGTTACAATGTATGTTTTGATTAATTTGTAAATATCAATTGGCCATAAATAATTACACAAGGGGAAATAATTACCATTTGGTCCAGGTGATGTAACAGGCCGTTGTTCCTAAATTAGGACAAAAGGAGAAAGAGAAACATAAATAGACAGATAGACAGACAGATTGAGAGAAAGACAAATAAAAAGAAAGAGAGAGAGAGAGAAAGAGGATACATAGTTAAACATTACATGTACTATTGAAAGGCTATGTTCAGTTAATAAAAAAAAGCCTTCCTCCACTGTATCACTGAATATTTTTTCTCTTGAAAGTTCTTCTTTTCATATAATTTTTTTTAAATAAATTTATTTTGGAAGGAGGGGGGGGGGGGTTGTTAAAGCCTACTTGCTCCCTCTATAAAAAACATTGCTAAATCAGTGACCATTGGTCCCCCATGATCCTCTTTTTCTGAGTTGATGAGATAGCCACATGTCAGTGACCACCCTGGGTGGTGACAGTCTAATCCCTCCTAGCCAAACCAAAGAGATACTTGGCCAAACTTATTCAGATGTCATTTAATGCAATCGATTTTGGATCTATCTTTTAATGTTTTTAGAAACTCACCATTTTGATGTCCTTGATACCACACAGAACTGCACACTGAGTTTCTTTGGGGAGATCCATTGTACATGTAGTTAAGCTGGAAATTACACATTTTGAATGATATAAAAAGGGGAGAAAATAAACTTGAGAAGATGAACAGATTTTAGATATGCATTTATGGTGCAAACATCACACATGAGGAAAAAGAAAAAGTAGGAGAATGGGAAGGAGGAGGAATGGGGAAGGAAGACGATGCAAAGATGAAGGTGAAAAATGGAGGGGAGGAGAAGCAGAAGGAGCAAGAAGAGGAAAAGGAATGAGAAGGGGGGAGTAGGGAAGGAGGAGAAGAAGAAAATGAGGAGCTGAACAAGGATGGGATGGGAAGAGTTAAGGAGGGGGAAGAAGGAGGAGGAGGAGGAGAAGTGGAGGAGGAGGAGAAGTGGAGGAGGAGGAGGAGAAGTGGAGGAGGAGGAGGAGGAGGAGGAGGAGGAGAAGGAGGAGAAGTGGAGGAGAAGGAGGAGGAAGAGGAGGAAGAGGAGGAAGAGGAGGAAGAGGAGGAAGAGGAGGAGGAGGAGGAGGAGGAAGAGGAGGAAGAGGAGGAGAAGTGGAGGAGGAGAGGAGGAGGAGGAGGAGGAGGAGGAAGAGGAGGAGGAGGAAGAGGAAGAGGAGGAGGAGGAGGAGGAGGAGGAGGACGAGGACGAGGAGGAGGACGAGGACGAGGAGGAGGAAGGAGAGGAGGAGGATGATGCAGAAAAAATGAAGGAGAAGAACAGGGAAAAGGGCCAGGAGCAGAATTGCAGAAAATGAAGAAGAAAAAGAAGAAAGAGAAAAAGAAGAAGCCAGAAGGAGAACAAGCAAAAAACAGCAGCAGTAACAATACCATTTATGGCTAGACCTCATACATTGTTCGTGTAGGACTGGCAGCAACATCATCAACAATACGCTCAGCTGAACTCAGCTCAATCCGGTTTGAGCTTAGTTCAGAATCCAGAATTAGAATGGGTGAATCGATAATAATCTTACAATTAAATGCGGGTGTGGGACTGTACAAAATGTTTACGATTTCGTTGCAAGTATTTGAGGAATGAAAGTGTTTATTTGTAAATTTAGCCAAATAGTACGACTATCTATTCATTAGAATACACAAAGGCGCTTTAAAAAAAGTGAATTTTCGGCATAATCAAGAACTTACGAGGCAAAGAATGAAGTTCGGGGGCAGGCACCTCATCCAAGTCTAGCCTTGTTCCAGTCGTAGTTATTATTCTCCAATCGCAACGCGCCCAGTTCGAGTGAGTGGTCGCTACATACGCCGCTGACATATTTTGCCCTTTCTCCGACAAAATTCAAAGTAAGGCTAGATAAACTAATGCTCGTACGCGATCTGGGGGGTGTTTCACTAAAGCCCTAAAATCGATCTAAAATCGATTTGATCGATTTTAAGGGCTTAAAATTGATTTCGATTTTAGCAGCAGTTTCACTAAATAAATAAAATCGATTTTGGCCTTAAAATCGATTTTAAGTTAGAGTGTGATCCATATCAATTTTAAATCAATTTTATCCTTATTCATTGCATTATTGTTATGCTATGTTCAGCATTCATTGGTTTCAAAGGCGCAAGTGTCGGCTAGCTTCAATTTTAACATACATCTGAAAATGAAGAATTATGTTCTAGGGGGAATAAATCTTTGTTCATAACCAATTTTTTTTTTTAAATCATCATAGTTAGGCACTAATAATACCAAATGTGGCACTCTGGAGGGGGGGGGGGGAGCACAATGGCCCATTTTTTTCTTCAAAAATACATGGGCGGCCCGTTTTCCCCTTAACCCTATCTAGCCTGGGGGGGGGGGGGGGGGGGGCCCTCGAAAATTTGAAAAATCGCAACCCCCCCCACCTTGAGCACCAGGGGAGGGGGCACATCTCCAAAAAAAAAGGTACAGTTAACGTGTTCTTACACGTTTTTTCTCCAGGGGGAGGGCCCGACCCCCCAGGCTATGCAGTTTCAAAATAACCCATGCTAGATAGGGTTCAAGTGCCCCTTTTACATCTGATTAACATCCTTTTTGTTATTACAAGTGCACTTTTCCTTCATGTAGTTTGTCCCATTTCACTTGTTTAAAGTTCTTTTTGTTATTTCTAATAACTTTTTATGTTTCTCTTAGAAGTGACCCCTTTTCATTTTGTTATGTGCCCCTTTTTCTAATTTTTTTACCATATGCGCTTACAATTATGTGTCTTATTTCTTTCATATTCTCTCTCTCTCTCATTAACATAAAATGACACTCCATCACGCTTTGCTTGCCGTAATTTTGTTTCTTCATGAACACCCCCCCCCCCCTCCCCCACAAAAAAAAATAAAGAACAAAAATGAATAAATAAACCAGCATACAAACACACCATTCTTGAATCACATCATTGCCCTTTATCATCAGGTAATTATTATTACCATATACAATCTCATCTATTCATCCCCCCCTCCCCTTTTATCTTCTTAAAAGACAAAAATACATACAAAATAAATTAACACAGATTTTAAAGTATAATCAATATGATTATGCTTTAATGAATGAAATCTACATTTTGTAAATGATGAGCATAGCAAACACATTCAAGAATGAAATCTACATTTGTAAATGATGAGCATAGCAAACACATACAATATTTTAAATGACACAAATAAAGTGCTCCTATGAAAGTATCAGCATGTTTAAAACTACTGCAGCTGATATCCACTTTCTATTCGAGGTACCTTTATGGAGATTAAAAGAGCAATACTTGTCACAAATATTTCTGTTACTCATACGGTTGTTAATCTAAGGATGATTATACATTGTCATGTAAGGTCACGCAGTCGGTGAGAATGTGGTTTCTGATGCAATAGTTTGTCTATATGAAATTAATCATCAATTCTTTTCTATCAGCTTTGACCAAAAATTCTAAGGACAACATAAGTCAGAGTGAAATATTTCCTGCAGAAAAATCTGTTTTCACTCAATCACAATGTTCTGTTGTTATTTTGTATTTGTTGTTGTGCAATTGCTACAATAGCACTTTAAGCACCAACAGGTAATATCGATACATAGTCATGCAAGAAGTGCCTCTAGGAAGAGTTCCAAATAGGTCATCAAACTGTTGCTCAGATGAATTGCTAATTAAGAAATTCCAATTTGATATTTTAAGATTTATTGCCATGAACAAAATTATCTATGTAATGTGAGTTTGGTAACAAAACCTCCATGACAGAATAATAGCTTTATTTCTTCTCTTTTCTTCTGCAAGATTCTAAAATCTGTTTAAAATATAGGAAATCTTGGAAGTATCATTTAAAACGTTTACTTCCTTTAAAATATTTTATGTTAACATTTTATCAAAACCCAAAACCTCAAACTCGATGGCAAAATGTTAGTACCTTGACTAGAGCATTTTTAATAGCTTATAGGAATTAATTCGTAAATCTTATTTACAAGTAGTGTTTGTTGTAAAAAGTGACCAGTCCATGATACCAAGATCTGTATACCTGTGGTTCCTCTGCTTAAAGCTGGAAAAGGGAGCTTCTATCTGTAGGCTGGCTGATGTTTCATAAGAAGCATAACGTTGCAGGTAATTCAGGCTCTGCAGTCTAGAATAGGAATTGAAAGTTATGTATAATGAATCAATTACTCAATACTAGTACAACTTTTCAATTAATCTTCATTTTTTGTATTTATGATTATTTCAAATACTTTAATTGCTAAATAAATAAAGTAGGAGAATGAAAAATAGTTACAGAATATAAATGATTAATTGTTTGCTTTGGATAAAAAAAAAATATCCTTCATTACCATTGTGTATGTTTTATCTAACAGAATGGGTAAGATGGGTATTAGACTTCTTACAAGGATTATGAAAAATGATAGATCAATTTTGGTAATTGATACTGCTTACCTTTTCAATTTGAAGAGATTGACAATAAATGTCATTTGTTATGAACTAGCAGTACATGCAGATGCCATAGCTCTTTATTTTGCAACCTAGGATTTAAAACAGAGATACATATATTGGTGATGAGAGAGCACATCTATTTTTCAGAAAAGTAATTGTCACTGTATCAAATGTGTTCAAAGAACATAAGCACATTTTTATCAGTAATTACAACAGTAATTTACATGTATTCGGTCCAAGACATTGTTACCAACCAAATTGTAAGTTTTAGACATTTGGAAGATTGACTATGGAGTCTAATCTTGATCTCGGATACCCTGCTCTTGAACCAAACACTGTTGTACACAGATTCAATGAACATTCCCCCGTCGTGAGTAGAAGACAAAGAGGTATAAAACAAACAGAGCAACTTTCATCATACATATATTCTCATTACAGTTTGTTCAATCACCTCTTTATTCATTAATTGCTGCCCTATTATTTGTACAATATTAATCAGGCTGGCTGATGAAGTAATTTATCTAGATTTAGACATGTCATAGTTGACTTCCCCCTCACATGGATTTATCAGTTTGCGATTATACGTAGAAAATTTAATGAAAATCAAGATTTACACACTCAACAACAAATAAGTAATCTATTTATACATAGGTCTAGAAGAACCACACACAAAAAAAACTTACCTTTGTTTTATTATTGGTGTGCAAATGTTACTAGTAAGATGATCACTCCACCAGCCGCTTAGCACAGTAGGATCTATAGCTGTACACCTAGACATTGAGCTTGAGTACATTCTGCATATCCGAACCCTTTCTTTGAGCCTGAGGCCAGGAAGAATGAGAAGTCCAAGACTGTAGAGACACGGCAGAAGAGAACTTTTGAGTCTTGGACTAAAGCCAAGGTCTATTTGATGGATAGGACTTGTGGTCCACTCCATCTTTTAGTCCGACTCTGAAATAAAAAAAATTAAAAAAAAAAAAAAATTCTAGTATAGTCTAGAGCTTGGAGTTGGACTGTGTTAGGACCCTAATACCAGGGACGGATCAAGGGGGGGGGGGGGCACAGGGGGCATGTGCTCCCCTCCCCCGGCCCCCCCCAAAAAAAAATATGTTAAAATCAGCAAAATTTTCCAAAAATGTACTGACAACAGGGACGTGCCCCCCCTGCCAAATAAAAAAAAAATAAGTGTGACCTCCCCCCCCCCTGCCAAATAAAAAAAAATACCCCCCCCCCCCCCCCCCCCCCCCCCCCCCCCCCCCCCCCCCACCTCACTTACAGGTCTACATCTACCCTAGATCTAGATCTATCAAGTATCATGTAGATCTAGACCTAGACTCTAGACTAAATCTACATCTAGAGTAGATCTAGATCTAGACCTGGGTCTGACAGTAACACTCTAGATCTAGATCTAGATCTAGAGTCTAATTTTCTGTCATAAAATTTACCTTCAAAACAATAATCCTATTCTATTGATTTTAATAATTAGGCCCTAGGCCTAGCCCTAGGCCTAAAGTTAGATCTAGACCTAGAGTCTAGATCTAGATCTAGACCCTAGGCCTAGATCTATAGACTAGACTAGACTCTAGTCTAGATCTACAGTCTAGAAAATCTAGACCTAGACTAGACTAATCTCTAGACTCTAGTTCTAACCGTTAGAGGTCTAGATCTAGACTAGAATCTAGACCTAGAATAGAAGTCTAGATCTAGACTAGATCTAGATCTAGACTTAGTCTAGATCTAGATCTAGACTAGTCTAGATCTAGACCTATATCAACAAAAACAAGACAATGCTAAGCCTAAAATAAATAAGGGATAGGTCTAGGTCTAGGGCCTAGGCCTAGATCTTGATTTTAAGCCCAAATCTACAACTAGACCTAGACCTAGTAGCATAACTAGTAAAACCACAATACTACTGCAAGAATAAACTAGACTAATGAGTTTGTACCTGTCTGTCCTAACCGAATAATAAACGTCGTTACGTAATTACTATTGTCAAACCTGCATGAATTTATATGAGTGGGACTAAAATGGTTGAACCGGTGCAATTCGTCCACTTGGAGAGTGATATAAATTGATTTTATTTAAGATTTCGTTCAGTTACACAAAATGAAATTGCATAATAATGAGAGGAACATTTTTCTTCTTCCAAAATAACAGATTTGTTATCAACAGAATTGATATTTTCAAAGAAAAACAGATTTTACTTACTTTTCAAGGACTCTCACTGTAGTTAAGCAAGGCCATTTTGTGATCGATTTACCCCAAATTGACTAGCCTTGATTGCAGACACCTAAAAATCTATTTTAGCTTAAAATCGATTTGATGAAACAGCTCACATGTATCGGTTTTAAGCTAAAACTGATTCGGCATTAAAATTGATTTTAAAATCGAAATCGATTTTAGTTGATGAAACACCCCCTGGTTTCTATTGAACATGCAACTCCAACACAATAACAACAAAAAACCACACACAAAAACAAATGAAAACAAAACAATACATATAATAGACTTTCACTCTCTAGATCGAGAGAGACAGCAACAACAACATGAAACGTGGTATTAAAGGTGAGAAGTATATAATTGATGTTTCTGAAAAAGAAAAGATAAATAAATTAAAAACTAAACCAATTACAAAACTAGAGTGTAAATCAATGTTTCCGATGGCAAAAGCGGCATATAAAGTCTGACATCCACCCAAAGTGCAAATCTGTCCCTCTCTAGGGGGGGGGGGGGGGGGGGGGAGGGAGGCAGGGGCGGATCCAGGAATTTCTTCCCCAGGGGGAAGGGGGGGGGGGTAAGAGGACATATATATTATTTTTTTTTGCTCCCAAAACGACTCAGCCAGCCGCTGAATAAGCGGCGGGGGGGGGGGGGGGTGGTAGGAGCACATTTTGTTTTGTTTAACTAAACATACCGTTCAAACACACAAAACCCAACCAAACCAACGAGCAAAGAAACAAACAAACGAATGAACAGATACATACATTCGTGTATTCATGAATTTTTTTTTTACATTGCCGTTACACTTGAACAGAATAATGAATGACTGGTAAGAAATCCTTTGGGGGGAGGTTCTTTTTGTATAAAAATAATAAAAACCCTGCCTCCGTCAAACCTCCCCCATTTTACTCTTCGTTTCCCCCACTCCCGCTCTTGAAGCAATGTTTACACCCCTCTTTCTCCTAGTTTCAGGTGAAGCCGGGGGGGGGGGGGGGGGCGTTGACATACCCTGACCCACTTTTTACTTTTGTCTAATTGGAATATTATAACCAGAACCAAGCAAAGTCCACGGCCGGTGTAGGCCTATATACTAAAACTTAATCTGAAAGCAATTAGTGCAGTGGCTCATTTTGCGACCTGCAGGATGAAACCCCGGACGCTTCAGGTGGTTGTTGGTGTGACGGCCCTGTGTGTTGGTGTTGGGGTAGGGGTGCTGATAGGGTACTTCAGCGCTCCTGGGGAGGGGGAGTACACAAACCCCGAAACCAGGCCATCGGATGAGAGCATCGCGGATCGAATCCTTGAAGAAATCAGCACCGAAAAAATCCGGGAAAACCTCAGGTGAGAAAATATAAATGACAGTATACGCCTATACATAATAATGATAAAATATTAAATCGTTGACTACAATTCCGCTAGACTTTAATACCGTGGAAAGTAGACAATGCCAATGAGTTGACAGCAAAGTGAATGAATATGCTGTTCTAAGGGGTAACTAAAAAGATTGGTGTCTTTCAGTGGTTTTCAAACCAGGGTCGGATCTAGAATATTCTGAAGGGGGAGGAAATTTTAATTGCCTCATATTTTAGGAAGCATTTTCAATAAGGAAGATGGAGAAAGAAAAAAAAAATCTTCATGCACCAACCCTTCCCATGTTTCGAAGGAGTATAACGGGTAGCATCTTTGCCCCTAGACAAGTTATTAAAACAATTCTCAATGCAGGAAGGGCGGTTGTGTCGCCCTCACCTGTGTTATGACGGTACAGATGGATGTGAAAGCGGGTTTCACTGGGTTTTTGTTTAACATTGTGGGGATATTGTATGGGGGGGGGGAGAAGGCATGGAAGAGGATTGTATTAATAAATTAAAAGGAATAAAGTAATTAAAATGAAGAAGGAGTAATTATGATCCACAAGTTGAGCTTTTGCTTATCTTGTTTCTTTGGTTCCTTGACATTTTATTATTTTTGTGTGATAGAATATTCAAAACTATAATCATTTTTTATTGTATTAAAAAAAGGGGTATTTGTCTATCTGTTTAGTTTAATGGTTTGTGCTATACAGTGTATGATACTAAACTACTCTTTTAGAAGTCTGTAAAAAGCACAATTATATTCACCTTCCTGGATTTTTAATCACTGTTAACGCATGCCTTGCAATATTAAAATGTAGGCGATATAAAGATGTCGGGTTACTTATAAGTAGGCCTACAGATTAAGAATGATTGATAACAATTTATAAAACACTTAACGTTAGTTATCGAGCTTTTATCGTGTGGTTGGCATGTACTCACAAGTACAAGGGTGTATCAACTCTGTAAATACCTCAATAGTCAATTAGTGATAAATAAACTCCATATAAAGCTAGTTTACAATGTTTGATATCAATTTTACGTTCATTTGCCCTTTGATCTTCCCTAATGAATAGTTTATGATGAACCCTCATGCCTGTTATATGCCATAAACTGTAAAGGCCCGGTCTCACCGCCAGAACTTTGCTGGAGCGTTCCTGGAGCGGTGAAAAAAAAATCATCACCGCTCGTAACCGTTCACCACCGTTTAACAGAAGTTGGCCCCCGTTAAGGCAACGCCGTATACGCTCGGCCACCGCTGATGGTCCCTCCTACCACTCCGAAAGTTTTGAGCTGCATAAAATATTGCGAGCGGTGAGGAGCGGGCAATTTTCCGCTCCGGCAAAGTTCACCACCGCTCCAACAACGTCAAAGTTTGGCACCGCTAGACGCAAGTTCGTGGACGCTTTGGTCCGCTAGGCCAACGCAGAAATCTTGAACGCTGGACCACCGCTGCTTCGCCAGCTTTGCCCGGGCGGTGATTAAACGTTGCACAAACTTTGGTGGAGCGATTGTAAGCGTTTTGCGAGTGGACACGGGATTGCTGGAACGGTGTCGGGCGTTGAAACAGCGATCCATTGCGGTGAAGAACTTTGGTTTGGCGTTGGTATGGAGGTGTCGGAGCGGTACCAACGCTCGCTACCGCTCGCTACCGTTAAACCAACGCTAAACCAACGCCGGCTTCAGCGGTGCACCGCTAAGGCAACGCCCGTGTTTTCGATTTGTTTCCCATTTTGTGCGCGGTGACGAGCGTTGTCGAAATTCGGCCCCCTCTCCCTACCGTTCAAGGAACGCTCCAGCAAAGTTCTGGCGGTGAGACCGGGCCTTAAGTTTGTTTACACTCCATCCAATCTGAATTATGCCAAGTAGTGTACCAAGGAATTGATAAACGGTCGTGCGAGGCCACTCCATCCCCGGGAAATCAATGCATAACGATAATACTTAATTAAAAAAATAACGAAATAAGAAACACAATATGACCACCATTAGATAGTAGGTTTCTTATTTCGTTATTTTTTAAAATAAATATATCGTCATGCATTAATTTCTCGGGGTTTCAAATGGGGATGTAAGGTATATGAGCTCCGGTTTTTCCATGATTGACACGCCATCTTGCCTTGCATCGTGATGCGTGATAATAATCCGTCTACTCAGATCATGAGTGTATGGAATTCATGTCTTTAGGGGAGCTTTTTTTTGGGGGGGGGGGGGGGATTAGGGGAGGGGGTAGGTCTGAAAGGGCTTGTAATCGGCAATCCATGGCGGAGTCTGCCTCGAGCCTGTTCATCTGAATAACATGAGTTTCTTATTTCAATATTTTGTAAAATCTGATTTTTAATTTTTTTTTTTGGGGGGGGGGGGGGAGGGGAGGGGGCGTGGGGGTGTAAATAATTTTCTTTTTGTAAACCAAAGTTGATAGTCAATAGGATAATATTTTTCTTTCGCCTCCATCAGTTTGAGGTGAATGTGGATCATTGCCCATGCATGTTTTCAGAATTGCTGTCGATAATTGACATAAAATGTACATTGTGATTGTTTTAGGAAATGGAAACAAGGCATGCAGAGTGTCGGTTTAACGGAGATGGAGTGGCTATTTCCGACCCAGCTTGTATGTATCCGAAACATAAATATATTTCCCCTAAAAACAAAATCAGCAATTGCTCCCGTCAAGGTTGCTGCCCTATTGGGTGTTTGTTTTCAATTAACGACGTCGTAATAAGAATGCAATATACAGTTTTGAACATAAGAAGGAACAATATAAAATAAGGCGCGGCTTATACAAAAATATTAAAAAAGAAAAATTGACAGTGAATAACAAAATAATTCGAATCGGATGTTTGATCACAAAAAACACTATGCAATGTGAACACGACATCAACCCAAGGGCCATTATAATTTTGGCAATTAGAAATCAAGTATGGATTAGCCTATGACCCTATGTTATGTTGATGCAACGTCCACACTTTTATTTTTTCGAAAGTCTTTGTGAGTGTTCCGAGAATGAAAAATTTGTATTGCAAAAAAAGAAATAATTTATTAAATTTGTCAGGTATTACGCACGGAAACCACACGTTGCTGGAACTCCCGCAGACAGAGAAGGTGCCGATGACATCAGAAGGGCCTGGATAGACCAAGGACTAGACTCGGCTGAATTGGTCCCATATAAGGTCTATCTTCAACATCCTCCATCACCCGACAACGAAGAATTAGCTAACAAGGTAAAGTGTGCAATTATAACGAGAAGAACAAAAATAATTTACCCAGGGCAGCCTCATCAGTATCAATGCTGTTCTTTTGGAGGACCCTAGAATTCGTATATACAGTCATTGCCAGGCACCTCATTACGCCTGCGTGGGGAGTGGCAAATTTTGATTAATATCTTTCCAAAGGACCTTATAGTGCCGGGTTGGAATTCGAATCATCAACATTTGGAGTCAAGTGCATGAACTATTATGTTACCATCTCCCAGACACCTGTTATATTACAAGAGAGATTCGTACTTTGTCAGTACCGTAACCTGGGGTGTGTCCAGCCATTGAGGGTGAGGGGGGGGGGGGGGGGAGGGGGGTCACCGGTCTTAATTACTACGTACATGAGATAAGGGAAGAGGGTGAGCAACGCTCTTATTTTCTTGTAACCGTTGTATCCTTCTTCCCGCCCTTTATTTCACTCTCTTTATTTTTTTCTTAATTTTTTTTTTTTTTTGGGGGGGGGGGAGGGGCTTTGCGATGCGACTAAGTCAATGCAGTTATAAAATTATTCTGCATGTTTTCCTTGGAAAAAAAATCCCCCAAAACCAATTATATTTGTTTCCCCTAGGTTCAAATCATAGACCCAGCCAATGGCAACGTAGCATTTGAATCAGCGCTACGGGAGGATCCATTCGGAGAAGACGAATTATTGCAGCCCGATATCCCTCCGCCATTCAATGCTTACTCAGCCACAGGTGATGTGACGGTGAGTGCTCGAAGGTAAATGGAGGGGGGTGGGAGGAGGCTATGGAAATTTATTTGGTGGATGGAATGCGAAAGATAAAGGTAAAACAATGTGAGAGAGTTACTCCCCCATCATGCCTAGTCTTTTGTTCTCTCTCTCTTAGTCTCTTTGATTATTAGTTTTGGAGGGAAGGGGGGGGGGGCACATGCACCTGTGCCCCTTTAGCTGTGCCACTTGTCATGGTAACAGAAAATATACTGTCAATTTATGTCTAGTTTAAGAATAATAAGAGCAAAATGAATGATACGATGCTAGTAACCTTTATCAATGCAGTTTCATGCTGATAATGACAATAAGAGTGATGTTTGAAATCAATACTATAAAATGAGGAAAGGATACGAAATACGATAATTATCATTCTATTGGCGGCAGATGTGGATGCTCATTTCGCACTCATAGTTATCATAATTAAACATAGTATGGGAGGAAGAGTTGTCAAGAAACGATTGGGAAAGGGCAGCAGCTCGGGGCACACTCTGTCCTCCCATGATTTATGGGCTTTTATTGTGCCCCCAAAGTGACTCTCTAGTCAGAATATTTTCCAATACGACCATAATGAAATGACTACTTTTGCTTGCTTGCTTGATTCTCAGAGAAATCTGAGTCCACTCCACGTTTTAGGGGCGATTTCTGCCCTTGATAATTGTGATTCCTAAAGCTTGATATTGATATCAATATCAAGTACCAATCGCAGCTCCGATTGATATCATCTTGCAATTTTTCGGAGGTTTCCGTCTTATTTATAATTGTAATATCAATATCAACTTGCGATCGATTGTATTATTGTATAACTTTACACAGAGTTACACGATTGATACTTTCCCAAAAGTTTTCATGAGATGGAATCAATATTAATTTTAAAGTTGCGATTGATTTGAGGAATTAAGATTGATTCGTATCAATCGTAACTCTTACGGTAAGACGAGGCTCTGAAGTATGTTTTGCACTGTCACTCATACAGGGTGACTTGGTATACGTCAACTTTGGAAGGGTCGAAGACTATGAGTACATATTAGACGAGCTGGACCCCACCCTCGACTTCACCGGCAAGATTGCCATCTCCAGACACGGAGGAGCGGGATGGTACACCAAGGTAAACACAAATCATTTTATGCTAGAGGCGTAGCGTAAGTCCTGCTTTTGAATGGGGCACTGTATCGGGGGGGGGGGAGAGACTTTGAAAATGAATTACGAATTTACAAGGCCCCTGATTTATAGGTTAGAGTGCATGAATTGGGGCCCTATCTTTTCTCTCCCTTTCTTCTTCTGCCTTTCGTCTCTCTCCACTTATATTTTCTTTCTTGTTTCAATTGTTACAATTTAAATCTTTTTTAGAGTGCAACATTAACGAAGGAGAACATCTTGGCTCATTTAAAACTGCAGTTTCTCCAAGCTGTAAGAAATAATAAAATTATTTATGACGCAAGGTATATCAGCTGAAATCAATCGATAAAGCATAATTATAGTAAACGCTTACATACTTTTCGGGGATGCAGCGCTTTAGGGGTTTCTCAAACCTTTTTCTGCATCCCCGAACATATCAGGTCTTAAACGGAGTGTCTAAATAAATACAAATACAGTCAAACCTGCTTTAGTGACTATTTGTCTACAAAGACCACATATTTTGTTTCCCTTGAAAATGGTTTCTCATTCAAGCATGTACCAAAGGGGCCTGTCCACTTCAAAACTTCACTCAAACTCACATCTTCCTTCAGAAATTTAAATATTAACTTTATTGGAGGAGCTTCCGCCTTTGAATGTTTTTTGAAACAGATATATGGCGCCATACAAAATATGCTGTGAATCATCATCATCGTCTATAAAGACCACTTGTCTACAAAGACAGGTTTGACTGTACAAACACAACATACAACTTAATGATTTATTACTACGTATCATTTGTTTGTCAGGCCACGAACGCCTATAACTTTGGTTGTGTGGCCCTGCTCATGTATACGGACCCTGCCGACTACTCGGTTGGGCCAGAAATAGGACTCCCCTACCCGGATGGGAAATTCCTCCCAAGCACATCGGGGCAGAGGGGCTCCATCAAAAATGATGTTGGAGACCCACTGACCCCAGGTTACCCGGCCCGAGGTACTTTTTTTTCTTTCTGTCTTCCTGTCTTTCTCTCCCTCTTTCTATCTGAATTTATTTCATTCTTTAGTTTTTCTCTATTCATTTATTATTTGTTACTTGATTTATTTATTCATGTATTTATTCTTTATGTTTCTACTACTGTATTAATTAATTAATTAATGTAATAATTCATTCATCTAAATATTTATTTATTTTTATACTTATTAGTTTCATTATTTGTGTGTTTGTTTATTTGGTTAGCTATAGTTAGTTAGTAATCTGTATAACACCTGCCCCCCCCCCCTCTCTCTCTCTCTCTCTCTCTCTCTGTCTTTTGTCTCTGCTTGGATATCTCTTTCTCTCACCCCATGCTCACAATCATGCCCACCCACTTTTTATGTATATCTCTACAGACTTTGCCTACAGGAGGTCTGTGAACGACTCCGAGTTACCCAAAATACCCATCCATCCCGTAGGGTTTGGTGATGCTGAGACGCTCATAAAGTGAGAAGAAATTGTTTAATATTATTCATTATTATCATAATTAGTAGCAGTATAGTAGCATTATCATTACTGGTGGTGGATCCAATCTCAACACCTTATAATCTATAAAAAATCATGTTCAGATAACGTGAATATGATTGTCATCCTAATGTTCACATTTTTCAAAAGGTGATGAAAGGCCAATAAAATTACTTTCCCTAGGTTGATATTATCGAAAAGTATTAATAATCGTTTTGCTATTAATTTCTTTCCATGAACATGACAGAGCTTTGGCAGGTCCTTCACCTCGGGATGATTGGCTTGGCGGTTTGAACACCAGCTACCCAATAGGTCCAGGGTTCAGTGCCACATACCAAGGAATGTAAGTAAATTTCAAAACCCGTGTGATGTAGTGAGCTTGAAAGGTGATGGGAGATTTTTAAGAAAGATGTAGAGCGAGAATATTTGAAAAATGTAAGAAAAATCATATTCGGGATTAAATATTTTTTTCTTCTATGAATATGCTGAACGTTTTATTACAAATTAACTATCATATTATTGGCGCAGTATGATAGAATAGTAGGTCAAATGTAATAATCGTGATACTTTCAGTAACGAGTATGTGACACTCAAATAATGCCTATAAGACTAATTTTTGTTCATGAAAAAAAAACATTTGCCAACATCATTAGCAATATTAATTAATAACTGTAAATTTTGGAAAACAGTGTAAGTTTTTCATTTCTTATTGAACAGACAGAACTAATATCTGTCAGATTGGTTGGTTATCCATTCCCGAATATAGGTATAAAAGAAACGTGAAAAAGGTATATACTCTTGGATCAATAATATTCAAACCTGCTGATTCAAGGATTAATCGCTTAGGAGTCTTTTGCCTTTCGGGGGTCTGCTTTTTCTTTTACTAAGAGAGCAATGTATGTTAGGGAAACTGAAGAAGAGAGTAATATGTATTAAGCCCTTTTAGGACCAGTTTGACAATCCTATGTAACATTATGCATTCTCAGGCGCGTACGCAGGGGGGTTGGTTCTGGGGTTACCCCCCCCCCTCTCAATTTTGTTTAATGTGTGTTTTAGAAGAACCCCCCCCCCCCCCCCCGCTTATTCACTGGCTGGCTGAGTCGTTGCGAAAATTTCCTCAAAAACTGGACCCTCCCCCCAAAAAACAACAACAAACAAACAAACAAACAAAAAAAATCGGTACGGTTTTCATATTTTAACCCCCCCCCCTCGAAAAAATCCTGCGTACGCTACTGTGCATTCTTATTTATGTTTTATTACACAGGAAAACGAGGGTGGTGATCAACTCTGTTTCGGACCAGTATACGATCTACAACACAGTCGGTTTCATCAAGGGTGAAATAGAACCAGGTGGGAATTTAAGAATGCTGTATACATTTTTCACGTTTGAGATTCATAAGCATTGTACTTGGTATTTGTACATAATTTTAACATTTCAAGGTTTCTAATATCGGCATATCTCGATGCCGATAAATGATTAACCCGAAACAGTGGAGTTGAGAAAAAATATAATAAATGGTTAGTATTTTCGAACGTGAGACGATTAAAAAAGAACACTGATTTACCTTATGCGTTTATTTCTATTTCCTGTCTTTCAGGCAATAAATCTCATTCTGTTATTGCCTAACGTTCGCAAATACTAAATATGTATTACAGGCTACTCTTTTCCAGCATTAGAATAGTCCTTTAATGCATTATTTACAAAGGCATAATATAAATTTGTGAAGGTAATGGCATACCAATATTTTCCACCATGTTTTAGTTAGGTGTTCATTTCCGTCAAGTGTCCTTTTCCAGCGATGCTCGTCCACTTTTTAAGAAGAAGAAATTATTCTGCATCTAATTTAAAATCTAAGAACATAACAAAATAACACCAGATATCAGCTAATTCGCAAAAAATGGGGGGGGGGGGGGGGGAATTGTATTGCCTTTTCGTAATTATTTAATCATTCATTATTTTGACAGATCGTTACGTCATAATCGGGAATCATCGTGATGCATGGGGGTTGGGTTCTATCGATCCTACGAGTGGGACGGCGACAATGCTCGAGATTTCAAGGGTTTTCGGTCAACTCAGGAAAGAAGGTAAGAAAGAGTGGATGTTCATCAATCAAAACACTACTGTACTGAAAGGCAATTCATTAGAAACTTAAATGATTGGGGTGAATATATTGGCGATTGTTTCGAGTGAATTAAATTTATTCTAGTTAAATATATATATTATATATATATATATATATATGTTTAAAAAAGAAAGATAGAATGAAAGAAGAAGGAATTAAACAAAACAATATATCAACACATGACAAAACAAAACAACAATATTTCAGAAAAAAAGAGAAAAAAGGGACTCTTTCTTCTCATAATTGCCGTGGTTGATACAATCATGGTATCTTCTTTTTTTTTTTAAAGTTTCAATATAATACGGTGACTGAAGTTTTGTTCTACTCCCCTCATTTACACACCAAATTATGATTTTTAACGAAAACGAAAAAAAAAAATCGGATTTTGTTATGATACATTATTTTATTTGAGCCTGAGCCTTTAGATGCTCTTATAAACATAAATATTTCATCATTTATATGTTCTAATTTATCATCATGCGCCTTAGTCCTATCGAAAAATTGCGGCAGGTCGATGGTGGTTTCGATAAACATTCCAAATAGTTTATGATAGCATTACGTAATCTTCATCCAGGCTGGAGACCGAGGAGGACATTGATGTTTTGTTCGTTCGGAGGAGAGGAATACGGGTTGATTGGCTCTATCGAATGGACAGAGGTAAGAGCTATCAGTGATCTGATAGATTAAGATAATTTTTATCACTTGAAAAAAAGTAATGTCCATTATTCAAGCGATTGCGCAATTTAGAATTTGGATGGAATCTCAAAAATAGGTTTGTTTGAGTTGTGCACTTGTAAAATTTGTGACTAAAATAAATATAGGTTTTATAGACGGGGTGTATGATATGACATAAGATACATTGGTTTATTTTCTACTTCGTTTCACTTCATTTGTTGTCGTGTTTTATTTAATGAGACTTACCTTATACAAAAACCCACATATTCTTTTTAAAATCTGCATTCCCGCAATGATTTTTTATGTAAATTGATATAGGTCGATGCCCGATAAAGTGATAATCATGATAAACGCCAATAGTTTTTATGAATATATGGAATATGGAACATATGGAAAAGTATTTTCTCTATCACCCCATCTCTCTTTTCCCATCTCTCCAAATCTCCTGTAGGAATTCAATCGAATCTTAACCGACAGAGCGGTAACATATCTAAACCTTGATATAGCGGTCATGGGTGAGTAAAATGCATACATAGTCCTTTCATATACACATTGTTTACTAGAGCTCCAATGCATATCGTCCATAGATTACAACAACATTCTCTCTGAAAAAAAATAAAAATAGTTGAACTCAAACAAACATAATTTTGCGTCCATTTGGCTCCAGCCACTTCGTGATATCAGGTGATACTTAAGCAAAAACGGGAATATTCTTGATGAGAAATTTGGAATTTCATTTTCGTTCCACGATGTGGTGCAAGATGGCAAACGTCTTGTTACGATTTACGAAAGATTTTAATTTTGTAGCAAACTAAAATATAGAATTAAAAAAAAAAACACAACATAATTTGAGGTTTCCCTTGGTGGACTTTTAGGAGAAAAACTCTGAGCTTGCTCTTTTCCATGCATTTTAATTATGACCAGAACCCCATTTCACATTTTTACTACATTTTATACATATATAAATCCACCTAAATCTGAAAGTTATATCTTAAAATTAAAGTATCACCTTTTCATTCACTATAATTAGATTAATACCATCTCCTTGTTTCCTTTTCTCTAAATCAGACAACTTTTACCTCCGTTCCTCGGCAACTCCACATCTACGGCCGATCGTCTACGAAGCGACCCGAAAGGTATATCGGCTTTCCCCCTTGTTCTTCGGTTAAGTTAAACGAAAAGTAGACAGCTAGCATTTATATATATATGTACGGGTATTATGAAAGAATGTCACCGAATAATGAAAGGATGTTTATGTTTGGTAGAATATTTTGATAGAAAAAATAGCATTGATCTGTGAGGGTTTTATCACTAATATGTTCGAAATTATATCAATGCTGGCTATATGGTAAACATGTAACATTGATTTGAGGATTCGAGTTTAAGGAAATAGTGTCACCAATGTTTAAAAGAATATGCTACGAATTGATGGATAAGTATAATTAGTCTATACGGGATTTGTTAAAGTTTATAACCTACACTTTTGAAATGGAATACTAGAATAGTATGTCTGAAAGTTTTTACAATTTGTATTAAAAAAGTAATGGACGCAGAAAGATTTCGTCACACTATGATGATGTGTTAAGGTCTACATAATTCATGTTTTTTGCCATCGCCAGTTTGCACTGGTATCTTGATAACAAAACACCAAATTGTTTCACCGAATGCCAACGGGAAAAAGGTTACTTTAAACCAGGCATAGTCATTATCTGGAAAACGAGGTAGGCCTATCAGATAATTTTATGTCAAACTACAAATTAATACTACATATTTAAAGGTTTTGTAGCACAGATGATAAAAAAGGCCTGATATTTTCATTACGTGCATTGTTAGTGGATTAAGTGCAGCTAATTCAATTCTGGAAAATATACACATTTGTAGGTGCCTGATCCGGATCCATCGGATACCCGGAAAACTGTGTATGACACAATGCTAGAACGCCAACCAGATCCGGAAAATCCGGAACTGCCTCGGTGAGTTAGGTTTTAAACATTGTTACTGTATTATGTTGCAGTACCAGCTCATGCATGTATCAGTAGTAGTAGAAGTATTTATTTTTCGTATACCAATAAATATGAAACACGCAAAGCGAAATAAATATATTATATAATGGATGGATATAGCCCTGCTCAGCATTTACAATATGATATCGCTGGTTCTTAGAGGGGTCTGAACATGCTTAACGTGTCCCTTGCAAGAAGATTACAATATATTAAGGAAGTTGATATTCTGTTAAAATACAGGACCACCTTCATGATTACAAATAATATACTGTTGGCCATCATTTTTTTTTTGCTCAAGGAAATAATAATCTTGCATTATTGTAACAGGGTACCATTTACTTTTCATGAAAGTGTAGTCACCATCTCTCTCTGTCTCCCACTTTCACCAGAGTTCTGCGTATTGGTGGGGGCAGTGACTATTATGGCTTCGAGAAAAGGTTGGGAGTGACGTGCATTAGCGGCTACTATTTCTACGATAGCGTAAGTGATGTCATCATATTTTCAAATGTTATATAACAACGACGCAAAAGAACAATCATGGAATGAGTTATCGTAAACTGATAAGATAGCATTTGGACTTCTTAGGGTCAGGGAAGAAGAGACATTTACCATCTCAGATCGAGGACAGACGAGGAGTGTAATTATATAGCTACTTCCTTAAGGAGTCATACATAATTATATTAATGTAATGATCACTTCGTTTCTTGTTAAATCTTCTTCAAGATTAATGGAATCCACTTCAATACTAGGGGGAATCCATCCTTGCAGAGGGTGAATCTCTTTCACCTACTATTTTGCAAACTGACACGAAGTGCTTCCTCATATGATATTATTTCGCTGGAAAAATGAAAGAGATAATGATAATGTATAATACGATACAACTATATATTCGACTATAACGCAACAAATTCACAACCAGGTCATTCATTTTTCCCCTATATAGGCAACCTACAACATCAACTTCTACTCTCTCTATCACACGTCATACGAGACAATCCGTCTTATGGAGACATACATAGATCCTGAATACAAATTCCACCAGGCGATCGCAAGGACTTTCGCAGAAATGGCGCGTATTTTGGCCGAGAGAGTGGTGTTGCCGTTTGACGTCGAGCCTTACGCTAGTGATCTGACCACGATGTGGATGAACCTTAAGAACACGTCACAGGCGAGAAATATTGAAGCCCATGATATTTCACTAGGTAGGCCTTTTGAAGTGTTTTTTCTTTTTACATTTCCATACTAATTATAACAGATAGGGGGAGGGGTACAGAGTTTGTTAATAACAAAAGACCTGATATGGATACAGTACATGGTTGGATTGATGAAGGGCATTGTCACATGCTGTTTGATATTCAAATACTGATGACTCGATAAAACATCAAATCGATACACAGGTTGTATGAGAGCTATTATCCCAGTAACAGCCTCACCCCTGCCCTTCACCCACAACACAAAAAATGACCCCCCCCCCCCCACCCCAAAACAACAACAACCGAGCAAAATGAAACACGTTTTCATATATTCATCGTCGCTTTATTCGTAGTTTATACTCTTTTTTTCTCGCTCTCTCTCTCTCTCTCTCTCTCTCTCTCTCTCTCTCTCTCTCTCTCTTAGTGAATGGTAACTCTTAGGTATGTTATCGATTACCAATATATTGAACATCAATATGTTTGGTATACGTTTGATCTTTTAAATTCTAGAATCCCTAGAGCAGGCGATTGCCGAGTTTGCAACAATTAGCTCACAATTTCAAGATCGGCTGGGGTCTGTGGACACCCAAAGGTAAGCACATTTCTTTGTACCGCAATGTCTATGACTGGAGAGACACATTCATCACTTTTCATAAGTCTACAAAATAATAACTGAATAACATTTTATGTTGATTTTAAATCACAAATATGTCGTAAATATAATACGTCACTTGTGTTTTTTCGGTATAAGTGACATTTGTGGCATTTTCCTTGCCAGTCGTAAATATAAAATAAAGAGCAGTACCATGTTTTATTTCACCACACACCTAATATAAAGCATAGTAAAAAGTAAAGTCTATTGTGTACCATCGGGGTATAGCAATTTGTCTGACAAAATATTTCATTTGACCAAAGTGATATAATAACAAGTAAAACGATCTTTCAATTTGACTTTTGTCGAATGGAGTACCAATTTCGAAGTACAATTTTCTCTCTTCCCTTCTCCAACACGTCCCTCTCTCTTTCTCTCTAAACCCCTTTCCCTTCTCTTTTCTTTCTCTCTCTCTCTCTCTCTCTCTCTCTCTCTCTCTCTCTCTCTCTCTCTCTCCTGATATCAGTACTGTAGCTGTGAGGCAGGTCAACGATCAGTTGATGTCACTTGACAAGGCTTTTCTAGGTGATTTACCCGGAAACACTCTGGACAGGTAACTCAAATATGATTATCATTGTTAGATACGAAAGATATTATCAAACTTGCATTTTTTTGGTATAGAGATAGCTAGGGGCTTCACTTGAAATTTGCAATTTACAAGAGACAAGCTCTAAAGATACAAGCTTCTAAGTAGATCAATGCTTATATCCAAGACTTAAACACATTAAATGCTTTCAACCTTTTGCATAAATAATGGTTCTCACACAAAACACAGAATTAATGCCCACGATTTTTAAATGACAATCACATCCAGTGTACTCTACGTATAACCAGAACCATTTCCATTAATGGACCTGTCTGAAACAATTTTTTTTTTTACGTTTGTTGTATTTTGAAGTGGCATTGGTTTTTTTTATCGTTAGGTCAAGTTGTTCTTGCACTCTACCTTCGATTTTTTTCAAATCTAAAAAAAATGAAAAGATAAAAGCCATCTCCCTTTTCACACGTTTGGCTTAATATTTAAAAGAATTTGGTTTACCTCCCGTACCCTCCAACTGGTATACCAGAATGTTTTCAACAAAGACATAACCCCTCCCCAGGCATCCGAGATTTCTCTATTTGACTCTCTGTAATAACTGCGTTGAAATAAAATTGCCCCAAAATGTACATCAAGGATATACTGTATATAATTACCCTTCGTGTAATTTTTTTTGCGCAATTTTATCAACTTCATGTTCAAAAAAAAATTCGCGGATCCTTTTTTCTTTAGACCTGGATTTATCTATCAAATTTTATCATCCACCTTTTCGTCACATGTATAAAGGCATCTGCTATTTTCCGGGCGGAAAACCCAGGAACGCTCGACAGACAAAGTCCCTTCAGGAACGTTTCCCGGTATCCTCGATGCCCTGTATGAAATCGACGACGACCCCGACCAGACAGGTCGTTGGACCGTGGTCGCTCAACAGGTCGCCATCCTAACGCACGCCGTCGAAGCTGGCAGTTCAGTCTTACGAGATGTGACGTCATGGTGACATCACAAACTTCAAAGCAACGTGTTATTGCTTTTTCTTTTCTTTTTATAGATAGACGTTTCGTATGTGAATAGGGCCTATATGTATAGCAACATTCAATACTTAGATCGCGATCACCCAATGAACGTACTTAAGCTGCATCAAGAAGTCATTTGTTAATTTGAGGAAGGTAATACTGTACGGGCGGATTTTTTTTTTTTTTTTGGGGGGGGGGGGGGCACAACTGGCCCATGCCGCCCCCTTTTTAAAAACTAAATCGTTTGCCATTTCGAAATCACCCCTCTTAAAAATGCAACGACAAAGCAAAACAAATCTTGAAGCTGTTTTCGAAATTTCGCCCTTCATTTTTTTCTTCTTAAAAAAATTGAACCTCTCTGGTTTATTGTATTATCCACATTCGGGGCGGGTGTGTATGTTGACCGATGGAAGATAACAATTCAAAATTGCCAGACTACCAAGTAGGCCTATACATACACAACATTCCTTATTCAGTTATTTAGAATGCTAATTTATGACGTTTGTACATGATTTCGTTTGATAAACCATTTGAATACTACACTATTTCAGATCTTGCATTGTACTTTTGTTATTCGAGTGTGAAGCAAGACTGATGATGGAAGCTGACAAAAGGAAGAGAGAGGAGAGAGAGAGAGAGAGAGAGAGAGAGAGAGAGGGGGGGGGAGAGAGAAGGAAAGAACAAATAAAGATATGGGAAATCAATTGAGAAATTGAATTGTGGGAAGCAGGGCTCAAATTAATTTTTTGTCCACGGGGGCTCTTCCCCCAAAAAAGAGCCCCCGTGAGCCTTCTCACGGGGGCTCTTTTAGTACTGACGGGGGCTCTTTTTGTATACAAAAGTCCATTGAATTGGTACCTATGATACTCCTCAATTATTTGCTATTTCATCATTATCATTTCAATCAGCATTTTCCCTCTTACAAATTTACAAGCTACATAGCTGTTACTGGCAATTTTATATACGCATACAACACTGATCTTTATGATGTCTTTAACGTGACATATCTTCTTCTCCCTTGCAAACGAGAAAGAAAACAGGTCATTAAAAGGGATTAAGCGACAAATAATGATTGTGATTCAAATTGATGCGAATATTTGTTTGAATAAGCACTGCACCCGAATCTTCTTTGTAAAAACAACTTTTACAAATCTCAGCCATGCTTACTGAGTTGAGACGTTCCATTCAATGTAAAATACTCATTAAAGAATACACTTCTCCTAATCTGAAAGTGATCTTACAACACAGTGGCAGATTTGCAGGGCTGAGATTTGTAAAAGTCGTTTTTACAAAGAATATTCTGGTGAAAAGCATTGCTTATTCAGAAAAAAAAATCCTTGCATCAATTTGAATCACAATGATTATTTGTCACATGATCCTTTTATTAAATAACCTTGTTTTCTTTTTTTTGTTTGCAGTGTTTGCACTGCGAGCTGAATCGGTATAGGCCTACTCATAAAACGAGAAATCTTGCACAATAATCTAAGTTCCATTTCATTGGTTTAAGGTTTAAAAATTGAAACTCAATATTGTGTTAAAGTTATAACAGAAAAGATAATCTTTGTTTTATAATTCCACGGGGGCGATTTTTAATTTTGCTATCGCCCCCGTGAGCAACCTGACGGGGGCGATTATGTAGCTCACGGGGGCGAATCGCCCACCGCCCCCGTGTATTTTGAGCGCTGGTGGGAAGAGATATTCTGTAGCTTAGTATTTCCATCCCTGTATAATTATACGTTACATTCATTTTACTTTTTACTGTTAATGTATGTATTTTGTTTACTATAGGGCCGGCCCCGATCACAAGCTAAGCTTCTAAAGGGGTCCTAAAACCATTCAGTTTATGATGTAATCAAGTTAAAATATGTGGATTGATGTACTATTACCAGTCTCTTTTTTATATAACATCTTATATCATGTTTTGAATAAAATGGCCTGAACTGAGATCGAAAGAAAATCTTTGAAAAGAGAGAAATCAGAAGGGAGAGAGAGGGTAAGATAAAGAGAGGAAGAGAAAGAGAGATATAAACATAAACTAAAGCACCATTTTGATTGGTTGAAAGTAATGTCGCTTATGATAGTTGCTTGTTATCACATGTCTTTTATATGCAAAGTGGTCCTAGATCATTTAACACAACACCTCGACAAAGACTTCATTCACTCAACTTTCTTCAAAACCATGCTAATGATAATCTCTTTCTAATGACCCATCTATAAATAATCTAGTTTGTATCAACACATTTTAAAATGTACATGTACTCTAGAGCTCGTGATAATGAAAATTCATGCATAGGCTATTATATTTGTTATTATTGTTAAGAGAATGAAATTAACCACAACACCATATACCAAAGTAGAAATACAACAAACAAAATGCGTATTCAATTTTAATATCACGTACCCATGTACGCTGTTTATTTCTTCATACAATCTTATACACTACTTCAAGCCCTGAGGTCTGGCCATTGATACAATACAACTTAAAACTTTTATAAATGTTCTTATTACAATAGGCATTGAATGTCCAATACATCAATTTTGGAATTTTGATTTACTGGTGTTCCAATTAATGATGGAAAGAAGTTTCTATCATGTTAAAACTGTTGTGAGAGAGCAAAGTGAGGGACAAACATTTAGACTGTTTGTGGTCTTAATCATTTTGTGGCTCATGAAATATAAACCTTAGGCTGAATTTGCACAACTTTCTTTCAAATGTTACGGTACACTTGTACCTATCATACGAACCCATTAATTAACATTACATATAAATTCCAATGTATAGACTCCTCCAAAAAGTTCTGCATTTCAAGTTTGAGCGTTGATATTTCTCTTGTAACTATGATTATTATTATTGATGCTGGTATCATCTAAAAGCCTGTTTATGCCCCTTTACAATGATGCCCCATCGTAATGATTATGTCATCAATGAGTGTGCAGTACACCTGAATATGGGGCCAATTAAAAAGTGAAATGTTGCAAAATGCATTGTTTTTTTCAATAGCGAATTATTCATGTGTTTGGAGGATGGATAGTGTTTTGAATGATATTGAGGCGGTCACTGTCGACAGTAACAATGTATTTGTCAACATTCAACTTTTGACTTAGCCTCATATGCAGGTGTACTGCACATTATATAATCATGATTACAAATGAGGCATCATTGTAAAATGACACCAAATTCAAGTATGATATATGTATCGCAACAAGAAAGATATCAACACTCAAACCTGAACTGCAGATTTTTTTTGAGGAGTTTAGATAAAGATTAATGTTGGGTTGACATAGTTCAATCTAAAGCTTTGAAATGTAATGGAAAAACATTGGCAGATTTGCATGTACTTCACAGGTGTGACATTGCATACAGGCAAATTGTGGGATAATGAATAGATTAGCAACCAACCCCCTCCTCCTGCCAGTAGAGCTTGTGTATTTATGTGTCTACATGAACCACAGGCAATAACTTTGTATGTAAAAAGGGTATAAATCCAACGTGGAGAACATTATATTTTCTCGTCTTTTCACCAAATGTTATAGAGGTGTTGTGGTCGAGTGGATACGTCGCCCGGACTGTCGATCACAAGGTCCGTGGTTCGAGTCCCGCCGCCGCACTAATGTCCTTTGGCAAGATATTGATCTACATTTGCCACACTCCACCCAGGTGAAGTAAATGGGTACCTGGTAGGAATTTATTCCTTGAAATGCTAGAGCGCTATAACGGCAGCACAGCTAAAGCCGGGGTAATAATATCCAAGTTTGGAAGCGCTTAGAGACTTATTGTGATTTGCGCTATATAAAAGCTGAATATTATTTATTATTAACATTGATATATTTTAATTTCTTCTTTAACTTCAAGATTTATATCATGAAAATATATTAAGTATCTACATGCAAAATGTACAAACTTTGTGTAAACTTCTTCTGTACATATACTCTTTCTTAAATACCTAATTACAAGCCCAGGCAAGGCATATTTCATATGAATATACATCAATCTAATATACATGAAAACACACGTACAAAAATATCAAATCAAAATAAGCAAAGTAATACTTCTGATAATGCTCAATCAACATAGAAATGAATAATATTTTTAAAGTCCCTATCAGGGATTTGCAAGCCCCCAACAAATGATCTCAAAATTTATCTCTAGCAAAAAAATGAGTTTATAAAAGTAGCAAAATTTCAGATTAAAGACTCAGCGTTTTCTCTCTATGAATGAAAACATTTTGCTATCAATGAATATTTTGCCACCGTACTTTTAGGACAGTTTTCAATTATGAAATTTAACATTTAATGAACATTAACACTTTGGCCCTTATACAACTTTTTTAGATTTTCACCGTGCAAACCCCTGCAATGCCCTTTTAGGTTTTGAACTTTCACTAATAAATTTACATGATAATAAGCACTTGTTTGTTGACTCGGTCTTCAAAGCCAAATTAAAGAGAGACCGGATGCAATAGTTCCTCGGAGAGGACCTTAAGCCGTCGGTCCTCTGGTTGCTTACTAACAAGCATTTATGCTTTCTTAGCAGTCAGGTAAAATAACCACCTCTAAAACACTAAACCACTATACAATGAGTTGCTTTTCTGGACCTAACTATACAAAATATGTGTTATTTACTCTTGTTAAGTTGAATTTTCCATATGGCAAACTATGTTTTTTTTGTGCTCCCACCAGATGCGACTTATGGAGAGTTAAATTTCACTTTTGAAGGTAAATCCTGAACGTGATAAAAAGCAAGATTACATGGGTGGTTATCTATGACTGTAAGGTCTTTTTTCTACAGCTCAAGAAGAAGAATTTTTCTTCTTATTATATTTAATTGATTATCTTAATTATGTTTCCATCAATGAAGGTTTATCCTTTTTCTCTCTCAATATTCAGGGATCAGGGATCAGGGGTGCATTTACCGACAATCAACGCCAAATCAAACTACAGTCCATCTACTTCTATGTTCTGGTTGAAAAGGTGTCTCTTGTTAATTTCCCCCTTTTTTGCCTCCATACAAAGTTCTTACACGTTGAAGTTAAATGACTCTCTCAAGAAAATCTCAAGGCTAGATTTAGTCCCATCTTATGAATACACTCTGACCTCTGCCATTAAATAAAATAAATGTAGATCCCAAAAAGTGAAAAGTATTTTTTACACATGCTCCCCAATAACAAAATGTAAATCCATGGTAAATGGGGCATTTTAAATCATGATCAAGTGGAGATTGTAAAGGCGATTGTCAGAGCATTCTGAGCATTTATACTTGGGCAATAATTTCATATTGCATCGATCATACATGATGACTTTTAATGCAATGGGTTAGGATTTCCTGCTTTCTGAAACTTTCTTTGATTTTCTTGATGGCTCTCTCTTCTTTTCACTATCATGTAACCTAGATCTGACCTTTTTATTCTCTTCTCTCGTTCGGGCTCTCTTCTTTTCTTCATGTTGCCTACGCTCTTCTTCTAATCTTCTTCTTGCTTCTCTTCTTTCATCTTCCTTTCTCCTATCCAACCTTCGACGGTCTTCCTCTCGTTTCCTTTCCAAAGCTTTTTTCCTGTCCTCTTCCTTTCTCCTCTCAGACGCTTCCCGCCTATCTTCCTTCATCCTTCGGGATCGTTCCTCATTGATACGCCCTTTTCCTGTTCGCTCTCTGTCCTCTCTCTTGGGATGTTTCCGATTGTCTCTCTCCTGCACTTCTCTATGTGACCTCCGGTCCTGGTCTGATGAGCCACTTCTTCCTCTCTCGCCTTTTCCCTCTACATCAAGTCTACGGAGGTCGGAACTCCTCTCCCGCTTTCCACTGGAGGAATCCCTATGGACGGATCTGTGGAGGTGGCTCTGACTATGCCCTTGGTGATCTCTTCTATGTCTTTGATCTTTTCTTGATTTCTCACTTGGTTCTTTTCTGTCGTGTCTTCCATCGGAGTGCTCTTCTTCTCCTTCCTCTTCGTCAAGAATCTCACCTTCTTCTTCTGAATCCTCCTCACACTTCTGCTGATCCCCATCGGTCTTTTCATCCTCCTCTTCCTTTTTATCTAGCTTTCCATTCTCCTTGTTATCTTTATCAGTGCCTTTCTCTCTATCCTCAGAAACATCATATTCTTCATTTTGTTCTTCAGGCTCACTTCCCCAATCAAGATCACTCTCAACTTCATTACTTTCCAACAGGCCTTTGCCAGAGATGGTCTTGTCATGGCCTTCGCTCTCTCCAACTGCAGATGGTTCATCACGACTCACACAAGTCTTCAAGGGGTCCCGTTTACTTTCTAGATCAGAGGTATCACTCTCTGACTGGTTCAACTCCTCGCTCTCCTCTTCACTTTCCTTACAGGAATCATCCTCTTGCTTTCTTTTTCTTTTACGAGGGTCTGCAGGCTGTACATCAACAATGTAGACACTATCCTCCTGTTCTTCCTCCTCATCCTCTTCAAAGTCGAGTTCACTTTCAACCCCATCATCGTCTATCACAATGGGATTAGATGAAACATGGGCTTCATCCTCACCTACGTTTTCTTTCTCAACCTCTTTCTCCTCTTCCTTCACTCTGTTTGGAAATAAATCTTCCTCCTTTGCCTTACTTAAGGGTGAATGTCTTTTCTCAGTGCTGTAAGAGGCACCAGATACCTTAACTTCACATGACTGATGTCCATCTGTACGGATTCCGGCTTCTTCAGTGGCTAGGGCATCACTAACGCTTGTGTCCATGTTGTCAAGGTTTAGAGGGTCTCTTTTGGAAGGCCTTAACTCTGAAGCTTCATTTGGCATGTAAGTCTGGCTTTTCTCTTTCTCCTTGATATTGTCTCCAACAGTTCTGCCAAAATCAATTTCTGTTTCTTTGTCACCTTTAAAGATTTCTTTATTCTCTTCATGCTCCTCTTCATCTAACATGGGATTTGTAGCATATTCCATGTCTTGGGCACATCCATCATCAAAAAATGGAGAAACTACAGTGACAGGTCCTTGGTCAGGTTCAGCACCCATCTTGGTAGAGGAATCTTGGAACTCGATATTACTCCATTCACAAGTCAAATGCAGCGAAGTCTCTGTCTTATCAACTGTTTCTGTTTCCTTCAGGACACCTCTACTTTCCTCTACTTCATCAAAAGACAGATCAACGTGCCTCTTCACCTTGGGGGCATTGTCATGCATGAAGCTGTCTAGATAACCACTTGCTGCCAGCAGGGACACTGCATCATTATCTTCATCGGCAACATGATCATCACTCTTAGATTTATCCTCATTTAACACAAGAACTTCCTTTTCACAGGAATGAACTGCGTCATTCTGAGCAGGTTCAGATGATTTACTGGTGTTCAACTCCGCTGATGTATCAGGTGATGTTTCCAGGTGAGTTCCATCCGTCACAATCTGATCATGTGTTGCATTTTTCACTTGTAATTTGGAGAATCTTTCCCCATTTTTGCTTGGATCAGGCATGGGTTCACTTGTAATTGTCTTTGGTGGTATGTGATGCAGATCTAAGGCAGATTTTCCAAGACTTTCACTGATCTCTGTTTCAAGTTTTTCATGCCCTTCTGTCGGCTTTTGGCTTGCATCCATGTCAAGAGCTGAAGTATTCACCAATGGATCACTGATCTCTTTCACCAGATCATCAACTTTTTCAATGGAGTTCATAAAACTGTGTCTTTGGTTTTCTGAGGTGGTGTTAACACAGGATAGGTATGATGTATCATCCATAGATGACGATAGGCAGAGATCCTCAAACAGAATTCCTCTACTCACATTGGGATCAGCTTCTGTTGCTCCTTGACGGGCCTGGATCTCACCTGCACAGACAGATTCCTTGATAGGTGTAGAAATAGCATGCTCGGATAAAGCCTCTGTACTCGCGTTTGCAGCGACAGTTTCACTTTCAACAGCATCTTCAAATTTGAGGATTCTTTCACCTCTATTTTCATCTTTTTCATGTTCCCCTTCTTCTACAGGGGAACTCGATGTCTCAGTCTTTGGCACTTCTTCAATATCTCCACAGGCTCCCAAGGCTGATTCAGACACATGCATCATACCTACTGCTTCAGATTTACTAATGGGTGTAGGACGATTATCCACTGGTGTTTCAGTGAGCTCTGATACATCCTTTTCCATATCCACATCATCTGGACGTCCTAGTGCAATCTCTGAATCATCTAAACCAGTTATAGGTGGGAACGCATTTTCGCTGACAAGCTCCACATTAAGGCCACCTTCACACGCCTTGCTCTTTTGAGCTGACGCATCTTCTTCTGTCTGTGATTGTATTGAATCATCACTTTTTATATTTTCTTTTGGTCTTTTCTTTCTTCCTTGAGCCTCTTGATCAGAACTTCTTCTCCTCTTGTGCTTCTTGCCTCTTCTCGGTGGTTTGAGGAAATGCGTTGTGCTCTCCGTACTCTTAGAGTGACTATGTCTGTGTTTGGATAATCGCCTCTTTTTCTTCTCTGACGACTTCGGTTTGGATTTCTTGGTTCTACTTGCCTCTTCATCATCACTGACGATTTCTCCTTCTGATAGTTCCCGTTCTTCGTTGATCTCTTTGTTCAGATGGTAAACTGCATCGCCTGTTGATTGCTTCAGGGCACCATTATCAACCTGCAACCCTGATGCATGTAGAAAGGATGTATCACTCTGTGTAGTATCGTAGGCATCGCTAACGCTCGTGTGCAGTACTGTTACCTTACTAGACGTACATTCAATAGAGTCTCTAATTCCACAGGCAAGGACAGTGTGCCCTTCTTCATAAGTACAAGAATTGATACCACCTGCATCAAGGTGATTCTCATCAGCAATGTCCACTTTTCCAGTATCATCGCTGTTGGAACCAGCCTTCCTCTTTTTGGCATGACTTAGGGATTCTTTCTGAAATGAAGATGATAATCTGTGCTTTCGTTTTCGTTCACTGCCTTCATGTCCTCTCTCCTTCTTTCTTAACTCTCCAGAACGAGTTTCTTTATGGCTCGATTCCGTTTTTGTCCATTCTGTCAAGCCATCCAAACACAGATCCTTTGATGACCTTCTCCTGTCATATCTATGAGATTTCTTGGGAGAGGAACAACCACTTGTACGTTTGTTTAGCATAGCCTTAGCTTTAGCAACAGACTCCTTTGCGATGCTAGACATTCTTTCTCTTGCCCCACTCTGCCCCCTTTCCCTGCTTGAAGGCATTTTAACACCGCTCAATGATTTCCGATTCTCCTTAGACCTTTGTGAGTCCTTTCTTGTTGAATCTCGTATTGGTGTACTAGATCGTCTACTATCCCTTCTGTCTCTATCTCTTCGTCTGTCCTTTGAAACATTTTCTCTTGGAGTTCTTGATCGGCTGAAGGCTAGAGATTCAGCTTGCTTATCTATTGCATCCCTTTCTGACCTTGACCTCTTAGAAGTAGATGATGATTCCCTTTGAGAAACTTCCTCCTTCCGTTGTTTGAGATCATTTGGTTTATTACGAGACTTGCTATTTGATGCCCTATCACGGGATTTACTTCTAGATGATCTCCTCTCATGTGATATACTACTAGACGATTTACTTCCAAACAACATCCTGTCACTAGATTTACTCCTGGAAGACCTTTTGTCATTTGATCTACTCCTAGAAGATCTACTTGGAGACAACCTTTTGTCATGGTCTGACTTACTTGTGGATGACCTTTCACGTGAACCACTCCTTGGCTGTACTTTCTTTTGGTCCTGTTTAGATCTGTCCCTATCGCGGGATTTACTTCTAGATGATCTCCTCTCATGGGATATACTACTAGACGATCTACTAGGAGACAACTTTTTGTCACAAGATTTACTCCTGGAAGACCTCTTGTCATCTGATCTGCTCCTAGAAGATCTACTTGGAGACAACCTTTTGTCATCTGACTTACTTGTGGATGACCTTTCACGTGAACCACT
The DNA here is from genome assembly GCF_000002235.5 of Strongylocentrotus purpuratus. NCBI lineage: Eukaryota > Metazoa > Echinodermata > Echinoidea > Camarodonta > Strongylocentrotidae > Strongylocentrotus > Strongylocentrotus purpuratus. Next base: position 18,547,932 of record NW_022145607.1, on the reverse strand, counting down.
TCTTGGCTGTACTTTCCTTTGGTCCTGTTTAGATCTGTCCTCAGAAATTTTTGTAGAGGACCTCTCTCCAGATCTACTCCTAGTGGCTCTTTCAACCGATCTACTTCTTGACCTGTCTTTCAGATGATGTGAATGTCTCTCAGTAGTCTTTTCTCTCTGTGCTTCTAATCTTGGCACAGCAGAAATTACAACCTCTGGCTTTTTAGTCACCAAATCTTTTGGGTCACTGTGTCTTGTTGTATCTGCAGTGTTTGGCTCCATTGTCCTTTGAAGTTGGCTTCCATCAGAACCCTTCATCAATGGTCCAACCTTGTCCTTCTCTTTGGTCTCACAACGCAACGTTTCAATCTGTTGCGATGACTGCCGTGACAGATGCAGCAAAGTGTCCCCTATAGACCTCTTTGCACCACCTGATTCACGTTTATCTGAGGACAGATGTGGCACTTTGGATGATTGTGACGTTGAGGTTGTAGACTGCTGTTGATTCCTTGCTCTTTGCCTCCGCACAAACATAGTCTCTCGAACATCTCGTTTTTGTTCCTTATCGCTGTCACTGTCTCCTGTTCTGTTCATAGCCCTGGGGGTAGGCCCAGCGTTTGGACCTTTGGGATGCTGAGCTCCATTCTGCCGCAGGGGTCCAGGCTGCTGCCGCTGTTTGGGACCCCTCCTTGTCTTGCGTGACCTTGAAGAAAAAGAATTTGCTGATGGTCTTCTTCCATCAAGTTGCCTAGAAATACAAACACCAAAAGATAAGGACTGATGAGTAAAAAAATTAGAGACTACAAACATGTTTAGTTTATAGGGGACAAGATAAGGTCAGATTTAAGCCAAAGGCCCGGTAATATAAAAATGCAAAATCTATTGTTTCTCTATTCTTGCTACAATTAATTTTTATCTTTCTGAGACATGAAACAGATTGTAAGTATTTTACAATGTCTTACAAAGAAAGTTTGTTTACATATATGCTGCTATAAACTGCTGTACTTTTCTTTTTTTGTAGTGAACTACATGAATGACAAGTATGAATGAGAAAGAAGCCTCGCACAACAAAGTTCCTACATTTACTCCTTGATATCCTCTATTTAGAGCAAAGAGGGCGTTAACTCATATACTTAATACAGTGTCAATGCCCTTCTGGCTCTGAACAGATGCTATGTGTGTTTAACATACAACAAATTAGAAGTGTTTTATGCTTGCAAAGCCCGCATTAAATTGTTTTTTTTTACCTCACCATATGTGAACAATTGTTACTTACATGTCGCGTAATTCATTGAGCTCTCTCTCCTTGCGCTGTATCTCCATCTTGGCGGTCTTTAGCAGAACAGATATGTTGCTCTTTAGTACTCGGTTCTCTTTGGTCAATGTCTCGTTCTGTACAAAGAAATAAATACAAACCATATAAAATGTCCACCAGACGTTAGGGCTGCAGCTAGGTCTAAGTTGCATTTAATGAAAAGTAAGTAAATAGAGTAAACTAGATAAAGCGTGGGGTACAAAACAAAAATATCATAAATTTTGTTTTCCTCCCCAAACATTTTCTCCCTTTGGGCACTACTCAAATATATCATGGATAGCATATTATCATAGGTTCTCCAAAGAGAAATTACCCTCCTGAGTCATTATCATACATTTTTGGGAAGAAAAAAATTGAATTTCAGTCATTTTGTGTGTTGGAACAAATGGGAAAGTTATCCGCCACTACATCACAGAGACACTAATTCAGTCAATTTGAAGAGCCCATACCTATTGCAGTATCAAATTTAACCAAATTTATCTTTCCACTTTTGGTTCAATTTCATTCAAACTTTCACCAGACTACTCTGATTTTACCGTTTTCCTCTAGAGTAGTTTGCTATCAGGAATGGATTTCCCTTTATAACGATCCTGCCTTCCCACTGCAAATATGCACGTCTCACTGCCTGATTTTTTTTCCCTTCTCTTTTTACTTTTCTCAGAGACCTTGAATAGTCAAATAAGTTGACTAAAAGCAGTATTTTATACTCTTAAAGCCCCACTGCAATACTTGTAGCTACTTGGATAGAAAATAATGCCTAAGCGGTGCCTGTTGGTCCCCCATGATCCCCTTTTTCTTATGTTAATTGAGAGCTGAGTTGATGAAATAACCACCTGTCAGTGACCAAGCTGGGTGGTCTAATCCCCCTGGCCAAACTAGTGCAGACGGGCTTAATTCAAAATAACTCACCACTGTGGTCAACTTGCTGACTTCAATTAATGCAGCGTCAAGCTGAGTTTTGAAAGACGATTTTTCTTCCTTGAGCTGGTAAAAAAAAGCAAACAAAGCAAAACAACAACATTGTAAGGATGTACTAAAAATATAGGAGTAGAAAATGAGACACATCTATTTCTGTCTTCTACATGGTAGCTTACCTACTTCACACACAATAAAACTACTTTTAACAAGTGCTCACTACAAAAATTCCAGACTCCAACCCTGGACAAACCAAACCAAAAACCCAACTGCAAACCGGACCCTATATCTTTAATAAATAAACCTTTAAGCGATTGGTAGTGGAGCAAATGCACAACTCAATGTTATTGACAGCTATGAAAAAACACCAGGCTTCTAGCCAAGATATCAGTATTTGGTGTCAAATTGAAAATGAAGGTGTCCAAAGGGTCATTCAAAAAAGTAATCCATTAAATAATGGGATCTGGAAGTGGATGGCATTAGAGAGAAAAGAAGACCGAAGATTTGATGGAAAGATATGATGAAATGAAAAAAAAGCGGTAAGGTTGGTCTAAAAGAAGAGGAAGCTTGAGGGAGTGTCATCACAGCGTGAAAGTCAGTAAACCCTTGCAAGAGGGAAAATGCTGACTTTAACAAATGATGATGATGATGGTGAATGTAGTCTGAACAAAATTAAAGGGTGAGGCATCTCTAACGGCAGACACCCTTCTGGCTACAAGCATGGAAACCACTACAAAAGGGAAACGGAAGTTAATGTTACACTCCTCTGTCATATCCCAAGAGTCCTGACAGGCATAAAAGTGCCAAACATCATTTAACTACAGTGAAACCTGTCTATAAAGACCACCCAAGGGGGACAAGAAAAGTGGTCTTATAGGCAGGTGGTCTTTGTAGACAGGTGCATATAGTACATGGTTCAATGAGAAACCATTTTCAAGGGAAATGAAAAATGTGGTCTTTGTAGACAGGGTTGACTGTACAAAGTTCATCGTGAGGTTTACCTTAGCCATAGAGAGGGCAGCCTCTTCACTGTCTCTGACGACCATGTCAGTGTAAAGGTCAAGGGCGGACATGTTGGATTCATCGTCAATCGCACCATCAGGAGACTTGATGCTGCCCCCATCATCATCTGAGGTAAAAGAGAAGAAAAAAAACGTTGATGCGACATATTGGTGAAATTATTCATGTATGAGAGCACAGAGATTGATGTTTTTGCCACCATTCTCGTGGGAGGTTTTTTTTTGGATTGATTTAAAAGTGATATTTATTGGAAAAATATTTTTCCAAAGCCTTTTAAAGTTTTCTACAGGTCTTCTGGAACTTTCGAGAGATATAGATCTCTTTTTAATAGTTTTCTTTCTCTTTTTTGTTTGTGTCAGTGTGCTGTGAAGAATTCCATGCTCAAAACCTCATGAAGCTACAGGTATAAATTCCAATCTCCCCGGTGTTGACAGGGCTCAAATTAACATTTGCCCAGATGCTAAGTCCGACCTACATTTCTACAATCCTATGAGGCAATTGTAAATAAATACTGAAAGTTAAATTTCCAAACAAATCTAAAGTAAGAGCCCTTATATACAATGTATCATGCTTACCATAGGAGAAATCATAAAGACCTTCATCCTGTCTGTTTGACTGAATTTTTTCATCCGGTTGATCAACATCCATGTTGGTAGAGTAATTAAGTCAGGGTCAAATTTTTGAATATGTGACTTGTTACTCTCATATACACAGCTGACATCGATATCATAACCAGCTTGTTTGGAGAGACGACTAGGCAAACCTGTGAAATATAAAGAAAAAAAAGGAAGAGAGTAAATATATAAACATTTAAAAGAAACAATAAAAATTGACGAATGCACAGAAGTGAACATGTATTTTCCTTTCCTCTTACAATACTGAATGCCTACTTGAGATATCCTCACATTTTTCATGGGTTTGTGATTTAGAACTATCTTGATGTGCTGCATCAAAACCATGTCATGACACTTTTTAATTCCATTATTAGTAGGGGCGCTGGAATGAGGATCGTTCGCATAAACAAGGATATCATCGAAAACGCGGACTAATCGTGTCCTAACAAAATAAGGATCGTCCACATTTTTGAGAACGTTTTATTTCTTTGTCGCTCTGCGGGTTTCGGGTTCCCGATCCCACGCTGGCAATGCAAAAAAAAAAGGATACCGCGTAATAAAATACCCCCAATTCACACAATTCATACAACATAAATCATCACTCATTGGACCAAACCTACATGTATATGGGACTGCACTGTGTTATCATGGTTATGGAATGCAGTGCTGCACATGCACAAGCCACCATTCCAGCAAAGCATAGAGAGTCAATGCGTATTGACCTCTAGCACTGCATGCTTGCTGCGAGGCGGGTATTATTAGACCTTTACACAATTATACACACCACACAATATCGCATAGACTCTACACAATCATGTCGATGCAGCTGTAAGCAAAGTTTGACACTAGAGTAGACTTATACCCCATTCACAGTGGCCTCAAACACCGCGACAGCAGCGGGACTGTCCCGCTGCTGTCGCGGTGTTGTCTTCAGTGTGAAGGCTCCGACCCGTTATAAACTATCGCGGGATAACACCGCCTCGCGATAACGCCGCGACAAACTATCGCTAGGTTCGCCTAGCTACAGCAGCGGGACAGTCCCGCTGCTGTCGCGGTGTTTACTCAGTGTGAAGGCTCTCCGCTATAACACCGCGACAAACACGTGTGATTTGTTTACTTACCTATCACTGACCTCTTTTCTCCAGCAATGGGGAACATAAAGTGAAATAGAAATAAAGTAACCAGTGGATTCAAATTGATTTTATTATTATGTAGATATTATAATTATCCAAATAAAAATATTTAACACTTCAAAAAATTAAAATATTCTGACTGGAAGCAATAAAAATGCTAGTTTTTAAAAAGTAATATGATCGAGGATACAAAAGCTACATGAGGAAGAGTGTGTAAAGTACAGCTAGCGCGCGCAATTTCAAGCAATCGAAAACCCCGCGCTGAAGTATTTCCGGTCAAATCGGGGTCACTCGCGGGTCATGAGCCATGCATACACGTGTTTGTTACGGAGGTAATAAAAATCACCCGCTGCAGCGTGAATGGGTACATGATATTTATCCCGCTGCTGCAGCGGGATAACTTTTCTACTGTGAATGCATTTGTAGCGGTGTTATGGCGGTGTCGCCGCTCCGCTACAACGCCGCTACAAATTTCAAAACCACTGTGAATGGGGTATTAGTTACAATTTGAATTTTTAAATTATTCTTTTTAACATCAGTAAGTTAAGAAAAAAGGAGTATTTTACTGCTATTTAGGTGTCATCAATTGTCACTAAACTAGGTACCGATTTTGAGTGAAAGCAGTTGAGTATTGTACAGTGGTGTGTGAAATGTTGAGAATCAAAAGCACAGCTTTTACTACACAGCGAGGGTAGTGATGCTCCTATGTGTGCTAGCCACTAGATTCTACTTCAAAATAAAATACCGAAGCAATCAACATGATCAATGAATGGAATTGTATGCTAATTTTGTCATATTCGCTAGTTTACCTGTTTCAGGGATTCTTCAAATTATACTCTGCTACAAATTTGGGGTTCCGAGTTGATATTTTTAGTAGCCCAATACCGAAATTTCACTTTACTGTTAGTGATAAGCTAGTATAAGAGAGATTTCAACAACAAAAGGAGGGCATCAACAACTGCGCCTTAGCGACCCCACCAGAGTGCGGGAGTCAATTGATAGTATACAATAATGGCGTCATCTTCACACACTTCGCACCTGATACGCATAAATTACAACATTAAATAACAAACTACTTTTATATTTGCATTTTCTCAGTCAAAATTGAAGCAATGGAATTAACGATATAAGTAACACAAGGCACAATAATAATAGCAACTTACCTTACGTAAAATTCACACGTTAATCACTACAGACCAAGAGAATGAAAAGGAAATAGACTTTATCTTTGTTTTGTTTATGGCGGTTTTAAACTACGCTGGCGTCGAAGTAACAAAAAAAAAAAGAAAATCGGTGCGATGATTTTTTTTTTTTCTCCACATAATATTGATCAAAGTATTTAGTTTATGACAACTAATCAAGTATAAAACGCATGCTGTAATATTTTGAGACGAAATGTATGGATGTACAGTATATTTTGTATGTGTGACAACTTGGAAATCAACGATAATTTTGTAATTTTGTATATTGAGCATGTCTCTACATTTTATTTATTTATTTATTTATTTATTTATTTATTTATTTATTATGAAATATCTTTAAAAAGAAAGGTTGCAAATACATATTGTTTTTTCTATGGCTCTTCATGAAACACAAACAAGTATAACATTACAAAAAAAATATATATATATATAAATAGATCTAAATATAGAAAATTACAAAATACGACTTATAAAAAATGCAAACCAGATTATAAATAAAACGGATTTGAACATAGAAAATAACAATATGAGTTATATAAGTGATACAAGGCTAAGCAGCCATCGCATAGACGTCGGCGTAAATATTCATAAATGAATGATACACGCCATTAAAACTAAAGCAACAACATTAACATAGAATTTTCGTTTTGTTTCATTATGACAACTTCTGACTACTACTGCTGCTGCTGCTGCTGCTACTACTACAGACTACTTATACTACTACTGCTACTACTACTACTACTACTGCTTATAAACAATAATGGTAATGATAAGACGTGTTGTATAATATTTAAAAACATTTTTAAGAGATACAAAGTGCAATAACGTGGACGAACATAGTGACAGCTGCAGTGGATAGGGCAACTAGCAAGATTGCAAAAGAATACAGCTTGGTAAACATGCAGGAACTAAAAACAAAAGAAGTCCAAGTATGTAAAACTAATTAATATTTAAGACGAATTATGAGTGATGATTTCCGGCGGCCCCTTCGGGGCAGACCCTCCCACTTCTATTACCACCACCACCACCACCACCACCACCACCACATCCCTTTCCCGTCTTGTATGCCCACAATGAACCTAAGTTTTTTTTTTTTTTATCTGTGTGTATAATAAACCTAAGTTGGCAAAACATAGTCAGCATTACGAGGATCGTTTCTCTCAAGACCTTGTTTGAATGATAGGGGTTATTCAAATCTTCAAAGAGATTCGATCATACATGGTATGTCCTCCGTAGGAGGACTAGAGGGCCAACTAAAATCGTGACCTTTGACATTTCATAGGTTTTGCATTGGATGCATTATGGGGTTTTGTCCGATTTGAACGACGGTTTTGGAGGGTCAATGAATATTCATGAGCGATGACGTAAAAAATACGCCAACTACTGTTTGTTGATTGGCCATCGACAAAATGTTTTATGTATAAGGTCATGCATAAATCATTTTTTTTTCCAGAATTCCCTACGATTTGAGCACGAAAATGGTGGTCGTATGAACTGCAACTTTCAAGTTATTCAATTACGAACAATGAAACATTTTTCTTTTAAGTGAATTTCTATTATAATAGAAGTTTGTCAAGTACATCTCAGTGAAGCAGAAAATCTTCAGGCGAACATTGACATCGAAGTGATACCCTGTATCTGCTCCATTCTTTGATGGTGGATCTTTCTAAATAGCGCCCCCAACAACAGGCTAAGCAGCGAGCGCATGGAGAATGGTTTGATGTTTTTTTTAAATTTTTATTATAGCCACATTGTATATAGACCCATATTTCGATATTGATCATCGGTTTCACTCTATGATGGATATATATATGATATTAGATTTCAATAAAGATGGGGGGGGGGGGGTAAACACTGGTCAGTATTGCACAATGTAATGTATTTATTGTTATCAATCATAATTATACCTTAGCTATGGAAATCATTAGGCCTTTGCCTTAAGCAAGCAAAACAAGTGAGACATTTTGAAAATAAGTAATAATTTCAACCTCGAAAATGTTTGTTGTTTGAATCAAAGTCTATCATTTTAACTATCGCTATTCCATTACCGTTTGGTAAAATAAAATGTATGCATTAGTCGTATATAAATTTAGTGATTCATACTTTCTGAGGTTATCCTGTGGATGAAATAAGCCGATCTACAAAATAGATTAAAGGGATGGGGGACAGGGATAAATGGTAGAAACAACCAAAACCTATTTGTATGAAAGAAAAGATCGAAGATACAAACAAAAGGAAAGAAAACTCGGGATTCAAAGAAATGGAAAACAGGAACTAAGTTTTGTGTTCTCTTTTTTGTGTGGTTATATACATCTGTTTCTTATTGAAGTGGCCGATCTTAATTATTACATCTACAAAAAACATTTCAGTGAACAATGACAAAATTATAGGGAGGGGGGCTTCTGTCGGCTCATTTTTACAGTTAAAATTTATGAACGGCTTTAGAGAGACCTTTAAGTCTATGAAGTACCTAGGACAATGGCTGGAGGCGTAGCGTGCTTCCAACTTTTGAGGGGCACTCTGGCATAATGTTGAGATACCGTTCTTGCACGATATAACAAGGCCATCAATTTAGGGAACGGTGGGTGGGGATCTTCTTATCTCATCTTTCAGTTCTTCCTCACATTTTTAAATTTTTCTCATGTTCCCTATTTTTCATCATTCTAACGCAATTTTACGGGGCGGGGGCGGGGGGGGGGGCATGCCCCTTGACCCTTGTAGCTACGCCACTGCATTTGGCAATATATCACTCGTGGTCATTACACTTTTTTATATCTTCGCTCGACCCGTCACATCAAAGCGCCACCATACTGAAGATATTTTCCATCTGACTGATATTGTCCAGACGTGCTACTTCCAGAACGCTGTTAGGTCCTACATCTGAAAAGCATTATCCAGTTTCCGATGGGCATTTGTCGCAAAAACACTCAAAATCACGTCTCGTGTAATCATACTCATAACGAAGCACTTAATGGTGGGGTCGGCAAGTCAAGTTTGATTCCACTCTCCCCGTAACGATTTACAGACTGATGATCTGAAAAAAAATTGGACAATACAGGAACTATTATTTCTTTCCTGTCTGTGCAAGTATCCTACTTAGAATAAACATGATTATGCCTATAGTGTAAAAAGTATATACTTGCATTGTTTGCGGTATAGCACAATATACTACGTACTTCGCGGCTAAATTTTATCGATTTCATAACGTTGACAGGTATTTCGGTTTTCGGTAGAACTCGATCATTAATGTGTGCTGTGAAGAAACCCAACCATTTGACAACGGGAACATTTTTATGATTAATATTATTTGTCTTGTCTTGTCGTTTATTTTCTTTCTTTCTCCCTTTCCTTACTTTTCTTTGAGGAACAATGTCAATGTCGTGCATTGCATAATCGTATATACAAATCAATTAACTTACTGTAGGAGTCAGATTCTAGATGTTCCGAATAAGAATAATGACATTTCACATGTCTCTCTACACTGTAAAAGGATTATTCCTTTCAGACATACGCTTTACTAGTCGATCAATCACTTCTAAAGTTGAAATTGTGTACAAATATTTTCGTTGGCTGTACATTTATGTAAACAAAAATAATTTTCATAAACAAAACAGTTATGACAGTTTATTTTGTGCAGTGTCGGAATTTATTCCTTGAAATGCTAGAGCGCCGTATGGCAGCCGTGCTAAAGCCAGGGTAATAATCGGGAGCGCCAGGAGGGTCAAATCTGACTGACATGGGCGCTATACAAGAACCCACTATTATTATTATTAGTGTCTAGATATATTATATTAATATTCAAATCATTTATGTTGCTTGTGATGTATTTTGAATTGTGTTGGTATAATCTTAACACAACAAATTACTGAACTCTATTTCCATACCGGTCTATTGTTCTCGACTGATTTGTTCATTCAGTGTCGCAGTAAACCGCCGTAAAAAAGAAGTTTTTTTTAACGAAACGGAAAATGAGTGACAACTGGGCGCAACAACAGAACTTGTGCGTATTCAATGGCTCTGTATCATAAGATATGTCATCATAACAAATATTAAAAAACACAACGAAACAAAAAGGCTGTTTCACCCGCATCATATCCGAAGAGCCTTTACCCTTTTTAGGGAATAATTTTCCATCAAGTCTCATTAGTAGAGCAGTGGTCTCCTAACAGTAGGTTCCGGGTTCGAAACCAAGTTGATGATCTAGTGCTCGTTGGTACAGAATCACTCCTCATTACCGATTCCTTTGGAGAGGAATTAAAGCTATCGGTCCTCTGGTTTCTTACTTAAAAGCATTCACATACTTTCTTTAATAGCAGCCAGGTAAAAACAAACCACTACTCTTGGCTCCAATAATGATCATGGTTCTGCTATGCTGATTGGCGGGAGGTTCTCGAAGTGACGTTTTCACGCAGTTTAAGTAAACCATTTCCCCAGTGGTGACTCCAATAAGAATTGACAACACCATGTCGAGATTGAGAGAGAAAGTCTGGTCTATATTCCAATGTAAAGTGACCCAGATGTTGAGTTGAAAGGTGAAGAGGTCAGACGAAAGTTCAATTATTGACATTAATAGCTGGAAGGAAAGATGAATGTTTGGAGGGTTCGATAGTGAGATGGATTGGATATGAGTGCAAGGTTGACAAGCAGGAAGGAGCTTCGCATAGAGAGAGAGAGAGAGAGAGAGAGAGGGGGAGGAACGGGGGGGGGGTGTGTCTTGTGGCACTCTTTTATATGCATTATGTAGAGTTTTATAGGCATGATGGTCTATGTTCATTTTTTTTAAATAATTGTATTGGGTAAATATTCAGCTGTCTTGTGGGCAAAATTGGTCCTGCACCTCCAATTAGAGTAGAAGGGGGGGGGGCATCATCTAAATCGCTAGGATAGATAGGTTCACACAGAAGCACTTTTGGTCTGTCATCATCATAACATTCAAGGATCTTTCTTCTTTCTTCTGGGGTTTGACCAAGCTAATGGTGTAGCGCTGAGCATACCACTTTACGTTCAGGTTTAAAAGAACTGCGTTTTTGGTGGCGTTCTTCAATTGTTACGTAACAATACGCTCATTTACAAAGCCATTGCAATGCGCGTAACTTCATGGCAACATGGCAGAGCAAATACACTATAGCATTTCTTTATTGCCAAAATAAAATCTTTATTGTACGACAAATTTCCCTTTCAGATCTTTGGATTATACAATTCAAATCAAAGGAACTAGTCGCATTTTTTAAGGTAAGATATGAATAAGTGATGACATTCAAGATGACTTTCGATACTAAATTGAAAACATGTTGTCAAGTTTCTTCCGTATTCAAATTAAATTTTAAGAATTGTCTATTGTCTTACTAATTTGTTATAGGGCTGACCTAACATTGTGCTATCTACTTTTGGAGTGACATATCACATGTAGGCCCTATATATAAGGTTGTCGTAATGGACGTAGCCCTTTTTGAGAAATGTCCCCCCCCCCCTCTCCCCTCTCCTCAGATAACCACCATGATCACTATAGCCTATACAATGGTCGCTTACAAGTTACGTCTTTTATTTTAGTCACATTCTATTCTTAATTAGTATTGTTTTGAGTTATTGCAATTTTAGGAGACTGACAAATCATGAGGAATGATTTTTAATGTTTATATAAGAAAAGTTGTTGAGATTCAGATTTGTTTATTACCCCACTGAATCAACCGAATCTTCACTTTTATAAGGGGCGGGTAGGAGTGCAGGATAGGGTGATCTCCCCCCCCCCCCGCCACCATGATCACAAAAATATAATCGGGTGGCGATGCACTTCCGATAAAATGTGTGCCCTCTCCCGAATGAATCGACGCCGGTGAAAACAATGAAAAGAAGGAATATCCAAATCTTCACAGGAAGATCATATCTAAATATAGAATTATTATATTCTTCTACCAACATGACCAATGATTCTAAAAACCCTCGGGGTTCATTTTGTCACCCTCATCGTTGCGTTGTCAAGACATTATATATGTCTGTCATAGCTTGACTCATAGCTCCCTACTGATTCAAAAGCCTGGATACTCGAAGTTTACTTTCGATCAGATAAACCATGTTGTGTTTTGGAGAATTGAGAATTGCCAGTAGGTGGATGAAGAATGAGAGTGGATTTATAGATAAACGAAATCGGGAAGAAAAAAACACGTCATAACTAAATTCACCTTATTGAGCATAACACCCTCTAAAATTCTTAATCATATTTTCCTATTGGCATAACAGTTGAACTAGGTTACTGAAATATGATTATTTTGCAAACGAGTATTCGTTTGAGCCACGTCTATTATTGCTGTGTTTCATCTTTCTAAACGTACTGTGGAATTTTATTTGAACAGTTCTGTATAGACGTTATGCTTTTTGATGTACATAATTAGGTTCCTAATTATTCAGGGCCTCATGGAAGGCCACTACTTATTGGTAAATGGGCTACCCTGACAAGAGATTTGAAAAAATGAATAAAAGAATAAATATTACCTTGCCTGATTTAAAACGATATCGAGCGAACATTTAACCTCCATCATGTCTCTCTCAACCTATTTACGACTGGTACTTCTCCGGCATCACATTGCATTTGTTCAAATTGAATGAGTAAAAATGACAGCGACTGTCGTAAATTGTGCTTGGCATTATGATCTCAAGGGTGTGGCAGGCTGTAAACATTCGTTGGGCAAAACGTCGCAGAGCCGATAGATATTAAATTGTCTGGTATGTGACATCCACCATCAGTGGCGTAGGTTACGGGTAACAGGACATGCCTCCCCCTCCAGACCTCCTCCCAATATATCGAATGGCGAAAAAAATAAACATAACAAATATTTAAACAAAAAAAAGAAGGGTGCAATGAAGGGTAAATGTGGATCAGAATCAAAGTGAAAAAAGATCAAGGGACCCCTTTTGGTTTTCCACCCTCCAACGCTTTATAGCGGTACCCCATATGCCAGAACCATATCTCAATAGCTGAACTCAGTCTACGCCATTTATCGGTTATCACTAAGGTTTTCGTCAATCTCCATCTTAAGTTAGGCCGTTATGGGCAATTTTAATAGTTTTTATTTTATTTTGATTGTTGCCTGAACATATATATATTTGGCAAAAGTGGCCCGACACAATCAAACAATGTCGAATCACCAATGGCTAGTTCTTATTTTAAACGTGATGGTGACCTGTCTCTCGTGAGTGGAGCGAATCGGGAATCATGTCCTGATTCGACTACGTGTATGTTACAAGTTTACTCGCCCAACAAAATGGCCGTGCATTAACCAGTAATCTCCTTATTTCATCAAACCATGTTTCACTGCAATCGACCAGCTTCAAAATGCACGACGGTATTGACAACTCTCTGAAAGACAGCCTTGTGACACAACTTATGTGTTATTTCACAGTGGCGGATCCAGGGGGGGGCCCGGGGGGCCCGGCCCCCCCCCCCCCCTTGAGAAAAAATCATGTAAAATCACGTGATTTTTTACCTTTTTTTGGGGTTGGCCCCCCCCCCCCCCCCCTGGCGCTCAAGGGGGGGGGGGGGTGCAAATTGAATTTTTTTTGAGGATCAAAAAAAAAAAAATGTGCTCACTACCCCCCCCCCCCCCCCCCCCCCCCCCCCCCCCCCCCCCACTCAGCGACTTTTCGGCCGGCGCGATTTTCAAATTTTCGGGAGCAAAAAAAAAAGTTGGGCCCCCTCCCCTAAGAAATCCTGGATCCGCGCCTGTTATTTCATATGTCATTGCACTTCGTTTGTAGCCGGTTTTTGAAGTTTCCCTAAATAATAACAATGACAGGTATTCACCATGCAGGTAAATTGAAATATGCTTTGGCAGCTGGGATTCTTGGTTAAGAACGTGTAGGAATAACAAGTGGTCTTCTTGACAGATAAAACACTTAACGAGTGGAAATGATAGACTGATAGAAGAACATGTAGAAAGATATATGTTATTCAACAACATTTACAGAGGCGTAGAGCTAGGGATGTTATAGGGGCACGTGCCCCACTATATTCGTAAAAGAGTAACGAAGAATGAGAATGACACTGAGAGTAGAAACGTTGGGGGCATAGGGAGAGATAGAAAAGAGAGAAAGTGAAAGCGAGAGAGAGAGAGAGATAGAGAGAAAGAGAGATAGGAAAGAAAGAAAGAAAGAAGATGAAAACGACAATAGAACAAGACCACACGTCAACCCCTTCCAAGTCCCTTTTTGGGGAACCTCGCATTTTTTAATAGAACCGCCCCTATGATCACGCTTCGCCACTGTGTATTCATATCCGGAGGGTGGTAAACAAATAAACGAAGATACACGAACGCTGTGCCAGATGCCGCCCCACCCCACCGACAAAAAGTAGCTGATATATTCACACAGCTTGTATATGCACTCAACGTTGCGGGCAAACAAAATACAAACGAAGTAAAACAAAAATACATCTGCCAGCCGACTGTCTTGACATTGATGTCAAAAGTGCAATAAAAACACATAGGTGGGGACTGGGTAAACAAACGGAGACATGACGCTTGTGTTTTTTGTGAACATTATTTAGCCACTTTGAGTGATTTGATCCGTTTGATCTGTCATGCCACTCTATTAACATTATCAACAATGCGAAAAGTTCGAAAAGAGAGAAAGAGTGAGAGAAAAGAGAGAGAGAGAGAGAGATAGAGAGAGAAGAGGTAAACAAATGCGTGAAGATTTAATAAAAGGCGCCAATAACCATACATATCAACACAGTTTTCATTTGTAAACGGGTTGAAGCTTTATGATGGAGAATTAACTTTTCGATGAATGAAGTAAATGTTTGATAAGGAATGGGATTGGTGTGTCACCGCCCCATTCATAATTATAATTATGGGGAAATTTTGCCATCACGTTTCAATAACTGTCAACTTACGAAAAGTGTAGGAAATTATTTTGTTGCTTGTCGGACAATTTTACCATCAGCAAACTTGTTGGCAGGCATCTTGTCCGTACCGCCCCTTCCCCCGCCCACTCATAGGCAATTTTGTTTACGACACTCGTGATAACATAATCTTTATGCATTTTAATCAGATTTTGTGCTCCGTTATCCATGTTACCGATCTGAATATAACTTCGAGAGTTAATTCTACATCAATCACAATTCTTGACATATGTTTTTTTTCTTTTTAGCTCTCGCAATTCCCCTTCAGTAAATCATTACCTATTCATCTGACATCGCCCATCTCAAGTTTAAGTGATCCCTGGTGTCATATTTCGATTTAGCGGTCATGTTGTGAATGTCATGATTGAAGCTAAAATCTCAAACTGTGATATCACATCATACCTGCATACCATAACATAATCATGGGGAAATTGGATTTTTCACACTTTGACGGGAGCATAGCTTCTGTGTGGGTGTGTGGTGCGGGAGGGGGGGGGGGCAATATACGACACATCATGAACATGGCCAATTGAACGTCTTCTTCTGCTACTAGCTATCTTGTGCTGGAACTTTAAATTGTGACTAAATTACAAATTCATACTGACTTTTGTTGATCTGTGATAATGTATACATCACATATCTTTTGGACTTTTGATGTAAATTTATGTCATATATTTTATATTATTTTTTCTATTACTTTTATTCTACCTACCTGCTAAGCTAAATCCCTAAAAAATAAAACCTCCAAAAGCAAATGACTTTTGTGACATCATCATGCCAGTCATTCATCAGTCAGCTAGATAAACATGAACAAAATACAGTGGTATGTCCTCACCCACTGTGTACCTTATTGCATTAGCATTGCATGTTTTCATAATAGCCTATTATGGTGTTGCTAGGGGATTTCTGACATAGCAACTGCTTAAAAATGTAACTGGATTTTGTGAGTGGGCATTGTATAAAAACACGCAATGCTATGATGTGAACAGGTGGCCAGTTGATGGGAAAGGATATACCAATGTCTATTGTTCATCTAGCTGACTGATGACTGATTGACATGATGATGTCACAAAAGTAACCCTCATCCCCTCTCCAATATTAATAAGGCCAACGCTCCCTGAATAAATGATAACTTTCGTAACGTCTCTTCGACTCCTATTGTTTAGCAAGATATTACCATACTATGCCACAGTGTTATGGGATTTAGTATACACCCAATAGAGGATTTTACGTGTGTATCTCGGCCTTACGCTGACATTGGAGTGAAAATACAACTATTTTTTAATGTTGAACGATGTGAACAATGTTCAAAATTAAAACACAATTGCAGTTTTACTCCAACAAAATTTGAATATCCTGTCAAATATTCCTTCAAATATTCCCCTGTACACGGGTGCCTGTCCACGTTGATCAGAGGGGGTGGGGGGGGGGGGGGGGGTAGGTGATATATTATCCCGAAAATGGGACACTTCTACGGTTGATTGGCAGAGAGGGAGCAAAGTATGACTTTCCGGACGTTATCCGTGATTTTCTCACATATTCAACTCATTATTTACCCTTTAAGCAATTTAAATGTTTTTCTATTCTCTCAAAAGGAAGAGGGACCCACATAGATCACTTACAATCATCTCTATATGCGGACATTTACTGCATTGGGTGAACATCACTCTTTGTTAAGATTGGTCTGGTAGTTTGGACCCAGTGCATGCCCCCACATTTTCCCAGCATACCAACAAATTCAACGCTTAATAGGGGAGTATATTCGTCCAGAATTATGAACATTGAAATGTGATTCTCTTCGAGATTATCGACTAGTAATCCAATTTCGTTCCTGGCTGTTTTCGTCTGGGTAAATTTAAGGAAATTTGAGCTAGGAACATTAGGTATCTCCCTATCTTCCCGTTTCATTGTACCTGTCAGGGCAAATTACTGTCAATTTAATTCTGTTTGTTTTTTGAGGTACGTACTATTTTCTCGTATGATTCGTAATTTAGGATGAATGGAAGCGGGCAAGGTGTGTGTACTTTATACAACTACTTGGTTCTCATGGAAGGAAAAGGAATGGGAGACAGAAACAAGAGAGAGAGAGAGAGATAGAGAGAGAGAGAGAGAGAGAGAGAGAGAGAGAGAGAGAAGAGAAAGGAAGAAAGAAGAAAGAGAGAGAAAGGAGAGAAGGGGCACGGGGGGGGGGTCAGTATAAGGTGATGACATAAAATGAATGAAGACGAGAAGGAAGAAGGAAGAGGAGCTAGGAGGAGAAGGAACATGGTGAAGAAGAAGAGAAGGAGGAGGAGGAAGAAGAACAAGTAAGAAGAAGGAGAAGAAAATGACGAAAGTAAGTAGCGAAAGGCGCAAGAAGAAGGAAAATGTAGAATGAGAAGAAAAATACGTTAAAACTTGAATAAAGGAGAACATAATACTGTGAATATCTAGTATCCAAAATCGTATTGAATCGGCTGTGAAACATATAAAGGGTATATGAAAAGGAAGGGGAGGGATTGATAAAAATGGGTAGACTTGGGAGATTACCATTGACAAGTTAAGGTCATTGCTATGCAGGGCTCAAGGAGAAAGTGTCTGTACTAATAATAAATCGTGACGCTTGCTGAGGCGTCTGGAAACTGCAATATTATTTACGTAAGATGCAGGAAATGTCATTCATCAAAAAAGTTAAAATTCGATCACCGGTTTGCAGTTTCCCCGACAGGAAAATAAATAGAACGGACTATGCATTTGACGGAAGTATCTGGTCATTAGAATTTTCGTGTTTACAATGAGAAGATAGATTTAGGCGGTGGCTAGTTGATCATCTTTTTTAAAAGAAAAAGAGTTGGACAATTGGAAAGTGTTGGGTTCATGTTAACAAGCTTGCACGCGAGTCGTCTTTTGAATAAAATATATTCTTGTTGGAAATGGGGATATTGTTTATTATGTATCAGACATTTTTCTGTAACTGAATTACTGTGGGCCTATACATAATATCCCAATGTGCGTTCATTAATCAGGTGCAGATAGCATTTTAGTATTACATTTCGATTTTATAGTTGCATTCGATGTGCACAAAATAATGCATTTTAGGAATTAATAGCAAGAAGTTATTATATGACGGCAGGCGCGTACGCAGGGGGGGGGGGGGTGGTGTTTGGGGGGTTAAACACCCCTCTTTGAAATTTTTATGTGTATAAACCCCCCTACAATTTTTTAAATAATAAAAAAAAAAAAAAATTATTCCCATGGCTGACCTAAAAAAGGTGACTTTACCTCCCCCCCCCCCCCCAACGGAGCGAAATGTCAATTTTTCAAATTTCGAGACCAAAAAAAAAAAAAAGTGTCCTCTTACCCCCCCCCCCCCCCCCCCCCCCCCCCCCCCCCCCGCTTATTCAGCGCGGCCGGCTGAGTCGTTGCGATTTTTTGGTGACCAAAAAAAAAAAATTCAGCGGCTGGCTGAGTTGATACGAAATTTTCGGCCGATTTAAAAAATGTTTAACCCCCCCCCCCCCCCTTGGAAAAATTCTGCGTACGCGCCTGTATGACGGCAATAATTAATTAAAATAAGATATTCTCTCTATTTTCAAACGCCGTCCAATCTGCACTTACGACTAAAACAAAAACACACCACATAAACTCTTACCTAAACCGCGTTTTTAAATTTAAACTATAATTTAACTGCAACTGAACGAATTAATTTTGACAGTTCCGGAAATGATAAAGATAGACTGGTACCCATTGAAGAATGCCGAAAAACGGAGATGAAAATTAAATGAACTGGAAACTACCAATTTATTTGAGTCAGACAGGTACTGATAAATTCATGTCAAGCAGTGCGCGCGGTAGCATGGTCTCATCTTCGGAGGGGGTGGGGGGGGGGGGGGCTTGGTCTTTGATATAATGACATGGAATTTCAATAGGTGTCTGATTAATTATGTAAAGTAGCTTACTAGTCGATCAGGTAATATGCAAGTTGGATTAACTCTTCGGCTGCTTCCTTTGCCTCTCTCTACAGACGTTCGTTTGTCACACGTGGAATTAAGAAAAAACAATAGGCACAAATTCACGCAGGTATTACTTTGCAAAATTTCCCATTTCTAGTCTTGATTAGCTCCTTGCCATGGCAACCCTTTTAACACCGGTATATATTAATCTTACACTGGAAACAATTCATGAAGCCTTTGGTATCCATGTACCAGGATAACTAAATGCGACACAGAAAGATTATATAACGGGGGGGGGGGGGGGGGGTGAGATGGCATACGATTCCAAAGTTTTTTTTCCCCCTCTCTTTTTTCCTTCTCTTTTTCATCAATTTAGATCGATGGGGCTACCCCCTGCCAACTCTTCCTCAGGCACGGTACTAATTCTGAATTACTTTACCCTTTGAAGGATAATTTTTGATATATATCTAAAATACGTGTATCTCAATGAATCTTAGTAGTCAATCCATTTATATCCAGTGGATGTGTACTTGTAACTTTTTGAAGATGAATACAAAAGTAAATAATGCAGGTTTGGAACATATGTAACGACTAACAATATTATTATTGGTCATGCTGTTAACCGGAAGTTCAACCTTTCAACGGGATGCTTTCACTTCCGCCAGAGAGAAAAACAATCCACAACATGTTAATATGAAAAGCACATGAATAGACAAAATAGAAAAAAACCGAGTGGAATATCTGATATTTCAGGTAATAACCCCAGAATTTGATGTGTTTCATATGGTTTCACAGGATCAAGGAGTATGATTTTCTCGGCTAGTTGAAGTAGAAACCAGAGGGTCCAGGGGGACACCTGGTGAGGGAGAGAAAAAGCCAGAGAAAGCGATAGAGAGAGGGAGAGAAAAAGCCAGAGAAAGCGATAGAGAGAGAAAGAGAGAGAGAGAGAGTGTGTGTGTGTGTGTGTGAGAGAGAGAGAGAGAGAGATAGTGAGAGAGAGAGGAGAGTGAGAGAAAGAGAGATAGAGAGAGAGGGGGATTATATATTTTTTACGACTCGACAATCATATTTCCTCTCCGTCTACACATCTTTGCGATAGTGTATGCTCTAAACATTCAATGATTTTGAGACAATATGTTCCTACTTTAATGACAAGAAACATCTTGCCATTTGCGTTCCCCAAGTCAACAACATATGACAAATTGGCACGAGATCTTGTGCTCCAGGGACCCGACTCATGTTATTCTTCCTTTCAACTGTCACGATCTAAGCACGCACATTCATTATTATTCGAGAGAGTATCAATATTTCATGTCTTCTCCCAACATACGATCTATATTTTTTGATTGCCAGATATTACTCACAATACGAAGGCATATGGAATGGTGATTTATATCAGAGATAAACAGTCATTTAGGACATTTTTGTCCTTATAAGTACTGAGACCCGGGGAATGATGTATGAAAGATATCCCAGACACCAATTAAACTCTGCTGTGTGTCGAAGTGAAAGGATGGAAGCGTGAAAATGTGTCACCTTTCCTCTCTTCTCCGGTCCTTTATCTCTATATTAATTGTTTCCAATATCCATCTTCCGTTCTCCTTTTCTTTTCTTTCCGCTATTATTTCACGATAACCCCATCTTCCTCTATCTCTCAAACTCTATTGTCCAAAGTCGTGACAAATTTCCCCGGTTCATAATATTCACTAACTGATGCTCTAACAGAACATACTCTTTTCTAATTTACCATTCATGACTATTTCTGTCAACCTGTCCTTGTGTTTAGGTGAACAATTGAGTCATCCCTATGTATTCGATCAAATGAAGTAATTACACCTGTAGACAAATCGGAAATAAAGGCTGAGGATATCAACCCTAGCAGTACATCATCAATACCAGACAACAGTTTACCATGGTTACTAATTTATGCATGTCATTACCCCAACATGACGATCATGCAGTTGTTGAAACACTTTCATTTGTTGCTTTCACCCCTATTCAAGTTTTAAAAGAGAAGGTTGAGTTCTGGGAAGAGGTGAAAAATAATTTGTGAGCGTTACTCATTCTTATTATGCAAGTGTGGAAGAACATCAGATAAGACATGTTCCCTGAAAAGCATGGCTCTTCAAATGCCTTCATATTCTAAATATGCATGTAACATCGTAAAAATCGGGGGGGGGCCGCTTTTTATGCCACGTGTTCGTGTAGTCCCATATACATCTTTCTGTGTACAGTGTTTGTAACTTTACCAAGACTTGGCCAATTTTCTTATCATTTTGATGATTCCAGAACCTTGCAATACACACAAATTCTTGTATGCTAGATGATCAACCTTTTCTGGTCGGTTCCACACCGTTGTTCTTTCACAATGCAATCGCATGACCAGAACTCAACTTCATCTTTAAGATACCCTGATCGGGGAACCACGGTTCCCTGGATCGATTGCGAATCTCTGACAGATCAAATTAAACAAGAGCACCTTTCATTTAATTTGCTGTAATTTTGCACGTGATGTACTGTTCGAACTTGGGCGGTGTACATGTATACACTCCTTGTATTCATATCAAGCCGAGAAAATATATCTTTTTATTTTCTCTTTATGATCAACTGAATGATATATCTTTGAATTGATTTAGCACTTGATATCTATTAAAGCAATGGCTTGTAAATAATGCTTTTTTTCATAGACCATGGAAATCTTTTGAACAGGCATAGGAAAGGATTCTATAAACTACTCTCTGCATAAGTATTTTCCAGTATTGTGATCAGACAGCATGTAGAATCAATCCAAATAATGTGGTTGCAGGCAGGGCCCTCAGGGAGAACAGTATGAATACTGATGAGGCTACCCTGGGTGAACAAGACATATTATTATTATTAGTAGTAGTTATGTTTTCGTTTCTTATCAACCAAAAAAGGGTGGCGGTCAATATGTTCAGAATATGTTATATTTCTGTCACATATCGACAAGTTCATACCCTGTAGTATGGCTATGGTACAGTTCAGACCTGTATTTCAATTGTAGGCCTATATAGTTAAAATACTTATAATCGATTTTGATAGAAAGAGATGACGTCATCTGACGGAATGGTTTTCATGGTCTCGTACCTTCACCACCACTACCATCACCATATACCACAAGAATGTCGTTCAACTGTGACGTGACTCTTGTGTGAACTTGCAGTCAGACATAGGCTCCTGAATGTCTTACGACCCGCCTCTTGGCATCAATAATCCACCAATAGTCTCTTGGCATCGATGATCCATCAGGAGGAGCCTCTTGGGCTTAAACAAATTATAAAGATGGGCACTGATCATGCAATTAAATATGAAATAAAATATCTTGCAGTTATCTGGGAAAGATGCCAACGAAATACATATAAGAATAGATTTGTATGTATACTTTAAAATGAACAGAAATTGACCTAATCTTGTTAAAAATAAAATGGACTGCACGCAGAAATTGGTATATGGAACTAAATAATTATTTGTTCCAACTTTTCCTCCCGTCATATAGCCATTATGAAGGCATTTGACTACTCTGATATTCTTCGAAACTGACATAGATAGAGTGGGGGAACCTTAACAAACTTTTTTTGGGTAATATTTACCAGAACTAAACCTTCCCTTTAAGGATCCGGCCGGCGACTAGCCTCTGGGAGAGGCTCCTTAACCCCATCCACCACATGGGACCCTATCAAAATCATATCGAAAAGATGGACAAGGCGTTAGAAATGCTACTATGCAGAAACGCCATATACATGATAGTTTCTCTGGTATAGTAACAGTCCATTTATGTATGCATGAATTTTTTGCATCTTGTGTTTTGTTTTTTAAAGATAAAGCTGAGTACTGATCATGCCATTAGATTATGAAAGAAAAGGTTTGTTTGATTTGAAGTTAAATTTTTTGGAAAAGTTGATTATCAAGAACATAAACGTCTGTGTACATGTATATTATGGAGTTTTGGAATAGAATTGAGTTTTGCTAAAAACTAGATCCACGGCACACAGCCCATTGGCATACGGGAAGTCATACACAATCATGTGGAAGGAAAGTTTGATCCACTCTCCTCAGAAATGTTTGGGTTATATTTCGAGTACATTAATGGAATTCCTTTTCAGAGGGAGCCATTTCCACTGTGAAACTCTTCCAAATAACATGAAAAAGAATGATCAAACTTACAAATTGTAACCCATCGCTACCAGAACTCAACTTTCTCTTTAAGAATTCATCAGTCGCCTTTGGGAAGAGGCTTCTTAACCCCATCCACCCCATGGGACCCTATCAAAATCATATCGAACGATGAACTGTAGCGTGAGAAATGCTACTACGTATTAAAAGATAAGGTATATGTAGACACGCAATATATTATATTAAAGATTCACAGTATGTATGAAATGTTTTACAGCTCGGTAGAACCCGCAATAGGTTAATGTCCGGTCGGTATGTTGCTGAGAGCCAGAAGGGCGTTAACTTTTACGTTGAGTTAACGCCCTTCAGCAGAATATCATGTCGTATCTGTTTAACCAGGGAGATTTGACTTTAAAGTTACATCTCCCTGGTTTAACTATGATCATTCTAACAGACCACTATACTGTTGTGCCTTCTTGATCGGTCACATCTCCCTTGTGCAACAGTGTTTGTGCAATGAAGGAATCAATGTACACTGTACATGCGAAAGGTAAGATACCATAAGAGCATACAAACAAAGCTATTACACATCTTTTCAAAGGGAAACTCCAACCTGATTGCGTTGGTTTTAACAGAAGCAGAAAAATGAAAGAAACAGGTCGGTGAAAGTTTGAGCAAAAACCGATTAAAAATAAGAAAGTTATGATATTTTGAAGGTGCGATCAATCAAACACAACTGGCACCTTTGCGATGTATCTTGCGAGGTCCCCTCACATTTGCCATGTACTAACACACTTCAACCATTAAACTTTCCTCAATTTAATTTTCGATCACATATTCAACCAACAGGTAAATATAATTATTGCAAATATGTTTGTATATAACCCCTTTATGAAACCAATCTTATCCGTGATCAATAACTAAGGAAATTAAAGTTTATGATATTTGTTTTTGGCAGGGCAAATTGGAGAGGAGCTCGCAAGGTTCGTCACAGTGGTGCCAGCTTATGTTCCCATTGGTGACAACTTCAACAATTAGTAACTGTCTTATTTTTAATCGGATGTTGCTCAAGCTTTACATATTTTTTTTCTCTCATTTTTCTATTTTATTACAACCAACTTGATATCAAGGTGATCTTCTTCTACAAGGCATCTTGATTATGGTACACGACAAATGGAGATGTTAATGCTTTGAGAAATGTTTACATATTTTATATTGTAAAATAAAACGTAAAAGTATCTTAGTACTGGCATACGAAGTGCTTTTCATATCCTTGTTTCTTTCGAAGAGTTTGAACAAAACTTTAATTATCGGGTCCATAACTTATGTAGGTCGAAGTCGTGATACCACTTGATTTACCATAATTTATTTTATATCTTAATTATTTGTCTGGGTGGTCAATATTAGTATGATGTTTGATTTGACAACGATACCCTGAAATAATAAGAAGTGTTTCTCATGACCTTGTAATGCAAACCTTGTAATGCAAAAATTGTAAAAACAGAGAAGACCTTGAACAAAACTTTAATCACTTGATTTATAAGTAGGTCGCAGTGGTAATGATTTTCAATAACCTTTCTGGTTGGTCGATATCAATTTGAGGTTTCAATCTGACAGCGATAATCGAGCGGGACTGCATTAATTGGTTGTGCAACATGCTGTGTTAGAAGCGTTTGCCCGCCAAAACTGTCAATTAGTGGTCTACTGCATCCACGTTCTTCATTACCATTCCACAATTGTTTTGTCCACATCCAATTTTGGTCAAGAATCTCAGCTCTAGGCATTGTGATAGAGGTCTTTGTCTTTGTTTCAATGTCATTTATTTCAGATCGAAATATTAAAACAATTTTGCAATCATTACTCGAGATGCATTTTGAATGTGACTAAAGAGAAAGTCGCCCCTAAATTAATCGTGGCTACATTCCTCTTTATACGGCTTAATTCCATGTCTTTTTTAGGCATTCAAAATATATTCTAGTTAAAAATAGTTTACAAGATAAAATGCCCACGGGACCGACGTTTCTGTCTCGTTGACCTCATGACGATTTAGTTCAAGGGACCTAAGTGCCTCTCAACTGAAAATTCACTAGACCAATATTAGGGACTTTTAGATTTGCACGTCGACATAGTGGACTGCTACGTGTGACGTCCTTTTAAGGCACTGTGAAGTCCTTTAAATGCACTGCTAATTGATGTCTGAAAAGTTCGTCACACGTAGCAGTCCACTTTGTCGACGTGCAAATCTAAAAGTGCCTAGTTTCGGTCTGACGAACTTGACCATGTCTCATGGATAGGCATGGGTATAGCTTAATTTTGACAGGCAACATGTCCATCAGGGCTGATGCCATTATTCTAACTTCGACAAATTTGTTTCGCTACATAGACATCAAATGTAAAAACACGAATTGTTTTGTAGGAAGACGACATTTTATTAGAAATTTGAAATAACGTACCCTTTCCCACATTAAAAGAGTTGCAAAATGTATAAAGGCACTTCATATTTAAAGATGCAGTTGAGTTGTGGTCATGCGATTGCATTATGAAAGAAACGGTGTGGAACCGACCAGAAAAGGTTGATCATCTAGCATATAAGAATGTGTGTGTATTGCAAGGTTCTGGAATCATCAAAATGATAAGAAATTTGGCCAAGTCTTGGTAAAGTTACAAACACTTGCACAGAAAGATTAATATGGGATTATACGAACACGTGGCGTAAAAAGCCGGCCCCCCCGATTTTTACGATGTTACATGCATATTTAGAATATGAAGGCATTTGAAGAGCCATGCTTTTCAGGTAACATGTCTTAACTGATGTTCTTCCACACTTGCATAATAAGAATGAGTAATGCTCACAAATTATTTTTCACCTCTTCCCAGAACTCAACCTTCTCTTTAAACAAAATATCTATTTAAAATTGTCATATAGTAATAAATTTGTAGTGTTCATTAAGTGAATTTCGAAAGATATGTAAGAAAATCGAAACAACAATATTTATAAACATAATTAAATATAATCATAACATTGATCAACGTATTAACCTTCATTTTATTGTATGACGTATACACTTTTACGTTCAGGTATTCATTTGGTAGTTTAACTAACAGTTTAAAAGATGGACAAAAAAAATCAAATACGTTTGCCGATCTAGAATAGCAAGCTATAAATCGAACTTATAACTATACAATTAAATATTCGCGGTTTTTCGAGGTTCCTCAAAAAAGCATATTTCTCATTAAGATGAAAATGATGTGACAATAAATCGATAAAATAACCTGAATTATTATGATTTATAACACAATAATCGTGTAATGATATTTTTCTAAACCTTGGAGACTAAATTAACTGAGTGCCAAAGCTCCAGAAGAAAGACGCATTAAATAAAATGTATGAGGGCATATTTGCCGAGGGAGGGGTGGGGAATAAAGGACAGGAAACTTGAATGTAACCTAAATCCGAAAAAAATGTTCAACAATAATTATTCGGGGCATATTTGCGTTTAAAAGTAATAAAATGACGTATATATTAATTACTGAAACAAGCAGCAGAGAAAATTAATTTTGTCTCCCTGGATTACTGTAACTTTTGTAGTTCCATATACTTCCTGAGCTTTATGCTTTTTTTAAAATCAGACACACACAAAACGGCACTCAAATGGGATCAAGTATTGATGGAAAACACACCTGAAAACACACTCATGCATCTAAGTTCTTTTTACGTTACATGTACTTTGTAACAATTTTATCGTATAACAGATTAAGCCCACTATACACTATACGATCCGATTTCGGGAGAATTTGCCAAAACATTTGATACGAACATTCAAACATGTAAAATCTCAATGACCGAGGATCTGAATAGTCAGATGATTAAGAAAATCTAAATGTCATAGATTTCATGATTCTTTGGAAGAAATCTAAATTGGTTAAGAATCATAGTGATATCAGAGCAATAGTGACATATTGTTTAAGATTTGAACCGATTCGGCTATTATTCTGAACAGAAGAGTTCAAGGCACTAAAATTTCGGTTGTTAGTAGGCTACTCTTATCATTATTAAGAAGCAAATTCAAGAAAATAGTGTATGTTTAGATTTCCTAACGAATACAAATGCCATTTGGTCGAAAATGGATCGCAGGACGATTGAGTAGTGTGCGTTAAGTCTAAGTTATGAACAAATTTCACAGAAATCGAAACAACGGTATTCTAACGTAGGTAAAAGAAAATTCGAACAAATATGAAATTAGCTAATATTTACATACATGTCATCTCAATGCTATCAAAAGAGTACTATTTTTTTTAATCATTCATCCATTACATTCGTTGTAGTCTCCTGTTAACCAGTAACATATTTGTGCAAATTTTAGAGGCGTTATACGTATCGCGACATTATTGACAACATTTTCTCCGTCAAGATCGTATGTCTGTTCACCAGTGTAGACTCCAACGACTTTCCGTGTCCATTGCCTTAGCAAGCCGTCCCAACGACGCACGTAGATACCGTCCAACCGCGTCACTGTCGCCGTCGCACTGTTGATAGAAAAGCTCGGACGTCTCGCCCTGTAGATGACAGAAGCGGTAATACAACACAGCTTCGTTGGGTGTGTCGAGCGCGTTCATGTGCAGCTGCGCGTTCTCTTGGACGTTCACCGAGCTTCCGACGCTGACGTTGAGGTAGGGCCGGTCTGGACTTCTTTTGAGGGACAAGACCGCGTAATCTTTATCCAAAGGTAGGTTCCGTGTGCGCTTCAGTCTGGTCCAATCGTAAGGCAGGTAAGCCTTGGCGACGCGGATCCAAATCAGAGCCTTCTCCCACTCGTCTGTAGAGATTTCCTCGGGTTTCAGGCTTCGCTGACGGCGAAATCCTACGTTGAGCTCTCTGATTGGCACAATGTAATTTTTACCGTCATGGATGCATCGCGCTGCGGTCAGGACGTACTGTTCTCCGATAAGCACACCTGAGCAACCGGTGGAGAGTTTAACCGCGGCTGAAAACGGTTCCTTCGAGATAAACTTCCTGTCGTCGATTGGGAACCGCGTGTTTGCACCGACAACTGCGCGTCGTCTCCTGCTGTGTGAATTCTCTTTTTCCTCGGACAAGTTGGCTGAGATCATACTCTCCTCTGCCATCCACCCGTTAAGATAGCTCACAAAATTCTCGTTAGGTGTCAATTCCGTCTTTTGTATAATTCCATCATCCGTGACAGTCTCGAAAGCCAACAATTCCCTTATCTCGGTCATCGTATAATTCCAATCCCGAATTGGAGAAGCGCATAGTCCCTCACATTTAAGCTCAGGGTTACCGGTTCCTTTATTTTCCACGGTATCATCCGCTTCATTTCGTATATCCGAAACGGCGAGCTTGCTTTGTCCTTGAGGGAAATGGATTGGGTGCCATACTTCATGGTAATATGATATATTCTTTCCAGTTCCTTTCCACTTAAAATGAGTACCATTATTATCCTTCCCCTTCTCCACTCCCAGAACGCCGAGTGGCAGCAAGATTAATAACAGCGATGTCGGAATCATGGTAACGAATATTTATTGTCCAAATATTTTACAATAACGACCAGTGTTTTCGCCGATTCGTTGATAGGAGCAGGTCGTAAAACTCAAACTTGGCACGATAACTGTAATCATCCATGTTGGGTATGTCGATGAATGTGACCTCCTCTCTGAATAAATGAAACTCCTTCTGATGAGGGTTGTACCAAGCAGGTTAGACGGCTTGAATCCTAAATAACGTCCAATCAACTTGAATTCAAAAGTACGTCTGGTTGTCTTGGAAAGGACCTCGAGCCACTCATTAGTGCGTGAATGTGATCCAAGTTACCACAATGGAAGACAATGTCGGCAACCCTGGGAAGGCAACACACTCAAGTTCACCAAGCGCCAGCAGCATACATTGGAAATATTAATTATGCCGTGTCCGTTGCAAGGCAATGACTATACTTCAATGGGGGAAGTCTGTGTACGAAAATAAAGAATGAAACTTAGCCACGCCTCTTCCAGGCTCGAAAGCCCGAAGCGTCATCTGATTGGTTGGAAACTTCGAGTATTTAATGACGTATGGTGGTAATGATGAGTTAGATGGGATGAAGTCACAAAGCGCTGCGGGTTACCGTGGGGTTTGAGTTTCACGCTGATCCCGATCCCACTTGTGACAAAACATGATATACGCACAATCTCCCTCATGAGCATTGGAATGTTGAATGATATTAAAGGACCAGCGAATTCTTTTGAGAGAAACCGGTTCAAAGATATATTCATATGAAAATAGCGACCAATACATGACTATCAGCCTATTAAAAAGAAAGTCAAAATATGACACAGGATAAATGTCATCCTAATTATACCGATTGGTGGTACAAATAGTTAATATTTCTCATATCGATATGCAACAACACTTCCTTTGATTAGATAATGATCCGCACGATTAGAGGTGAAATGTATAGTTGCGAGGCGTATTATAGAATTGATTCAAAGTTTGGAGACTTGACTGAGGATTAGCCATTTACAACATCTTGTACTAGGGTAAATATTGTCTATATCGAACCAGGTTTACTTAAAGGGAAGCTAAGTAATAGGACAGTGTGCGCTATTAGTTATGTCATCAACATAAAGCATCCATGTTTTTTATCCTATTTCTGTTCACTGTGGCCCGAATTCACAAAGCAAGGTTTGAGCTCAGACCAAGATTTGAGCTCAAACCTCCTTTTGTTTCGCCAAACCTCCTTTTGTTCTTTACAAACCAGGTTTGTGAAAAACGCGTAAAACGCGTCATATGACGTACGAAAACCAAGGTTTGTCGACAAACCTCCTTTGTGAATTCGGGCCACATGTCTGAGCCGTCATGTGAGCGAAACAAATATCCATGTAAAATGTACGTTGGAAAAATATACATGAAAAGAACTGAAACGAAATGTACAAGGGAAAAAGTTTGTAGGGCTGATAATACTGTCCACTATTGGATTATCAATTTACTCTCGTTTAATCATTTAAAAAAGAAAGGACAATAATTTTGAGACAATAATGGACTATGATTGGAGAGGGAGATTGGCCGCGCTGGCAGCGTTTTGGTATAAAACAAGTCCTTTAGATGGTCTCCCTACCCGCAAACATGTGCTGGTGTTTTTTACAGCTATGTAATGCATTCTTTTCCAGAACGGATTATTAATTGTAGGCCTATTAATTATTCGAAATTAATATTTAAAATAAAAAACAAAGTATAATTTTCGTTGATATATTAAAGGGCTCTTGACTGGTAGGAAGCAGGGAGTTGAGGCGACCCCGGTTAAATTTTCGGAATGTTCATTCGGAAAGTTCACAAACTTGATACAAGCTCATCTCTCTAAAGCCGAGGAAATAATATGAAGGCTACCGGCAGTTATTCTAGGACAAATTTCTATTCCCAAAAGGATAATTGAGGTAGCGATGCCATCTTTTTCGAGACATTCCATTCAAAAATCTGATAGTCAGTGGCTCACGTCCAGGCATCTGCTGATTATCATGTGCTATTTCATGACGAACCCCATTAAACTTGGCAAACTTGACGTTTGCCGGTAGGTGGTCCGTTTAAGTGAGCGAGAGTGGGTGAGATCGTGGTAGACTGAAGGAGATGGGAAACTTGGCATAAAGATGAGGAAGATGGGATGTAGAATGAAACTATGAAAATGTGTGGGAAGAGAGACAGACTCCAAGAGAGAAATAGAGAGAGAGAGAGAGAGAGAGAGAGAATGTTGGTGATATTGTTATGATGAATATTCTATTTTTTGTCACTGATATTTTTGTTGTGTTTTATTATTATTTAAGTGTCCTTCATAAGCTACTTTATGGAGTTAATTGTGCTTTGTAACTGAAAAGAAAATTAGAGGCACTATCAGGCGCGTACACAGGGGGGGGGGGGTTAAACCCCCCTTTTGGTAATTATTTGTGTGTAAACCCCCCCCCCCCCCCTTTTGGATTTTTTTTTTTTTTATTAAAAAAAAAAAAAAAAAAAAAAAAAAAATTCCCATGGTTGACCTAAAAAAGCTGACCTTACCCCCCCCCCCCCACGGAGCAAAATGTCAAATTTTCAAATTTCGAGACCAAAAAAAAAAAAAAAAAGTCCTCTTACACCCCCCCCCCCCCCCCCCCCCCCCCCCCCCCCCCCCCCCCCCCATCGAGAGTCATGTGTCGATCTAATGGTGAATTATTTGCCTATAAACCCGCATCCAAGACGGGCACTGGTTTGAAACTGCATTTTTTCTTCTCTAGACAGTTAGGATGGAGACGTGAAGATTGGTCCCAAGACGTCACACGTATCAGTCCACGCAAATCTAAAAGTCCCTTATGCTCTTTGATTGAAACACGTAAACCCAATTACACCCAATAGGCTGAAACACAGACGCGATTCATGCCAGGATGCATAACGCCCAAAAGTGAGGTAGTCACATAATCCCCCCAAAATCCAACAAAATATTTTGTTTAATGAAAGAAAGAAAACAAAAGATAGAGAGAGTGAGAGAGGGGAGGGGGGGGGGGGTGAGAGGTTACTTCACCCATAATAATAATAATACATTTATAATAATAATAAGATTTATAAGGCACCAAATCCACTTGACAGTCAAATGCTCAAGGAGCAGCTTGTGCAAAAGATGAAAAATACATACATGATACATTTATACAAAGTGCGATAGGAAAGGTACAGACATGAAAGGTTATGGTAATCAATTATAAGCTAAATTAAACAGATATTTCTTAAGATTGTTTTTTAACACTTCAGCAAAACTGCTATTCTTAATCCATTAAGGGAGAGTATTCCACAATGAAGGTCCAGCATGAGCGAAGGTTCGCTCCCCCCATTTCGTATCATGCTCCTAATTTCTCTGTTGATTTAGGAATTGTTTCCAAATTTGAGTGAACCCAACGTAGATTTGTTTCTTCTCTTAATGTCCCAATCGTCTACTGAAGACGCATCATTTCCAAGGTACTTTCTTGTATTTTGAAAAGGCACAGTCCAGATAATTCAATTTGTTGAAACAAACGATATAGAAAAGTAAGTTGGGAGAAATATTTATTTTGGATATTACTTTAGGTGGAAGTCCATATTACACAATTAAAGTGAATTTATTAATCGATTTTCTTAACGTCCGACGTAGACTGTGATGCCGTTGCACATGGGGTGTAATCTCGATTATATCTTACCTTCGCGTTTTAATTCTGTCTGTGAATGAAATCAACCTATAAGACAGGGATTTAAAGCCTGTATGACTTTTTGTTTTGCCTTCACTTTGTGTGCTCCACCACGCTCACATCAGGTTGCGCCGCTCTCTGACGCACAACTACGTCAGCCACTTGACGCCCCATGTGCAACGTCAATAGACCGGTTCACTAACATATTATTCAAATTTCAAGCATCCTTTTTTAACAAAAGTTGTTCTTGACAACCAGGAAGCTTGTCCGAGGCTTGCCCGACGTAGCAACAAATAATATATGTATAGTGGATTCAAAGTATTGTAGTGTATTCATTATAAACAGGCTTAAGGCATATCTCGTCACCATGTCCCCAGGAAAGAAACATCCATGAATTTGAATAAGTTAGTAAACCGGTAGATAAATATACGTCATCAAGAAACTGTTCTGAAGGACGACCTTGTTGTTAAAGAAATCTTCCAGGGTGGACCAGGCGTAGCTTCCCGGAAAGATGGTTCCGCTGCGGATGTACAATTCGCTTGGTTTCACACAATGATATAAAAAGGGAGCTAAATTTATCTGTGAATGGAATTCGAAAGATAATTTCATTTATCATCATGGATTTCGCTCCGGGTCCAGGGTATGCCACCTCCATGACCCGAACGTAAGCCATGTTTAGGGTAGCCTTTTGACAAGGCCTCGTTGACTCTGGCTAAGCGGCTGAGATGAGTCTAGATACCCGGAGTGAACGCGCGACCGAGTGACGGATGTCACAGGTCTGGGCAATTCGCACTGGCGTTCATTCAGGTTTTCGCGATTAGTCTCTTTTTAGTCGCTCGGCGTCTATCAGGCATGCCTTGTTTAAAGGCTATGTTTAGGGAGGAAACAGAGAATGTTCCCTCATAAAAGAGCCAGACTTGTCAGTGGGAGTCTTTGTATCTATCATTGCCGTAGCAGCAGGGGCACAGGGATTATGTGTCCCCTAACCCCGTCCATTAGAAAAATTAGAAAAATATGAAGTAAAAGAAAAGAGAGAGAGAGAGAGAGAGAGAGAGAGAGAGAGAGGAAGACAGAGGGAGAGAGAGAGAGAGAGAGAGAGGAAGACAGAGGGAGAGAGAGAGAGAGAGAGAGAAAGAAAAAGTGATAGGGGAAAGGGATGACGACAAAAGATATTTCGACTACGTTTCGCGACCTCCTAATCAGTAGCCTAATCTGTAAATTCGCATTTTAATTTCCAAGGAAGATCAGTGCTCCCCCAATCGTTGCCACTGCCCCCTCAAATAGATCGGCTCACTTTACGCCACTGTTTGTGCGTGTATATCTCCTGGCATATGTTTTGACAGGTCGTGCTGCCATGAAATGTAGCAGCGAAGGCAGAAGAAGAATGGGAAAAAAGAAACCAAAATATCATCTTCAGCAGATAATTATGGGGACAGTAAGCTTTTCTTTGAATAATGATAAAACCACCAACAAGTTTATTGGAGTAATGGATCTTGTAACAAGTCATCCCGTATAACATGACATTGCAAAAGAACTGAAAATCACTGAATAGGTTATCCACAGTGTCAATGAAATCCCACTGGGCTTTGGGTTTCGCGCTTTATATCATGATACTCGTGATAAGAGAAATGATGTTCAAAAGAGCAAAGTAGAACCGAGAATTGAGAAGTCTTTCGCAAATCTTTACAGAAATTTCGTGTATTTATTTTCAATCATATATCAACTATCCAGGAGTACTTAAAGCAAGTAGTACCATAAAGTATCATGAAAAGGAGAGTTGTTCTATATTATGACGATAATAGGTATATGTAAGTCTAAATTTTTAGACAAAATTCTGGATCCGCCTCTGTGCCAAAGTACCGTATATCATCTGCGAGACCTGAGTAATATAGAAGAGGAAGAAAAAAAACATTATTGTTGATTTAAAAAAAGACATTTTGATTTTCATTAGAATAAGAGAGCCATGGGGACTGCAACAAGCATTTTATGCACTAATTGGGTTGCGTTCAGAGGATTTAATACACTTGATATAACGCAATTATATTAACACATCGTGTGCAATGGGCAATGTGTTATTAGTCGAGAACAACCTTAGTTTGTAGAAGTACACGACATCGGGTTGGTCCATATTAATCTAAGTAATAATAATTTTGTCTACCGAAGGAAGCCTCATCAGCACAAATGCTGTTCTAAGGGCCCTGCAATTGTATTATTACCGTATTGATCGATTGCCAGCAACCCATTGGCACCTGGGTGGAATAATGTCTTGCCAAAGGACGTTGGTGCCAGTCTGGGATTCGAACCCTCAACCCTTGGATTGAGAGTCAAGTGAATGAACCACTATACCACGACACCTACGTCCATCCATCCATCCATCACGCCCAAAACTTGAACAAACATCGCCCGCCTGTGAAATTCCTAAGCTGACAGTATGAATGGATAACGGCACCTGGTAATATAGGTTAATAGAGTTGTCCATGTTGACGTCATGAGTTATCGTTCACGCGAAGTCTGTCGGTTGCTGATGTGTCGAAAGTCGAAACGCTGTTGTTCTATCAGTACCAATTATTGTTCTGAATGGTTACATTTGTAAACACCATTGGACGTTGGTGATTCTTCTCTTTTAATCCAATACTTTAAAATGATATACCTTAGTCAAACCGCCAAACCGACTCCGTACAAACTCGAAGCCGACCAGTTCTTAGCCATTGGAGGTAAATGTAATTATTGTTTAATCGGTCTGTTATCGGTCTTGTGTCGGTTTTATGTCGGTCTTGTTTGAAGTATTATACCAGTATTGATTTACTGGTTAGAGTTTAGCACCAAATATTTGATATACATGTTGTACCGTAACGGTGCTTATTCGAGAGAGGGTGGGGGAAATATGTATTTTTGCAGCCCCTTCTACCGTAGACACTTTCTTCAGGACTTTCGAGGGGATGGGGGGGGGGGGGGGGGGGGGGGGGAAGAGGGCACGCTGGCTCCACACCAAGTTCAATACCCCCACCTGATGCTTGGGGATCCTGGGCGCTCAGGATTATGTCTTATTATGAAAAGTAGGCCTATATACCAAGGAACTAGTTATAGACAACTATTAAGAAATACAAATCGGATGGTTTTTAAATTCATGCATTTTTTCCTTAGTATTTCTTTAAGAATAAGAGCTGTAACAGACCCCTTCAAACTGAAAACTGTTATGTCGAAAATCATAGAAGGAATGCTTTATTCGGTCTCAGTCTCGCAACTCCAAAAGCTTGCCGCCGCCTCAATAAAATTAGGGTACCTCAGCAATTTTAACCAAGGTTGTCTGAAAGGGAGAGGGGGGGGGGGGGGACTGTAAAGAAATCACGAAAACCCACACTATTTTGAGAGCGTGCTTTCCTCTTTATGTAATGTTGTTTTGTCATTCTACCTTGATCATTCAAGTACCTATTTTTAAAATTATTTTTCTGTTTGTTGATGATGATCCCAAGTTATGTCAGATGTATTCGATAGATATTGTATGAAATGATATGCTCTAATACAGCGCCTATGCACATTTTTGTTTCAGTATTCAGTAAGGGACTATTGGAGGGGTGGGGAGGGGCGGGATGGGTGGCCGCTCGCCCTTGGGTTTCAATGGCTGCGTTCATGCTTAAATTTTGAAGGCAGAATGAGCGATCTGAAACGCTCATCGTAAACGCTCATCGTGATCGCAGTTCCACGATGTCGTGTTCATGCTTACTTCTCTGGCTCCCCCAGGCAATTCTCAGTGTGTGGCCTTAATTGGTCTTCCAGCTGGATTCGCAAACCTTCACTGTGCATGCTACGTAGACCCACTAGAGGTCAGTGCGTTGACCCCATTTAAACGCGTTTACAAATTGTAAACGCATCTTTTTGTGAGTTTACGATCGGCGATCGTGATCGCCGTTTTTCGGTGATTCTACAAAAGTGAGCATGAACGCAAGCGTGTTTTAAACTAAACGCGTAACAGATGCCTGATTCTGGCCGTCAAAATCAAGCATGAACGCGCCCAATGTGTATCCAACAGTTGTGTAGGTGTGTATTCAATGTACATTCGCAACTGAAGAGCTGCCACATAACATTATGTGTCATCATAAGACAGATATGGAAGACATTTTTGAGATGCCCGCAACATTACGGTATGTAGTCTCGTCTGGAGTAGAGCGTGCATGTTGTATAGACGACAGTTGTATTTATATATTTTGATAATGATTCGTGACAACTCGAAGGTTCCAAACTGAACATCGTAAATATTGTCGTCTGACGGACGTAGCTTGAAAGCGAAAAACTGTAACATGTGCCTAATTCTAAACCCATGTAACGGGTCATCTCTTATTCTTTCGAAATCGGCATTCACAAAATAACATGGCAAGGAAATATGGATGTTATTTTTAATGACAATTAGATGATCCATAGGAAAAGCAAGGCCTCGGTTTAATTCCGGTCTTCACAACATAAAATAAACTGAGAAAAGGATTCGTTCATTGCTATGAATACAAAATTGGAGACAAGAGCGCTTGGATGTGGAGGAGTGGAATCTAACCACACTCCATTAAAAAAATTTCGGCAAATCCCGAATGATTGTCGGCACTGGCGTACTGGTGGGGGTGCTTGGGGGGCTTCAGCCCCCCCAAATAAAATTGAACCATGACTTTTTTTCACAAGTGATGTATATGTTCGTGATATCACATGATTTTCAACAAAATGCTAGTTTCTCCATTAATTCTTGCAAACTGACCCATTCCCAAAAAAAGCCAGGAAGAGCTTATGTTTTTTATAGTCACTAAGGGCCTTATAGTGGCCACTAACAGTAACACTGGTAAAAAAAAATCCTTTCCAGAAGCTTTGTGCAAAGTACTGCCGGGAGATAACATGCTACCTACCACTCGGGCTGAGCATGCACAGATTTGCGAACGAGCGTTCCATACTTACATCATGTAACACTGCACATATAGTGGGGGAAATTGAATTCAGACAAGATTAAGAGTAGAGAACGGTACAACGAATCGTCTTCTTTCTCTAATAATTTAATGAAACGGCAAAGCCTTCCGCGCTTTGCACGGGAGGGGGGGGGGAATTGAATTCAGACTAGGATTAAGAGTCGAGAACGGTTTTGATGAAACGCGAAAATGATTTCAGACAAGGATTTAGAGTAATAATTAAATAAAACGACAAAGCTTCCGCGCTTCGCGTGGGAGGGGGAAAACTGAATTCAGACAAATACACGATAAAATGAATCGTCTTCTTTCTCTATAAATTTAATGAAACGTGATAGCTTCCGCGCTTCGCGCAGGATGGGCGAAAATGAATTCAGACAAGGGTTAAGAGTAATAATTTATTGAAAGACAAAGTTTCCGCATTTCGCGCGGGAGGGGGACTGATTTCAGACAAGGATTAAAAGTCGAGACCGGTACAACGGATCGTCTTCTTGCTCTAATAATTAAATGAAACGTGATAGCTTCCGCGCTTCGCGCAGGATGGGCGAAAATGAATTCAGACAAGGGTTAAGAGTAATAATTTATTGAAAGACAAAGTTTCCGCATTTCGCGCGGGAGGGGGACTGATTTCAGACAAGGATTAAGAGTCGAGACCGGTACAACGGATCGTCTTATTGCTCTAATAATTAAATGAAACGTGAAAGCTTCAGCGCTTCGCGCGGGTTGGACGAAAATGAATTTAGACAAGGATTAAGAGTAATAATTTATTAAAACGTCAAAGCTTATGCGCTTCGCGCGGGAGGGGGGGGGAAACTGAATTCAGACAAGGATTAAGAGTCGGGGTTGGAACAATGAATCGTCTTCTTTCTCTAATTATTAAATGAAACGTCATAGCTTCCACGCTTTGCGCAAGAGGGGCGAACCAAGAATTAAGAGTCAAGAACGGTACAACGGATCGTCTTCTATCTCTAATAATATAATGAAGTGTCAAAGCTTCCGCTCTTCGCGCGGGAGGGGGGGGGGGAACTGAAAAAATTAATTAGTTCCTGGCCCCGGGTTTATGGGGTTAAAATTGTAGGCATTTGGACATTGGCATTTTTATATTTGTCGGTAATTGGTGGCTCGTTTTGTCGGTAATCGGTGGCCTCTACACCCTTCCCCCCTCCCCCACTGAAAAAGATCTAGCCGCGCCCCCGATAACGACACAGTTTATACACTCGAGATAATTTTTGCAAGTACTACAGTGAAGTACCTGCATCAAAGCATAATCTATACAACGTCTCACGACGTGTCAGATCACTTTTCTCTAACTTCTAACGAATCCCCTCCCGCGCAAAGCGCGGAAGCTTTGCCGTTTCATTAAATTATTAAAGAAAGAAGACGATTCGTTGTACCGGTCTCTATTCTTAATCTCGTCTGAATTCAAGAAGGCCTCTTTTTTTCCAGGAAGTGCCGGTGGACATTAATGCGCCAAATGTGGTTCTCAAATTGCAAAAGATCCCTACTCTTGGAAGGGGTAGGAGAAAGCAATTTTACGTCATATTATATTACTCCAGGAAGCAGGGGCGTCGCCAAAGGGGGGGGGGGGGTGAGGGGGTGCGAACCCCCCCCCCCCCACCTGTCAGGATATTGTCGCGCGGTAAAATTGCGCTGCCGTCGGAAAAAAAGAGAAAAGGGGGAGGGAACAAAAGAGAGGGAAAAAAAAGAGAGGGAAAAAAGAGAGGGAAAGGGGAAAGAAAAGAAGAAAAAAAGGAAAAGAAAAGAAAGAAAAGAAAGAAAGGAAAAGAAAGGAAAGAAAAGAGAAAAAAGAAAGAGAAAAAAGAAAAAGAGGGAGGAGAGAAAAGACTGAAAGGGAAACAAACGAAACGGGGGATGAAAGAGAGGAGAGAGAAGGGAGGTAAGAGTCTGAGAGAGGAGGAGTGGGAGTAAAAGAGAGAAGGGAGTTGTTGGGTGGAGTCGTCTCGTCGAGGGAGCAAGAAAGAAACGGGTAAATATGTTGCTGTGTTGGGTCAGCTGTGTCGGTATTCTTGATCGATCCTCGTGTACTATATCAATGCAGAAGTTTGAAGTCGGTGAGATGTATATTGTCGGTCGGCCGACAAGTTTTTTTCCCTACGAACTGTGTCTTCTTATCCGCTGTGACGACTTCGAGAGTGACTACAACTACAATACTTGTTTTTTCTCGAAGTTTCACTTTTCTATAATATCAGCTAAAGAAATCAGAGGTTTAAAATTTTCGGGAAAACTAAATTCAAACAAGGTTTAAGAGTCAACAACGGTACGACGAATCGTCTTCCTTTCTATATATTGTGATGAAACGCCAAAAAATCCGTGCTTCGCGCGGAAGGGAAACTTCATTTAGTCGAGTCGAGAACGGTACAACGAATCGTCTTCTTTCTCTAATAATTTAAGGAAACGTCAAAGCTTCCGCTTCGCGCGAGAGGGGAAACTGAGTTCAGACAAAATTAATAGGGCTTATTTCGAGTCGAAAACGGTACAACGAATCGTGTTCTTTCTCTAATGATATGAGGAAACGTCAAAGCTTTCGCACTTTGCGCGAGAGGGGGGAAACTGAATTCAGAAGAATAGGGCTTATTAAGAGTCGAAAACGGTACGACGAATCGTCTTCTTTCTCTAATAATTTTAATGAAACGTCAAAACTTCCACGCTTCGCGCGGGAGGGGGAAGCTTCATTCAGATAAGGATTAAGAGTCGAGAACAGTACACCGAATCGTCTGCTTTTTCTCATAATTTAATGAAACGTCAAAGAGGGGGGTGGGGATGGGAGGGGGTGGGGGAACTTCATTCAGCCAAGGATTACTAGTCGAAAACGGTACAATTAATCGTCTTCTTTTCCTTATAATTAAAGGAAACGTCTAAGCTTCCGCGCTTCGCGCAGGAGGCCCATCACCCACACCCCCTAATGAGCGCGCTTTTAAGTGATTCTCTTGCTCACTACCGCCCCTCCCTAAAATAAGATCCTAGCTCCGCGCCTGCATTAAAATATATAGCTATGATGCTGACTAAATTGAAGAAATAATACGTATATTTATGTCTTCGAGGAAAATGACCATTTCGCGCATATGCAAGTACTATAGATAGTCCATATGAATTTTTTGTTTAGCTTCGGCCCCGGGTTTATAGGGTTATTTGTAGATATTGAACATTTAATTTTGTCGGTAATTGGTGGCTAGTTTTGTCGGTAATCGGTGGCCTCTACACCCCCCCCCCCCCCAACTAAAAAAGGTCTAGCGACGCCCCTGCCAGGAAGTGCCTGAAAATGCGTCTAATTTGGTTCTAAAATTGCAAACGCTTCTTACTCTGGGAGGGGGCCAGAACCCCCTCCCAGACCCACCCCTGCTTGGTCACTCCACTCCCTCGCCGTTAAAGCCTCGTTCTGTCGCTTCATCGTTTTACATTTCAACCCTTGCCATTTTGTGCCCCCCCCCCCCGGTAAGAAATTCCTGGATCCGCCACTGATGCCCCTTGACCCCCGCCGGGCTTTGCCACTAGACCCCATTTCGAGAAACGTTCAGCAGGGACTGCATGTTAGAGTGGGGGTGATTCGGATTTTTTTTTGTCAGCCCCCCCCCCCCAAACGTTTTTGCTCATTACGCCACTGATTGTCGGTATAAGATTGTGTAGGCCAAACCTTTAAAAAAAAGTGATGTCCTTCATAGTTATTTATCATTTGTCTGTCGGAGTATTGCATTTAGTCTATCCACCTCCCTGTCTGGAAACGTTCATAATACCAATACAAGCAATTATAGAAAGAAACATTGCAACGCGTGATAATGAATAACGAAAGAAAGTAAATGTATATGTATTGTAGTCCCAACTTTTACTCTCCCATGTGTGTTTTTCTCCCATTTCTCGTCTCCACCTCCTCGTCGCAATGTTTATTCCTCTCCCTCTCTGTCTGTATGTCTCCATGTCTCATTTGGTCTGTAAAATATCTGTTTTACTCTCTCTCATCTTGAAGGATGGAAGTGAATATGAAACAATCCAATACCTGCTCGTGCCATATTGCTGCCTGTAATTATTTTCGTCAGAGGAAAAGCTGAAAGGGAGGAGGCGGGGGGGGGGGGGGGGGGCAAGACAAGGTGACGATAAGTTCCAGGTTTCATCATGAAAGCAGACTTTAAAACAAGCATATTGAACACGATCGAATAATCAACATGAAGCCATACCAATAGCCCTAGCCTTTGCATCTCCTACTGATATAATTATGCGTCCATAAAAATAACGCATTAAGTAATCAGAATTTTTATGGCATGTACAATAGAATATTTCTAAAATAGTTGTGATCGTATTTTCCCCCAAACGGGCAAAAAAAAAGAGAGAAGATTTCTGAATAAACATATGCACTATCCATCAGAGTCACGACACACTCCTAACAGTTAATTTTGAATAATTGTTGGGAAGAGAAGACACAGGCGGGGTAAAGGGGGGGGGGGGGGGGGGGGGTCACACCATTTTTTAAAACGCCATCTTTACATGTTGTCTTGCGCTGCTGTTGGTTGCGATCAAGAAGCTTCCAAACAGACGATGCAGCTCACCATCCCAAATCGATTTGGAAGCTTGAATGCATGCCGCACATTCCCATCAAACATAGGACTCCTTAGTGAATTGAAATGAAACAGTTATTTTGGGCCGGGTCTGTGATGGAACCCGTCACATGTGACAGTGTTCACGGTGGGAGACAATTCTTCCAAACATCCACCCCTAATTTCCCCTCATAATGGTAACATAATGGCGTCGCACTGTCAAGCAGAGGGAGTCGAGCTTCTGCTCATTCAAAACAACAGTTGGGTAAAATTCTTCTTCTTTATTTTCTGTAAGAGCAATCCAATCCTTGTATTAAGTTGATTTGTATGAAAGCAGAAAAATAACAGAAACAAAATGGGAAAACTTTGTTTTTATATTCGCCATCGTAGAGGGGGGGGGGGGGTGGCTGATGTATCTTCCCTGCATATCAACTTTCTAGTTTCTAAAAATGTTGCTGCTCGAAGATTACGGTGACTTTAGCCAAAATATTGATATTTTCTTAATTCAGAGGGAGGGGGTGGGGGTGTGGGGGGGGGGGGGGGGGCTGCACCCAACAAACGCCTATGTTCTGGATGATATATTGACAATTGTAATTCGAGGTAGGCCCTATACATTAAACTTTAATTCAGGCATGTTGTTTGGCGTGTGCATAATTAAACTTTCTAAAATTGCCTGGAATTGAAGTGACCATGATACCATGCTCATGATACTGGTAAGATTAAGCTCATGATGTCATTGCTTACTGAATATGCGAAAGAAAGCATCCCTTTTTTGTTTCCTGTTTTTTGTAATTGCGAGAAAATTATAATCAGTACAGAAATCAATTCTAATCATCTGAATATCCCCGAGGAGATTTTCATCAATGCCCATATCATAATCGTAGCTCCAGTTGTAGGAACCATTATCGGGTTTGTATGATTGTAAGATTGTAAGATTTTTTAAAACTCTATCGACCTCCTCTCGGGGTACGAGAGTGCAAACATATTGACAACATAGTATCAATATAACAATAGTATATAGCAATGATACATATGTTATAATATGAATAGTGATAAACATATGATTATACAAACAAAGATAAACATGTGATAATATGAACAAATAAACATATTTACAAATCAAAGTATAGTACGACTGGCCTTGGTTGTTTTTTATTCTATTTTCGTCTAGACTAGTCCTCTATTAAGCTCTCGTGCATGTTCTCTACCTTAGGCCTGTCACCTGTCCACCTCTTCTCTTAATGTTTCATATTGTTTTATATACCTCACTTAAGTAATCCAGCAATCTGATTGGTCGAAATTGCATTCATAAACTTTAACTGTTCCCGAAAATTCCCGGTAACCATGGTTAAAAAACAGTTCAAAATCCCAATAACCATGGTTATTGGGAAAATAGGTCAGTCTCCATGGTTACCCCATAGGTTTACATGTTAAAAAATGGTCTGAGCGATCGAGGATACCGTACGTGTGCGAAGAATTGGTCGGTAATTTCAATACAATTGAATCTCGATCGATCTTACCGACAAATTTATCTTGCATTGTTGACATGAAGACGAAAATAAACTTCCAAAAACAAAAAAACAACATCTGCCGATAGATCTTGATCTAAATTCGTGCCAATATGCATTGCAAAAGTAAAAGAAGGGCCTGTTTAATGGAGCAGCCGCGAAGCATCCGCCACGCGAAGCCGTTTCCAATTCATTTTAATGTATATATAAGAAAAAACTGCCATGTATGGTAACAGAGCGCGATAGCCGAGTGGTTTAAGGCGCTGTCTAGATACATCATCTTTTGTACGCAAAGAGATCGAATCCCATCTTCGACAAAAGTTTTTTTTAATTTTTTTTATAATTTTTTAAAAATATTTTTTTCGGCATATAAAAGTATTAATGACTGCTTTAATATTCGAGAAATAGTTGTTTTTATAAGCTCTCGGGAAGGTTACAATTGTGCTACTGCCCTCGGCACGCCTCGGGTAATAGCACAATTCTAATCTTCCCTTGAGCGTATAAAACAACTATTTCTCTCAAAGCAGTCATTAATACTATATTATTTCATTTACTGTATGTGCTGCATGACTCTTAGGAGTAGTAGTGGGAGGGGTGAGGCGGGTTAAAGGTACTATGTCCCATTTGCAGGCCAAAAAAATGAAAAAGTTAAATTCCAACTGCATTTGAAAGATAATACTATTTTAGAACTCCCCTAAAAAAGGTGGGGCTTGAAAATGTCTTCCAGTCGGAAAATAACGACTATTAGTTGTCAAATCGACTTTAGGGCTATAGAGCCCAAAAGTAATAG
This sequence comes from Strongylocentrotus purpuratus, assembly GCF_000002235.5. Taxonomy (NCBI): domain Eukaryota; kingdom Metazoa; phylum Echinodermata; class Echinoidea; order Camarodonta; family Strongylocentrotidae; genus Strongylocentrotus; species Strongylocentrotus purpuratus. Next base: position 18,503,836 of record NW_022145607.1, on the reverse strand, counting down.
TCTTGATTTTCAGACAATTGTACCGAATGGTCATACGTTTTATGCTGCGCAAATATTCAATCAGTTTAATCTTGGCCATCACAAGAAGTGGGTTATTGATGTAGACAAATGCTCATGTACCCTTTACAACTCTTTTCATGTATGTTATTACCAAAGAAGAAAAAAGCCAGTCAGTCACTCAATAGTGTCTGACAGTGAAGTCTAGCAAGTAAACGTGTTTCCTTGCATAATTTGAATATGAGGACACTGCTAACGTTTAAATTTTACAGATAGGACATACATGACATATTCATAATTCCTGCAAAGTTCTACAGAATTTGAGGATGGCTGCAAAAGGGACATAGTACCTTTAAGCTTTCGTGCATTTTCTCTACCTCAGGCCTGTCGCCTGTCCACCTCTACTCTTGATTGTTCATATTGTTTTATTTCATTTACTGTATGTGCTGCATGACTCTTAGGAGTGATAGGGGGGCGAGGCGGGTTAAGAGAATACTCATATCCTCAGTAGGCGTAGTGAAGGATGTCAGGATGAAACGTAGAGAAAATTGTATAGAGTGGAATGGATAGACAGGGGGAGGGAAAGGACATGGGAGGGGGAAGGGGAGGGGTGGCCGGGAGGATGTAGAGGGGGAAAGAATATTCCGTCTTTGTGGCGTTTTAACATCTCTTAATTATTATTTCCTAAAAAAGTTATTTCAAAGCATGTACGATCCGGCTGGGCCCAACACATAAACCCAATTAACTTATGAAGAGTCCACAGTACACCATCACCTCTTTCTCTGCTTAAGGGCACGCAAGGACATTTTACCGGACTTGAAATTCCTCAAGTGTTACCGGTCACTCAAGATCCAAGTTCAACTCGGACCACCTCCCCAACCAGGTCGCATTGCAGACGCGACCCCCGGAGTTTCGGGGACTGCGCTCAGTTGCGTCTCGGCGAGAAAGCTCGCCTCCGCCGCTGGACTGGTCATTCTTCATTAAAGTCCCTTTTGTTGGCTTCATTTTCGGGCTCCCTGGTCGTTTGAAGTGAAAATTATGCCATCCTATTTAGCTAGGATAATAACCAATGCTGTGCTTCCCATTAGAGGGTGGAAACATGTCTATTAAGTCCTTAATTGAAAGCCCCTAGAGGGATTGGTCGACTTTATTAGATTATCAGACACGCGTTTCCGTATCATAAATATTGGACCAAAAATGTAAAGGATAAATGAATATAAGGCATATGATTGTATTGCGATAGTATAACTATATGAGTTATACTATTTGTGGTTGTGCGTCTTGATTTAGTTTACAGCTTCAAAATTATGGCACTTGACGCTTTTATGAAAGCAACATTTTAATCTTAAAGAAACCTTTCACTTTATATGGCATTTGAAGTAATCATACCGACTTGTAATTGAATTTGTGTCGAATTAAATTAATTGTTTTTATAAAGTTATGTTTGATTAATCATATGACACAACTTTCCTTCCCCTATGCATCTACTCTACCCCTTAATTCTCTAAGTGTTTAGCTCAATATCCTTTTCGTTATGTAATGCTTCTTTTTCTCCTCCTCCTCCTCCTCAATATTATTTAGATAATAACTCTCCTTTTCTCTCCCTGATATTTTAGGAAGGTAGCTCTTAATGAATCAAATCTAATCTTATTCCAAATTGTGCACATTGTACTTGTAGTCATCCTTTTAGATACAATGTCCTCGAAAAGTTGTTTGTCACCAAGCTTGAAATAAATGCAACACCTTGGCAAACTGAGCCTTATGACTAGCTTTTACATGTAACCTAGTCATAAAGCTCTGTAGAAACATTGAATGTGAAGGTATTTTGATAGTTCAATACGTGATAGACGAGCCGATTTAAATTGCCTTACGTTGCTTTATGGGAAGTCTGTTTGGTCGCAGTTTTGGAATATCCTTGTGCGATGTGTTGTGTATAGAGAGGAAGTTTTGGTTTAAAATACATTATTTATCTGCTTTTTCTTCTCGAGGTTAAACCAACTACTCATCGGGAAAACATACATTGATAAACATATCCACATTCAGTGGCATAACGTGTGCAGTGGGCAGGGGCGGCGATTTCTTTTCATGACCGGGTAGGGGGGGGGGGGAACGACGAAATGCGAGGGACGAGGAAGCAGTGGCGTAATGAGCAAAAATGTTGGGGGGGGGGTGCAGAAAAAACCCGCTCTTACATGTTACATGCAGGCCTAGCGAAACGTTTTTCAAAGTGGGGGGGGGGGGGGGGGGTCTAAAGTATTCACGATCAGGCAGAGCAAAACGAGCGAAGCAAGTGGAAAGTAAATTGGCGTAGGGTTCAGGGGCGTAGCCACATGAAGCTCAGGGGTTTTAGGCATTAAATAACGGTCGGATGAGCATCCAGGGCCTGCCTTAGGGCCCAGGGGCCGGAGCCCCGGAAGCTCGGGGTTTTAGGCATTTAATTACGGTCGGATGGGTATATTTGTATACCTTATTTGTGACACTGGCATGCACGTCACTAATTAGAGTGGGGTAGAGGTGGCATAGCCCTCAGAATCTAAGGGGTTTTAAACATTAAATTACGATCAGATGAGCATCCAGGAGCTGCCATAGGTTGTATTATTAACAAATTTCATTCCTTAGCAAAACTATAGTGTAAAAACAAGCAGTAATGATACTTTTTTCACTTCACTTTCTACAATAATAACTTGTACACTTTGAAGGATATTATCCGAGGGAGCGTAGATGCCGAGCGGGAAGATTTTTGCATTTCATTTGTCTAAACGCTGCACTCTTGGGGCCCCCCAGAGCTTAAAGTTTGTTGCAGTCTTTAGGCAGTATTTGCTATACACTTTTTTTGGCATTTTTTTCAAATTTTCCAGGGGGGGGGGGGGGCGATCCCCCAAAAAAATTGAGAGGGGACGTGTCCCCCCGGGATCGTCGCCCCTGGCAGTGAGGCGCTTTGGTATAGTGGGCGGATGATATTTGATATTATGGGAGGGGCTCGTGTCCTTCCCACCCTCTCCCTGAAATATATCTTTATCTCATTACCCCTATTTCATATGGTAGTGTTATTCGACAGGGTTTGGAGCGGGGATGATCAGGGAAGACCCAAAGAAAACTCCAGTGGTGGTTATAGAGTTCTCCCCAAATTTCCTCAACTCCCCGTCTCATCCCAAAATAAAAGTTTGCCAGGCACATGTAGGAAATGCATGTACGACCCCCCAAGCTCCCCCTTTAACCACTCCTGAAATCATCCACATTTATTTCTTTATCCCTCAGAAAAAAAAGAGTCAACTTCAACATCAATGATGGTGGCAATACGACTTTATCGAAACTTTGAGAAAATGTAGTCCCAGAACATATTGCATCATGACACCTTTCCAGACATGGGTTTTATAATGTTTGTGTAAGCCTGGGAGTAGCACCCAGTGAATGTTGTTCTACCCGCTGAGACCGTTTAACCTTACAATTGACCTCATACGAGCACCTGCATTGTTTGCCCAAGATCATTATCTCACTTGGAATCTCAGGTGAAAAAAATCACCCGAACTTTTCTTTTTTACTCAACAGATTTCAATTGTTATTTCCACTTTTCAGCGACGGTCGACCTACTTTTTAAAAATTATGCTTGCACGACCTGTCCGAAAGTTTGCTGCTAACAAAGCGTAAATAATTATAACGGCAGGCAAAACATCACAAAATCACTAGAAAACAAAAGGAGCCAAAAGTCGATTGCTCTATTCAACAATGATTAAGATTTATTGGTGTGTATCTATAAAAAAAACACACACACGAAACAACGGCAAGTGAACAACGACAACAACAGTGATGAAACAAAGTGTGACAAAAAAAAAATACATTTTAAGATATCACAACAACAAAAATACACTTCAGTCGGTATTACTTTGTTGACAGTAAATTAAAGCATGAATCAAAACAGATTTGGGATTTTCACGTATTTTATTGCTATTGACTGCAAAATAATTGATATCGATTGCATTTTTTTTTGGTATCGGCACAAACGCTAGACGTCTTTTAATTGTTCAAAAATCTTTAATTTGACACTTAAGAATAAGACAACAGCAGAGACGAAATTTCGTATTATTCCCTTTATAGTATGTATGACATGCAACTAATGTTACAACTGTTTTACTACTTAAATAAGCAGTAATAATCAAACCTAGTCATTTTCACTCAAGACATCTTGCCTTACCTACGTTTAACTTTATGAACAATGTAGCCATCACTATCGATAAAAGCCAAAAGTTGAAATATGTGGCAATCATCTAACGTTCACTGCTTATTCCATGCCCATGAATTATATTATCGATCAATAAATTGTTTTACGTAATTGGCAGTAGTGTAATAACGCCTCGTGTGAATCGGGATTCAATTGAAATCAAAATCTATTGAACCAAGCGGAGCGAGTCGACATAAATCCACTCCATTGCTCGGTGAGGGGACATGAGCTTGCAGTACTGCATGCCCGCGTATATCTCATTAGGATAGTGACAGTAAATTAAAGCATGAATCAAAACAGATTTGGGATTTTCACGTATTTTATTGCTATTGACTGCAAAATAATTGATATCGATTGCATTTTTTTTTGGTATCGGCACAAACGCTAGACGTCTTTTAATTGTTCAAAAATCTTTAATTTGACACTTAAGAATAAGACAACAGCAGAGACGAAATTTCGTATTATTCCCTTTATAGTATGTATGACATGCAACTAATGTTACAACTGTTTTACTACTTAAATAAGCAGTAATAATCAAACCTAGTCATTTTCACTCAAGACATCTTGCCTTACCTACGTTTAACTTTATGAACAATGTAGCCATCACTATCGATAAAAGCCAAAAGTTGAAATATGTGGCAATCATCTAACGTTCACTGCTTATTCCATGCCCATGAATTATATTATCGATCAATAAATTGTTTTACGTAATTGGCAGTAGTGTAATAACGCCTCGTGTGAATCGGGATTCAATTGAAATCAAAATCTATTGAACCAAGCGGAGCGAGTCGACATAAATCCACTCCATTGCTCGGTGAGGGGACATGAGCTTGCAGTACTGCATGCCCGCGTATATCTCATTAGGATAGTTAGGGTGAGTGTACAGGGAACCCGATGCAACCTGCAGAAAAAAAGAAAGATGGATAGATAGACGATTAGATAGATGAATATATATATATATATAAATAGATAGATAGATAGATATAACCGTAACATTGATAACATTGATAATATTGATACAGATTGTTTTAAATGTGATTGTAGCGTAGTGTAAGTTCACCCTTTGAGGGGGGGGGGCGCCCCAGTCTTTGGCGGAAATTGATATGCGAATTGACAAGGCTACTCATTAATGGCGGGCCGGGCTAGGGCACGGGGGGGGGGGTGGTCTATGCCACTCATTTTATCTTTCTGTCTTTTTCTCTTTCTCTCACCCTTCCCCCTTCTCCCGTTTTCTCGTTTCCCGCATTTTCTCAACCCCCCCCCCCTTTTCACCTCCATGCCCGCATCCCTTGTACCATAGTAGGTCTATGCTTGTACCTAGTAGCAACGCCACCGTATAATGATGTTTATGATTGTTTTAATATTGCTGCTGGCGTTTTGTACTGCACCGGTACCCGACGCTCATGGCGGTATGTTTGTAATGCCTCGTTGCACACTGAGCGCACACTGTGCGTCATTTGCCTGACGTTTGGTTGCGTCAGAGACTTGTGTGGTCTTTGACCAGAATTGTGAAGGTGACATCGGAAGAAAAAAAAACGATTGAAAATGAAACAGTGCACGTAATCATGGAATAGACTTGTTTACTATTATAATATGTTTTTCTCCGGAACCCCTGGTTACCAACCATTAATTCACCTGATATGCTAGATGACTCTCCAAAGATGAAATCCACTTTACATACTTTATTTGTTACTATGTCTGGCAAGCTCTGGCAAGCGTTGAGCTGCAAAGAGCAACTTTTCATGTCAAAAAGTAATGCATACAGTTGGGAAACCCATGGCCACTGCAGTTACTGTCCCAACAGTTGCTGCTTTCCAGATGACCGCAATCCCTGTCATCAGAGGGTTGGAATCTCCTGTAGGTTCCAGAATGCTGTAAACCATACAGGAGCATGATTTTTTACTTGCACGTCACTGTTTTACTGTATATAGAAATTGTACACCCTTTTGTTGTCTGCACCTTCACCTGCTGTCACAACACATCCCATCCCAGTATAGCTTGGACAAGCTGCTTCAGCTAGGATTACCTCATCAAGTATCAAGTAGTGAACAGGTCTAGTGCCGTAGGAACAAATGTCGGGTCACCGAGTAACCAGTAGGCCAATTCCGTAATGCGTTTATATATTTATTGCAGATTATGTCTAACAAGTCAGATTTATGCAATTCGCAGTTTTGCTTTTGAATACGGTAACACATCAAGAAAAAAAGAACGAAAAAAGAAAGAAAACTAGAAATGCAATCGTGTCGGAACGATGTGCGTGCAATGACGCCGTGTTTCTACGTGTCAAACGAAAGAGCTTCTCTCGGACTATCCAGAGCAATTTGCACGAAGTCTGTAGCTTCTGTGATATTGGAGATAGGTAGGGCGAAAGAAAGGCATCAACAGTGACCTTGATGGGATGGTACTATGCCTACGAAGTTTGAAAGAAATTGGGATAGGGGAAAGAACCTAGAAAGGGCTCGCAAGCACTGCGTGCACAAATTAACCAATGGGATTTGGTGCATGTTTGACATTGCAATCAAGTTCGTTCTGGGGGCCAAAAGCGTGAACCCGGTATGCCCCATAGACAATGCGTGTAATGAATGGGCGGAAAACGTGCAGGATCTGTATTATGACCGGAGTTAAATTGTTTTTTCTCTCTCTCTTTACGTCTCTTTATGGGCCGTATTTGGTATCATTAGAAAGAGAATTTCATGGTTGTTATTGTAAACTACTCTCTTTTTTTCTATGATAATCCTATCGAAACACGTGATGTAAAATAGATTTATAGGACAAAATGGCGTCTTAAATGGCCCCCTTGACCAATTTCAAAAATCCGGCCATGAGGTGCCCTGCGTATTGGAACTCGGCATGTCACTGCAAATTTTCAAGGAAAAAAAAGGACGTTTAAGGGGCGAAAAGCAGTCTGAAAAAATGACGTCATAGCCGAAACGTGTTAGGTTCGGGCGGAAACTCGGCGGAATTCGTGTAGTGATCTTTGTTCAAATGCGATTTACTCACAATTTTCTGTGTGAACATATATTATACTTGGTATCATCCGAAAGGGCACTTTATTGCGGTCAGTTTGACACCATTGTTAACTGCGCGCAATGTATTGTGCGCATTGAACGCGCTATTACGTAATCCATAGTAAATTCATCATTTTTGGCGATAACTTTGCGCTGACATATTCAAATTTTACTAAACTTGGTAAAGAGATGTCACGTATATGGATACATATGTCTGCCAAGTTTCATTGATGTAGGTATAAAGATCGCCATTTTAGAGCAAGTTGAAGTTATTTCGGAATTTTCTTGAAAATGGCGAATTAGGAGGGCAATTTTCTCAAATTTGGTCAGTGATAGGGTATATAATTTTGTATATGGCTGGAAAGGGCATATGTTCAAGTATCTAAATCCCAAAAAGGGTACGGGTTTGCCAAGCCATTATGGAGATACGGCCACAGAGAGAAAGCCAATTCCCAGAACTTTAGAGGGCGCTATTTATGTTGTGCAAAGCCATTGGAGCGTGAAATTTGGCATGGCTATGTGCAATTATGAGATAAAGATACTGTGAGATTTAAATACAAAACGAAATTTAAATGAGAAAGTTATGGCAGTTTTAGATTATTTAGGGGTCCATTTTTCAAGAATTTGAGAGATTGTTGACGGAGTCGGTTTCAGATTTGAATTTTGAGTACGAAGATGGCATTTTGAAGGTCAGGTTATACGTCGCAGATGAAAGAACATCTCTTAGACTATCTAGAGGAATTTGTTAGAAGTTTGTATGATCTAGGATAGTGGAGATAGAAAGGAATAAAATAAGGCCTTAAAATGGACCAGAAACGGACATAATGGCGCCTGGACGGTTATGCATGAGTGATTTCGAAAATCGAAGAATGTAGTGACCTTGATGAGATGTTAGAGACGATGCCTACGAAATTTGAAAGGAAAAGGACATGAGGAAAGCACCTTGCTAGGAATCACAAGCACTACATGCAAAACGAATGCGATTTTCGGACGATAAGGAAAAGGAGAATACTAGAAATGCAATCGTGTCACAACGATGTGCGTGCAATGACGCCATGTTTCTACGTGTCAAACGAAGGAGCTACTCTCGGAATATCCAGAGCAATATGTAAGAAGTCTGTAGCTTCTGTGATATTGGAGATAGTTAGGGCGAAAGAAAGGTCACCAAAACGGCCCGAAACGGGAAAAATGGTGCCTGGACGGTCACGCATGAGGGTTTCCGGAGAACGAAGAATTTAGTGACCTTGAAAGAATGCTAGAGACTACGCCTACGAATTTTGAAGGGAATTGGAGTAGAGAAAGGGATCTAGAAAGAGCTCGCAAGCACTGCGTGCAAAACCAATAGGACTTGGTGCATGATGAACATGTTGCGACGCGTGCTTTGGCACGAACGGCCGCCCATACTAACACAACCGAATAACAGTCTTAAAAAAAATGACGTCATGGCCGAAACGTGTTATAATAGGGCGGAAACTCGGCGGAATTCGTATAGTGACCCTTGTTCAAATGCGATTTACTCACAATTTTCTGCGTGAACATATACCATACTTGGTATCATTCGAAAGGGCACTTCAGTGCGGTCAGTTTGAAACCATTGTTATCTGCGCAAAACGTAATGCACGCATCAAACGCGCTATTACGTAAAGCATAGTAAATTCATCATTTTGGGCGATAACTTGGCGAAGAAGGCATTACAATTTACTAAACTTGGCAGACAGTTGTCACGTATATGGATACATATATCTGCCAAGTTTCATTGAAATAGGTATAAAGATCGCCATTTTAGAGCAAGTTGAAGTTATTTTGGAATTTTCTCGAAAATAGCGAATTTGGAGGGCATTTTTCTCAAATTTGGTCAGTGTTAGGGTATATAATTTTGTATATGGCTGGAAAGGGCATATCTTCAAGTATCTAAATCCAAAAAAGGGTACGGTTTTGCCAAGCCATTATGGAGATACGGCCACAGAAAGAAAGCCAATTCCCAGAACTTTAGAGGGCGCTATTTATGTTTTGCATAGTAATTGGAGCATGAAATTTGGCATGGCTATGTGCAATTATGAGATAAGGATAATGTGAAATTTAAACATAAAACGGAATTTATATGAGAAAGTTATGGCAGTTTTAGATTTTTAGGGGTCCATTTTTCAAGAATTTGAGAGATTTTTGACGGAGTCAGTTTCAGATTTGAATTTTGAGTACGAAGATGGCATTTTGAAGGTCAAATTATACGTCGCAGATGAAAGAACATCTCTTAGACTATCTAGAGGAATTTGTTAGAAGTTTGTAGGATCTAGGATAGTGGAGAGAGGAAGGAAGAAAGAAAGGTCTTAAAATGGACCAGAAACGGACATAATGGCGCCTGGACGGTTATGCATGAGTAATTTCGAAAATCGAAGAATGTAGTGACCTTGATGAGATGTTAGAGACTATGCCTATGAAATTTCAAAGGAAAAGGACATGAGAAAAGCACCTAACTAGGAATAACAAACACTACGTGCAAAACGAATGGGATTTCTGGACGATAAGGAAAACAAGGAAAAGGAAAATATTAATGGGGCAGAATGTGAACGAAAACAAGGCAATGACGAAGGTCGTCATTGCAATTAATTGGGCAGAATGTGAACGAAAACAAGGCAATGACGAAGGTTCGTCATTGCAAAAAGATTTCATTACCTGTAGTGTACCATCGGGTAGCGTAGTGAATTCGACAGTGCTGTCGACCCAGTCCTGTCCCGTTAGAAGCTCGTTGTCATCCATAAACTCCATGCTGTACCCTCGTTCGTTGTACCTCTGCTTTACGACATTTGGTGCCATGCTGAAAGCGTAGTCGAATGCCGCCTGTATAAAAAGAAGAAGAGAGAAAAAGCTGAGGATATACCAGCTTTTAATAGACCGTTGTACTAACATATTTAAATTTTAATATGGATGTTTCTATCCTGTGGACCTATAGTGACGAGTTATTCCATTAACCTGTTAATTGATGAATAAACTACAATACTTTAAATCCAGTCTGCATACATTACTTGTTGCTATGCCGGGTAAGCATCAGGCAAGCTTTCAGGTTGTCATTAAAAAGTATACAAAAATGAAAATACGTGAGTCTTTTAGCACATAGCACAAAATGAGTAACTTTTTGTTGCCCTCTTGAGAATGTATATAGGAACTCTGTGTTTTTTTGATCTGGTTCAAAACTGTACGAACCAGAGCAAAATAACACTGACTTCCTATTGGAAATATATTTTTTCAAATGGCCATATCTCAGCCCATACCTAACATATTCAATTGGTTTTCGACATTTGGACATTATTTTCTGATGCTCTTTCGGAAAATGAAGTTTAAATTTAGAAATTCTAAAAATAGATTTTTATGATGTCACAGCTTCGGTACTCTATACGGACCTTTGCGTCGTTGATCTACTCTGATGTTTAATACAGCAGTACGTTCTTGACGTCATCTAACGCCATTTGGGTGTGATGTAAATTAATGTGTTGTCTGTGCACTCTTAATGTCAGCGAGTAAATTGTGCCGAGTAAAACAAGCTGATCAAATGAGCAATTCAGTACTCAAGCTGGAGTAAGAAGTCAATTTTAGTGGTAGGCCTACTCGTCATCCGAGTAATTTGTTACCTTCGATAAAGAGTAAATCAATGACTCAACATTGAGTAAGAACTTCGTTTGTGTCAATTTTGAGTAAACTACGGTTGGGTATTACGCGGCGGCAGGTGATAAATAACTCAACATTGATCTCTTACCCGAATTTACCTCGGGTGCGAGTGAAAGTTGGATCGATGGAAAGTTCAACTAGCTGTCAATATGCATGTGACACCTGTTCTACACATTTTTACATAATTGCAGCTGTATGTTCCTTTGTCTACCTAAGGAACTGTATATTTTGTTCTCTTTCATTGTCCGCCATGTGCATGTCTCGTGCATGCATGTGCGCGTGCAGAAAGATGCGAAAGAACTGAGATAGATGATTGTGACACATTGGGAAGAAGCCCACTGTTTTTGTTGGTGCTTTGAGGAGCACCGAGAAAGCCAGGACAGTGTTATGTAGTCCTCGAGAGAAGCGCCTATTCATGCTCTTCATTGACAGCAGCAGTTGACTACTGCTTCAAGATGTTTCAAGTACTACAGCTGGATTACCCTGCCCAGGCAGCTGTCATATGGGACTTCTTTGATCGTTTCATTCATGGAATTCGTACTAAGGATCTTATTAAACCATTGACCCTAGTACAGATGGACTAATAATGAGATTCTTTCTTTGATGAGAGAACTCTGAGTTTTCACTGTGATTCAAACTGATTTGGGAAATTAAAGTCCAAAAATTATGTTACTGAATTTAAAATGTCGTTGACTTTATGTTATTTGCATAGTGTGTGAATGAAGAACTTCAAATCAATGCTAAATTTAGAAATCAGGCAAAATTATGGTTTATATTCTCTATTGACAAATAATGGTTACTTAACAGCTGTTAAAAAAAAGAACAATATTAATCAGCGGTTAAGTTAAACCCTTACTCAAAATGTTAAAACCCTAGTTGAATCCACCTTTGTTTTAGTCAGTATTGAGTAAAAAACATGTACTTAACTTAGTCAATGTTTTTACTCAATATTGATTGAGCAACTAAGCGTTACCCAGATAACATCATACTCAATATTTGAGCAAAAAATTGCTCAAATAATTTGAGTCAAAACATGTACTCGTTAATTGAGTAAAATTTGGCTCAACTCATGAGCAGTTTCTTACTCGACATGAGTTGATTACGTTTCTACCCAGTACTGAGTAAAAAAGGGAACCGCTCAACAAAGGAGTAAATATTGAGTAAAGGTTGACTCATTCAAACTGAGTAGAGATTTAGTCTTTTATTGAGTAATATTTTTACTCAACAGATGAGTCAATTTGTTACTCAACACATGCTGAGTAAAGTTTACTCAAAAGTCGGGTGGTTCCCTCTTGACTACTCAAAAGAGTAACATTTTGACTCAAATTGAGCAGTTTTTTTTTAGAGTGTGGATGATGTTTAGCATGATGAAAACTAAAGTGATCACAAGTGATTTGCCTGGTTGATCTGATTGTAGTTTAATAGTATCAGTGTGTATGCCCTGCCGATGACTTTGATACGTGATTTCCTTTGTAATGTTGAAAATATTTTATTCGCTTTGGCATAATGTATATAGGGATTCGACTTAAATATTTCATTTGATTTGACAGAGTATGTACTTGCATAATTCAGAAGGGATAGAATACAGCCGAAGAAATTTGATTGCCTTGATTTTAATTGAATTTATTCTATCTTTAATAATTGATCCTCAATTTGATAAGACAACTATACATGGTATATACTGGTATATGCTGAATACTACCAACGAAATTTCGCATGAAATGATGTAAATGTGAAATTATTGTCTTTGTCTTGTTGTCTTCTGTAGTTGATCAGACAAAACTCACCTCATTGATCTGCCTGCAGTTGACAGGGGATTGCTTTGATTTTAATTGAATTGATCCTATCTTTAGTGTCGAATCCTCAATTTGATAAGACAACTATACATAATTTATATACTCTTTGCGCTACTTTTAAATGGTTTATGTCGAGCTGGACACTCCCAAAGATTTCTTTTTGTGGAGATGTAATGTTAAATTATTGTATGTGTCTTGTTGTCTTCTGCAATTTATCAGACAAAACTCACCTCGTTGATCTGCTTGCAGGTGGCAGGGGTTGTATAACCAGCTGATGGGAAGACGCTCTGGATGGCACCCTGGTTCTTCATCTTCCCGGCTATCTCATAAGCCGATTCCTTGATGCCGGACAGGTCAGCTACATTCCTGGGGAAGTACACCATGGCCGTGGTCTCGATCACGCTGGTATCCACCGAAGGTTTCGACGATTCGAACTCGGTTTGGTCGACGTAGCCGACGTTGGTGATGACGACGGGTAAGGCTTGGCTGGGATCGAAACCAGCAACCATTTCCTGATTTTAAAAAAGGATGCATTTTAACCCTTTACTTCCACAAGAAATTGACAACATTCAATAGTAACTTTCTGGCAGTTTTTTTAAATTTAATCTCATTATCCAAACCGTGTTATTTAATTAAATCAATCATTAACATTTTTATTTTTTTTAAATTTATTATTTGTTTGAAATAAATACAATTGAATAAATGAAAACATAATACAAATTGAATGAACTTGAATAAATGAATATATATATATATACATGTATATATAGATACAAATTGAAAAAAATAAACAAACAAATATGTTCTTTACCTGAGCTGTAATGAGCCACGGGGAAGTTGCACCGTCCCATTCAAGGTCCTTCATGGCCGTAAGGGGCGCTAATTTGTTTCGTGTGGCGATGTAGTGTGAATTCAGATTTTCCATAGAGTTACTGGTTTCATAATCCATGTTGTAATGCATAAAAGAGTTGATGGGCTAAAAGAAAACATTAAGGGAAAGAAAATCAATGTATATCATGATTGAAAATGCACCTCAATAGGGAAGGTGGCACCCGCTATTTTCATTTTCCAGAATAATATAGTGTCAGACAATGGAGACAATTATCGTTGTCTAACAATCAAAAGGTCCTCACACTTGTTTTAAAAAAAAAACGTTATACCACCCCGCCCCCCTTAAGGATTCGCATATGCGTGTTCCCAGCGACCCCCCCCCCTCTTTTCAGACAAAGTCCGGTGTGTAAAGTCAATCCGGGAAGACATTTTTCTTTTGTTACGAGCCGGAGAGTTTGGGAACACGCATGGTATCCCTCCGTGCACGGAGTGGGAGGCCGGGTATACCACCATCTAAGATGAAGAAAGATAAGAAGAAAAAGAGGAGGAGGAAGAGGAGGAGGAACCCGGCCCCCCACTCAGTGTTATTAAGGGTACGCATATGCTCGTTCCCTTTTTTTGAAAGCACCCCCTATCTGAGGACTGCCAACATTTCCGAACCCCCCTTTCGCGGGCTTTTTGCGGGCTTTTCCTGCCTTGGCGACCCTCCTAAATCAGGAAAAATGCTCAATGAACCCCCCAAAATTCGGAATAATTTCTCAGGAGTCCAAAGAGATGAAAGAAAAAAAAAGAAAAAACACCCCCTTTTTAAAGAAATCTCCGGGTGAAAAGTTCATACACCCCTTTTTTTAACAATTCTCGGGCCGGACTTTGTCGCACGAAAAGTACCCCTTTACCGGACATTTTGGTAACAGGCATGGGTTCATTCCGACTCCGGAGTGGGAGGGGGGGGGGGGGCGGGAGGAGGAGAAGGAGGAGGAGGAGGAGGAGGAGGAGGAGGAGGAGGAGGAGGAGTAAATTTTCTTACATCAGCGAGAAGAACGTATGCTTCCTCAGCTGTGACGTCAGCAGGTAAATCCTCTTTTTCGACAAGAGGCGGCTTCTCTCCTGATGAAAACTGAAAATGATTGACGCCCTCTATCAGCACGACGGGTCTTGTTGCGATCAAACTTGATGGTCCATTCACAAGCAAGCTTTCAAGCTCCCTGTTTGAATGAAACACAGAGAAGCGAACAAAAATTTTCCAAACTAATAAACATATGATTTATTTATTCTGAAAGAAGAAAAATGCAAAGAAATAAGGAAAGGAAATTTTGAACAAGAATAAAATCAAGGAATGTCGCTCAGACTATCAGAACTATTATTCATTCACGGCCCTTGATCGCCCTCCTAGCTCCGCCCTCACTTAAGAAGGGGGAACATTCAGCCCCAATTAGATCACATTCCGGATACGCCACCTTTACGTCACAAAAGGTGGTTCATTGAGTGACGAATGTATTAATTTATTCAAGGTAAGAGGCCAATACAGTAACAAGATGTGTTTTCTAATATCGACAATGGAATATTGATATTCATTTGAGAAATAGAGAGAGAGAGAGAGAGAGAGTAAGAATAAAACTAATGAAAGAGAAAGGTTGTGACCGCATTCAGAGATGTACATTTACGAATAGATCACAAACATTCAAACCAATCAACAAACAAATCCAAACCTGAAAGTGCGAGCGTTCCTGGTGATTCTGACCTGACCATCTAGATCCCCACACAGATGCATGACGGGGGTGGGGTAGGCACCTAGGTCCCCTGTTGCCCCCGTCAGGTATGAACCCCAAAGCATCATACCGGCCACTTGGGTAGGGTTATTATCAACCCATGTTTGCAAAAATGTTCCTGCGAAGAAAAGACAAAAATACGCTTAAGATATGTGCAATGTTTTTGGTCAAAAACTAACATCGTACCTTTTTTTTTACAAAGACATTTTTTTTCTTCATTTCTAAACGTCTATGGCATCATCAACAGCACCTTCAACTTCTCCTTCTTCTACTACTTCCGTCTTCTCTTCATTTTCCTCTTTTCCTTCTTATCATTTTCCTTCTTCCTTCTTCTTCTTCTCCTTATAATATTCTTCTTCTTCTTCATCTTTTTTATCCTCTCAATTTTTTTTTTACAGAATTTATTATTTTCCTCAGCAAATTGAATATTTCGATATCAAAACGAAATTAAACAAATTAAATGCAGTTGAAACATGATTTGTTTTTCTTCTTTAAATCATCCTACTGGCTGAAGAGGATGACATTTTCGCACCCTAAAAAAACAGGACATTTTTACCAACCCAACTAGCATTGGTTAGATCCGGATTAAAGTTATTGCGTTTTTTGTAAACAATATTAATCCTTACCTCCGAGTGAATGTCCAGCCACGAAGATAGGAGCATCGTCAGGAAGATTAGCATTACGGAGCTCGGTGATTGCACGCTCAATAGCATTCCCCACCTGAAAGTAAAAATAGGAATTAAAAATTCGAAATTGATATGAGAGAGCATAACGATATTACACAATCAAGGCAAACAAACGAACTATAAAAAAATCAACTAAAATAAATTGATAAACAAACAACCTACCGGAAGAAAACTAAAATCAACTCGCCCTCAAATTAGAGAAGAAATCACTTTTAAAAGGGGGAGAAGAGAGACGAGAGAAAGGAGAAATGCAAAGATAAAACATGAGACTATCGACAGAGGTAACAGGGTATATATATGTTTATACATGTTCTTAATTATTTTGTATTGCTCTAATGAATTTATGTTCATGATTTTGTTATCATTATTATTATTGTTATATATATTTTGTTTAAACTATTGTTCCTCATCATGTTTAAGAGCTAGGGCCTAGTTGAAGACCACCGTTATTGGTGATAATGAGTCACCCTGTCTAAATATCAGAAATAAATGAATAAACAAATAAATAAATAAATAAATAATTAAGAATAACTTACTTGGACCGGGTTAGGAGTATCGTTGAGATAGTCGGTGGTAAGAGCCACATGGAGCTTGAGGGGTGATGCTTCCTGGATCTGAGCGGCTAGAGGCTCGTAGGTCTCCCCTCTAAGCTCCGCTCCGGGGACCACGATCAAACCAGCTTCCATAGGGCCATTCTTGATGGGATCCAGAAGGATCACCGTCTGCCCATTAACACACCCACGGAGCGAGATCGTGATGGAGAATAGGAGCAGAAGATGGGCAATATTAAAAGCCGCCATTTTGGATGATGATGTTTGAAGAAACTCACTCTTTTTAAATGTCAAAAGCAAAATTAATAGCCGTTTCCTTTCACTTAAATGTGAGGGATGCGACTAGTCAGAATGAGGAATGCCAACGTCACTAAGCCTCTTATTTTATAAAGATAGAAATATGATTCATGTTGATAAGCACAGGCGTATTGGAAGGAATGGCAAAGGGGCAGTTACCCCCGCCATTGACAAATTTCCGACCAAGTATAAATGTTAGGATTTTTTTGCAAATTAGATGGGCCGGCCACTAATCATCAATCGCTATTACAACTGATAAATAATGGTAATTTTTAAGTTTTTCTGCACCGCCGTCATGCTCTGCGGTATATGAAGAAAAAGGGGAAATCGAGTCCTTATCTCATCTTAGGCTATTATGTAACACACCCACAAAATATATTTTTTTTACTGACGGCATTCTTAACTAAGGTTTTTTAAGGGAATATTTAAATATTGTGGATGTGCATTATGCATGTTGCACCGTCATCAAAACTGTGAGTCAAAGTGAAATGTGTCTCAAATAACTCGTAATCCAATGAATAACATTATAACAATTATTAGTAGGCATATAGGATTATACTATCATTTCGAAATAATTTTATCATCAAGTGTATAAACTTATAAACTAAGAAGAAAGAAGAAGTAGAAAAGATGCTGAAAATGAACGTCCATCAACTACCCCTCCCTCTCTCTCTCTCTCTCTCTCTCTCTCTCTCTCTCTCTCTCTCTCTCTCTATCTCTCTCTCTCTCTGTGCATGCAAAATAGGGTTTCTAAAACATGTAAATAGAGAACTTCACCCTTAAATACGAGGAGCATCACTGGCTCAATTTTGCCCTCCCCCCTTCAAAACGCCAAGGTTGCGATACGCCACTGGTGATGAGCAAATAAGTCTATCAGCCTTGCTGGGACCAGGTGGTCTCGTTCTTCATCAGTTGTATTGACAAAAGAAGTTAATCATCGCTAAAATATCTTGAGTAATAACCCAATGCCAAACTCTTTATTGATCATGATTATTCTTCACGATTTTGAGTCCCATACATGATGATACTGACGATACTGGCGGCTATACGAGACCGACAATATCGATATGACGAGCCTTCAGAAGGCACAAAAGCACTTTCATGGTTATTCTATAAATGCGTTAAGTGGGATCACTCCACCTTCAAAAGATCTTAGGTCATTTTGGGTCATTTGTACCATGTGCTGGTCTTGCATGTCATATTTTGTAGAATTTTATTTCTTTAACTTGTTATCATTACCTCTGTGGAATCCAGTTTCGAAAGAGATATACATCCACTACTTTCGAGTCCTGGCCGTGTGATTATCGTTAAATAAACTGTATATCGGTTACTCAGATTGGTCATGAAGTAGGCCTACACAAGTAAGATTGTGGATAATATTGTAAGGTTTTTGAATTATTAAAATTGTAAACACAATGAAAAGGCACCTCACCTTTTATGGATATGGCACTATCATATTCACGCTCGTGCCATTGTATTTTAAAAAAATTGTATGTAAAGGTAATTTCGGGAGCAATTATTTTCATGACACAATCCCACTATCAAATTATCACACTCAAAGGAATGTTAAAAAAGACACAGTTCGCAAATTTCTTTCACCTTTTCCACAACTAAACCCACTATTGCCTCTGTACTTTACCGGCAAAGTGTGTGGTGGATTATTTTAGGGTCGTTTGAGTTTCCTTTTTTTTCAAAGGATGTAGAAAAGGGGAATTTTGGATGAGAGGAGGCAGACAAAAGGAAAGAAAGTTGATTCCGGAAACAGGTTTATTGATTTCCTTGTCAGCAACCTAACCAAACAACTAATACCTCGGTCAGTAGTCACACCGCCAAACCAATCCCAATACCATGATAACAACTCTGAACCGATCGACTTTTGGTCATCGCAGGTAATACAATTGTTTGTTTGATCTTTTGTGTAATTTGTGTTACTCTTGACAACAACGACACCAACAATAACAACAACAACAACAACAACAACAACAACAACAAAACATATACATCTCTTTTATGAGAGAACCCATTTGAGTGAAAAGGCTTAACATCCCAAAGACAAAAAAGGTGTTTTCTATATTTCTTACTTGATAATTATGTTAACAAAACGTTGTTTACATAATTTTTTGCAAAGGAAGATCTTGTACTTTTTGCCCTGTGGCGAGGACTTATATGGAGTGTGCTTATTCATCAACGTGGGTATCACATTAGTTTTCTCAACATTATCTACACTTTGTTATTTACCATGCTTCAGCAGCTGTGCGTTTTCTCATCAATTTAATTGAACTTTGGAGGACTTTGGTGTGTCAGACAGTTAATTTCATAACCTTTGCCAATACATATGTGAATAGTGTTCCGATTACGTAATATCTTCAAGTTTATATTAGGCTATTTCATAAGGTGATGCACACCGGGTTTTTGAGATGCCAAAGATGGATTGTTTTTAAAACTCTTTGCGGTCGTGTCATTGATAAAACGTCGTTTACAAAATATGTATACAGTAGCATTAAAACAAAATTCTCCAGGGCTCCGTCTTATACAGAGCTGCGATTGATCCAAATAAATCGCAAGTCATCTAATCAATCACAAGTTTGCAGTCCGCTATCTCTTGTGTACATAGTTGCGATTTATATCAACCCTTTTTAGTATTGGACCCAGATGTGCGCAGGTAAAAAGCGGCAATGATTTCACGTATTATGTGTATTATCGCCACATGATTCTCTTTTCATATTTTTTTCAGCATTATCTTTCATTTATCATTCAACAGCAGGGCCTTTTCTCATCACCTTGGTAGACTTTCATAATTATGTCAGACAGTTCATTTAAGGTTCATGTCGATGCCCTATTGTAAAGTATAAAATCTAAAAAGGCCAGGGTAAAATTTAAATTGCATATATTACGTGTTGTTATGGAGGGCAATCCATAATGTTTGTCCTACCAAGCAGCAACTAATGTATGTAATTTGAATTTTGACCATTGAGTTACATTTATTCGTAATAGGTGAATGAAATAATTAATATCGAGGCGCTTCACAAATACATAAATTTGGTTAAATTTCGAAAATGGCCTATTGCCTTTGGTTAATTTTATTTTGAGAGTATTTGCTATCGCGGCCTGGTTCATCCCTACATTTTCATAATTCGAGTAAAGAAAAGAATTCATATTCCTCTAAAAATATTGAGGACAACGATGATAGTGCGAATAATGAGAAGGAGAGAACAAGAGAAAACGGTATAGAGGCAATGACCATATACACGACGACAACGATGGTGATGATGATGTAAGTGACGATGAAGCCGGTGATGAAGAGGGCAATGATTTTGTGTATGTGCCTCAAAAAAATGCGGTGTTAATTAACATTCAAGCAAAAAATAAAGTTCTGAGAAAAAAAAAAAATTAGTACAATGTTATCTATACAAATCCTATATTTTCTCAACTGTTCAATATTTTGCTACTTTTCATCTAAAGTGCTTTTGTGTGTGTTAAATTCCTTTTGAACACCCTGTTGATTTTGGAATTCCAAATAAAATTGAATATTAAATTATTCAATCTCTTCAGACACTTTGGTGTCAATGATGGAAATGACAATGTTCATGACTACGACAATGATGATGATGTTGATGATGAGGAGAAGTATTATGATGAGGATAATGATGATGATGTATGGTGATGTCGAATATAAGGATGGTGATGTAACAAAGTAAATATGATAGTAATAAGGAAGATGATCATGATAAAGTATAATCTTTTGTTAGGGTGTGGCCTTGTCCATAACAAATTACACAAAATGGATTATACACGAACTAAATGCATTGCAAACTTAATCATACCCATATCTACTCGTTGTTTACTTTAGACAACAGGATATTTAGCTGTTTACATTAGATATCATTTACACGTACTTAGCATTGGCCATCCCTGTGTAACAAGAGCACGTAATACCCCGGTCACACCGACGAGAATGATTTTTTAAACTTTAAAAAAACAACTTATTTACAAAAATCCAAGATACATTGTATACAGCAAGACAAAATTATACACAAATGCGAATGGAACCAAAAGGTTGGTACCGTTTAATACACCATTTATGACGAACAATCAATCACGAAGACTAATCATTGAACCATGAACAAGTATCTGTGTGATGCACATCATGCACTAAAATTGAAACAATTTTGTATGTACACGTAATGATTATATAACTGAAACATATATAAACTGTGTATATTTCAACTATTTACACAATCTGATGAATATAATCTGATTAAAAATGTTATAATTTTTTCAGAGTGTCCTAGAATCGGTCGGTTTGGAGTCAGTATGGCGGCGTGACTGAGATATGGGCAGCTACTTGCGTTATTGTCATTTGATTGGTGAGTTGATTAGAGTCGAAGGAACGTTCTCATTGGCTTAATTCCAAGGTTAGGTTGCCATATTTTGTTTCCGTTTTAATAACAATTTAATTTACATAATGGTTTCTAGTCGTTTTACATATTTTTAACTTACACAAATTGAACTTACATAACAAAACAGGGTAATATGAGGATACGTATCGAAAAACAAATGTAAGGCAAAACTGTAATGTGGAATATTAAACACAGAAAAATACCTACATATTACATCATGTTATATTCTAATCTTCTGGCAATGTTAAAAGGACCTTTATACAACAAAAGATATCACCTTTAATCTACTTATCCGACGTCCAGATAAAAAGTAGGGACACAATGACCACAATAAGGCCAGCTGTATATGCAGTCCATCACCAAACTGCTACTCTTCTTTTTAATAACTATAACCGTGCAATAAACAAGTGATATCACGATGTTTGGGACATTTCTGGTTGTCTTTGCTCTTGTCGGACCATGGGGCGCCCACGGCCTTTCGGCTGTAGTCGTCGAACCCGTACGCGACCAGGGAGTGGAGGCGGCACTGATCGTGATCCCGGGGGCAGAGATCCGTGGAGAGGCCTACCTACCTCTCGCTGAGAGCATCCAGCGTGAGTCGATGCTCAAGCTATGGGTTGCATTGACCACGGATTACATCGGAGACACACCCTTCCCACCACAGGTGAATGCATGCATTCATTATTTATATATTTATATACTTTTTTGTTTTTGAAAATTGTATCCATTCATTTATTTTAATATTCATGTATTGATTGATTGATTGATTGATTGACTTATCAATTGATTGAGTTATCACTTATATATTTATCTAATATTTATTTACATAATTAATAATTTTGAATTATGTTATATATTTATTTACATATTATTTGTTCATTTATTTATCTACCCCCCGTTCTCTCTCTCTTTCTCTCTCTCTCTCTCTCTCTCTCTCTCTCTCTCTATATATATATATCTCTTTCTCTACATGATATGTTATACATATATTTATTAGTTTGTTTATTCATTTCATTTTGTAAAAATATGTATTAACTTGTTTATTTAGTTGATTATATATTTATTTGTTTTATTTATTGATTCATCATATTCTTTCTTTCTCTCTTGATTTATTCATTTATTCATTCACTTATAAATTAATATATCCATTCAAGTATATTCAATTTTGCGGGTGAAAATGCAAAAGGGTACAATGTGGGCTTTTTAGCCACATGCATTCTAGAATTTTAGAGCGTTTTCCAAACGGGTGACCCACAAGAAATCCCAAGAAATCGAAATTTTCTATTTTCCCTTTTTCATTTGTTTAATCGGTCTCATAGGTTTTTTGGTCTCGTGGACTATTATGGTCCTTTAATCATTTCTATATTTTCTTATATGTTCCTTTGTTTTGTCAGATTTCGGACTACTGGGTATGAAGACCACGGATGGTTGTGAATAAAACAATAACTACATAAAACAACTACATACAGTAGTTCATAATTAGCTTTATGTGTGTGGGTGTTTTTCATAACTCAAAAAATATTAATATTTCTGTGCGGTAATGATATATTTTGTTTTTGTCATTTCATGCAGCTAACCCGAGCAATAAATATTGCTTTAGACGATCTTGTATCCACTGGTATGCCTGAAAATACACCGATTTTCTTTGCTGGTCATTCTCTTGGTGGTAAGAACAGTGTGAAACTAGTTAATCATCAATTAATTGATGTTTCATAGTCATTAATACTAGGCCTATGATTGATAATTTTCTTTTTGTGTTGCGATGAAATGTGTCAGTTTTGAAATTATAGTTTTCTCCCGATGATATCCTAGTACGAAGATAAACGATTTTTTGTTAACATGATGATTTGAAATTTCGAAGAAAAAAAGATTTCCTGGTATACCGCAAACATGTCACTGAGCGCGGATTTGAAAATGATGAGCAAGGAAATTATAGAGAAAATGCCTATTATTTTCAAACAGGAACCTGTAACTGGAACTACACAAAGCACACCGCGAAAAAAATGATTAACCCTTTGAATATGGAAGACACCACTGGGTTTTATGTGTACATTGAATGTAAATGCCTTTTATTAATTTTTATAAAAGAGTGTGCATAATTTGTATATTATTCCACCACTAATATGCCCACCTATTTATTTACATGTATCTGTCTCATGTATACATTTTAATCATAATTTATTCACTGGCATAAAAATTTCAACATCTTAACCTCAACATTTAATGAGATGTCCATCTCATATCATTTTCATCTCGTTCTACCTCTTCCTATTAGGAACATTTCTACAGAGCTACGTCAGCAGAAGTCCGTCTGTGACTAAAGGCGTAATGTTATGGGCGTCATACCTAACGGGTCGTTTGGATGACCTTGCTGCCTACCCCACCCCCATCATGCACCTGAGTGGGGATCTAGATGGCCAGGTCAAGATCACAAGAATAGCAAAACCATTCAGGTGTGTACGTAATTTTTTTCTTTTATTAATTTTACCTAATTGTATTATTTATTTAAGTACACACATGTATATGTATTTTTTCTTGTAAGACATTTGCAAATCGGTAACCTTCTTTTAAAACTTCTTGTAGTAGCTTCCGCTGATGCTACTGCTACAAAAGCAACAACAACAATAATACCAACAACTACTACTACTACTACTACTACTACTACTACTACTACTTCTACTACTACTACTACTACTACTACTACTACTACTACTACTACTACTACCACTACTACTACTACTACTACTACTACTACTACCACTACTACTACTACTACTACTACTACTACTACTACTACTACTACTACTACTACTACTACTACTACTAATACTACTACTACTACTACTACAAAAACAACAGCTATTTCTACATCCATTACTCCGACGACGACGACAGTGACTACAACTACTGCTACTATTCTTGCTTCTCTTTTTACAACTGCCACTACTACTACCACTTCTTATTCTAATATTTCTCATGCGACTATACTTTCACTATTCCTACCTCTTCATTTACTCTCTTCTTATCATCCGTGGAAAAAGAGAGCGCGGTGTCATTTAAATCAAGTCAAACAACATAAACACTTTTTTTGTAATACCAAGGACATTTTCTTTTCCCCGAAATATTCTAATCCACATCGAAACATTTATGTAATTCATTACATTTGTTGTAACTTCTTACCTGCAGGGATTTAGAGGCTTTGCAACTGAAGGACGAAACAGCCCTTGCTACTAAACCAGTCGTTGTCGTAGAGGGGGTGAATCACTTCCAGTTTGCGTCAGGTGACCCACCCCCAGCTGTTGTCCGAGGAGACATTTCTCCCGATGCTACCGCTACCGAAGCCTGGACTCTGCTGGCTCGGGTAACAACATGCTAATCGTTATCGTCTATCAAAAGAAAAAAGACTTGAACATTATTTGCAAATTAACAGTACATTACCTGTATTTGCATATTAACAGTACATTACCAGTATTTACAAATTGTCGAACAAAATCATATGAAATCAAGAAAAGCTGTTATAATGGCACAAAGGAATCAATATGAATATTTATATATGACTATGTATTCTTAGATTATTGCCTTTCTATTTTGATTTGCTATTCAATTTTTATATATTTTTAAATAAAGTTTTTAGAGTAAACATTTTAAATTATGGGGCTATGTAATTTGCATTTACTGGTCACGAGAATGAGGCTTAAAATAATTTCCAATAAATTTAAAATCCCTCTTGTAAGAATCACAAACCAAGTGGATTTTAAAATCTCATTATGGTCGTTAGCTTAAAAGTTCAGGGAACAATATGTGCTATTGTCCGTTATGGTCAGTTGAGATCTGATGTGGTCCACTATAAACTATTATGGTTTCCTAACTAAATTAAAAAACCTGGTGGTATGAGAAAGTTGCTTCTAACATTTAACTGCTTTGTTGTTGTTGTATAAATAGGTGATGAGAGACTTTATGTCATATAATCTTGATGTGGATAAAGAAACGACGTTTACCAACTTGGCAGCACGCCATTATGAAACTCAATTGAAAATGGCGCCACTTACGGCAGCCAAGGACTTGGAGTGGAACGGCACCGCTTCAACCTGGATCTCAGATGCACAGGTAATATCATAATGTTATTAGAGACTTTTAGATTCTGCACGACGAGAACGTGGACTGCCCTTTAAAGGCAATGTGACGTCAAGGCCAGTGCCTTAAAAGGACGTCACATTGCCTTAAAAGGGCAGTCCACGTTCTCGTCGTGCAGAATCTAAAAGTCCCTACTGTGTTCTTGTAAAGCGCTCATGTCTGTCAGACTTTACACTCCTGGGAAGTGTTTCACAACAAAGACTAAGATTGACTTAAGTTGGACTTGAACTATGGCGGGCCGTTCATGCCACTAGTTCCTCTAACCATCCATGGCATTGGTTTTTCAAGGGACGTAGACAGCATGGTCACACATCTACAAAATTTACATTTTTTGATAGTTCATTATTGAAGTAAAAAATATTATCTAAATATCATAATGGAGAGACTAATAGGGAGAGCAAGCAGTGGCATGATTGGCCTGCCATAGTTAAGTCTAACTTAAAGTGGATCTTAAAATTTGTGAAACACTGTAGGTGTTCCACAATTATTATCCCGTTTTTAAGCATGGCTGCCATTATGGCGCTCTAGCATTTCGAGGGATTTAAGCCAGGTACTCATTTACCTCACCTGGGACGAATGGTAAATATTAATAGTCACATTTGTATAGCGCTAATCAAATACCACGTTTATATTGAACACTTTACATTGTAATTGATTATTACTCCGGTCATTGGCTCCAGCTGTTAAACCGCACCCACTTGTCTTGTTTCAATCTGCCACTGCTACAGGATTGCCTGTCTGTATGTAAACCCATCAAAAAAAGTTTTAGAACTCATATAAGATCAATTATATCTCTCTTGTTCTAGCATAATCATTGCTATGTTTAGTACCATTAGAAAGTGTGTTTATTCCCCCTTCAAATTATTTTCCAGTTTTTTTCAGTCACGGAATGTACAGTATAGATCAAAATGAGGGGCAAGGTAAAAAGTGAAAAAATGCAAAATTCACTGTTTGTCCTCGGCTGTGCAATCTGCTTTCTTTGAAGATTGAAATGATGTTGTGTTTTCAGATGATCTTTCATGAGCAACGTTATACTGAGGCAAACATGCACGGTATTCAAACAAACATTCAATACATAAAATTACGTCGTAGAAATGAAAAATTGTTTTACACATATGTGAGACACGTTGATTCCTACACTTCTTCACAGCCTATTATGTTGAGAACAGAAGGCAACAGACATAGATGTTATTAAATGCTGCAATACTGAAACCTAATTAGTGTAGACAGTAACGGAACAATATATAATATGTACAGGTTGAGATTAACTAAAGTGTTGGATACTCTTATAACTGACTGAATTAGCAAAAACAAAGATGCACGAGGTATGTATTAAATGGGTGACAAGCACAATTTGAAATTAATTTAAGTTATTTAACACTACAAGCATGTGATTTCCCGCAACGGCAGACGTTTCAGAATCAACATGTGATGTAATCCTCACTAGTGGAACCCCCAAAAGTAAAGAAAATTATATTTAACAAAAGACGAGGAAAATTGTACTTGACCCTTTCACCTTTTAGCAAACATTGTGCCTTAAGGTTAAGTTTCCTAGCTTACATCTATTTCTCAATTTCATCACTTTCGCTTTTCCATTACAACATTTATCCGCCTCTGATCATAGAACAGCGACGGAAGGTAACTTTGAATAGAATAGTTATTATCTCTCCGGCTGTCTCTCTATAAGCAATTTAAAAAATGATGCGTTATATAAATATATCTTTCCATCATGCTCTTGGTCATATGATTTTCCAAGAATAATTGAGGAGTTGGTAAGAAAGGTCATCATCAATTTTGCCGAATCGTTCTCTTTTAGATTGTATCTCATTCCCAAGTGTTACCTGCGGACCAAATGATTCGAATTGATACCTTTCCCCTTAATTTAAGACCTATTTTAAAGTTGATCCACCCCCCCCCCCCCTACGTCACCGCTATCTCTTTTGATATGAAAACTGATGAGGCCTCCAGTAGCAGTGTTATCGTAGAAATTGACAACATCGGTGCTTTGCATTTAGGCTGTATATTACCTAGAGGGTTAATATTCACAACTCGCTTTCATCTTGCTGAACTTGGAACTACATACAAAGAAGAGTTTTGCGTCTGACACTCAAAATGTTAAATATCGTATATAGCATATTAAATAGATATGATTTAGTTGTCTATGTACTACATTTAATTATCTGATCGCATGTTATTTATAGTTTAAAAACCTATACCGTAATTATGTACGGATTTTCTATGATTACTTTTAACCATCAGTTTTGACGTATGGTCGACCCCCGCACCCTATCTCTTTCTCTTCCTAGAATTATTCAAATTTGTTTTCGATATTCTTTCCTAATATCTACTTCTTCTTTATACTTATATTAGACTATAAGTTCCTCGATAATGCTGAACAGGTTGAATACTTTACATATGATTATAAGTATTATGTGTGTGTGTGTGTGTGTGTGCGCGCATGAGTGTGTAATTCAAGCTGTAATAATTTTATTAAAATATTTATCATCATCATAGTAATAATAATGAAAATAGTAATAATAGTTGTAATCCCCTTTTAAGATATAAGAAGTGCTTTAATTTATGTCATAACAAACAAAGTTAAATTTGATCTTGGCATTCAAGGGTAAATCCAGGGTAAATCTTAAACCGACTATGATTGTCTAGTATTTTATAAGATACAAGGTCAAGAAATTACCCAACACAATTCTCCTGATTGCTATATTTCCTTGCAAATGGGGCGCTTTAGTCCCTAGAGTATACTGCTAATAAACAAACCAAACGATGATCCAACATAAATCGATTGGAATGAAATGAATCTAAAGGCATCCAGTCAAATCGACCCTTCTATTTTTTTTGAGATCGGAAGCTTGTAGCGCCTGGTAAACATTCCGTGTCCTGCTTACAGCTTCTAGTGCTGTGGTCACACTTCACGAAAAAGCCTAGTCGTAAGTGCCACGTCATCTCCTGAAAGAGGCATTATAAACATCAAACTATTATTGTTGTTATTAGCATCATCATCATCATTATTATAATCATTAGTTTTAACATGGGAACGATTTTTCTTTCTGTTTGTTTGTTCGTTTGTTTAAATACTGGCACGGAGACATTCCATAGGAACCACGCAGCTTCCGTAGTGTCACAAAATAGTCACACACTCGCCATCTCAGAGACCCACGTAATGCTAATTAAAGATAAACTTGAGTTCTGGTAAAAAAAAAGAAAATGAATTCTCACAGAATCTAACGAAACTTACACTGAATGTTCAAGATTACAAATAAATGTCATGTGCCAAACAATTTTGGAAGAAAATGTATACTGGCTGAGTGATGAGCATAGAAAGATAAAGAAATCAGGGTAGTAGGCCTACTAGCTCCGACACCGTGTGTGTTGTCCCATATACATCTTTCTGTGTAAGTGATTGTTACTTTACCAAGACTCTGCTAAATTTATGATGATTTTGATGACTCCAGAACCTTGCATTACACACCATTACTTACATGCTATATGATCAACTTTTCTGATCCATTCCACACCTTTTCTTTCACAATGCAATCGCTTTACCAGAACTCAAGTTTATCTTTAATCTCAAGGCAGATACCGTGTAATACCACATCTATGTCCATCCCCCTATCATAACTAGTAAATAATACGGCTTTGGCTTTACGTGAAGGTATGACCGTAGCACAACAATCTCAAAGATTTTGGCCTAATTCTCCTATTGCCGTTGGTAAATATAAAAATCTAATCAACGCTATGCGTACGACTGGGATTACACTGAAAGGGGATATCGTTTCGAATATTCAGTGGGATTTGATTATTTATTAAATTTCGATTAGAAATTGTAGGTTTATCATCTTTTGATAAGATGCCCAGAGGACCCCTTCGATTTGCGGAGTAATTATTATTAATGCGAGATTTTTGTTTAAAGGGTTTAAATGATAATAAACAACAGATAAAGGACCAGTATTTTAGTAATACATACGTGAAAAACATTATTGTTGCTCCTGACTTTTTTTTTTTTTTTTGGGGGGGGGGGGGGTCATAAATGAAAGGTATAGGTTAAGGGTTATCGTTGAAATTGGGTTTTAGATTTTGTAGAATTGAGCTAAGGATAAGGGTAAGGTAAAGTGGTTGGTCCAGGGTTGAATGTGGAAAATCGGCTAGTGTAGGATATTGACCAATATGACCAACTGACCAAGGAGTCCGCCCATTAGTCGTATAGAACCTCCATTGTCACTTTGAATAAGTTGGGAGCCAGAAGGGAGTTTATCCTGTATTAAAGTATACCAGTCAATGTCCTTCTGGCTCAAAGAAGACTAACTTTTGATCTTCCAGGAGCTTGTTGCTGCCTTCCCAGCTGACCTCGCGACCCCAGTGACCATCTACAACATCGGGTACACCGACCAACGCCAATTCGAAGAATCCAAGCCCGCTGTGGTCAAGGACTCCGATGGCATGGTCATCATAGCAACCAGGTCAAAAGCCGAGTTTCCACGCAACCCTGTCGACATCTCCTCCCTCATGGACTCGGCCAATGAGATCGCTGGGAAGTTTAAGAACCAGGAGGCAATTAAAAGGATCGTCAAGGAAGATGGATATGGTGATAGCGCCACCTGTCGGGTTATCAATGAAGTAGGTACTCGAGGATGAGATTCTAATTCACCTTGATCGATACGACACGATGTTCATGATGAAAGACTCATACCCCCAACCTCACCTCAAAAATGAAAGAAAGAAATTAGGTTGCCCGTTGAGCGTCAATTCTCGTTATTTAAAAAAAAAAATACACTTAGTCTATTTGATATATCAACAAAATTACTGCTTAATGTAATTGAAAATGAAGTGAATATCATTTCTCTAAACCTAGCGACTTATTTTTAGCAAACTTGGTTCAAAGTCAAAGAGCTCTATCAGCATAATAATAGAAAGAGACAAAAGTTTTGTTGCGTCTCTTGTTTTCGCAATGAGGTAGTGTACAGTTGAATTGAAGAATGCGGGTCTTCCTAGATAGAGGGGTATAATGTCCAAAGGAACTGCAAGTAGTACACACCTTTCACGCGAATGTGTGAAATATATATAATATAATTTGCCTTGCCAAAATAATGTCATAAAAATAATTATAAGTTTTAAAGGGAAAATGAGATCTTTTGTCATATTATATGACATTTTTCTTCAGTTATCTAGGGAAGAATATCAAAAAGTATTTATGACGTTTTCTCAATTATCTAAGAGAGAATATTGAAAAGCCTTTGTTTTATATTTATAAAGATTGATGCGATATAGATAAATACAAAGCAATGGAATAGTACCCCTGATTTACCAAGCATCACGTACTTTTTTTTATTCGTGCTTTAACCTGTTAACTTCTTAATCTTTCTTTTTATTTTTTTGTATATAGGAAGCATACCAATATGCGTATAATGCAGCGCCTGAAAGAGTTCAATCGCGATACGATTCAAGAGGAAAACAAATGGTTTTCAGGGATGATGTGAACACATCTACTGGCTCACAATGGGTTAGTTCACACGTGGAGTACGAGACGCAAAGCGATGGATCCCTTGAGGCAAGTTTAGAACAAGGCTTTTTACCTTGAGTGCAAAGTTTTTAGAGTTCCAGCTATTATGTTTTTAGTACCTTGCCCTTTTCCTTGAAAATTATAATTACGTAATTCACTACACCACTAAGAGGTTGCAAAGTAATTTGCAAAGTGCTATGGCTTTGTGATAATTCCCCGAGGTCTGGGGCGGGTAATAATAAGGTCTCTAACAATAACAACAACTGTGTATATTATTATCCTCTTTTGTGTTACAGTGTAATTATCTTGATTCTTGAGCTCGTTATCTCGTAAATAGTACGTACATGGAACCGAAACACAAAGCAAATTTAATTTTGTTCAAGAGGCTTTCCATTATTCACTTTAATAGTGGTATAGTGTCAAGTATGAATAAGGATATACGCCCAAAGAACGTTATTTAGTACTGACAACACTTGACCACAAAAATCTCCCATTTTTCCATATTTAGTTAATTTGTAATTTGCAAATCATTAAAAAAAAATATATTTTCACATTTTGGTTACGACAGATCAGTTGAGCTTCTGTTTTTTGTTTCCTTAAACACATTTAGAAAATATAGTTATTTTTTTTGTCAAATCCACTACATGTATTATAAAAGAAATTTACATGATAGAAATTGTAATTGTTGTGGCTTTTTGTCGGAAATTCGTATTATTATTTCTTGAAAGAACCTCTTAAAATCTTATATAATGACAGTTGTCTTTTTTAGTATCAGCTTGCAAATTATTAACAATCTCTCTATTTCTCTTTCCCTATCTCTAGCTTTTTGCTTATTCACACGATCTCCTATATGTCCTTCCTTATCAAAGCATGTCTTATTTGATATAATTTACTAGAAAAATCGTAAACATTACTTTGTGTGCAGTTAACCAGTCACATGCATCGGAAAAGAGGATTAATTCGATTATGTAGTTTTCTGTTAATGTGACTCTTTCTCAATTGTTTGAAATTGTACTCAAACATGACATCAATCACTAACCCTTTCACGTTCATTGTCATTAAACACACAAGTCATGATCGCAAAATTCTTCGAAAAAATTAAAAGGTATTTCAGTAGCCTACATGTAGTTTATCACCTATTGAAATGTGTGGATATTACAAGGACATTACGTGAACCGGACATTGAATTGATTTTTGGTATTGTTATAGTATTATTCCTATCACACACTTCTTTATATTCTACCTACCAATCTTCTTTTTATTCTGTCTGCTTTTCACCGTCTTATTTTTTTTCTTTTTCCGCAGGTGACTTCTGGTGCACTGTACACGAACGTGACGTTCCCCGTAGCCAGCCTCGCGGGGATGTACTACTGTAAGCTCATGTCCCCTTATAGAGCCCTGGAGTGGATGTATGTCGATTCGCTGCGTCCCGTAACGACAGATTGAAATAATCTCTAAGCCAGTTCATTTTTTAACACGATTGCAAAAACTTTCGAGAAATCAACTCAAGGGCGATTTCAATTACTATATTGTATATCTCCTAGAGATCATGTCTGGATTACGCAATATGTAATTGTAATGCGAGCGGACAAAGCCATTGCAATTGCGTAAGTTGATTCTTACGAAGGTCTTTGCGCTCATGTTCTTCGTTCTCGTTCCCTATGTTTTTCCCTCTTTTCCTTCCTTCCTTTCTGGAATTATTCCTTTATTTACATAATTTACGACCATATCGTTGAATTGATTAGGATTCAATGCACAAAAATCATTTATAGATTACCTCAAACCTAAACCGCAACCATCTCACATTCCCTTTTTATTGTTTTTTTTCTCTTTTTGTCAACAGTCTTCCTTTCAAAAATTAATCCATCAAAATTTCTTTAAAGGGATGTAAGCTTTCCTTTATGAATACTTGGAGTAACATTGAGAGACTCAAGGCCTACCCTAATTTTGCCTATATTTTGTTTGTTCTATCACCTAATCCTGTCTTTTATGTAGTCAGAAGAGTTGGCCATGATTAGGTTCAACCCCTTTCTCTTTCTTTCTCCCTCTCCCTTAACCCCCTCTCTCTATCTCTCTTTGCCTCTACTCCCTCTCTTTCTCTTTCTTAGTCAGCTTTTATCCTACACCTAATATTGAGTTCCTGGATCAGAATTAGAGACAAATATTGTTGAGGTTCTTTTTCTTTTAAGTAAAGCTTGCTTTCACAAAATGTAGGAGCTCATTTATGAAATAGAAATTAAACATTTTCT
This sequence comes from Strongylocentrotus purpuratus, assembly GCF_000002235.5. NCBI lineage: Eukaryota > Metazoa > Echinodermata > Echinoidea > Camarodonta > Strongylocentrotidae > Strongylocentrotus > Strongylocentrotus purpuratus. Next base: position 18,470,721 of record NW_022145607.1, on the reverse strand, counting down.
CGTGCTAGTATCCTGTTTCTTTACCTTCACGAATCTTCCTTTTCCATGCACCTTAACTTCCCCTTTTCTTTATTCTGGCATCGTTGAATAAATCGTGATAAAGTGTTGAATTTCAAAATGAGTGCTAGTTTTGTTTGTTTATTCTCCAGTGCACACATGAGCAATAAATGTGAAAATCGACATACTCGGTATGCATCGAGTATGATTTTATCTGTACCTAGATTATCGTAATCTTAATTGTGTTTTAAAAGAGGGGCACTGGCCGGACGCGCCCCCTAAATCCGTTATTGGGAGATGGGAGGGGTGCAGCATACTCGCATATTGGAAAATCATTGAAATTTATGATGAACACATCAGACGGTGCCATTTTGAAAAATCAATTCTAAAATGATTATCGTCGCCTGCCATTGAGGGCGGCAAAGGATAAATCGAAATACTCGTCATCCTGAGGATCAAAATGCACAACCGCGTCAGGAAGTAAGTCTAATGATAAGGACGCCAGACAGCAATTGGTTGTGTCCAATTAGAAACAAATTTTCTTTGAATCGAGCAGGCATGAAAAGACCCGTACCAATAAGACAGACGTCACGTTATTCCCAACAATTTAAATTACAACATATCAAAAGGCATATCAGCCATCAGCAATAACATGAAAACGCGGAAACTAGTTATAGCAATTGTGCCACTCTGTATAGCCACGTTTCTCTTAATGTCTCCGGGCAGCTCAAATGTCTGCAAAAGTGACACCCTAATGTTCGTTGGAGTCGGGAGGAGAATGAGTATGGGATTAAACCGAGCATGGTGTAATCGTCGTCGCGAAATACGCCCCAAACCGCACCGTCAATACCCAAGACTTCCGACGTCTTCCAATGTCCCCTATTGCTGTACAGTGCGTCCCAGAAAAAACGAAACCGAGAATTATCGATGTTTTATCACAACTTAGTCATATTTATAATTACTAAATGACACATATTTGGAAAACTTAGATCCTCCTCTTTCATTTGATGCAACTCATATGATGCATATTTCACGCATGAGTGATTAAAATGAATTTGAAGAGAGGAAACCAAAAAGTAATTTGGCGGACGGTATTTGAATTTCAAAGAGAAAATCACATTTCCAAAAAGTTGAGTTTCTGCCCTTTCATATGACACCTCAATCAGGAAAAATGAGCAAGGAATGGCAAAGTTCTGTTTGTTTAAAGTAGTGCTTGCATTTCCATAATTTTATCAAACAAATTCGTTTTCACTGGGTGCCTGCCGTAGCAAAAATCAGAGTTGACAAAAGACTTAAATCCGTTTCGTTGATAATCAACCATGCATGAAGTCTTTCGTTTATGGCTGATTGTCAACGAAATGGAGTTTAGACTTTTGTCAACTCTGTTGTAACAGCAGGCACCCAGTGAAAACGAATTTGTTTGATAAAATTATGGAAATGCAAGCACTACTTTAAACAACCAGAACTTTGTAATTCTTTTTTTCTTCTTTTTTTTCCCTTCATTTTAATCACTCATGCGTGGAATATGCATCATATGAGTTGCATCAAATAAAAGAGGAGGACCTAAGCTTTCCAAATATGTGTCATTTAGTAATTATAAATATGACTAAGTTATGATAAAACATCGATAATTCTCGTTTTTTCTGGGACGCACTGTGTAATGCCGACATTCCTGTCAGCTTATATCTACCCCAAATTAACTTTCCTATATCGACCTACTTATTTCAAGTTTGACACGACGGTCAGCACGTACTCTGGAGATAAATAACGAAATTGTGCAGATCTAATTTAAGGAATATTTTGCTTTAATATAAAATTATGACGCTGAGTACTTGTGTATATGACAATAACAGACAAAGAACATTGCCCGGCCCCCACTCAGTGTTATTTAGGGAACGCGTATGCTCGTTCCCTCTTTTTGAAAGCACCTCCTATCTGAGGACTGCCAACATTTCCGAACCCCCCTTTCGCGGGCTTTTCGCGGGCTTTTCCTGCCTTGGAGACCCCCCTAAATACGGAAAAATTCTCAATGTACCCCCCTAAATTCGAAATAATTTCTCAGGAGTCCACAGAGATGAGAGAAAAAAAAGAAAGAAAAACACCCCCTTTTTAAAGAAATCTCCGGGTGAAAAGTCAAATACACCCCTTTTTTTTTTTTTTTTTACAATTCTCGGGCCGGACTTTGTCGCACGAAAAGTACCCCTTTACCGGACATTTTGGTAACACGCATGTGGTCATTTCGACCCCGGAGTGGGGGGCCGGGGGACATTGTTACTCATACGATGATACAAGTTGCTACTTAACGGAAACATGTTGTTGACTCTGTTTAATGTTTACCCCCCCCAAAAAAAAAAAAAAAAAAATAATAATAAATAAAAAAAAAAAAAAAAAAAAAAAAAGAAAAAAAAAAAAAGAAAAATAAATAATAAATAAAAAATAATAATAAATAAAAAAAAATACAATAAAATAAAATGATGA